>NC_060071.1:131606060-132231060 GCF_922984935.1 Meles meles | reverse complement strand
ATCCCACTGTGGGATTCAGAGTTATTACAGATCCTCTGCCTCTCACCCGCTTTCTTAGAAACAGGGCTGAATAAATAGCAGAAAAGATGACTACTCTTTATTCACAACCTATAAGCTAACAAAGTGTGCATTTTAAAAAAACCTATCTTGCAAATGATGGAACTGAGGTGCTTGATGATAAATATCTACCTAAAAGTAGTAAGTCTTAGATAAAATGCCTGGTTCTAGCTTTCTGCCCTTATTTGCAGATTTGTGAAGCCCTTATTTTATTTCATTATATATATATATATTTTTTTTTTTTTTGGTCTAAGAATCAGTTAAGTATAAAGCTATTCTTTTGAAGAGATTTGACTTAGATGATGTTCCATAGTTCTTATGATTCTATAATTGATGTTAAAATAAAAATGTTAGAGCATAGTATAGCAAGGATGTTATTGGCTCTATGTTGACCCACAATGAAGCCTTTTAAAAGACTATCTCTGTATTAATATAATTATTTGCATTTAACCGATGTCACATGGAAATTATTCACAATTTTTACATGGAGAATTTACAACTAACAATGGATAATAGATCGAGTCTAAGTTGATTATCGACAACCTTGATAAAAAGATACAAACCATCCAAATAAGCTTTAAAAAAATAAATGTAAAATCCTATATTTGAGTAAATAAATCAAGTTTGCCAGTTCTGCATGTAAAAAGTCTGGCTTAAGAGACTTAATGGAAAATAAGATCTGAAAGTTTTAATTGGTCATAAGCTTATACTAAAGAAAGGAAAAGGCAATGCAGCCTTAGATTCTATTAATAGACTTCTACTCTGTTACTAAATTATGTTGACTCTTCATCTGAAATATCTTTCTTATCCCTCCACTTAGTTTCTGTACTAAGACTGTGTCAGCCTTTACCTGACAGTGGCTTCTTAGTCATATCCTTTCTTTTTTTCTCCCCACTCTGATCTGTCTTTGCATGAAGCCAATTTTGTCACTGGTAAAAGATCTGATGATATCATTCCCAAGTAAATAAGCCACCAGTGGTTCACAGTAATTACAAGATTAATTATTCTCTTAAGAATGAGATTCTTGGGGCACCTGGGTGGCTCAGTGGGTTAAAGCCTCTGCCTTCAGCTCAGGTCATGATTCCAGGGTCCCGGGATCGAGCCCCACATTAGACTCTCTGCTCAGTGGGGAGCCTGCTTCCCTATGTCTCTCTCTCTCTCTCTCTGTCTGCCTGCCTCTCTGCCTACTTGTGATCTCTGTCTGTCAAATAAATAAATAAAATCTTTAAAAAAAAGGATGAAATTCTTTAGTATAATATTTCATGGAGCACTGGGTGTGGTGCATAAGCAATAAATCTTGGAACAGTGAAAAAATAAAATTAAAAAAATATTTCATTAAAAATTTATTCATTCGAGAGAGAGAGAGAGAGAGAGCGAGTGAGCATAAGTTGGGGGGAGGGGCAGAGGGAGAGAATCCTCAAGCGGTCTCCCCACTGAGTGCAGAGTCTGACCCGGGACTTGATCCAGGACCCTGAGATCATGACCTTGAGTCAAATCAAGAGTTGGATGCTTGACCGACTGAACCACCCAGGTAATCCTAGTATAATTTTTAATCTCTCTCAACCTTTCCTTATTTTTGCAGATAGCACCTGCATTTCTAAAGATGTCCTTAACTCATCTTCACCATTGTGGACCATGGGACCCTGAAGTTGCATTGTATTTTTGTATTTCCAGAGATTTGTGCAGTATTTTCTTTTCTTTCTTCTTCCCCCTCCCCCTCCTGCTCCTTTTCCTTCTCATATTTCCCATTTGCCTTTGACCAGCCACCAACACTCATCCGTGAGGTTCAAGTATCTTCTCTCCTGGGAAGACCTCCCAAAGAAGCCTCTATCCCAACTCCAGGAGAAACCAATCTCTCAGTTTGTGCTGTTCCCATACCCCCATATCTTTATGACAGAATATAAGGTGCTGTTATTCTCTTCTCAATTGACTAGAAGCACGTCTGTGTTTGTTCCCATCTTCTGTTATTATTTAGATTTTGTAAATTGTGGAAGAGTACTAACCCTGAGAAGATCTTCAATCTGAAAGGAGAATAGTATAGAGGGTTATTTCTCCTCTCCCATCCCACTGTCCAACAAATTTAAGTTTGTATTAGTATCTTTATGTTATGAAGTGTGTTCAAAGATTTGCTTTTCTATTCTCAGAAGCAGTTTTCCTGGTAAGATTGAAAGTTCTCTACTATGAGCCTTTGACCTAAGAATACAAATTTAGAGATCATGAGGTCTTTCTGTCATAGTTCTGAATGTCAGTCTGCTTTGTCCTGTGGGTTTCTGAGTCCTCGGCATTTGGCACATCTTACTGAAATGCAAAGACACACAATCCTGGTGACTAGGTTTCCAAACTACAGTATATAGAAAAAAAAAATGTGTGGACAGAAGTTGACAAGACTGTCAAAATACCTGTTCCCTAGATGCCTGAATAATTCTCCTTTAGCCATTCACTTTCATCTTAATGTAGAGTCATAGATTTCTTGTTACATTTTGGTTTTCTCCTGACACGGAATAATGCAGTGTCCACAATGTAGTGCTATGTTCCCAATTTATAGTGCAGTAAATTAAAAGGGTTGGATCAATCGTCCTTCATAATTCAAAGCAAAGAAAGTCAAAGGGAAGAAATGGTGATATTTTTTGGAATGCCAGGTGTTCTTTAATTGAAAAATTTTGAAGAATTTCCAGTTTACCTTCTAAGGAAAAGTCAGCGTTTTGTTCTTTCTGTAATGGAATTGACCATTACAGAGTTGGGAAATCCTAAAAAGAAAGAGGAAGACTGTTGGGGCAGCCTGGTTATTTGGAAATTGGACTGAAACCAGAAGGATAGCTATCTTCTCATATCACAGCTCTTGAAGGTAGAAACATAAGTAGCTCTTTAGAGAATTTACTGTGAAGGATTGTGATCCTTTCATCCCTCTGTCTACTATCATTCTTCATCAAAGTGCATGGATAGGTCTTCCTAATGACTCCCAAGATGACACTAACTTAAAAAGCAAATACAGACATAAGTAGCAATGGGACACAAAATCTCTATCAGTTGTCCTCCAGATTTAAAAAACAAAAACAAAAACAACTAATTTCTGGGAAATGGCCATTTTCTAATTTTACAGTATCTAATATATGTTGAATTATGGCACCATGTGTTGAGGGAGAGATATGAATAACCAGTGCGATGACCTTTTTCATATATGGCAACATTTCATACAGATGACTCTGGTCCATTTGCATGCTTACTATTTTTTATTCATTTTGTCTGGTCTGCCATGGATCTAGCTAAAATTTTATTCAATGCAGCATAGCCCCTGCTTATCTGGAAGCCTTCAAACTAAATGGAAGTATAATTATCACATTCGAGATGATTTCTTGGTAGAAAAAGCAAGGAACCTAGAATCCAGTTTTTCAGAATGCAGAGGTTGAGGTCACCAGGAGCACTTAGAGAGCTTGAGGAAATTTCAGATGTCTTGTCTTCACCCGAGACTTACTGAAGTAGGGTTACTGAGGAATGGCACCCAGGAATCTGCATTTTACACTTTGCCTAATCAATCTGGATGCATGTTGGACGTTAAGTATCGCTGTTGGCTCACCTGTAACATGTAGTGCTGATCAAACGTGACTCAGTTCCCGGCCAGACTGGTAGACGGCAATACCTAGAAGCAATAACCTTTTCTGAAACAAAACGAGTGGCATGTGAGATACTGTGAAATCTCTGGCACTGGCTATCTAGTATCCACATGTGCCCCACTTAGCTCTAGATTAGAAAATAAAGAATGGGATTCAGCCCAGTGGTAGCCATGAGCACAGGTGCACAATTTGGAAAAATGAGATCAGTTCTATAAAAAAATCAAGGTAAAGTCAAAGAAGTTTAATAAAAATGTAAATCCCCTTACAACTGGCCCCATGTTTTCCATCTCTTAATGAGCACCTGTCATCTGGTGAATAATGATCAGGCCTCCGAGAGTGAGTCAGGCAAGCAAAAAGGCCCGTGGCCGGAGACCCTGTTAGGCATTTTAAAATGAACAATCCATCTAACAAATAAAAACTTGTGTCAGTGATGCAGGTATAATAGCGTAATCTCTTCATGAGAAACAATATGCAAATGAATCCATAAAGCAAGAAGAGACAAAACTTTCCACTACTGCCTGGGGCAGTGTTTCCTAGACACAGACTCTTGAGATGGAGATTATGCGCAGGCGGCTTCTTGGGGAGGGGGCTGGGAAGCAGATCCTCAATGGGAGTGAGGGAAGCAGGCTTGAATAGAGGAAAAATTGGGACTGATGCAAGTGTAACTAAAGCCTCAGTCGGTCTCAGGGCTAACACTAGAGTTGGGTTGGTCTTTCTGAGATGTCCCAAACTGAGCAAAAACCCTCCACTCATCTCACCGTCCAGACACTGCACAAGGCAATCCCTTTGCCTGTGGGCACTCCCAGAGAGGGACAGAACTATGAGTAGTCAGCAGCTGGCATTCCCCATTCCCAACATCTGGGGGAATGAGTACTCCAGTCTTGAAGGAAGACTTCAGAAGTGAATCCACTACAACGCTGTCTGGTTCAAGGCCCAAAATTATGGAGCTGAGAGCTACAACAGGCTTCTGATCTTCCACAGTCTGCTGAATGCCCCTGACAGTCCACTGAAGTGATAATGTTAAGGAAGGAAATGATTAGAAGTAATTTGCTGAGGGACCAGGTTTGCATTTGGAGCTGTCAGCGAGTAATGAAGCAAGAATGTCAATCGACAGGTGAATCAAAGTTGGAGCAGAAGGAAGGGAGTAGGAAATTTCCTCCAAAAAGAGCAATTGCTTTAATTGAAGCTTGTGATGAGATAAGTAGAGAAACTTTGCAGCAGCCAGAGATTGCTAAAAAGGAAAAACAAAAAAACAAAAAAACAAACTTTGTGCCTGGTGGATTGGGACATAGAGGTTTTGTGGGACAGAATCTCACTTGAAAAATCAAGTCAGGATCAAAGCCACTTTCCAATAAACCCTTTAAAGAAAGGAGTCCGTGTTTTTATATTAGCCCTAGCAATGAATACTGCCCCCCCCACTTAATTATTGATTATCATATGTATAATCTACTAAGAGGTAAATCTATTTAATTGTCTTATTAAAAAGGAAAAGCGGCTATCCTTGTTAGAAGCGATAGGTCATGGATTTTTCTGCCCAGTGCAGTGTGCTCTGCTCAGAATTACTTCTGGCCACTGCCTCTGGGTGTCTAAACTAACCTATGACATCACAGAGGTGCTGCTTGTCTGCTGGGGTGGGAGCAGGAGACACTGCCCCAAAAGATGTCTGTAACCAGGTCAAGTAATTGAGATTATAGGCACATAGGGAGTGAAAGATCTTTCATAACGAAAGGCCATTTCTGTGACTGTGTTTAAAACTGATGAAAAGTAACTTCTATCTTTGGTGTCTTCTGTCTTTTTTTCTTTGACAGTTGTGTGTGTTGTGTGTAAAACACTCTTTTTTCCCTTTCTGGTCTTTGAATGAATCCCAGTCTCACTCCAGCAGTCCACAGTGTCATGCTGAAAGGTGTCACAGAACTATAGCATTACTGTGTAGAGCTCCAAGGATATATTTTCTAATTATAATCACTCCTGAGCTGTTTATAAATATGTCAAGCTGTCTACCTAGCTGCACACCACTGGCTCATTTCTGTTTCAGGAGTGATCATCTCTCCTCTTTCTCCTCTCCTTTCCCCCCACCTTGAAACACTCCATATCCTGAGTGGCCAGTAACTTCTAATACATTGAGTATGTAAAAGTGATGTTGATCTCCTTGGAAAAGACACACATACTTTTTGTTTTATTGGACAAAGCAGAATCTTTAAAGATTTTATTTACTTATTGGACAGACCAAGATCACAAATAAGCAGAGAGGCAGGCAGAGAGAGGGGGAAGCAGGCTCCCCGCTGAGCAGGGAGCCTGATGCGGGGCTCCATCCCAGGACCCCGAGATCATGACCTGAGCCGAAGGCAGAGGCTTAACCCACTGAGCCACCCAGGCACCCCTGGACAAAGCAGAATCTTAGAGAAAAAGAAAATTGAAAGACAGTTTTGTTAGAAAGCACTCTTTTTCACAACAGTTAGGATGGCAGTTACCACTGTGATCATTGTTGCTAATCATTAATCAGATTAAATTTTCTTGAATCTACCCCCTAAATGCTTTAAAATTTATTCTCTACTTTCTGTGAAGAAACTGCCTCACCTTGTCTATGTTATCTACTTCCCAGGTTATATTTCAATACCTTTTCATCACTCCTGTGGCCTTTTCCATGGACCTCTTTTGTCCATCCTACACACAGTTGCCAAATCAAACTTCCTGAATTGCCACCCTGATTTCATCTTCCCGTGTGTAAAATCTTTCAGTGTTTCTCCTCTCCATTAGAAAATAAGCTTTTATTTTGTAAAATATCAAAAGCCCTGCAGAATCTGTCTCTAGCTCACCCATATCGGCCTTACGCTTGCCTGTGCATCCCACCTTTCTTGCTTTTCTTACTCCAAGAATTTTGAGTGGCTTATATGTTCTTCCTGTTCACCAAAGTGTTTTCCACCTCAGTGATTTTGTCCATGTGGTTTCCACTGTCTGGAATGATCTTCTAGATGAATTGTGACACTTCAAGAAATGTCTTTGTCCCAACTTCAGAAGCTGCATTTCATTCTGATGAATAGCATGATTAGCTCCCACAGTATTTCCCCAGGCTATTTTACAAGTATAGAGAATTCACTTGTTAATCTTAAAATGTGCTTTCTAAAACAAAGCTTCATCTGAAAACCCATTAAACCTCTAGTTTAAATACCTGGACATTCTCAGAAATTGAATTTGCATTGTCTTCTCAGGTAACCAGGGTGGCCATGTCAGATTAATACAACATCATGTTTTTATGATCCCAACAATCTCTAATACAATAGGAAAGGTACAATTACTGAAAGAAGCATAACAGAAGACTCACTTCAGAAAATAGAACCTGAAGTGGCTGCCAAATCACACAATACTGAAGTAGGGAACCTGTAGACTTAGCGATTGATTTGCACATGTGGGGTTTTTGCCAGTAGCTAAGAGAAATGAGAAGCCCCTGAACTGGAAGTTTGGAGAATTAGATCCTCACCTAGGTCTCCTGCATACAATCTGTGGGATCCTTGGGGAAGTCATTTGACCTCGTTTGATTGTGCTGTCCTCAGATGTAAAATAAAGTTTTAGAATTAAGTAGTCTCAATTGTTTCTAATGTTTTTGATTAAATATCTACCTATCTGTAACAGATAATGTTGCTACCCTGCCCCCATCCCTTTGGATCTCTTCTGTCATTTTTGTAGATCCTCCAGCTTCCACATACTTTCTCTTGCAATAACCAGGATGGTCTTCCCTGTTAGGAATATTGTCCTCAGTCAAATGCTATCTCGCCTCTGGTTGGAAAAACTCTTGGTTGTAGGCCAGATTTCTCCCAAGATCAGGCTGCAGCTTCCTCTCCGGAAGTTCACCTAAGGCTGTGTTCTTGTTTCCCTGCCTTGCCTCCCCCTACCACCCCCCCCCCCCCCCGCAAGCCCTTTCCTTACTGGTTCCCCTGGGAGTGCTTCCTTATTAAATCCTTTGCACATGGATCACTGTCTCCAGGTCTCCTTATTCTTTGGACTTGACCTAAGGTATGGTCTATCTATCTGTCTATCTATCTACCATTTTTGAGTCCATTAGTGAACATGTGATTGTAGTTTGTGTAAGGCTTTCTCGTGAGGGTTAGGAAAGGAAGAATGTGCTTTGCCTACTGAATTGTGTGTGATAAAGTGTTTGATAAAGATGGCTTCAGAAGTGGTTCCAGTTAAGGCAATAACTACTAAAAAGGCTCTCTTTATTAATGTATGGATTTTCTGTCACTGATGTTTGTCTCCCTATGAATAGTTTGGACTAGGTTTTTTCAAGTAAGCATTTTATAACATCTGTTACTGTTTCTAGGAGTTTCATAAACAACTATATGGGTAAAGAAATAACAAGGGAGAGCTACAAGATTTCTGCCAGTATCTTCTAGTTTTTACCTCAAAAGCTATTTTAAAAAAATTTTTTTTTTCTAATTAAATCTCAATGGGATGTGAAACAAGAACTGGAATTTGAGCCAAGAATACCTGAAAGAGATTTCTGGAAAAGACTTTGCTGATGCCATCTGTGTATGTGTAGAGAGAAGCAAAATGTATACGATAATGAAGATGGGAATAATTGAGCCTCAAAGTGGTAGCCTAGTGCTTTACTTCACTAGTGCCTAGCTGGTCATGCAGAAGTGCCGTTTGTTGCAGTTTTATACCTGTTGTAGGCTAAGCCTTATGCACACAGTTTCTAACCTGATGTTTGGCATGAGTCATGTATAATACGCTGAAACAAGGCATTGAAATAAATAGAATGGCATTTCCCACTCACTTTCATGCTGTTATTTTCTCTGCAAGATGCATTCTGGCTCTTTTTGTGAATCCTCAGATTTGATTCTACAAGCTGCTGAGAAATGCAACACCTTTATGCCACCCACAAAAGAGAGTTTTTGTACAGTCTGTTGTATATAGAAAGTATGTGGGTGTGCATGTGTATGTATGGGTGATGGAATAGTTCATTGGGCATTGCACTTGCAATACAAACCATGCTTATCGTCAATTATGTCGCCACTCTATTCACATAATTACATTATGGGTTTTAGGTAGAAATTAAATATCAACAGTTGAATGTAGAATTAATAAAATGACTATATATATATATATATATATATATATATATATATATATATAAACTTCATTGCCCTGAGCATTAAAAATGGAAAAAATTAAAAATGGCCCCCCTTCCCAGGGGCCAGCTGAACTACCATGCAGTTACAGATCGGATGAATTGCATCCCAGTGACATTGCTCCAGGACCAGAGATGAAACCTTTTTTTTGTTTGTTTGCATTGAGCTAAGTATTACTTTCAGAAAATCAAAACCTATGTTCGGCTTTCTAGTTAATAGTCTCTATAGACACTACCAGCCAGGTATCATTTGTATGTTTTATTTAAAGAAAAAAATTCTGTAAGAGTTATTTCCTCATTCTGTCTACTCATGTGAAAAATTTTAAATTATTTCCTTATTATGTCCACTCATGTGAAATTTTTTATGTTCATTTTTATGTATTTTTCCTGTTTGTTTTACTTCTCTTAAAATGGGTTTAAGTATTATAAGATATTTAACATATATACAAATAGATATAATACAGTAATCAATATATCATCAATAATAACAATTAGTAATCAATAGGTAACACCAAAAGTTAGCTTCCTGAGCCCATTCAGTTCTTTGTAAGCCCTCTTGCTGGTTCAGCAATGACACATTCTATTTTTATAAGGTGAGATGGTAGAGTAGTATAAATTGTACAAACCAAGGTTGAGTACTGGAATGTTCACCATTCCTCAGAGATATGGGCTGTGCATTTACTGCTTGAAACAAACCTTTCAAAAAATATTGTTTAGATACTAGCCTAGAAAAGAAGTAAGAATCATTGGGGAAAAAGAAATGGATGGTTTTAGTTTTATCCTTTTTGAAACTTAACAGTCTGAAGGGTGAAGTAAAATTAACACACAAGGAAGGCATTTGGTATAATGATTAAGAAACTGAGGATTAGATTTAGGCAGATTTTTTTTTTTTTTTTGACAGACAGAGATCACTAGTAGGCAGAGAGGCAGGGGTGGGGGGAGCAGGCTCCCCGCTGAAGCAGAGAGCCCGATGCAGGACTCAATCCCAGAACCCCGGGATCATGACCTGAGCCGAAGGCAGTGGCTTAACCCACTGAGCCACCTGGGTACCATAGGCAGAAATTTATATGAATTCTAGTTTGGCCCCTTTTTAGCTTTATGACTTTGTGAAAGCCACTTACCTTTTATGGCTCACTTTCCTCATCTTTAAAATATAGACACTAGGAGCGCCTGGGTGGCTCAGTGGGTTAAGCCTCTGCCTTTGGCTTGGGTCATGATCTCAAGGTCCTGGGATGGAGAGCCCCACATCAGGCCCTCTGCTCAGCAGGGAGCCGGCTTCCCTTCCTCTCTCTCTGCCTGCCTCTCTGCCTACTTGTGATCCCTCTCTCTCTGTCAAATAAATAAATAAAATCTTAAAAAAAATAAAATAAAATATAGACGCTAATATCTACCTCGTGATGTTGTTACTGTTTTTGTAATGGTTGCTCTTAAGATCTGTAAAAGGCATGCCTGGCAAATAATGTATGTTCCTTAACTGGTAGTTATTATTTTATTGATATTACTGATTCAAATGAAATTATTAATTCTTTCTACCTTAGCACACTTATCATACCATATTTGTAATTTGTATGTTTACAACATTCTTCCTGTTGAGTTGAGTAGCCCCCAGATGTTTTTTGAGCAGTGGCATCTGAACTTTGTAAATCTCTATAACCCCAGCATTTAACCCAATGGTCAATACATAAATGATTCTTAATAAATATTTGTTATAATTTTAATTGCTCCAAAGTGAAGATTCAGATTTTATAAATGGCTGCTTTCAAAGATTCCCCCCCCGAAACCAGTGTGAATACTAGGAGTATGAATTATTAATATTTATAGTAATATATTAGGTAAATTTGGCACCATATGGCATGCTGGCTTAGATGACTCTAATTCTTTATTAATAGGTATATGGGGCTCTGAGGTAATGGGTTGATGGATCCATATGCTTATTCAGGAGACAAATTTAGTATATGGTAACCTTGCAATAGGATCAAGTAGCATAAAAAAAAATGAACTGATGTGGAAGAAATGCTTAGGTTAACACAACAAATCTAATAATTGACCAATGTGGCAAAGACAGTTCAGTTCCAAAAATAATCAACAATATGATCAGCACTGGATTAATGTTGTTATGGGTAATAGGTTTTAAAATTTCCCCTGTTAGGAAAATCACCCTTTAAGTGATCTCATGGGGTTTTGAACAAACAGCAAAGCTCTTTTATAGAAACCCCACACTTTGGAAACTAGTGAAGAGAAATGGATCTCTCTGTAATAGTTTCTTGGTCTGGTCTTCCATTTTTAGTCCCAAAAATCCTAAGGGAAATAAACAGCTGTCCAAATGAAATGCCAAAAGGACATCCCTGGACTAATAGGTAATCTTCGAAGGGCATCACAGCAAAGCATATGGATGGTGAGTGTGAATATTGAAGAAAGGAGTGAAAAAATCTTTAGTCAGGCAATGCTTAGAATGACCTGTTAAATACTGCTTGAGACAGTGCAATGTTTATGGCAAACTGACTTCTTCTTCCTCTAAATTCAGTGTACGTGTTTTATCAGTCCCTGATCTATTAATCCACTTGCTCTTCTTCTGTCTTGTTTTCCCTCCCATCCTCTCCTCATTCTCTCTTCTGGGTGAGTGTAATCAGCATCAGAGCTGGGGCCATAGAAGGCATGTAGTCGAGACCATGGCAATGAGGAAGACAGGAAATTGTCGATTCTCCATTATGTTTTCCAACAGGAACAAGGAAAACTATAACAACCAGGAACAAGGAAAAGACAGCAACAATAATGTTAATGATAATACAATAACCAACACTTACAGAGCACTCATGAGGATCTAATCATTGTGCTGCTTGCTTAGATTATCCCCTCCAGTCTTCTTAACAGCCTTACTTTAATTTGGAGACACACAACTAAGCTAAGATCCTTTAAGTTATGTTCATAAGGACTTTGTGGATATGATTTATCAGAAAGAAGTAGGTTTACCAGGGCTCATAAAAATAATGATGAATCCATGGAACTGCGTGCTGAAACTATCAAGTGGCTATTTTGGGCTCCTCTAGGAACCCCCAGACTACTTATGGGGTGAGGGGTGGTGTGTGGGGATGTGGGGTAGTTTTGCTATGACCTTGATTATTCAGAGAAAACAGGGTTGCTGCTACACAATGAGAACAGGAAATGTTTTGCAACTGGTGAGAATACTCACCAAATATTATAGACACTGGAAGACATGGATAAATCATAATTCTTTTTTTGTTTTATTCATGAAAAGCAGACCCTTGAGATTTTATACTCAACTTTAAAAGAAAAGACACAGAGTTTAGAATCTATACATAAAGTCTGGTTTACTAATTTTGGGGGGGGTCTTCTTATTTTAGTGTCTTGTAATACAAATTTGCCTTTTAGCTTTATCACTTTATCTTCTGGTAGACTATTGTAAGTGAACAGGGATGCCCTAGACCTTCAGCTCCTTCATGTATTTGGTATCTGCAAGCTTGCTCTGAAAGGTCTGAATCCCTGCACTGCACTTTCCAATAAAGTTTAGTACTTATGGCAATTCTCCCACTGGGGAGAGAAATGAGCAGGTGAGGCCAAAAGCAGCATCTGTGACTTGCTAGGATGTCTGGCATTGTGTGCATAATTTCCACTTCAAAGAGCTCAGAGACAGCTTGGTGATAGTCAGTTCATTGCAGCTTGGACTTGTCAACTAGTCCAAGTTATCTTTGGTACAACTACAGTTGGTGAAAATTCACATACATTCTCATGATGTCAGAGTCATAAAGACCCTCAGAGTCCCTGTAGTTTCATTTCCTCATTGTGCAAATGAAGAAATTATGAAATTCCTGTGTACAGCTTCTTCACTCTACAGTACAGATAGAGCTCCTCTTATGTATACCAGAAGAAGGATGAAAAGATACAAAATCATTCAAGGTTGTTGGTTGGAAAGGCCAACTTTCTTCCCCCTACCCCTGTTTGTTTTTGTTTTTGTTTTTCTGTGTTTCCAGCACCTGTTTTAAGTCTACTTTATAGTAGGTATAAATAAGTCGTTATTGTTAGAGGAACCCTAGGTTTTTAACTACAGTTATCATTAATGTTAGCCAAATGGCCGAATGAATGGGTAGAAAAGCTTTACGGAGACAATCCCGTGCTGCAACTCGTGGTTGAGTGGAAGCTGGCAAATGTGTAACCTCAAAAAAAAGATTAAGGAAATCAACCAATGCTATAGTTCAGCCAACAGCAAAGACAGAACTAAAATATTATCTAGACCAGAAATCTTTCTGTTTGAACCAAGAAGCTTGCTTTCCAAAAGAAAATGTTCTAAGGCATTTAAAATTGCCTAATAAAGAAGAATTTCCTCATGGTGTACTGAATGAGAAATCTATCACAACAAGAAAAATCCTGAACTATTTTTCTTTGAAAAATGCCAAGTTATTTTCAGTTCTAACATTAACTACTTCTCATTATGAGTATATAATTGGATTAACTACCCTGTACTCACCCTAGTTCATCCTATTGACTGCCAGCACATTTATTCCTTAGAATTTTTCTCCATTGGCCTTGGAGAAGTGAAAAAGATTAGCATAAATTGAAATAGAGTGTTTTATGCAATAATCACCTTGCTAACCCTAGTATCCAGCCATCAGGGTACTGAGTATAGAAGGAAGGAGGAGAAGAATAGGCATTGTTCAACTAGGGGGTTAAGGGCTGGTTCAACTCCTTGAGGTGCAGAGATGAAAATAAATCCTGTGTATTACTGAAACATGTGAAGTAGTTGGACCTGAATCAATATATTGCATTTACAATGGAGAAAAAGAAAGAAAAGTATTTTCATAGTGTATTTATCCAACTCCTCTGAAAAATACCTGTGTGAACCACTGGGCTGAAAGTGTTGATTCCATTGAATTTGACTTTTTCAAGGCCATACCTTTGGGGAGAATGTTGCCCCAAATAGTCATATCCAAGAAGCAATGTGCCTTCCATGCACATTTTGAGTGACCCATTTTTGGGACATCACTGGGTGGATAAAACAGTAAAAAAAAAAAAAAAAAAAAATCTTGGGTTATAGATGCCACAAAATAATTAGGGTCCCTGCTTCTGCTTTGGACTTGTCATGTCCCTCTCCTTGGACTTATCCTCTCCTTGGATAAGTCCCATATGATTTTATGTATATGAAAGAATTCCTCTAATAATATACAAGGCACAGAGAAGTCACTATTATTCTTTCCATTTTAGAAATGGATCATATAAAGACTTACATATGATGGAGCTTGTGAAAATAAGCATTGTGCTGTGCTCTAGATTTCATAGGAATCTAAGTAGCATGAATATATGGCAGTGATGTGAGTGATGGCATAAAGAGACTTTTGGGAATCTACCATCTTATTTCTCAGAACAGGTTGTCTTAAAGATGTATTAATTTGTCCCCAAAATATTACTGAGTGCCTACTCTGGGCCAGGTATTGTTTGGGTCATTGAATTTTTGGTGGTAAGCAAGACAGACAGACATCTATTCCTATGTACTTGCATTCTAGTCAGAAGAAAAAGAAAGGATGTTGTAAGTGATGGAAAGAAATATTAATGGTTATAGTTTAGATAGAGCATGACCACCAGGGATGGTGGGGGGAAGAATTAGTATATTTGGTTTTGTAGTCAAGAAAGACCTCTCAAGACGTTACCCTTGTCATGAGATATGATTGATGAGAAGGTGTCATCCATGTAAAGATCTGTAGGAAGAGGAAAGAGTCCCCAAAACTATTTACCTGATAGAAAAAGAGAAGAAATCCCAATGTCTGGAGTATAGTGGACCAGGGAGAGTATGATTCCAGCTCAAGTAGGAGAGGACAGCAAGAGCCAGATCATGGAGGGCCTTTGGGGCTAGTCTAGGGAATTTAATTTATTCTAAGGCAAGGGAGTCCACTTAGAATGTTAAGCAGTAGACTATTAGGGACTGCTGGCCAATGTGTGATGGAAGATAATCCGACCTATGCCCTATTTTTAGGAACAAGCCTCCATAAAGATCCATATATTGATTCAACACTATTAGAGGAAGTTCACTATGCACTTTGTAATGTTTTAGGGTTTTAGCAATGAGTAAGACAAGTTTCTGCCTTTGTTGAGCTTATATTATGCTGGGGGCTTAGAAAAGAGACAGACAAAACTAATAAAGACCATGAATAAAATACAAAATGTTCAAATGATGAAGAGTGATGGAGTAGGATGGTGGAAACTTTTCTGGGTTGGAGACCTCTAAGTCTTCAGTAACTAATTTTAGTTTTGTTTTTTTTTTAATTATTGGGATGATTTTTTTTTTTACCTGATGGTCAAGAAAGACTTTTTTTTTGTTGTTTTGCTTGCTTTTGTTGCATTTTATATATTGTCCCCATATAGAGTGTATAGCCTTTTTCTGAATGTCTTTTCTCCAGAAAACATGTTGTAAACAGTAATTACTTGTTTCTTCTGCTTTCTTTTCTAGAGACCCCTTTCCCTAAACTTTTCCACATTTGTTACATTTATTCATCCTTTTCATTATTTCTGTGGTTATTCTTTAGCCATGTGAAAGGACAGAAATTTATCTTGGAAAACTCATGTGTGTTAGTCAGAATACAGCAGAGGAGTGACTTTGTGATTCTTATAAGAAACCCACTACTCCCTTTTTCCTCTTTCTCTCTTTTTTCCTTCTCTCCTTACTCCCCTCCCTTCCTTCCTTTCTTCTTTCCTTCTTTCCTTAACCCTAAGCCATGGCAATTCCTTACCTGTAAACTCTTTCAGTATTATTGTTACAAGGATTAAGTTCTATTAAGAAAGAAAATCTTAGACATGGCCCAAATTGATAATGAGGAATTGATTTTGTCTGTCCACTACGACTCAGAAAGACCACTTTTAGCCTGCTACCTCACCACCACATTTTCCCCTGGGATTTTCGTGATAAGAAGAAAGGAGCTGCATTTGCCTGCTATTTTGTGACTGAAAGAATATTTTTGAGTGGATGATTTTATTAGTAGGATATTCCTAGAAGCTGACTCTACACTGAAATTATTCTTGAAGATATAGCCCTCAAGGGTGTTTCTGCCAAATGTGTTAAAGTATTTGTAGGGAAAATATGGCTTTATAGAATTTCCATGTTTTTCAAAATGGCTACTGATTTTCTCAATGAAGATATAGTGGCAATTTGCTGAAAAGAAAATCCCTTTTTTAAATGAGAAAAATAAGATAATTAATCTAGATGAATGTGTTTGCTCTATCAGAGTCCAACATTTCTATTTTCATATATTCTTCCTTTCTTAGAAAGGTTCCTTTGGTGGGGGCATACATAGGTGGCTCAGCCCTTTGAGTGTGTGCCTTTGGCTCAGGTCATGATTCTAGGTCCTGGGATCGATCTCATGTTTGCTCCCCACTTAGCGGAGAGTGTCTGCTTCTCCCTCTGCCCCTCCATCTCCTCATGCACACCCTGTCTCTCTCCCTCTCTCTCAAATAAATAAATGAAATCTTCAAAAAAAAAAAAAAAAGAAAGGTTCCTTTGGGAACTGTCTACAAATGACCTAAAGACATCCCTGAAAAGTGACTCGTCAGTCTCTACTGGAACTTATCTGGGGATGAATTTTGTATCATATTTTTGAGGGTCACATCCTGTCTTTGGATAGCTCTAGAAAATACATCTACACATTATGACCTCTGAGCTTGAGTTCATGTATTTTTACTCATCATGCTTGGTTCTACCTTCCTAAGCATCATTGTCCTTCTACATCCTATGTATTTGAAGAAAGCTGCCCAGCTTCCAAGGGCTTCTGGCTAAATATCCTGAGCTCATTCGGTTTTTCCTCATGTGACAGCCCTTTGAGGCCTCCTCCCGTACTGGTTACCTTCCTCTTAAGTCTGATTTTCAGGATCCTACTTAAAATAGTTATGGACGGAGCTGCTTAAGAAGGCTCTGCAGTCATCTCAGAGTAGAATCCGACCAGGACCTCTCTCGTAAGCGGTTCTTCTCATGAGACCCTCTCTATTCTGAGTTCTCTTTACTTCCCCCTTTTCTTCTCACTCTCTACTCTGTGCCTCCAGTCCAGCAATACCTGTTCCCTCGCTGTATCTCAAGCAAGCCAAGCACATTTCCAACTTCAGTCCTTGTCCTTGTCCCAGCTGCCTTGAACCACCTTTCCTTAGAAACCACCTGAGGTCCTTCCTCCTGCTTTCAGGTCACTATAGCCATCACATCAGAGGGGCCTGCCTTGCCTATCTCATTTTTTTTAAAGATTTTATTTATTTGTCAGAGTGAGCACAGGCAGACAGAGTGGCAGGCAGAAGGAGAAGCAGGCTCCCGCTGAGCAAGGAGTCTGATGTAGGACTCAATCCCAGGACGCTAGGAACATGACCAGAGCTGAAGGCAGCGGCTTAACCAACTGAGCCACCCAGGGGTCCTGACCTATCTCATTTAAAATACCTCACCCTCGCCTGACACAACTATCCCCTTATGATGCTTTATCAGCACTCGAAACTCCCAGCCATTGTATTATACATGTATTTGTTACGTTTTTGTCTGTCGTCATTATAGTAATAGCATCTTTATGAAAGTAGGGACTTTATTAGGTTCACTGATGTCTTCCAGCACCTGGAAGAATACCTAGCATATAAAAACTTAATAAGTATCTGTGAATGTATTGGCTAATTTACTTATCCACACACAGATTACCTATGGACTAAGGATACAGAATAAGGATTTCTATTGCAGATTTAATGGTACATGTAGCCACTCACTAAAGAATTCTCTGACTCACAGTGAACCCAAATAGCATTTGGGCTTTCACATATTGAAAAGTGATGTGTGTGTGTGAGAGAGGAGTGTGTGTGTGTGTGTGTGTCACACCACACGTGATTGGGAGACCCTGTGTCTAAACCTTCTAGATTATAGAACCTGGAAGAAGACAGAAGTGTATGAAGTGAAGGAAAGTAAGCCAGCAAGACCGCTCCCTGCACATGAATTTCCAAGGATACAGTTGTTCTCGAACAATCACAGTCCGTATATCAAAATAAGCGCTTTATTGAGCTGGGTAAAAGGAGTTGGTAGTGAGACTGTAAATTCTTTCTCAGAACAAATGATAACTGAGCCTGGGAGCCCTTTTGTCCTGGGAAGAGGGGGAGGGGGTATAAATTCCCTGAAAGTGTCTGTCGCGGGGAATAGCTCTGCATTCATCATGTCCGCCTCCTGCATCATTCATGAATGTCATAAGAGTCTAAAGAATTGGCACTTCATAGCGAAGATGATTAAATAGCCATTAGACTTGTCTCTCCTGCTGCACATTGCTTTTAAAGAGATCCCATCCCGATTGTGGCATACCCCTTCCAACCCCCTCTCGTTCCTCACCTCCTGAGGTCTTGGTGTTGGATTGAGGGAACATTGTGCCTAGTCAGCCTTGCTTTCGTTGAGACTGAACAGATTTGTGCACCAGCACAGCTCTGCTATAATGCAAAGCTTAGGATTTGGGGGAAATGCCATAAAGCTCAAAGGAGATCCTTTTCCGCGGAGTACAGAAATTCTAGCTTTTGCTTAGATGTTGTAGTGATTGAGCTGTAACTTTTTCAGATGTTTTCATTCCTCTTTGCCTTTACTTCCTTGTGGACTAAGAATAATGAATCAGAACAGGTCTCCTTTATATATGATTTATTATTTTATGTGCTCGGATATAAGGCTTCACATCATTATGTACCCAATAAAGCATATACATGAAGAGTAAACAGTGATGTAACAGAGTGTAAGATATGTGATCTTACTTCTGTTTTTCCTCTGCACCCACTTCTTGCCACATGTACACTTATTTCCATATTCTCTCCCTTCCTCCCTCCCTCTTCCTCCCTCCCTTCCTTCTTCTCTTTCCCTCTCTCATACACACCCACTAAAGCTGCCCCATAGTGATTCTTACTACCCAGACAGTATCCTTAAGTGCTGAAGTCTAAATGGGTGAATTAAAAATGATCAATAAACAATTTTTTTCTAGATTTTATTTATTTATTTGACAGACAGAGATCACAAGTAGGCAGAGAGACAGGCAGAGAGAGAGAAGTGGGGGTAAGCAGGCTCCCCGCCAAGCAGAGAGGCCGATGCAGGACTTGATCCCAGAACCCCGAGATCATGACCTGAGCAGAAGGCAGAGGCTTTAACCCACACAGCCACCCAGGTGCCCCAATCCATAAACGATTTTTTAAACCACTTACTTTAGAGGCAGCAGAAAGAATATGGGAAAGGTACTGAAGTAGAGTCAGGAAAGGGTTCTTCTGTGTCTGTGCAATTCGTTAGCTGTCACCTTGGACAAATTCTGTAATTTCTTTGGGCCTTAGTATTTGTCCCTATAAATGAGGACACGGAACGGTGGCTCTCAAGTTCTCCTTCCAGCTCTTATGCAACATGGTTTCCTGTGTCCAGCAAGGGACTCAGTCATCGTGAGAACACGGAGAAGCATGTGACAACTCCATCACCTGCAGGGAACTTCCAATCTGATGATGGCCATGTCCCTGCAGTCCCTAATCCCTGCTGGGCAATGAGCTTCAGCATTATAAGGGGTGTTTGGTCTATAGATCATCTTTGTGAAATGAAGATCATTTAAAAAATAGTGGTGTGATTCATGGCTCTAGTTTTCACACAGTTACCACAAGATATCTTTATACCCCTTTTGTTTGTGGTCTTCTCTGCAAAGGTTATGGCTTTGGGAAGAATGTTCACTTTAAAGTAAAACTCTGGACACACGTTAAGGGGTCTAGTTGAATGGGTAAATTAGGGACATTGGATCACCACTGGTTGTGATCGGGAAGAGAACGTGTGTCCTCCCCCCTTACTGATGAAGTCATACCAGCCAGGCCTCTGGGTCACTAGTTGTTTCAGTGTAGGTAGACACTTTGAGCTCGAATTTATCCCCTGGAAGGATTCCCTTCACTCCTCGTTATGCAGGCTTTCTCCGGAAGTGGGAGAACCAGATTGAAATGCCAGCCTCTGCACTTTACATTCTGCTGTTCCAGCCGTGTGAGTCTGATTCATTCTTGTGGCTGGTTTAAGAGAGATTAAAAGGAGCAGAGCTGTCCTCTGAGTTTCTTGATCTGCACTGTGGCAGCTAGAGTCAGAGGAAATGGGGACAATGGGAAAGCAAATAAATCCTCAAGAGTGGTGTGTATGTGATCTCTGGGAAGCAGACCCGGTGTTCATACAGAGGCTTCAAATACTAGGTCATTGCTTTGGAGAATCTTCCAGCACCCAATAAAACCTACCACCTCTGTGACACAATGTGAGGCAAAAGCTGAGCCTGAGAGATAAGAGGAGACAGGATATATGGCCGAATAAAGAACTTTCAATTTCCGTTACGTAGTAGATGGACAAGTATCACATCATTTAAAAAAAAATAACCACATCCAAAGACAGTGTTCAATCTAAGCGCCCATGAGCAGTGCCTGAATCTTTTCACACGCTCGAGTTAATCAGAAGGCCTCATCTAACAGGGAGAAGCACTGTATTACTTTAAATATGGCAGGTGCTATCTAAGTTTATTGCACGAGCTAAGACCAATTATCTTGTATTTTTCCATAAAATTGCATTTTCTAAAAAGAGACTGGTGTGTCTGAATATATCCATCATAACAAATCTTTAAGCTTTGATGGAATTGACTGCTGTTTATTTGCAGAATGTCATATCTGTACTGTGGAATCAATGCTAAAGTTATCATATTAGAACTAAGAAGAGGGCCTGGGAAATTAGTTTTTATGGACTGGCAGCATGGCTTTGTGAACAGAAGCATAGGCCAGGACCAGATGTCTAGGAAGTGCCTTGCTCCAGGGCCTGGTGACTAGAGAGCAGTTTTAAAAATAGGGATAAGGCAGTCACCTCCCACAAGGTGCTCGCTGAAGAACAAATAAGAAAATTGTTTTTATATCAGGTCCTGGAGCATAAGCACTTTCAAGGGATGTGGGGAGGTGCTGAGGGGAGACAAAGAGACTGAGATGGAAGACGTGTTTGAAATATATTTAATTAGGCAGGAGAGATGAGAATCGCCAAGTATTAGCAAAGGGCAATTGTCTTGCTAAAAGTAATAAAGGAAGAAAAATAGAAGCTATAAGCTGAAGCTTTGAAAGGGATAAAATATTAAAAAAATGAGTAGCTGATGTATTCAGAGGAAATCGGTTTAAAAAAGTAAACTGAAAACTAATTACCCAAATATTATATAATAATGCAATGGTGTGTTTGTCCATTGGTAAGAGGTGAGGGATAAAGTTTTGTTGAGTGAATAATGAAAAATGGCTTTGATAACCAGGAGTTGACCTTGAACTGCTTTAGTTTCTTTCTTTTTTTTAATATACATTTTTTTAATTTATTTGACAGAGAGAGATCACAAGTAGGCAGAGAGGCAGGCAGAGAGGGGGGAAGCTGGCTCCCTGCTGAGCAGAGAGCCCGATGCAGGCCTCCATCCCAGGACCCTGAGACCATGACCCGAGCTGAAGACAGAGGCTTTAACCCACTGAGCCACCCAGGCACCCCTGATGTAGTTTCTTACGTGACTCTTGACTATAGACTATCTTTGTTTTAAGAAGAACAAAATCATCTGGCCTACTCCTCTCAGAGATTTATTTTATGTATTCAGAAGAACGGAAATGTTATGTATATTAAGCAGAGTCAAATATTATATCAAATTGCCTTTCCTGCTCCAGCTTATATATCATAAGGGCTCAGCAAGAACAGAGTGCTAAGTTAGAGCCTGTCACTTCACGGAATATTATGCAACCCTTTAAAGTGACAACTGATAATACAAAGAGATTCAAAAACTCTAACAGAAAAGAAATATAAAGTTATGTAAGCCCTATCCTTGGGCCATATGCAAAGTAGGCTTTTCTGTAGCTGGACCCAACCCGGAGAAAAAGGCAAAGAGCTGTACCTTCAATGGGTATTATTTGGGCACGTCAGTTTTACATAATACATGTTTGGGAAATCACTGTGTGGGATCTGGGCACATTCTATGGGACCTTAAAACCATGGCATTGGTCCTTGATAATCCGAACACTTGACTGTTATCTTATAAGCACACCAATGTCAGTTACCCCCAAATTAAGCTGTCCTTTTCATGCCCTAAGCCAGTACTTCGTTTTCTATCTATAATTATGTTGCCCAAACTTGAAAACTCTGAATCAACTTCAGTATCTCTCTTTTCTGTTCCCCAAATATCACATGTATCACCAAATCCAATTCCTCTTCACAACTTCGGTATCCGTTCCTTTCTCTCATTTCTCCCTCTCATTCATACGGGCTCAGCCCACCTCTCCCATGTCCTGGCTTTGGCACTGGCCTCCACCTAGAGTCACGTGGACACACATCTCTCCTTCCATCCTCCACACCACAGCCGAAGACCTTCTCCTCAAGCACAGATAAGGTCATGCTTTCCCATTGACCAAAGTGGTCATTTTCAAACTTTGTAAGCATTAAAATTGTTCCTTAAATTTTCTTATGTTGAGGGGTGCCTGGGTGGCTCAGTGGGTTAAAGCCTCTGCCTTCAGCTCGGGTCATGGTCTCAGGGTCCTGGGATCGAGCCCCACGTTGGGCTCTCTGCTCAGCAGGGAGCCTGCTTCTCTGCCTACTTGTGATCTCTGTCTGTCAGGTAAATAAATAAAAATCTTTAAAATAAAAAAAAAATTTCTTATGTTGAGGTGACTTCACTGTATTTGCTAAATAAAAGTTATAGTTTTCAGAAAGCTAAATAATGGTTTGGTGGAGAATGTTTTATTGTAGGTGTGATCCTTGAAATAGTTCTGGTACTAAAATAATAAACCCAGAAAACACTATGAGGAAAACACTGGCTTGTCTATTAAGATACTGGTTTGTCTACTGAGGGAGAAATAACAAGTTAACTTTCAGGGCTCTACAGATCTACACACACTGCCCAAACGATAGGTTGCTATCAGTGTTCCCAAAATTCATTGCGTTCTTTCACACTTTGCTCATGGCCTCCTAGCTGAATGTCTTTCCTCCCCTTTGAAATCAAGTAAATACCTCTCTACCCCAAAACTCAGTACAAGTCTTTTTCTTTCTTTAACATATTTCTTTGACATATTTTCATTTTATTTTGTTTTTTTCCAGTTTTATTGAGATATAATTGACATATAATATTATATTGGTTTAAAGTGTAGAACATAATGGGGCGCCTGGATGGCTCAGTGGGTTAAAGCCTTGCCTTCTGCTCAGGTCATGATCCCAGGGTCCTGGGATCGAGCCCCACATTGGGCTCTCTGCTCGGCAGGGAGCCTGCCTCCTCCCCTCTCTCTGCCTGCCTCTCTGCCTACTTGTGATTTCTGTCTGTCAAATAAATAAATAAAACATTTTTTTTAAAAGTGTAGAACATAGTGATCTCACTAATATATGGAATCTAAATAAAATGAACTGAAGATGGGTGGTTGTCCAATGCAGGGCAAGGAGGGTGGGGGAAATGGGTGAAGGCAGTCAAAGGTTCAGTCTTCCAGTCATAAGATAAGTAAGTTCTGGGGATTTCATGTACAGCATAACTATAGTTAATAGGAATGTGTTACATATTTGAAATTTGCTATGAGAATAAATCTTAAAAGTTCTCATCACAAGAAAACATTTCAACTGTGTAAGATAATAGATGTTAACTAAACTTACTATGGTAATCATCTCTCTGTCTCTCTCTGTGTATATATATATATAGAGAGAGAGAGTAATTTTATTGTATATAACTATTATAAATTTTATATATAATATATTACATATTATATATACAATATAGTGTATACACACACATATATATAATATAGTTGATGCCTTTAATTTATATATATACACATATATATATATACACTATATATATGTGTATATATATAGATAAAACATAGTTGAAGCCTTTATTTAAAGCTGCTGAGCCTCTCCCATGGGTGTTCCTAGCTCATTTGAACACAGCTCTACTATAGAACTTATATATACAATGTTCTTCTTGGTACATAGAAAAGACTCAACATGCCAAACTTTTTTTTTTTACATACCACTGTGTTTAATTTTTATTGATTGTTGTGGCACCTGAGTGGCTCAGTAGGTTGAGTGTCTGCCTTTGGCTCAGGTCATGATCCCTAGGTCCTGAGATCGAGCCCGACCTTGGGCTCCCTGCTCAGTGGAGAGTCTGCTTCTCCCCCTGCCCCTACCTGCCCTATCCCCATTTGTACACTCTCTCTCTCAAATAATTAAATCTTTTTAAAAATTAAAAAAAAAGTACAGATTGAGTGCTCTATGTTGCTCCTAAGATAGATTATTTTGACTATGATCACTTTTTAGTAAATTTTAAAGTCAATTAAAGCTGCTCTCCTTTCTTCAGTCTTCCTTTTAAAATTTTCTTGGCAGGGGTGCCTGGGTGGCTCAGTGGTTTAAAGCCTCTGGCTTTGGCTCAGGTCATGACCGCAGGGTCCTGGGATCGAGCCCCGCATGGGGCTCTCTGCTTAGCAAAGAGCCTGCTTCCTCCTCCCTCTCTGTCTCTGCCTGCCTCTCTGCCTACTTGTGATCTCTGTCTGCCAAATGAATAAAAAATCTTAATTTTTTTTTCTTGGCAAATCCCATGTACTTATTTTTCTTTATGAACTTAAAAAGAAATTGAGATTCTGTTTAGAGGTGCCATGAAGATTATCATGTTTATTGATGGATTAATATTTTCCCTCAGTAATACCATATGTATTTTCATATATATGAACTTGATTTATGTGCTCCAGAAATTATACTTTCCTTTATATAGTGTTTCTTTATATATCTTTCTTGTTGCATTATTTTAAGATATTTTATAGATTTTTTTTTTATTGTGGGATTTCTCTCTTTCATTTCAACCTGGTAGTTACTATTATTAAAACAAGATCTTGCTTTTTTAAGAATTGTAGTAAAATATACAAAATGAAAAAAAATTACCATTTTTACCATTTTCAAGCACACAGTTCAGTAGCATTAAGTCAATTCACACTTTTGTACAATAATCACCACCATCTCCAAAACTTTTTCATCACCCAAAATGGAAACTGTGCCTTTTAATCAATTGCTTCCCATCCCCCTCTTTTCGAATAACCACTCTTCTACTTTCTGTTTCTATGAATTGACTAGTCATGTAAGTGGAGTCATGCCATATTTATCCTTTTGTATTTGGCTTATTTCACTTCATAATGTCTTCAAGTTTCACCGTGTAGTAGGTATCAGAATTTCATTTCTTTTTAAAGCTAATAGTCCACTGTGTATAAATACTAGTATTTTATCCAATTATCTAATCAGTGGACATTTGGGTTGTTACCACTTCGAGGCTACTGTGAATAATGCCGCTTTGAATGTGGCTATACAGTATCTGGTTGAGTCCTTTCTTGCATTTTTTTTTTTTTTGGTTGTTGTTGTTATGCACTTAGAAGTAGAATTGCTGGACAGTATGGTAATTATACATTGAACTGTTTGGGGAACTATCTTACCATTTGTTAAAGGAGCTGTACCATTTCATATTGGCACCAGCAGCACAGAAAAATTTCAATTTCTCCACATCCTTGTCAGCACTTATTTTCTGTCACTTTGATAGTAACTTTTATTGAGTATGAAGTGATAACTCATTACGATTTTTATTTGTATTTCCCTCATCATTATGGATGTTAAAATCTTTCTGTGAGCTTATTGGCCATTTGTATACCTTTGGAGAAATATCTATTCAAGTCTTTTCCCCATTTTGTAACTGGGTTGTTTGCTTTGTTGTTGAGTTGTATGAGTGCTTTATATATTCTGGATGTAAATCTCGTATTGGATATATGACTTGCAAATATTTTCTCCCATTTTGTGACTTACCTTTTTTTGTTGTTTTTTTGTGTACTTAAAGCACAAGTTTTTCCTTTTTAAAGTTTAATTTATCTATTTTATTCTTTTGTTGTCTGCTCTTTTGATGTCATATTAAAAAAAATTTCCAAATTCAGTGTTAGGAAGCTTTTCTCTTATGTTCTCTTCTAAGTGGTTTATAGTTTCAACTTTTACAGTAAGTGATACATTTTGAATTAACTTTTCTATAGGCTCTAAGCATCCAACTTCATTTTTTAAGCATATGGATATATACTTTTCCAGAATCATTTATTAAAAGATTCTCATCTTTCCACTAAATGGTCTTGGGACCCTTGTCAAAAATCATTTGACCATCTATACAATGGTTACAAGCCATTTATTTTTATGTATTTATTTTATATTGGACTAGCTTATCAATTGATCTCATTAGTTTTAGGTTTTTAAATGAGTTATTAGGGAGATGTATGTATTCAGTCATATCTTTAAAAATTATTGTATTTTTCCACAGTATGTTATAACTTATTTCATTTTATTGGTTCATTGTTTTAGTAAGAACTTATAAAACAGTGTTGAATAATATCATAATAATGAACATCTCTGTCTTCTTGATTTGATGGCACAGGCTATATAATTTTACTGTTTAGTATAATGTTGCAGTTTGTTTTTGATAGTCTCTATCATATTTAGAATGCCTTTTCAATTCCTATTTTAAGTAAAGTTTTTGAAGGAATGACTGCTGAGTTTTTCAAGTACTTTTTAAAATCCGAAATAAAATTACATTCTAATTCTACCTTTATTGGGTGACATAATGAACTTTGCTAATAAATACCTTTATGTTGAGATATACTATTTCTCATATTCTTGGAATGGTATATTAATTTTTTAGTGTACCATTGAAGTATATTTAGAAAAAAATCTTTAAGCAGTAGTCATAAGTGAAATTAGTCTAGTGTTTTGTTCTGTTTTTATGCTGTACATTTATGGTGTTGTTATTACAAATATGTTAAATTTGTAAATGAATTGGGGAAGATTTCTAACTTTGCCTATGGTCTGGTATAATTTGAAAAACTTAGGAATTATATTTCTTTGAAAGTTAGAAAATACTTGTAAAAACATTTAGTGTCTTTTGTATCATCTGTATCTTTTATTTTTTTTAAGATTATTTATTTATTTATTTGACAGAGAGAGAGAGATCACAAGCAGGCATAGAGGCAGGCAGAGACAGTGGGGAAACAGGCTCCCCACAGAGCAGAGAGCCCAATGAGGGGCTTGATCCCAGGACCCTGAGATCATGACCTGAGTCGAATGCAGAGACTCAACCCACTGAGCCACCCAGACACCCCATCCATATCTTCTAAGTGGTAGAATTTGAATCACCTTTCCAATGGTTTCTGGGTCAATAGTCTATTGAGTACATCTTCTTTTTCTTTGAAACATTTAACAAATTATAGTTTTCCTGGAAGTGATCAATTTCTTCTATTTTTTAAAATAAATACATATAAAGTTACGTTAAATATTCTTTTTTATTTTGATATTGTCTATATCTGCGGTAATATCCCCTTTATAATTTCCACTATAATTTTTTTCCTCTTTTAATTTTTCTCCTGGTTTTTCAGGGTTTTATATGCTTTCTTTGACATTTTAAAGTATAAGCTTTGGGTCTTTTTTAACTCTTCTATTATTTTTTTAAATATGTTGGATAAATTCCAGCTTTTATTAATCATCAAATACTAGCTTATTAATTTTGTTTATTTTCATAATTGCACCTTAAGTTGAAAGTTTAGTTCATTTATGTTCATTTCCTTTGAGTAAAATTTTATCTCTAGTTTATAGGACTTAATTCTTCTTTTCATTTAATATTCTAATTATTAGGGATATATACATACAGTAAAACATATATATATATACACGTTCTGTAGAAATCATTAAGGATTTCCTTATCAAGAAGGACATGATCAGTTTTACTAGTGCCCCAATTTGAAATGTGTATGAATCACTGAGTGTGTTCCATAGGTTAAATTTCTGGGTAACTTATCACTTAATCATCTCAGTCATCCTTTGCCAATTTCTTTAACAAACCCTTACGTGGCCCTTTCTGTTCCAGGCACTGTGATTGTTCCCAGGAGTTCTTTACTGTCAAAGACTCTTATAGTTGTGAAGGAAAGAAAATGTGAACTGGCTCAGACTAAATACTTTAGCTATTAAAAACTCTCTATGAGACAAAGTTGCAACTTTGTAACACAGGCCATGAAAACCACGTTCTCCAAAGATGATGAGATTTTCTACATGTGTCCAACTCTTGATTCAACAGTTTGACATCACTCTTTGGGTCAGGGTTTATTTTTTTTCCAGGTTGCTTTTTTTTTTTTTTTCTATGCTAGGAAACATGGCCCTGACAGCTGTGTGCCACTTATGACATAACTCTATCATCAAAGAAATTGATAGAATGTTCCTCTTCTTCCAGGTTACAAAAAATAATAATAATTCAGTGAAATGCTCCAACTGGTCCGACTTGGGCTTATTTATCATGCCTTAGCTAATCAGCTGTACATAAGGGGCAAAATCTGTTAAAGATTTTTAACATACAGTTTCCATTGAAATCACATGAGTGGCATGGGAGAAAATAGTCATTTCTATATGAAGGGCCTTAATATTGCAAGACAAAGAAAGAAGATGTACTGGGAATATGGAATAATTAAATTCTACAAATACCAAAACTGTAAGCACTTTGAGATCATCACAATAAAACAGAAAAACTAAACTATTTCTAGAGTTCTGTATAGTGTACAGATAGCTATTTTGATCCTTACTGACACTTTTTTGAGATGAGGTGGTAAGAGAAGTATCATCACCTCTTAATAATGGGGAAACTGAGGCACAGTGAAGCTAAATGATTGTTATAGAATAGGAGAAGGGACCATAATAGTTGAAGTTTCTTCTTTTTGCTTAATTCTGACATGGGTTCTAGGATTAAGGATCTTTATCTCATAGAAGAGTCAATACTCTTAAAAATATTAGCTAGCGTTTCCAGGAAAATCATGTTTTAAGAATTAGAGCCACAAATATACCAAAGTCTTCTGTTTATCATCACTGGTTCCATGAAAGTGTGAACTCTGTATAAATCCAGCATTTAAATCAAAGCACTAAAAATAAGCAACTTCTCTTCATCTGTATTTTTTTTTTTTTGGAGAATATTCAGTACTTAGAAATTCCTTGATTGCTCTTATTAGGGAAGGTATTTCAAAGCTGTGGAATAAAAAGAGGGAAAGGAGGCAGATGAATGTGCTCTGAACCTCCCTTTTATTCTAGGTCCCATGAGATGTCATCAGAAAGAACAAGTTTCTAAAAAAATGCTACAGAAGAGTCTGATGAGTAATTATGAAATGATCATTTTTATTTTTCTCTTCATTCATTTATATTTTGCCCAAGCACATTGTATATATTGTCTTTGCCCAATGATATGTAAAATAGAGTAATGACATTGCTATTCTTAAATATGTTGCATTCCTTTTCTACTGTATATTCTTGTTAGGTTAAATCTAAGATGTATTCATATATATGTATGTATGCATACATATATGTATGTGTGTGTGTGTGTGTATGAATATTACTAAAAACAGTTTGCCATGTGATGTAGGAACTAAGGGGTAACATAAACCAATTTGATGAAAGATAGGTGTGATTTTCTTCTCTGAGCTTGCCAAAAGTTCACCAAAGAAAAATTATTTAAACATTTTTGTGGTTGGCTTTCTTTTATAAATTGGAAGCTCTGTTTCCCACGTGGGAAACGTTGTGAACCCTCATTGATGAGTATTTATAAAATATTTCCACATTGAGATGAAAGGACAAAAAGCTGAGAAGGATTAATGGACAGATACCCGAATGACAGTGTGAAGATATGAAAGTATAGGTGAGCCAGGTTTTATTGATTAATTCAATAGCATTTCTTTCCCGAGCATTCAGTGTTGATAGAGAGATAAATTAAACAGCCCTGTCCTCCAGGAGCTCATGGTACAGAAGGGTTCTGGATTTTCATTTTGTTTGACAATAAAACTTAATATTTATTTCCTTAAACCTGAAGATTTTGCAATTTTCTAGGACTTATTTGTTTTTCTATATAAGAAACAAGCTTGGTTATGAAAGTTAAATTAAATTGGCTGTGAAATATTTTCTGAAATAAACCTTATATAGAGTCCACCCCTTCAGAATTTAGAGTTTTAGGAGTATGGTGTAATTAATGAGGTGCAGCCTACTGTCTGACCTTGCTTTACACACTTTGCAGAGAACAAGCTCATATTAACCCACTGTCATTTAAATAAAATGATCACCCCTAGACTGTCATTTCTATCATGAAGGCATTGAGTTTCCATCTTTTTTTGTAGTTTCTTTTGTTTTGTTTTTCCTTGCTTTTGGGGGACATGCTAGGAAGCCATTGTCCTTCTTCTCATCTTCATCGCCATCTCTACACTCAAATACCCAGAAAAAGTAAACATATTAGGGATACAGCTTGGCATAAAGAAAAGAATGTAGATCGTTGAGTTATGTAAATCTCAATTAAATCCCTGAATCTACTAGATCTTAAACAAGTTATTTCACCCCAATCTACAGCTTCCCTCATCTTTAAAACTGGGAAAGTAACTGCTATGGGCTGAATTGTGTGTCTCCAAAATTTGTATGTTGAAGTTGTAACCCCTAGTATCTTAGAATGTCACGTAATGGAGATAAGGTCTCTAAAGAGTTGGGGAGAGGGTTGCTAATCCAACATGACTGGTGTCCTTTTAAGAAGAAGAGATTGGTGGGGTGCCTGGATGGCTCAGTCCTTAAGTGTCTGCCTTTGGCTCAGATCATGATCCCAGGGTCCTGGGATCAAGCCCTGCATTGGGCTCTCTGCTCAAAGAGAGAGAGCTTCTTCCTCTCTCTCTCTGCTTCCTCCCCTCTCTCTCTGCCCGCCTCTCTGTCTGTCAAATAAATAAATAAATAAAATCTTTGAAAAAAAAATTAGAAGAAATTAGAATATTGACGGGTAAAGCAAGGAGGCCTTGTGATGTCACAGGAAGAAAACAGCCATTTTTGAAAGAATCAACCTTTCTGACACCTCAGTATCAGAATTCTAGCCTCCAGACTCGTAGGGCATAAATTTCTTTTGTCTAAGTCACCCAGTTTGTGTTACTTTTTTATGGTAGCCCTAATAAACTAATACACCGAAAATATCTAAAGGGTAAAGGGATGGGAATTTGCAATATTGTATCATGCTGTATTATATAATAAATGATTCATACATATAGTTAGTAGAAATGTTAATGTTAATATTAATATTAGTATTGTTAAGCACAAAGACTTGTGAATAAATTAATTATCCTAAACAACAACAATGAGTTTATGAAAATTCTTTTTTAAGTGTGTCCCTGGAGGATTTATTTTTAGATCACTTTGAATGTGGAAAACATTTGTAATATCTATCACTAATCAGTTTATTCCTAGTGGAAGAGTCCTAGAATTTGATAAGTAAAAATAACTTTGTAAAAATATTTTTGATGTAACGTGTTTCTAAAAGTGTCATTATCTCTAAGACTCAGAAAGTGGCATAAGTTTGTCAGCAGTCATGAATGTGCCCAGAAACTATGTATGATTTTATTTGACTCAGAATTTGGGGGGTACAGGTATGTTTAAGAAATCATAGAAAGAGGCCATCTCAATTGTTGGTACAGTTTTGGAAATAGCATAATTATTTGGCTCCTCTTAAGATCCCCTGGAAAATTCATGATAATATTCCCATGAAAATGTCCAACCAAGCATCTTTGCCAAAATAGGGCTTGTACATGTAATCATTGATGAAGCATGGTTCTTTTTTATAATACATAGTACCAGAATTAAATAGTAGTGTACTTTTTTATTTCTAAAAAAGGAATAGGTTAATAGGTAGAATTTTATTGGTTTTATATTTTTCTCCCACCAGCTTCTATGGAGGCTTTGGCATTGGTGAATTATATCTAATTCACCCTGTGCACAAATTTGAATTCCAAGATTACCAAGCAGATTTTGTACCAAACTAAACCAGTATTCATTCTGCTAGGAAGTCTTTGAGTTGTAATTTTTCTTTGAGAATACTGGAACATGCTCTGAAATGTTGCCTCTGTATTTCCTGGCTTAATGCCCTTTGCTTTTAATCATTCTTCTTTCAAGAAAGAGGAAGAAAATTGTCCCAGATGGAGGGAACCCTCTCCTTGCCTGAGCACTGTTTAAGAAAGGGGGCTTGGCTCTCCCTGATTATTTATTTGACTCTTAGACAATGTTGTCAGTTTTTCAGTTAGTTGAGCAGTAAATCTGATCATTTCTTTGCCAAAGATAAAGGATGTTCTTTAAAATAGATGAAATTTTTCTCCTAACATTCTGTCCCTTCAGTTTTGCTTTATTTAAGGCTTCTTTATCATCAGTTTTGGTGTTTATTTCAAAAAATTCAGAGTCAACAAAATAGATCATAATAAACCATCCATTCAATAAATGCATTGCAGGACTGTTTGTAAAATCTGTATCACTTACTTTGTACTCCCGAGAGGCTTCCTCTATAGTGCAGAGGTTTTGTTCATAGTTTTTCTATCCACTATTCACTTCCTCCTTCTTGTGGAGCTCTTGGTCCCCGGGGATTCTTTTCAGGACACCTCATGCTATGGGCCAGCTGGACAGCTGGATGAGGGCAAATGAGGGCAGACTCAAGGAAAGGGAGCTCTGGTTCTACTCTCCACTTCACCCCTTAACACCAGGTCAAGTCACTTAATTCCCTGAGTCTTTATTTTCTGTTTCGTTCAAATGAAAATGTTTGCCATGGACACTTCAGTGGGTATTCGGGAAAGTGGCAGCAAATCTGAAAACCATTCAGTGCTATGAACGTAGAAGGTCCTGCTGTGATGATCACTCCCCAACAGCCAGGGGTATGTGTAAGGGGAACTATAGAGCGAACTCAGTAAAAGAAACAAAGAAACTGTTGTTGTTGTTGTTTTCCAGACCATCAGTGTTTTTGAGATCCTTGAACTTTACATCTCCATTTGCTAGGAGAGTTATGGGTCATTTCTGTCTTTCCATTTTGGTTGTGTTAGCTATCTGGTTAATTGATCTGAATAAAAGGTAGTTTTAAGTGAGTAGCAATAACTACTTCTGCAGATGAGATATATTTTGTGCCCTTGATAGTCCATCTGTTTTCCAAAAGGATTTACCAATTCACAGTAAAGAACACAAACATGGCTAAGGTTGATGAAAGAGTATTACAATAGAAATGAGGAACGAAGTGCCTGAGTAATAGAGGAAGGAGGGTATAGTACCTTGGCGTCATGAGATTCTTACACTGAGTTCTCAGGCAGTGTTCCAAGAGCACTGAAGAAGGGGTTTGACTTCTTGTTTCTTACCCTGGTTTACCTATCAGATGGTTTGCACAGCAAGGATTATATTCATTTTATTACTTAATTTATTATTCTACATGCTATATTTGTCCCTGCGTAAATGATCTAGTTTGCTTTAAATTTAATTTTCTCAGGTTTCCCCTGGGAGATGGTTGCATTGTTCTATTTTAACACCAACCAAAAATTATTTCAGGGAAAGCTGATTTGCTTTGGTTTCTTTTTTTTAAGACATAATTAAACAACCAACATTACATTTAGATGAATTTCTGGAGCCTTTTATCTGTTTATTTGATGAAGAAAATAATAAATTAATTCCAGGTAGTCTACTATGTTTTCTAACTAAACTTTCCTTATTTCTTACACACAGATACGCATATGTATGTACATACACATGTGTATGTATATATTATTTTTATGAGACTGACATGCTACCTTCTGTGCTAAGGAGGCACCCAATTATTTTTATATCAAATATAAATCTTAAACAAGTCTATGATTCTATTACTATTGGTAATTGCCAAAAAGAAACAATATGCTACTTGGATATAAGAACAGAAAACAGTATCATAATGACAGGACTATGAGGTTAAGAAGTCAAAACAACAGAAGTAATAATTACCCAAATGGTCTAAATAAGGAACTGTTAAGTTGCCATCAATAATTATATTTAATTTTAGTAAAATAAGCAGTAATATTTACCACAGATTTAAGAACTATTTCTTGGAGAAATGTATGACCTAGAAAAAATTTTATCTTTTATTCTCGTTGGGAAACCATCAATCATCTGTTTAATCAGCTTGTTGTAAAGCTACATAAAACTGTTTCCCAGTAGTCCTTAATGATCTCAGTAGAGCCTGTCCTATGCTCTTCTTCCCCGCAATGAATCCCACACACAGAAAACACCCCAAAACATACATATTCCATACCTTCACATACCTGTCTCTGCCAAAATCACCATCAGTCCCATCACAGTAAATAGCTTGCCAATTATAAAAACAATAAGCCAAACCCATTTTTTGGTGCTTTTGAAACAAAAGAAGTTGCATATTAAATAACATGGTAGATTTGTTGACTGTTTGAAAACGGTGTGTATACATATCTTGGTTAAGGTGACAGTGTGGGGATGTCATTCCTGAAATACTCCGTGGTTGGCATTCAGCAATCTCAGACGCTTGCAAATTTGCAAATCCTACAATGTTAAATTGTCGAAATGCCACCATAGCAGTTTTTCTTCAGTTGAATTGACCATTTTTTGCTAGCAAGATTCTGATTATTAATAAATGGAGTATGATCTTTGCACCAGCCTGCTTAGCACAGCCAGAAACCAACAGCCAGAGAAACTAAGCTCAGGGGAGAAAGCATGTGATGTGATATTGCATGGCTTGGGAATGAAAATCTTTAACGGATTAAGGAGGGTTCTTACAGTTCTTAGGATGTTCCCCAAATGTTGATTTGTAATCCACATTTAAAAATAACAAAATTAACTTTTTAATTTGAAAATGTAAAGCAAAATAAGTCCATGTTCCCCTAGGACTCTAGGCATTTTATATTAAAATTAGCAGAAAGTGCATATTTATCTTTAAAAACCATGCAAAATAGCAAAGCTAACTAAAGAAGGAAAAAAAAATAACAGGTTTTCAGGGTAGAAAGTTGCAAATATTAATTAACTTGCTTTAAAGCTGACATTGAACTATGGGAGCATTCAGGGTCTTTATTTACCCTTCCTAGGACATTTGATATCAAAAATACATATTTAAGATTTATTGCCACATGGCCAAATAAGCCATATGCTTAGGGCTTTGTATTTTTTTACCCTTTTCCATCTACAAAGTTAGAATTCTCTAACATAGTGGCATCCTAAATTCAGAACAACAAAAACAATCGAAATAATTTTTAAGACTGATTTTTGATCTACCCTGAGGTTATCATAGTGAGGTTTTGTTCTTTGCTTATTTAAAATGTAAAGCCATGATGACCTCCTACTCACTAGATATAAGAAATTGTGTATTTATCTTTTAAAACATTCTTCCTCTTTATATTCTTTATATCGAGAATTACTGAACAGTGAATAAAAAATATAAGCAGAGTAGAAGGTTTGTACCTTGATTTGTGGGGTTAGAAGGCCAGACTAGCTTTTTTTTTTTTTTTTTTAAAGATTCCATTTATTTATTTGACAGAGAGAGACCACAGGCAGATAGAGAGGCAGGCAGAGAGAGAGAGGGAAGCAGGCTCCCTGCCGAGCAGGGAGCCCGATGCGGGACTCGATCCCAGGACCCTGAGATCATGACCTGAGCCGAAGGCAGCGGCCCAACCCACTGAGCCACCCAGGCGCCCCCCAGACTAGCTTTTGCAAATATGCCAGGTTTGGGAGCCATGGCTTTGTTTTCATTCTATTTTGGTCTTATAGGAACATGGGAAAAGAATAAAGTATAGTCAACTTTGCATCACCACTGGTATAGTTTATGGTATAATTTTATTAAGCTATAATTGGCATATGGTGAAGACCGGCTTTTGGAGGTAGGAGGGAAAGCGGGAGACTTGAAGAGGTGCCATTTATTTAAGGCAGAAGCTTGGGTCTCTGTTTCCAAACATTGTTGACAAATGATATATCCCATAGAACTGTCGTGAAGATCCAGCTATGAATTTGAAAAGGTTTTATAAATTCTAAAACACCAGGCATATGTGTTGCTGTTATCAACTTTGGACTTGTTCTTTTTGTAACGAAGTGATAAAATAATTTCCTGATAGAGTATGGATTTATCTCTGTACCAGAATCCACTACATGTTTAGGATAAAATAGGGTAAGGTTTTATAAACTGCCACAAAATGTCACAGGGTGATTTGCATTTTTGGTGATTCCATACATTGATCACTGAGTAACCTTCAGTTTTCCAAATAAAGAATGAAGAGGGTGGCTATGACATTTGTAATCATCTACAGGAAAGCGAATTGTTTAAATTCCTCACGGTGGATAGACATCAAGGGTAAATCATGATGTCCATATTTCTAATTTTAAGAAGCATTGGGGCGCCTGGGTGGCTCAGTGGGTTAAGCCGCTGCCTTCGGCTCAGGTCATGATTCCAGGGTCCTGGGATCGAGTCCCGCATCGGGCTCTCTGCTCAACGGCGAGCCTGCTTCCCTCTGTCTCTGCCTGCCTCTCTGTCTACTTGTGGTCTCTCTCTGTCAAATAAATAAATAAAATCTTAAATAAATAAATAAATAAATAAATAAAATTAAGAAGCATTGAGGGTATCTGTGGATGTTGAGGAGCAAACATGGTTTTACATATAGAATTAACCATAAACTTTCACACCACAATCCCAAATTCTCCAGATGACGGCAGAGGTCTTATTAGACGCTATCACCTCAGGATCCAGACATTCATAGAAGGAAGATAATGTTATGCTACACGTAATATACAAACTGGGCATATTGGAGGAGCTGGAATAGTGACCTTTGAAAAAAGGATGAATTAGATCCTATATGCCACAGAGTACAATGTGGCTTAGTGCTTAAATAAGGATGACCTGTGACATATACTCCTAATTCTCGCCTCTTAGCAGTTGACTTTAGTATTTCTAAATAAGCTGCATAACTCATTTTTTTTTTTCTTCACACAACATAATTCAACCCAATATTCCCTGTAAACTAAACGTGAACCAGTACTGGAGATTTTTAGGAAGGTTGAAGAAATCTGAATGCTTATCTAATGCTGCTTTAACATAGTTTTAAGAATTGGACCATGTTCAGTGGGAACACACAAGAAGATCTGCTGTCAAATATTCTTTGAACTTTGAGATGAGGAACGTATGGAAGTACTCACTGTACTCACTGTGGGGAACATACAGATGGCCACAGAAACTACAATGATGTAGTCTGCTCCGGCTACCAAATCTGAATGCTTTCCTCCAAATTTAGATTTGAAAACTCGTTTTTAACAACAGATTTTTAAGATTTATGAGTTGCAAATATTTTATTTTTCTTCCTGTTTGTTTTCTGAGTATTTTTAAATTAGTATAATCTTACTCATCTCTGGCTTTGTAAATAATTAGAGTGAAAAGGCAGTAAATACTAAAAACACTAATAAACCCACTGTTCCTAAGTGGCAATACCATTTATGTTCCAAACTCGTCCTTGTGAGATTTTTTTTTTCTATGTCTTCTATATTTCCTTTTTGAAATTTAGTTTGGAAAAGAGAGGGAAGCTGTTATATTATACCAGACAAATACCATCACTAGGGAAGTAAATTAATTTTTACAAGGCTTCTGGAGTTAATTTTTATCATATTTTTTAGAGTGATGTACGAGTAAAATAGGAAAATGCAGAACTTGGTTTTCTCAGGCTCCAGCTTGCTTTTCTGTGGGGGTGTGCAGGTCCAGGTGTGAAAAGGATGATGACTTTGGACTTAGACCTTACGTCCAGTCTTGCAAGGCATTCCTGAAATGGCTCCCAACTCCACACACCAAAATGTTCTGGGAGCTAGGAGGTAGGGGCACTAGTTTTCTCACTCATGCCTGTCCTAGCCAGGATGGAAAATTCATTCTGCTGCTGAGGAGGTCGGGAAAGTTGTTTGTCACAACATACCCACGTTCCCAGACACAGCATCTTACTTGCCCTCTGCCATTATACAGCAGGAAGTGAAGATGTTAGGGGTGTCTCTCGCTAACATCTGCTTTGTTATTAATTCATTTTGCCTGCATCTTTAATTTAGGGTGACAGCCGCCATCCAAGACCTTGGATGCCATCCCTCTCAGTAACCAAATACCACCCATGTGTGGGGGCCGTTTCCTTTCCACAGCTGTCTGTGCAGAGTCTCCACAGTGTGCCTGCAGCTGGGGACACACGGTACACGCCCTGATGGCTCCCTCTCGCCTTGCTTTTGCAGCTGGCGCTACGTACATCTTTGGGAAAAGCGGAGGCCTCATCCTCTACACCTGGCCGGCCAATGATCGGCCCAGCACGCGTTCGGACCGCCTGGCCGTGGGCTTCAGCACCACCGTGAAGGATGGCATCTTGGTGCGCATCGACAGTGCTCCGGGCCTTGGCGACTTCCTCCAGCTTCACATAGTGAGTAGCAGGCCTTGGCCTGGATTTCTTTGTCTTTCTGCTGGTGTGAGTCGTTGAGCCAGATGAACGCAATGGAACGTTCTAGATGGACTCAGGAAAGGGGCACATGATTATAAAAATTGCCTACATGTGTTGGAGCCGTAGCCCAGGGTTAGTCTCTGTGTCAAGCCTCTTTCGTCCCTTTAGATGTGAATCTTGATGCCCGTGGGGTACTTTGGGAATAAACTATGAGAAACACTTTCAGTCCAGACCCTCTTCCCGGCTGTGTGGTTTGGCCTGTCGTGAAATGTTTAGCAGACTGCCTGGGTGTAAATGAGAGAATTACCTGGTACTTTGCCTGAACCTGGTGCAAGTAGTAAGACTTGGGTCTTACTTGGGTCATTACCACCCAATGACTGCCTATGCTAGGGGTCAGCAAAGTGTTTCTGTAAAGGGCCAGACAGCAAGTATTTTGGGCTTCACAGGTGATAAATTCTCTGTGAGAGACCCTCAGCTCTGCGGTTATGTGAAAACAGCCACAGATAACATGCTTTTAAGAAATGTATGTGTCGGGACGCCTGGGTGGCTCAGTTGGTTGAGCGGCTGCCTTCACCTCAGGTCATGGTCCCAGTGTCCTGGGATCAAGTCCCACATCCCACTCCTTGCTCTGCAGGGAGCCTGCTTCTGTCTTTGTCTCAGCCAGCCACTCTGCCTGTGCTCACGCTCTCTCTCTCCCTGACAAATAAATAAAAAAAAACTTAAAAAAAAAAAAGAAGAAAGAAACGTATGTGACTATATTCCAGTAAAAATTTATTTTACAAAAACAGTCTGCAGGGGGCCTGGGTGACTCAGTTGGTTAAGCATCTGACTCTTGATTTTGGTTCAGGTCTTGATCTCAGGGTTGTGAGTTCAAACCCTGCTTTGGGCTTCACACTGGGCATGGAACCTCCTTAAAAAAGGAAAAAACAAAAAAGCAGTCTCTGGGCTCTACTTGGATGACCCCTGCTCTAGGCTGCAGACTTCCTCATACAGGTGTAAAAACCGAGGCCAAAGTGGGCAGGGCAAAAAGGAGATAGCACAGTCAGCCAGGATTGCTCTATTCATGTGTATTGTATATCCAACATTTTGCTTGTATAGCTAAGCCCAACAGGACTGCAACCTCAGTCACTGCAGATTATTAAGAACACAGTGCAATTCCAAGAAATTAAAATGATTTGGAGGAAAAAATTATTTTGTTATGAGGATAGAAAATATTTTTATAGCAACAATTAACCCATTTTATCACCTGTGCGGTCTGCAGTTAAGAAAGTAGGCTAAGTAAGGATATGATTCTCATCCATAAGTACCCAAAGTACAGCTACCAGGAGCAAAGAGAGGAATTGTTCTCATTAGTTAGCAATGACAAGGCCAGAAAGAATGGATTTAATTTGGAGCAATAAGAATTCAGTTTAAATAGCAGGGGGAAAAAAGCAGTTGCGAGGAAAGATCAACTGGGGATTACCACCAACCTCCAAAAAGGAGGAAAAGGAACATTTTCCTGGGCATCTTTGGATCAGAGTCTTGCTAATGTGCTGGTCTACTGAGGAAGGCAGAGAGTGGGATTTTATTGCTGGTCTCCGGGGCTGGCTGAAACCGCCAGCAGCCAGTTCAGCCTGCCAGCGCTGCCCATCTCCAGCACCTGCTCTTCCAATGTGCCTTGGAAACAGGAGCAGCTAGAAGTGTAAGGCTTGAGCCGGAAGCCTGTCCGGACTGAGTGGGAGCCAGAACCCTGCAAGAGTGCAGGGAAAGGCTGGTTAGGAATGATCACCTTTAGGATGTGAAAGAGGGATCTTGATGGAATTGTGAACCTTTATGCTTTCTCGGATGCTTCAAGAACCATATGATCCTATGAGCCTGAGCTTTAGCATTTGAGAAAGTCATGCCAAGGAGCACAGAGAAAAGCAGCCATCATTTGTATGGTTTATCTTTATTTGGCCTCTTAAAAACCACCATAATTTACAAAACTCAGTGAGATTTATGCTGCATATAACTTAATGACTATTTTATGGCAGCTATAACTAGGCTATTATTACCAGCTCACTTACATTTTCACGGTGATTTATCTTCTTTTTTTGTTCGGTGTGACTTACTAAGAAAAATATGATTTGGCACAGCCATGAGCATCTCCTCTGAATCAGATAATACGCTACCAGTTTAGCCATTTCTCCCCATTCGTGTTTTAGAGCATCCCTACCTTGAAGAGAAATGTTTCTTATTTTCTGAAAGTGTACTAAAATGTTTTGTTTTCATAAAAGGGATATGAGGATCCTGGGAATTTCTAGGAGGAACCATAGCATTCTGTTTTAATATTTTTAACAGCAAAAAAAGAATAAATTTTGCATCAAAATGTGTAGACCCATTTGGGTCCTGTGGACTTTTCTAGTGATGTGATATCATTGCTTAACCATTCTAGAAAACCCCAACAGATTGCTTTTATCAAGGGATGTCATCTGACCTTCTTAGAGAAAAGATAGACAGCTATGAGGTGGAGAAACCATATCCTTCTGGAATAGTCCAGACATGCTCATGGCTCTCTTGAGAATGGGGTCACTTCATTGGTCTAATATTTAAAAACTGTTTTTTATTCCTTAGTGAATTTTCTCTGACGTCTACCAGAGATTAAAACAAAAACAAAACAAAACAAAACCTGTGTGACTGTATTCCAGTCAAAATTCATTTATAAAAGAAGCTATGGGCTATACCTTGGTGACCCCTGTCCTAGGTTACAAACTTTTTCATAGAGACGTAAAGAAAGTGTGATAAAACCTGAGGTCTGAGGTAGAGCAAAGGGAAGGTTCCTTACCACACTCAGGAATAAAGGAATCCAAGTAGATCAAAAGACTTGATTCCAAAACCTGCTTCTTGTGTTGGACATTGACATAAGTGCACCAGGAACACGAAGCCTTAAATACCGACTAAGATACTTCTGCGTGACTTAAAATCTGTAAACCATGGATTTGTTTAACGTGGCTTGTTTCCTTGTGTTAAAGAACATTGCTCAAAAAGAAAATAATTTAAGGAAATAATTTAAGGAAAGTGGAAAAGGTTGGGCAGGAGGCAAAATGATCTGTCCCTGCTTGAAGTTTACCTAGAAGAGAAACCCACCAGAGAAAAAGAGGAAGTGAAGGCAAACACAAAGAGGAGAGGGAGGCAGGGTTGATCCCAGGGGCAAGGGGAGGGAGGGAGCATTGGGCTTGGGGAAGAGGACCTGTCCTGTTGGAGATGTGCTCCCAGCAAGGGGTCATACATGGGCAAGCGTCATTCTTCCAGTGGCTGTTGATTCTGGAAACAACTAAGAGTACTTTGATGCTCTTCTGGATGATTTTCAAGCTCATAAGTTGCTCAAAAATAAGTATAAACTCAGTAATCAGCAAGTGGCTGGGCGGGGAGAGGGAGGAGGGGGACAGGTGCATGGTAAAGAAAGAGGGGGAGGGAGAGGAGAGAGATTGAGAACCTGTATTTTATAAGCTGGTACTGAAGGCAAGTCCTAGGAATTCCTGAAAGGTTTTTGAGCCGCAGTAACTCTGTCATTGGAACAAGCCCTTTTCACCACCCATTTAGTAGCCTATTTGAGGGAAGAGAAAAATGTTCTTCCAAGAACACCAAGGAGTCTGACCCTGAGGTGAGCACCCTCTCTAGAACAGGCCTGCTTGCTGTGGAGTCCCCGGAGCAGGAATGGCAAAGAGCCTTCTTCTTGTTTGCCAGCTCTGGGGGCCTCTCACTTGGTCACTTTGAGCTTTACTGTGGGTGGAGAGACTTCTGAGAGCAGCAGGCAAATGCAGCAGGCAGGAGCCCCGGTTTCCAGCAGGCGAGTCTGCCCCCTGCACCGAAATGGGACTTTGTGGATGGATGGATGCTGTATGGATGACCCTTGCTCTAGGCTACCTGCGATCCTATCCTTGAACTTTCCCGCTTCTTTCCCTTTGTCATCCTGAGATGCCCACAAGTTAAAAACTCTTTAGGAAAATTGGTATCTTCTTAAACTCCTTCTCCACTGGAAGCCCTTGAATCATTTGCTAATTGGTTCAAAGTTGTTAGTCTTGGTATGATCCTTCTCATACCAGGCCAAGGTCAGCTGATCGAACAGAATTTGAGTTTTGTGTGGAGGGTTGGGGAGAAAAGCGTGATAGATTGGGGGGCATATGACATTTGGGTGGATAGCAGGAGGAAGGTTGAGCAGAATGAAGGCATTAGTGCCTCCGGGTGAAGAATTGGTGTAAAGAAAGGGGCACCAAGACAGAGATGGGGTCTGTGCTGTAGGTAAAGGATTTTTTCCCCATTTCAGTTTGCTCAGACTATCTGTTGTTCTGGCCAAAAGACCAGAGGCTCTTCTCTCTCTCTCCCTCTCTCTCTCTCTCTCTCAGAGGCTCTTCTCTCTCTCTCTCTCTCTTTCTCTCTTTCTTTGATTCTTTCTTTCTCCCTTTCTTTCTATTTCTTTCTTTCTTTTAAACTTAATATCTTCCGACTCACACAGGGCCTCATGGTGGATAAGTAGGCTTTGACAATAAGTGTTGAACAAGACAAGAAATAGATCTAAAAAAAAAAAAAATCAGAGAAATCCAGGAGATCTAAAATAATTTAGAGATGGTTTGCTTCAAATTAGCTTACATCTTCATTTTTTGGTTCACACTTCTATGATGCACTATTTTCTGTGTCCATTATTAATCATAATATTAATGAAATCCCAGATGAAAAGTGTTTGGCAAAGACAAGAAAATCTGGGGCGCCTGGGTGGCTCAGTGGGTTAAAGCCTCTGCCTTTCGCTCAGGTCATGATCCCAGAGTCCTGGGATCGAGCCCCGCATCGGGCTCTCTGCTTGGCGGGGAGCCTGCTTCCTCCTCTCTCTCTCTCTGCCTACCTCTCTCCCTACTTGTGATCTCTATCTGTCAAAAAAATAAAATTTAAATTTAAAAAAAAAAAAAAAAGACAAGAAGATCTTTGCTCACAGTATGTATGCATGAAATGAAATTCCGTGGAGGGACTGTGTCTTAGGGCAGAGGAATTTGTAAGGAAATATCACTTCAAATATGTTTCCTCCATTGAAATCTATTGTTGAGGAATTAATCTGCTCAATATTTGGAAAGAAACCACTATTATATGCAAGTGACATCTGCCTGTTGACCTCCCATGTAGGCTCTATGAAGCCGTGTCATGTTACACTCAACCTTCGTTTATCCGATCAGGAAAAAATTGAATAGGACCAGAGAAAGGATTACCATGAAGTGCTTGCTATTCTCTCATGAGACTCTTGACAACCTCCTTTCACCAACCTACAAAATAGAAGGTCAGGCATAACTGGGCAACAATTAGCTTCTCTTTATGTAGTTAATACAGGGCGTAAAAAAGATATGCTATTAATTTCTTTCTCCCTGCGTGTAATTTACAGTAAATCCTCTTGGATTCATTTTTTAATTATGAACCTTTCAGGAACAGTGAAAATTTATGTGTCAGGGCATCTGTTTTGTTTGACAAGAATCTATAACCTTCTCCAGCTGTTTCTCTCCTGACTTATAATGTAGATACTTGGATAAAAGAGGGTAGGAGAACAGAGAGGACCACTGTCCTGATTTACCCCCTTTTCATCATGGCCGAGTATTCTTGCAAAAACTGTCCCCCCCACCCCAAAATAAAAGGCTGACAGTAATCTCTCAGTGCCATATTTGGGGAAATAGAATATTTATTAAGTTCGGTATGTATGGTATTGTTTTTCTATAATTTACAGCATTTGGAGAGACTCCTGGAGAATAAATCGGAGCAGAGCTGAATTATGATAAACGGTCTGTTCCTCACATCTATTGCATCTATAAATTGCTGGCCCGGATGCTTCATTTGGCTGTCTCTGCGTGAGATATTTACAGGAAACCATCAACATCTGCTGAGTTAGTCTTTAGTGAGCTTGGGTGGGGAGGTGGTACCTTAGATTTGTGTCTGGATTCGGCCAGTGGCAGAACTGGGTTTGACTTAAGGAGCTGTATTTGGGGGAGTGTGCAGAGGAGTACAGAGGAATGCTGGCATTTCTGAGACTGGTAATGCAAGTAGAGAGGGAAAGAACAAGAAAACAGCAAAGGTGTCCAACAGATGCAATTTTGTTTCCCACAGAGTACTGTGCACGGCAGGTTGGCTCCGTATTCCCTTTCACTGCTATTTGTTCTTAGTGAAAAAGGCCTCTTTGGATTTTCTGGGCTTAGGAGCTTTTCCAGATCATTAGCCACTTCTGTGGAGAGGGCCTGCTGGGGATCTTCTCTGCAGCTTCCAGCTTAGCCGTTCCATCCCGGCAGAGTTGGAGAAGAAGGTGGGAGAGGGGAGTGGAAGCGGGGATTTGATGAAGTGAGCCCTTACACAGGCTGGACCAGATGCAGCTCCCTGCGTGGGGGTTGGGTGTATTCTCTCCAAACTCAGTTAGTCCCAAAGTATTTCTATCTAAATTCTGTTTATTTTGATGGCACACTCGGTTCCGAGGGGCAGCACACCATCGTGGAACAATGGATTTAATTTGAACTCAAAAGATGGGCATTTGAGTGAGCTCTTTGGCTGTAAGCAAGTCATCATCTCCCTGGCCTTCACCTTCTTCTTCTTTTAAATGGGAACAAAAATACTGAACTATAGGGTTTTCCTGGGGTTCAGATGGAATAAAGTATTTAGGAGTTGTTTGTTGTGGACAAAAAACTGCACAAATGTAGGATGGTAGTTTCCTTGATGACATATCCGAATAACTTCAATAGAGGGAAAAAAAAATGAGTGAAAGGAAGAGCCTCATGGTAAATATTTGTAAAAGCCTGGAAAGACTGTTTCTGAAAACAAATTCCTGTTGAATCTGATTGAAAGCACTTGTTTCTGAATTAATCAGATTTACAATCGAGACTTTGGGGGTGCTCTGTAGGCACAGGGTGAAGAAGCTGAGTCCCTCTGAGCGAGACCTGGTTAGGTCAGTAGCATATGACATGGAGCTTCCTTGGCATGTCATTGTAGGGCATTTTGTCGTATAATGACACAAGGTGATGCCTTGTGCCTCCACTGCCCTTCAGTAGAATGTTCCAAACGGCTCTAACCTCACCAGCAAATGTGTAATTCACATTGCCCTCAAGGTCCTTCTTCACTTGTATGAATCATGGAAAATGGAAAGATCAAAGATCATATCTTGCCAAAGAGAGAGAGAGGAGGAGGACAAAGCATATGCAAATAGTAGTAGCATCAAGAGAGCAGAACCTTTCTAGGCACCGATAGTATGAAGGAGGATTGAGGCCCACCGTGGGCATCAGATAAAGGCATAAACAGCCTGGCCCTTTACTTGGGAATTAACAGAGCCCAGGGAGAGTCCTTGCTGCAACCAGTGTTCTAGTGAGGGTAGAGCCAGATTGAGTGAGGATGAGAAACTGCCGTTATCAAGTAAACTGGAAACATAAAAGCACATATACAAGTAAAAGCATTTTATAGACTTTGATTCCTGAAAATATGCAGGAAAAGTGAATGATAATTTTAGCATATAGGTAAAATGTATAATAATGCATCAAAAAAATCGAGCTGGCAAAATGTATAGAAAATATTTCACGGGTGGTAAACAATGATGAGAAGCCAAGGCCAAATGGCCCTGTCTCATTTATCATTATCCACTAATCTTTTGCTGTTAACTGATAACAGTTATGTTTCAGAACCCACAATGCATACCTAAGAAGAATTTAGAAAATTTAGGATTCAGAGAATTTAGCTCATGAACATCAACTTGTGTATTTAAAATGAGTGTTTTTCTTATGTGCCAGGCAAAGTGCTACATTTTGGGGGATACTGTAATCAGCATTGGCTAACAGACTTGAAAGGCCACAGTAATTAAATGATGAGATATTAGGTTTCTGCACATTGTGAGATGATGTATATAACACACTTGGTTTGCTCCTGGCATATAGTGAGCTTTCAGTTATGGATAGCTTTTAATATCATTGGTACTTTTTTATCAATTAAAAAATTTTTAAGTCAGAGGAAGCCATTTATTTTATTTTCCTAAATAACAAATCGACTTTAATCAGGTTTCTGAGATTGCAACTTAAGTGATGTAAAATTCTAAGGAGAAGTCAGGATGCTACTGATTTAAAGCCAACCTCGTGGCTTACAGCCCAGATTACTGCAGTTACCACACAGCTGAACAAGTTGTGAATAGCAGAGGCTTTTTAGACATGTGAATTTGAAGTGCGGCAAGCCAGGCAAACTCTAGGTACCATCAAGTGAACGCTGGGACTCATATGACTTCATGGCAGGCCTACCTTAACGCTGTCGGCTGGATGCGTTATCTCATTGACCAACCACTTACACTGTTCCTAGCCATTACTCCTGGAGTATTGTTCACTACAACAGGGCAAGAAATAGCTCATTGACTCCCTGAAGCTATAGATGATGGATTTTAGATCCCTGACTGCATTCAGAAGGCATGGAAGCTCAGCGTATTAATGGGGGAATTCATTAGCCACCTACTCTATACCATCATATGCTTACATCCTGATGCTGTCACTGCCGCTGTTTCAACTTGTTAGTGTGTCCCTGATAGATGGCAGAGGGAACTCTATGACTGTATTAGCCTCAAAGAGAGTTCTGACAGCCAGACCCATCTTTTCCCAGCCCAAGATGATACCTTTAGAGCCTGGAATCACTCAAGGACATTTAGATAAGCCCTGTTGATGGATCAAGCTAACCCTTCAGCCTAACGTCATTTCATACTCAGGATGACACAAGATGATTGACAATTAAAGTCTCTTATTCTGTTCTTGAGTCCTTAGTTAACTGCTTTAAATTTGGTTTATTTTTCTACTCTGTTTTCTATAAAATGGCATGTAATTTAATGACACAGATGATTATTTCCTACATTTACTTAAGACCATTAGTAAATCATCTTACACTCCTACCATTATTATCACTTATACCACTAATATCGATTGACAAAGTACCAGGTACCAGTCACTGCGTTAGAATTCTGTTTACATCATTTTATTATGAACTCACAACGACTCAATGAGGTAGTCACTATTAATATCCTCACTTTATGAATGAGGCAACTGATGTTTAATGAAGCTAAAGAAATTTCCCAAGATAGCACTGAGCAGGCATTCAAATCCAGTTCTGACTCTTAATTACTATTACACTCCTAATGAAAGTTTCAGAGTAGAAAGTATAGTGGTGATCATTTAATTCAACACGTATTTGTGGAATAGCAATTTATTTGGGGTTGTGTTGTAAAATTTAAAATCAAGGAGGAAAATAAAAATTGTACAGGTGGCTGTTTTCAGATAGCATTGGGTAGATTCCAAGGACAGTGAGACTAGTACAGTTTATAGAGATGAAGAAATGAATTCAGACAGGGTGGGACAGATTATGGTTGCTGGAACCTGAAGAGGGAACATGCTAGATGAAGATATCCAGCATGAAGAACATGCTAGAGGAAGATTCCCTCCTCAAAGGAGGAAAATATGGGCTATGTTCCCAAATCTGTTAGGTGTTCAATTTGACCAGAATAAATCTCTTGAGGGAAAAGGCCAGCAGTGTGGAATAGTTGAAAGAGCCTATGTTTTAGAGGCAAGTGGTTTGTGTTTCAAGATCTAGTTCTACCCCCCGGCTAGCTCTCTGGCCTTGGATGAATTGACTGCTGTGTAAAATGGAGACAGGAAAAGTAGTAATACCACCTTGCAAGTCTGTGTGAAGATGTATAATAACATATATGAAAATGCTTAATGACTAACTGTTTCATGCCAAATTCATGATAGTTAAGGCTTCAGTTTTGTTTGCGTGTTTTCTCTCAAGGTACTTCAGGCCCATAGTGAGGAGGACTTGAATGCCATCCTGACAGATTGCTTCTTAAAGTAATGAGAAGGCATTGAAAGTCTATGAGCAGAAGATGAAATGTCCAAAGCTTAATTTTCAGAAGGACTACTTTGGCTCTGTTGAAAGAGAGGCTTTGAATGGGTTCAAGGACAGTAGATAGTAGATTATTGTTTAAGTAGTCCAGGAAAAACATTTTTAAGGACTTATTCTGTGATGGTGATCATAGGAAGGTAGTAAAAATGAAACAAAAGGATAGTCATCCCAGAGAGAAAATCAACAGGTGTTGCCATCTGGTTGGATGGAAAGGGAGGGAATTAAGGAATATCTAAGAGACTGGGAAGGTTAAATTTCATTAACAATAACAGTAAAAACAGGGCACAAGTAAAAAAAATGAATTTTAGGATAAGGCAGTGAGAGTCTGATGTTAGTGATCCAACCCATACATAAGGCATCTGAGGGTCAGTCTAGAGAGTTCCAGTTGGAAATGCATGATGAACTCAGATGCAAGACATGGGCAGAAGCAGGGACTTGAAAATTTGCAGCCTGAAATGACAAGGGAAACTGAGACTTGCTAAGATCTAAGAGGACATAAATGAGTAGAAACTTGGGAAATACGTACATAAGTTTCCAAAATGCAGGAGGAAAAGAGAGGAAGCGAAAAAGAAAAAGCTAGAGGGTCATAGAAAACCTAGATGGTGAAGTGTTACAGAGATCCAGAGGATTCAGAGAGGTTTTTCAAACACAAGTAGCTGTAGAGCTAATTTTTCCATACCTTTCAGTCACACCTCTTTTATGTGCCATCCATTTGTTGGATGCCTTCTTTCTCTTTTTTTGGTATTTATTATAGCATGTAATCTTTGTCCTTCTGGTCTCCTCAGTAGTCATTGTGTGCTTCTCTTAGTAGTTGTCAATGGCATTGCTAACTCAGAGTCAGAAGACTCCACCAGCTAGCAGTTATCTTGTGTGAATGGTGAAGAAATATACACTATTCTGCCAACCTCATTGTATTGTGGGGAAGATCAAATGAGATAATGCATGTAAATGGGCCCTGTTACTATTGATAGATCTACAAAGAAGATAAGATCATTTTCATAATAATTTATGTGTGCCTACCATCCAGCAAAGCTCTTGGCATCTAAGAGTTTGTTGTCGGAGACCTGGAAATGAGAACCTAAGCGAGGCTAAGGTGGTTGTAGTTTTCAACAAGAGGGTTAGCAACCAGGCAAATGGCAAATCAGAGCCAACATGTGAATGGCTCAACTGTGAGAGCTCACAAAAGGCTGTGGTCTTCCAATGCTGTTTTCATCTGGTATATGTCTTTAGAACTTACACCTCACCCCTTGGAACATCACTTTGGGAGAGGCTGTTTGGATTTCAGGTCGTACTGCAATTTCCCACCAAAGAACACACTCCCTGATTCCCATTGATCACCTTGTGCAGGTGAGGCATAGAGTCTGATTACCCTTATCATCATTTTAGCTTGGATAGCTACAAATGTTACTAATGGTCATAAAATTATCCAGCCCTTTCTCAAATGCAAAGTACAGTACGTAGGTTTAGTAAATCCTTTCGAAATAAACTCTACTGGTTGATTTCTCATTGCTACAAACCCACATTCTGACCTGATGGCATGCATACTTTTGTAATCACTCCTGCATTTGCTGTTTTATTCATTGTCTAGTCACTGTGCAAGCTACTTTGTGTATAAGAGCCCATTCACTCTACAGTCCTCACACCGCTGTCCAATGGGCGAGATTGTCTCAGTGTTAGAGCTTACGAAACTAAAGCTCCAAGGAGTAAGCAGCCATTTGTTCCTCATCTTCAGGAAAGGAGAACAGATGAGATGGTTGTGTGTTTGATTCTAATGTCATACATACTGCTTTGGATAATTACCTATTTAATATTAAAGTCAGATGTGGTGAATTTAATAGGGCCTGTGACTTTTTTTTTTTTTTTAATCCACACAGTAAAGAATGGTAAACAGAAATAGAGGGATGGAGCCCAGCATTTTGGCTAAAGCAGAATACATAATTGGAATTAGGTCACTTTGTTTTGGGATTCAGAGAAACTCTCTGTTTTACATTACCTTTTATTGCTTCCCAGTATTTGTTTTTGTCTCAATGGCATTAGGCACCCAATTACTCCCAAACCACTTTCTTAAACATCCCTGTACAGAATAGGCTTGGAAACTAATCTGAGGTTTTAAATGCAATATGGTGCTATAAGAAGCTCAGAGGTGACTTTTTTCCCCAAATTTTAACACAAATCCTTTCAAATGTAGTATATCTGAGCAGAGATTACTAGATAAATGCATTCTCATATTTTAGGTGTGGTAAATGCCATATTAGAAGTCTTCAAATATCCCTGCTTGAAAACCCTAACTGATCTCAAATAATACAGAGACACATTTAGTCTCCCTGCAGACAGTATTTAATTTTTATATTTCTAATTTAAAACCAGGTGGAAGTATTTTCACAAGAGCTCCAGGCTGTTATCCACTGGCCTGTTAACTTCTAACGTCTAGTGGGAGAACACAGTCAAAACTTGAAAGGGAGACCTTTACACTGGAAATCACATTTTCTTAGAGTGGGAGCAGATTCCATTCAACTTGCCCCTGACTTGATGCCTAATTCCTAAGGCTAATAGGCTTTCACGTTTGCTACTTAGATCAGCAATACTGGAGCTGGGTTTGTTGCATGGCTAAACAGCAACGCTTAAATTCAAGACTAAAGTGTGAAAGAGGAAAATGAGCTTGGTGCGACATGTTGCCCAAAGCCCTGTGAAGGTGCTTTGGGGGAAGTCCTTGACTACCCCAAAGCAGCTGTCTTTAAAAATAAGACAAAAATCTCCCTGAGGTTTAGTTGAGAATAAGAATAGGGGCACATAGCAAGAAGTATAACATGACAAACGTGGTTTTAGAAAAAAGGGAGGTGGGAGGAATAGATTTGCTGAGTTAAAATTAGCCAGGCAGGCAAAGATTACCAGCCTATTTTAGTGAAAGACGATTCATTCATTTATTTATCCAACCAGCTGCTACTATATGTCAGGTAAATTCTAGGACCTGGGGATACAGGAGTAGATAAGATAGACAAATTGCCTGTTTGCATGGAGCTTACCTTCTAATGGGTACAAGCAATCAGAACCTGGGTTCTGTAGAATTTGCTGAAAATGCAATGTCCTATATATTTAATTAATTGTCATATTAACAGATTGGCAAATCCCTACCAAACTTTTATTTCCATCTTTGTACTCTTCTCGGTTTCCCAAATCTGCATGTGAACCTCTCTTACTCTTATAATCAAAGAGCACAAAGGGCTCTCTCACCAGCTAGTTCTACTGAGACCACCATGAACAACCCACTCTAGGTTGTTTCCAGTACCAAAATGAAACAAAAAGGAGTAACATCTTTACCCTCCATTTCTGTGCCTTTTTCTTTGAAATGACTGTGGCCATTCCAAGTGTTTTATTTTGTAATCATGCAGGACGCCTTCAGAACATCCATCTTTATTTTACAGACAGCAAATTGCTTGAGGCATCCAGACAGTACTAACTGAGAAGAGGGAAAAAAAAGACAAAGACCAAAATCAAATGAAAACTCACCCTCCCTGGGAGATAGACTGCACTGTTTCCAGTATATTCTCTAAGCCTGCTTATACCGTCCCGTCCACATATTGACCTAGGGCTCCCAGGCCCCACACCCAGTCGATGACAAGAGCAGCGCCTGCGGTTACAGTATCAGTACAAATTAGGTTTTCCCTTCACTTCACTGAATGCCACAGGAAACAGAATGGGACCACATGTTTCCCTTTGATTCACACCCAAACACTGCAAAACACAGAGTGTGCGCTTCCTTCTTCAAGCTGTGTGTGTGCGTTAAACACAGGCAAACATTGGACTGAAATGCAGACACAGTAAGTCAGCTCTGGGGAACACCATTCAAGTCTTTTTTCTAAATCTTGATCTTTTATTTGAGCTAGGTCTCTGCAGAGACTCTGGGAATGATTATTTTACAGTGATTCTCCAAAGAACAGTTAAATGCGTTTCATCCAAAATTGGGGATACACCATTTTGTAACAGACCCCCTTCTGGAACTGACCACCTTACCAGAAGCTCTTTCCTTCTAAACAACAAGATAAAACAAAACAAAACAGAAACACCCACTTTATACAGTAGGTGTGAAAGAACATAGAAGGCTCTATGGGAGACTTTTCCGTATCTTTCCACAAATTGCTTTTTTGTAAAAAGTGAGTGTTTGATATGACTATTATATTAACCACAAATTATCCTGGGTATGAATCCCAACCTTAGCAGGAAAACCAAACTTCTTGATGAGATACATATCTTCAGCCCTCATGTCTCTCTCCAAGAGGACAAGGGATTTTGTGAAATAGTGAGGCTTGACGCCAAATCCTCTGCATGTGGTTTTGCAACGTGAGCTGGTCAAGATCACAGAATTGAGAAAGAACCGTTCATTTAACCCAACAGCAAAAATGTGTATGTGTGTGTGTTTAAGAGCCCACCCGAACCACACTCTTCTGTGAATTCATACTCCATTTCTAACCATCAAGAGCCACCTTATAAACTTAGACTGAGACTTTCTAGATTTTAGAAACTTAACCATTACTTTTCACATAGCACCTTCTGGAAACAAACTTCCACTAAGTTTCTGTGTGTGCATAAAAAGTCACCACTGTGTTCTCTTCTGTCTTCTGAGTAGACGACGATTTGATTCCCTCTCAGAGGGAGTTTCCGCTGTTCCTGATGACTGACAGTGAGGCCAGAGCTCGCTGTGTCCTCCTTATTGGTCATGAACCTGGTCAGCATGCTTAGATTCCTGAGCATACACAGGGCAGCTGCTTGGGGCCATTGAAAATGGAACTACTGCAATTGCTTCAACACTTCCTCCCTTCCTGGATCCATCAGACGGAAAAAGCAGGAATGAAGTTATTTTCTTCCTCTGTCTCCCCGGTCTTTAGCAGTATAGTACAAACAAGCCCACTTCTTCTTGGAGCCCCACCAACATGCTATGCCTGGTTCCTGATCTCAGACAAGGAGTCCCTTGCCTTCAATGTGAGAAGTTTAGAGAATATGCCCAGTTAGTGTCCCTTGGGCCTCATTCAATACACAAATATATTTTAAAATTCAGATGCTTCATGTACAACTTGAGACTTCCAGTTTCTCTTTAAAAAATCAGAAGGTTCAGCTATACTGGGCCACTGTTCCAATGTGGCATAAGCCAGCTGGAGACAAGGGACAGTCGCCATTTTTATGGACATGCCATTTCTAACCACTTGTATCCTCCACCCTCTCTCGGCCACACAAATCGTTCAGCATCTTCGTTCATCCCCTCGGGTGTCCCACACCTGCAGATCTTAGATATTCCGAGTTTTCTCACACGGAAGTAGTGTTAACAGTGTGGGGTTGTACCTTTGCATTTTATACATAAACTGAGCTCTCAAACATTTTCGTAGACACATGCTGAATTTAGAAGGGTCTAGAAGTTGACCTTTACATTGCTGTCCTAAGGGCACCTGTTTGCCCTCTCCAGAATATATGGGGCTCACATATCTGTTTCATAGATATAACCTGGTATTTAGCATAACACATTTAATGATTTCAACTCAATGGCTCACTTATTTGTGCTCTTTGAGAACATTCATACTGAACACAGAATGGTAATTTATAAATGAAGATTTCATTAGTGTTTCTGGGAAAAGTTGGGTGTCATTCTTAAAATATGACATTTCATATAATATGCATAAAATAACATGTTTTTCTATCATATTTTAATGCATAATTTTACAACATTGGTGTGTCAGAGTGTGCTTAACTATTTGCCTCTAATTTAGAGTCTTCACACAAAACTCCCAATTACTTAGCTTTTTCTGAAGAGGGTCACCTTTTAGGGGTACGTCTGAGAGCTCTGTATTGTCCTAAGAGTGAAAGGTGGTTCATGATCGAGGAACACATTATTAGTCCCGGTTTCTTACTCGAGAGCTTTGGGCTGTCTGGATCAAAGTGCTTCAAATGCTTCCTCCCGGGTTACTTTTCCTGTTTCATTCCTCAGGTAGTCAAGAATTTCCCCACTCCCCTCCCACCTGTACTACTCCTGACAATTTTACCTAAACTTTTTCTTCCATTGCTTCAGGCCATTGCTTCCAGTCATATCATCTTCTGAGACTATGAATAATTCTTTCCCTTCAATTATATTGTTACCTTGAAGGTATTTATAGGCTGTGATCTAGTCCCCTGGAGTCACGGCTTTGCCAGACGTTATAAATTTAGCTCCTCCCGCCTTTCCTCCTATGTTTTATCTTCCAGCCTTTGTAACATTGCTTTTTTTTTTTTTTTTGAGCCTATCTTTGTAACTTCTCTGATATTTCAATATTCTTCCCAAACTAAAGAGGTCAGAATAGCACATCATATTCCAGACATTACTGTATCTGAATACAGAGAGGGAAATCGAGTGAGAGGATTACTTCAAAATTGAACTTAATCTATTTGTGACACAGAAAAATAGACAGAATGGTAGAGAAAGCTAACAGGGCACTGTCAACATGTTTCATGTATTTTAGCGTACTGTAAGGATAATCACAGAGGCTTTAGAATAAATGATGATTTTTTTTTTTTCTGAGAGAGAATGTCTTGATTCCATTGGGCACTTGCACCTGTCCTTTAGAGTAATATTTTCCTTAAAAACCTGGGCTTCAGATATGGTTGTGTAATAAGATGCACTTTCTCCCCTAGTACACATGCTTTTAAACCAGTATTATCATTAATAGTGTTGTTGCTGTTGTTATTGTTGATATCATTCCTGCCCCTGTGGTTTAAAATTAGGAAATGGCATTAAGCATTGAATTTTAGGAAGCAAAAATAAATTGCAGCGTGAACCACCTTGGTACTAGCTCTAAGTTCTAGTCCAGGTCCACAGGCATTGGTAGGATTCCACCAATATGGCAAATTGGGTATAGCCTCTGGGGAGCGCTGCAAAGAGCCAGGCCCAGCTTAGCTCTCAAGTGTCGTAGCCCCCAAACATTTTTGATAGTCCACACACTGGAAAAAAAAATTAACCGTGCACTACTTATATTTGTGTTTAATGTTGTGTGCACCCGTGCTAACCTGTTGTTCATATTACGAAACATACAGCAACATCAGAATTTCTAAAAGTGAAGATTTCAAAAATAGACATTCCAGTATTTTTGGCCATAACCCCAGTGAACCCACCTTGGCACTTCCGGGGGATGCTCAGCCCACTTTGGAGATGCCTGCTCTGGTGGGGATCTCTGTACTGATAGAGCGATTGGCCAGGCTCAGCAGCTTCTCAGTCAGAAGTCCAGAATGAATGGTTCAAGCCTGGAGGGCATCTGAGAGGCTGTCATCCAAACACTCATCTTAGAGGTAACCATGTGGAGACCCAGAGACTTACCTACCGAGGGTCCCAGTTGGCTAGTGAGAAGGCTGGGGGTAAGACACAAGCCTTGTGGTTGTCAGATTGTAGTGTATAAGGAAAATGCCTGGTGTTCTGTTTCTGGTAGAGTTTGAGGAAGGTAGAGACTGAGCTCCTGAAGGCTGGAGAAGAGGGTGGGGTAAAGGGTGAGGTATCATTTGCCTATGTGGTCTCTGATCTCTCGTGTTCCCTCCTGTTGAGCCCTCTCTACAGGTTCTCTATCTGTCTCTGTTTCTCTCTTTCTGTTTCTCTCACCAACATAAAATTCAAGGTTTCTACTTAACAGTAGACTTCTTTACCAAGAGCATGCTCTGAAGCCAGATGTTCTTGGTTCAAATCCTGACTCTGTTCCTCAATAGCTCTGTGACTTGAGGCAAGTTACATAGTGTCCCCTGCCTCAGTTTCCCTATCTGTTGAAAGGGAGAATAATAAAGTTCCATTGGGTTGACGTGAGGATTAAATGAGAAGGTACCTTGAAAGTCCTGATATACTACTGCCTGACCCCATCCTAAGGGTCTTTTAGATGTTAGCTGTTATTATTGTCATCACTTGATTAATAGTTTTTCCTAAAAGCTTAAAGCACTTTGCCCTATACCATATATTCCATTTTGTAGTCTGTCCTCACGCTAACCAGGGGAAAACATTCTTCTTCCACTAAATAAACACGTACCCCAAGGCCAATGCATATGCTTATGACCCAAATCAGTTCTGAATTCTAGGACAGACTCTCAACTGGTGTTCCATGTCAAACTGTATTTCCTTTCAGAGTGAAAACAATGACACAAAACCTCATTCATCAGAGCAGAAACACAGACTCCATAGTTATTTTTTTTTCCTTCTCATCCCCCCGAAGCATCTCCTCTATCTGCATGGGGCCCCTGTCCTGTCAGAAGTCTGCCCAGCCTGAGGGTGATGGCGGCAATAGGGTTAAAGTAGGATCCGTTCCTCTGTCTGAACTCTCAGCCTCCTGAGAGCCTGTGATGCAACCTTAATAACTCCCTCACATAACTAGCTTTCTCCTCTCCCTCGGAGTATTTCCATTTTCTCCAGTGTTCAGTATCAGGGAGTGTTATTAAATGATAAGGGGGTTTGCTTCCTCGTGTATATTGTGAGAGGCTGAGAGACAATGAGTGTTGTGACACATTGGAGAGCATGTTAGCACTGATTACAGGAGCTCTGTATCAGAGAGCAGATCATGTGACAAGACTGCATCTGGGACACTGCCTCCCTTCCCCAGAGAGTTATTAATGGGCCTTCATACCTGGGAGGACGGATTGCGATGTCTGAGCAATGCGACAATTAGAGATGTGTCACTTATCATAAGCAGAGCCCCAGCACCTGGGGCTGGCAGCTCTGTTCCATGCATGAGGCAGTCTCCGTGCTCCAGAGACGAAAGTGGAACTTGCTGTGGTGACCTTCCCTGAGAGAGGCCATCTTAAGTTCCCAACTGGCATTAAGTGGTCATTGGCTTTGCAAGTAGAAAGAGAGTGGGAGACCTGAGTTTTATACTCCCTTCTTCTGCCATTGTTAAGGTCTTGACCATAGGGTTCAAGACCCCAGAGTCACTTAGCTTGTGACAATCAGTTTTTTGAGATGCAAAAATGGGACCGATGTATGCCCTACTTACCTCACAGAGTTGCAACTCCTAGTCATCTCCATCAAGGTAATGACATGGATACAAGAGTGTGCATGTGTGTAGAAAGGAGATGTAAGGATGTTTTCAGGCACAAGAGAAAGGGCCAGTACAAAGGCAAAGACTGATATTGCATGGGAGAAGACATAGACAAAATTGGCCAACTTGGAGGGGAAGGAAGCAGGGAAAGGGAAGAAAAAAACCTCTCCTATAGAACAAAAATGAAAACAGGGTTGGGGAATTGCACCAAAATTATGAACAGGAGGAGAGTCAAGGAAGTTCACATCTGATATTCTTAAACTTCCCAGTGAAAGAAAATTTATGGTCATCTGCTGCAAGCAACAGGGGCAAGGATATCTCAGAGGAAGTCAAGAGGCATCTTTTCAACTATGTTTTTGATCTCTATGAGAACAACTTGGCTTTTAACCCTAGCTCTATCTTTTCCTCCTGGGAGGGTCTTAAGTAGTTGCCTGTCACTTTCCGGAGCTGTACTTCAGGGTTATAATCTATACCTTCCACACCTGTGAAGAAAATGAAATGTGACCACATATGTAATGTACCCAACACTGTACTTGATACATAAAAGCCCCTCATTATTTTAGAAACACAGGATGATGGCAGGGAATGCATAAAACATCCAGGGTTGCTAAATAAGAGTTTCCAATTCAGCGATTGGGTTGCATTGGCCAATCTGCTTGTGTCAGGATTACATAATATATCTTCATAGGTGTAAAGCCTCTCGGAGGCTGGTCTCCAGCCCTGGTGCTGTTCATGCCTCACATTTCTCTTCTCGTGCACTTCTGTCTACTTGTGGCCTTATGTAATGGACCGCATAGAGGAAGGGGGTCTCTGTACAGTGTAATGTGTTTCCTGAGCTCCTGAATTGGTGCCAGTGGCACATCAGTCCAGTCAGGTAAACCCCAAGGCATACCTTACTCCTAACTGAGAAGGAAAAATTATTGGAGTTTGCACAAGTCGGCCAAATATTTGCACAAATAAACTTGTGCAAAAAAAATTTGCACAAGTCGGCCTATCATAGATACGTGCTTCATTTTACTCAAAGGATAGCCCAAGAATAACTGGGAAGGACTTCCCTTTAGAGTTCCCTCTTTCTAAATCCCTCTTCGGATTTCCTCTTTATTACGTTTTACAAGAATAATGCAGATAATCACAAATGTGAACAGTCATCCCAGTTGGAGTAGGGGTGGAAGTTAATCTGGGAGGAAAGAAGACCCTTCTTAAGAAGCAATTAGACGCCCCTTCAAATAACTAATAATTTGCCTTTCATGAGAAAGAAAGCCCCCAAGTGAGGTGCAAACCCAATTCAAATACTTCATTAGAATTAAAAACACCCTTTATTAGAATTAAAAACACCCTTTATAAACGGAGTGACTATTTTCTTATAAAAACGGCCGCTATTCATAAAGCACTTACTGGTGCACGTGTGTGTGTGTGTGTGTAGGAGTGGATGTGTCTGCTTTTGTTTTGTTTTGTTTTCCCTGTAATCCCTTCAAAGTTGCAAAGATAGGAACTATTATCCTCATATAATAATTGGAGATTCGAAATTCAGAGGTTAAGTGACTTGCCAAGGTTCCTGCCACTTGTAAACAGCTGAGACCAGCTTTAAATTTAAATAGGTGTACCTAAAACGAAAATGCAGGTTCTTTCTTCTTCTGGGATTTCCTAATGCCTACACAATCTGTCCCCTGAATCCTTCAGGCTCCACACTATTCTGTGGCACACTCATGTCATATTGGTCCCTGGAGTGGAAGGCAACAAGATGAAACCAAGAGATTGTTTTATCAGCTTTTCCACTCATGTGTCTGCATAGTTCCTGCCTTTCCTAACAAGAGAGAAAGCCAGTCACAGGGCTTCAGGGAAACGATTGCTGGGAAAATCTTGAAAATTTGGTACTGCAGGCAGAGCCCTCAAAATCTTGCCAAGGGGGCTTAATGTAGTCTGATAAGATATGACTTTACATATCTTTGGGGGAAAGAATGTGAATCTATCAACAAATGCCAATTAGCAGGACAGACAAGTGGCAAAATTTTCCACAAAATATTTGATTTGGGGAAGGTAATCTCTTTTATCCTAAGTAAGAGTAATTCAGGCAGAGAGTATATTTGAGCACTAAGAAGCATCTTACTTGGTTTAAATATTATTTCTGTCAAAATTTTACTATGTTTATATCATCTTAAGATTATGGATGTCTCTATTTTAGGAGACAATCAATTGTCTGGTAGATATAACCAACTGGCAATCATAGACCACAATAACTATGACTCAGACTAGTTATAAGTAGACATCTAACTGCCTTCTCTAAGATGAGTTCCTGGAACTTGTTGGTATACCTACTGAACTAGAGAGCTTATATCAGGAAGTTATCACTTCTTTGCTGCTGTTAATCTGGCTTGGCCAACTCAAGAAAGAATATCCAGAAGTTCTAGCTCTTGAGTCCCTGTGTATTGTATCCAAACTTCAAAAGAATCAATTAAAATGGGGGCACCTGGGTGGCTCAGTGGGTTGAAGCCTCTGCCTTTGGCTCAGGTCATGATCCCAGGACCTGGGATCGAGCCCCTCATTGGGCTTTCTGCTCAGCAGGGAGCCTGCTTCCTCCTCTCTCTCTGCCTGCCTCTCTGCCTACTTGTGATCTCTGTCTGTCAAATAAATAAATAAAATATTTTTTAAAAAGAATCAATTAAAATGCAGTTGAATGTTAATATTTACTTAATATTAATATTGAGAAAACTAGCGGGCCCGCTAGAAAAATCATCCTAACTCTAATTTATGCATCAGTAAATAAAGAAAAAAAAATCTGAATTTGTCAGCAGGTCCCTACTCTCCAGTGTTATCTCTCTTTTCAAAGTGATTTTGTAAAATAGTGTTAATGTTAATGTATCATATTCTAGAATAGATTTACCAATGAAACCTTCAAAGAATTCAGTGGTATCATGAATTACATGAAGCCTCAGAAGATCATGCCTGGCATTTTTTTTTTTAAGATTTTATTTATTTATTTGACAGACAGAGATCACAAGTAGGCAGAGAGGCAGGCAGAGAGAGAGGAGGAAGCAGGTTCCCCGCTGAGCAGAGAGCCCGATGCGGGACTCGATCCCAGGACCTTGAGATCATGACCTGAGCCGAAGGCAGAGCCGTAACCCACTGAGCCACCCAGGCGCCCCATGTCTGGCATTCTATGGCTAGACTGTCCTACACAGATTTTTATCACTCATACATGGAAAGTACTATGATATAGTAAATTCTATAAGGCTCCTGTGACTAATCTCGTGTGTTTCCTCCTAAAGAGCATGCTTTCAATTTTGGAGCTTAGTTGATTAATCAAAGTTTAGGCTCTTAAATGGTGCTAAGTAAAGAAATTCCAAATATATGCACAACATAAACCAAAGATTTTCCTTCCTGAGTGAAATTCCATTGTCAAACAGCTTAATATGATAGTGAACTTGACCAATGATGGGTGCCTGCAGGTGAGGAATGGACATTAATTCAGGTGGTAACACAGAGGTTGGCATTGTGAGGATTTTTAAATTCCAGAACTAAATGGATGATCCACTGAGAGGCAATGTCCAGACAGATCAATACTGTACAAAAAGATAATTGCTTTTCTTGGTGAATCCTAAGAAAGGTCTGGGGCTTTAGGGAAATTGAGAGAGATTTCTTTTTCTTTTTATTCTTTTTTCTTTCACAAAAAGGTAATTAATGAGTACAACAGACAATTCAAGGCCAGAGAATAGAATCTGAAAGCTTGAAAGCTGTATATTCAGAATGGATTTAGAGATTTACAGAAGGGCTTTAGCCCAGAGCAGTGCCTACAAAGTGGACCGAGCTACAGTGGTGACGTCTTCTTGAGAGATGCTTGCTAAAATCTTCTATTGAGCAAGCATCCAAAAACATCTGAGCAAATGGGGTATTCCTTCCAGCATATCTGTGTAGATGGGAAAGAGGCAAATATTTAGGGGAAAAACAGAGGGATTGAAGTTGTTCTAAAGGTAGTCTATAAATGAAGCCTGAAATACACTCTACCGTGGGATGAATGCATGCGGATTTTACTCCAGCTATGACATATCATGCTTTCGTGGACTGTGTAAAAGTGGCTATTCCATCCATCAATAATACATTAAATGATAGATTAAAAGTCTCTTCATTTCTTAAAATCTCCAGTGGAATTTGTTTTTACAATAGATCATTACCAAGTTTGAAATTAAGGTGAGTGTAATCATTGTATTTCAATGAAGTTTTCCACAAGATCTCTATTAGTTAATGAAAATATCTATACTGGATTGAATGACAAAATGCTGGTCATTCTCGTGTTAGTGTCAAAGTGTCATAATTTGCTTTCTTATTCAGTTCCTTCTGCTAAGTGACATGATTCTTAAAGACAGGGTCCTGGTCCTGTCCATCCTTGCATACACAGTATGTGCTCAATAAATGTGTCTTCAGTGAATGCATCAAAGAAGAATCTACTTGCAAAATTTACAAGGACATATGAAATGTATACTTGAAATCTGGTAATTACTCTCTTACTAGATTTTTCTTTGAGATTTGGCTGTATTTGAGTCTGAAATGGTTTACCTAAAAATACAGATAATTAAAACAAAACAAACAGAATCCTGTCTTTACATCAAAAGATTTATATCCTGACACAAAAAATAAGTAATGGATTCTGCCATCTTCATTAACTTCCTGTTTCATTTGAGAAATGGCTGCATTTAGGCAGAATGAGGAGACTGTTTCTATTCTGTCAGAATTTCAACTAATCCCCCAGAAACTTGAAAACTGGTTATGTGCAGAGAGCAAGAGAAGGGAGAAGTGAGTTTCAGCTTCATTACATGGGATCATCCTCCAAAGCCATCTTTCGTAGAGGACTTGCATGAAGAAAGCAAAGGGAACATCATTAGGGTGGATCTTTTCTGCAAGGGACCAAAAAGGGTAATCTTTAATAGAAATACATAGGAGGGGCTCAGTCGGTTAAGTGTCTGGCGTCAGCTCAGGTCATGATCTCATGGTTCTGGAACTGGCCTGCACCTGGCCTCCTTGGGCTCCATGCTGAGCAGGGAGTGCTAGCTTGCCCCTCCTCCTTTTCATTCTCTCTCTCTCAAATAAATAAATAAAATCTTTATTTTTAAAGACATACATAAGAAAGAGTCAATTATTTTAAAAAACTAGGGATTGAAGTTTTTGCTTTGGGGAAGGACAGTTGATAAAGGTAGTCTGAAATACACTTCACTGACAAAATTTCTTAAAATTTTTACTTTGAAATAATTTGAGCTTTGCAGAAAAGTTACAAAGACGATATTGTGTTCTTTATACCTTTCACCCAAATTCCTCCAGTGTTAACCCATTATATAGCCATGGTATATTTATTGAAACTAAGAGATTAATCTTTGTGTAATACTATTACTTGTAGACTCTATTCAGATTTTCCTGATATTTCCACTAAGGTTCTTCTTATGTTCTAGGGTTTAGCCCAAGATACCACGTTTCATTTATTCTTCATGACTCCTTAATATACTCTAAGCTGTGACAGTCCACAAATACTTTTTAATGGAAAGAATTATCTGGAAGTATATTTATTAGATCATTACCATCCTTCCAATCTTTCTTTTCTCCACTGAACTTGGGCATCAATCTCTTCCTTAGCTGTTGATTGTAATTTATACATTGGATATGTTTGCATCGCACATTGTAAATGTTTTGATGTGGTCACATGATAGGGGTGTATATCACACTTAAGTCTGAGATTACCCAAAAATACTCTTCTAGTTTCACCAAACTACCCTCTCATTAATCATTAGGACAAAGTATAGAATGGGGCCTGGAAACACAGACTCTGGAGCCCAGCTGGTGGGATTTGAATCCTTACTCTAGTTGTAGGACATTAGGGAGATCACTTAATCTCTCTGTACCTCAGTTTCTACCTTTGTAAAATAGGATTCATAGAAGATTAAAATGGGTAAATGTACATAAAGCACATAGAACAGTCTCTTGGTACATGGTAAGTGCTCTACATTAGCTCTTGTTATAGTTATATTGTCTATAAAAAAAAATGAAGGAAATCCGTATAGGATAGTAGACTAATTCTTGCATTCTCCATCAGAATGCCTGAGTTAACATCTTAGCTCCAAACTTTCTAGAGGGGGTGGTTCTTTGTATTTTGGAATAGAGATAACATCTGCTCTTTTTTCAAGGAGTTACTTTAAGGATCGGATGAGATAAGACACGAATAAGAGATTGCAAATGTAAAATGCAAACCTGAACAATAATGCCTGTAATGGGGAGGAGGGGGTGCCTAGAACAGGAAGAGCCAGGGGGCGTCACCAGGCAGCCTGGTCCTGACAGTGGTAGAAGACATGTGTGGGTTTATGGGAGTACTTTGCACTGGATGGTTTATGTGTATATTTCAGTTCACTTGACCACATATGTTGGGTATGGGAGATCAAAGCTACCTAGAAAGAGAATAACAGAGGTGTCACCACCTTACAGCTTCACTGGAGAATGTCCCAGGCATTTCTATGAGTACTCATAGGGGACAGGGATAAGGGGACAAGGTAGGATTGGGGACTTGTTATTCTGAACTCCTCATTTCCATGTTGGTATTAATTCAGTCATTACTACAAAGAATTTTTAGAAGAAGCCTAGCCTTGCTTTCTCTCTCAGTGGCATCCTGCCACTGGAGCCTAGTGCTTTGAGAATCTGCAAGCTGACACGGTAGCCAAGGAGTGTTCTTTAGAACAAAGGACCTGGGTATGAAGAGTACTGGGACTGCCAAGACCAGGCTTGCCATTGATTTTCTCCTTTGTTACCAGGCAACTGAGATTTCTTCCACTAAAGAAAAAGGCATACACCTCCACTTCAAAGAGAAATATGTTAAGAAGGAATAAATGGGCACTTTACTTTTCTCTTAGGAATAAAGGTAGCATACTGAGGCAGAGTTCTGAATTCAGGATCTTGATACAGCAGCAGGCACATGGGGCAGCTGCAGCTGGGACTCCTCCTTCTTCTCCTTCTCCTCCTCCTTCTTCTCCTCCTTCTTTTTCTTCTTCTCTCCCTTCTTTACCTTTTCCTCCTTCTCCTTCTCTTTCCTCTCCTTCTTATCCTCCTCCTTCTTCTCCTTCTCCTCCTTCTCCTTTTTCTCCTTCTTGAAAACTCCACCTCCTCTAACAATCTGAAATGATCACTATATAATAACTACAAGGGACCCTCAGAAATCCCAACACTCTTATAAGGTATATAAATTGAAGGGCAAAATATATATTTATTGCTAACATTTATTGACTTCTCACTATATACAAGGCACTATTCTAAGATTTTTACATGCAATCATTATAATTCTGTGAAGTATGACTGGTTGTTCATACCATTTCACAGATGAGAAAAACCGAAGCACCTAGTCAATAAGAAAATGCTTTGAAGTTGCACAAACAGTAATTCAGAGTACTTTTCCAAGTATTTTCCATTCAGTTATCAGTATTTTAAATAATTAAGATAATGTATAAAGATCTTTACAATGATAATGTTATTCCTACCCTACCCACATTAAATTGGCATGTGAAAAAATAAATAAATAAGAAGTCATAAACACAATGATTAGGGTTGAAAGCAGTCATTTTATGTTTAAAAGGTGTCATCTCCATCAATTAGTCAAATACTGAAATGAAAGGGATTAACTATAAACTGAAATTTAAAATACTTGAGGGAAAGCATTGAGCAGTGTTGGGATTTTTTTTCCTTTTTTTTTTCTTTCTTTCTTTCTTTTTTTTTTTTTTTTCACCTTGAAACAATCTCCATGATCCAGCGATCTGGGAGGAGTGCTTTTTTGATAGAAGAACTAATAGAGTTTTCTACTAAAAAAAAAAAAAAAAGGAAAGGAAAGGAAAAAAAATCATATAATTATTCCCCTTATGAACCAGGCTATGACCCAATTATGTATCACACACACATGTGATTATGGGTAAGCTTGGTTATCTGGTTTTGAGTATAGTAAACAGTTATCTGAGCTGATCAAAGGGTAGTGTACTCTAAGAAATCTGATCTCTGGTGAAAAGAGATTCCCCATGGATAACAACCAGGGATTACATATTTTCAAAGACCAAGGAAACAGTGAAATGCCCTCAGCTAGACAGAACATGGTGTTACCATTCTTGGTTATCTGAAAGGATTTTGCACTGCCTCAGGGCTGTCATTACGAACGTCAGTGATTATTGTGGGAATTTGGGAAAGTGCTAGTGAATAGGAAGCTCCAATTACAGAACACTGGATGAAACAGCCTTTGCTATAATTATACTGTGTTTAGACTGATAGGCCTAATGAGCAGTGTTCCTTAACCCAAATGTTGATTTTGGAATGGGTTAAAATCAGGGATAAAACCATGCAAGTAAATTTGTTTACTGGATTGACTCTGGGGCTCCAAGTAGAATACTGATTTTTCAGCTAACACCCCTTAAGCGCCAACCAATGTCAGGCCTTGGGCTAGGTGCTAGAGATCCAAGAGTAGATGAAACCCTCAAGGAGTTACAGCCCAATGAGGGAGGAGGAATAGTACTGATAATAATAGCAAATGATATGAACTGAGCCCTTCCCAGGTGCCAGACACTGTTGTCTGCACTGTGCCTCTCCTAATTCATTTACTTACTCACTACTCTAACCCCACGATAGAGGGACTATATTACAAGTGAGAAAGAAGGCACGGGAGGGCTCAGTAATGGATCCAAGGTCATGCGTGTGGTAAATGGCAGGATGGGGCTTAAACACAGGTGGTCTGATTTCACTAAATCACTGCTCTGACTTCAGCACCCTAAAATAGTGCCTGACTCATAATAGATGCTTAATAAGTATAGTCATTAAAAGGTGGAAAAACACTGCTGGGTATTTACGTCCAAGATACAGATGTAGTGAAAAGAAGGGGCACCTGCACCCCAGTGTTCATAGCAGCAATGTCACAATAGCCAAACTGTGGAAGGAGCTGAGATGCCCTACAAAAGATGAATGGGTAAAGATGTGGTCCATATACACAATGGAATATTACTCAGCCATCAGAAAGGATGAATACCCACCATTTACATGGATGTGGATGGAACTGGAGGGTATTATACTAAGTGAAATAAGTTAATCAGAGAAAGGCAATTACCATATGGTTTCACTCTCATAGGTGGAATATAGGAAATAGCACAGAGAATCATAGGGGAAGGGAGGGAAAACTAAATGGGAAGAAATCAGAGCTGGAGACAAACCCTGAGAGACTCTTGACTCTGGGAAACAAATTATGGGTTCCAGATGGGGAGGTAGGTAGGCGGATGGGATCACTGGATGATGGACATTAAGGAGGGCCCTTGATGTGATGAACCCTGAGTGTTAATACACAACTGATGAATCATTGAACACTACATCAGAAACAAATGATGTACTACATGTTGGCTAATCGAATTGAAATTTAAAAAAAAATAAAGGACGGAATAAGGGAGTCAAAGGATGAATGCTTTCGTGACTGTGTATGGAGTCTAGAAACGGTGACCAGTACAATCCTGACAACCTGTTTTCCATTTTATCAGTCTCCCTTACCTACGGCACAAATTCCAAAAGAAAATTTTGCTTCTAGGTACAAAATAATGTTATTGGTTAATTGGTTCGTTTGTTCACTCACTCCTTCTTCATTCTTTCTTCACTCATTAGGCCTGCATGGAGGGTTTTCTCTCCAGGCCCCTGTTTTTGGTATTCTGGCAGTTATCTCAGCCAACTGCATGTGTGCGTACACATGTATATTGGAAGGAAGATCAAGTAAATACATGACTAATGCAATGCAAAAGTATTTTTGTTTTAGTAGCAGTTATGTATCTAGACTTACGTGACTATTTTTTGGAGAATACAAAGAAAAGTGTTCCTGTTTCTGCTCACTAGAAAGGTCGCTTACAAGTATTTATCTTCAAGTTATCAGAGATGGATTTTTCTTACGGTCAGTTTTTCAAAATCTTGGAAACTGATTTTAGCAGACATTGGATCTGGAGGAAAAGGAGAGAGAAAAAAAGCAAAACAAAACACGAGCATCAATACAGAGTCTAATGACCATTCGCCCAAATAAAACAGATATTCAGAACTGGACATGAGTCTCTGGTAATCACTGGTCTTCTTCATCTTGAGTGAGGGATATTGAAACAGATTTGGCTGTCTGCTATTTAATGGGGGAGTGATTAATACTTTTCACTCGCCCAAGGGGTAAAAAGCAAAATTAGTTTTCATTCTAGAAAAAAAATTTTTTAAAGGCCAGTTAAAATTATTGACTTCATGCATCACTCAGCAATTATAGAAAGCCTTACTGTACCCTCTCCGTAGATGATTAGAATAATTGCTGTCCTTTCATCTCCCTCATCCAACGACACTCTCCCAGTGCCTCCCACTTCCCTTTGTGTCTTCGCATGCTGTCTGTATCTGCTTTGCTAAGAGAACATCAAGGCTCAGCATAATTGGGCAATTTCCCTGTCATACTGGTTTGCTTCTAAATCTCCCTCCTCTTTAGGTTACAGTGAGGTCAATTATATGCAGTCAAATGGCAGAGAAGATATTAAAAATACATATATCCTAGAACTGAACATAGACCACATGTGTGCTTTTCAGAGGGACCTTCTCATAAGATATCTTAGATAAACCCATCAGCAGTTTTCTTCCCCTGTTGCCAGTGACTGCTGGCAAACACTAAAGCTTTGATTTGCAGAGTGACTGATACCTGATTAATATTGGTCTTGGTTTTGTTTTCCATGAGTAGTAAAAGACAGAGAGGGTTTGCACTAACATCATGTTTCCCATACTTACCTGATAATCAGAATCAATTGTGCAGATGATGAAAATATGCCCCAAGCCTACGAATCAAAGGTCTTCACAGGCATTGGGATTTATATATTTTATAAGCTCTCTAGATAATCTGGTCATTAACCACAGACTGGGAAGCCTAGTGCTAATAACATTGAGCAGGTTTTTATACGTCTCATGCTTTCCCGATTAGAGTAATGTCTAAGTGTCTTTCTTTGATTAAACTGAAATTAAAATGCTCAGAGTACCTCCCACATTGAATTTTCCCATTACCCACTGCCTGGGACTCTGAAAGAGCAAATCCATGTAGGGGTATTGTGTGATGAAGATGTCTTTCTGTCTTTCTGTTCTATTATTAAGCTGAATGAATAACGCCGCCAGTTCATGCCCCCTTTGTCGATGTTACGACAACATATGTTGACCTAGTGACATTTGTCAACAAAGCTGCCTCACTAGCTAACTTCAACCAACCTTACTTCTAAAGCATTTGAATGCTTCACATTGCGAGGTCCACTTTGACAAAAGCTAAGCATAGAAAAAGTAATAGAGTTCTAAAATATTATAGTTGGGAGGGCCATTGAAGAGCATCCATTACAAACTGAGAACTATAAAAATAAAGGAACAGAGGCCATTAAGGGACTTGCAGAAGTCAAATGGTTAATTAGAGAAACAGTTTGGACTAAATCTCCTAATTCCAGGCCTGATAATCTCTCAGGTCACCATTCCCTGATTCTTACATCAATAGGTCTCCTTTCCAAACCTGTTTCCTCTTTAGGAACAACAACAACAACAAAACAAAACAAAAACAGATTAGACTGAATTGCTGACTTTAAAACCATGTTTTCCAAGATTCTGGGTTCAGTAGGAGAACCTGGGAGGCCACTGGAAATGGGAGTGGAGTTGGGAGAGGTTGGGCTGGTCAGAAGGTGGGGCTTAGAATTCCCCTCATTCTATTTTTACCTGTTTGGTATTTGAAATTACATTAAGAATTTGTTGGGGGGGGAAAAAAAGTCTGATACTTTTTATTTTTAAGTTGCAAAGCCAAAGGACTGAATGGTATCTTCAAATATATATTTGATCTAATATCTGGGGATTCTGAGACAAGAGGTCTGTGAAAGCAAGGACGCTGTCTTTCTTTGCCTTTCCCCCTAGGATTTGATTCTTGTGTATTTGGTGAATGGTACTTATTGACCATTTTCAAGTATGGCTTGGTCAACTCAAGGAATTGACACTTTGAAAGTGAGAGAATAGAGGGAAGAGAAGCTATTTGGAGGGAGACTACCTTTTAAAATCCTCTTTGAAAAAAAAAATTAAAAAATAAAATAAAATAAAATCCTCTTTGAAAAGCCAAGCTAAAATGTCCACTATTTCCTCCTGACATGGAAAGGTGACCTCACTCTCAGGCAATAGTATCATGCACGCCGTCCTCTACTTCTCTAAGGGGTGGAGAGAGAGGGCACTCTGAGTTCACAGTGAGAAGTGCCCTTTCTTTTATCTGAGCCTATTCTGCCTCTAGGGGGACTTTGCTACTCCTCTTTGGAGTTCTGAGAGTAGCAGTTGTCCGTCTCTCTCTCACTTTCTCTCTCTCTCATTCTCTCTCTCTCTCTCTGCAGCCATCAATGTTTGACATTAAACTAGGCTGTCTCTGCGTTCTGTGCAGTTGGCCTGAGCTCTCTTCTCGTTTGGCCAGGACTCAAAAGAAAGAGACCCGAGGCTGTATCTGCCTCCTTTTACTTAATTTTGGTCTCCATTCCAAAAAGGAGCTAGATCTTTGTTTCCCTACCCCATTAAAGTAGCCTGCTCGGTTTTTAAACCTTCTCTGCACACTGCCACTATCATTCTTACTTTTTCCTCACTCAGTTCCCATCACTTCAGGCCTCTCACGTGCTCATGCCTCGTTTGTCAACAGACTTCAGATTGACTGACTTGTGGTATAAAAGAATTAATCAGGTGGGAACGCATGGAGCTACTTTCTTCTTCTTTGCTTTCTAATGATCGGAGAGTCCACCCAGACGAGTGATACAGGATTCCTGGATTCTGGTTGCTGGACCATTTGTTTTAGTTTTCTAATATGTAGTCATAGCTCTTTAGAGTTTAAGTGACTAGGTTTTCACTTGACAGTGCATAGATTTCTTCTATAATATTTGATAGTTACTTAACTCTTTCTGATTTTGTTCCTGTGTTTTATTACATCCAGTTTAAGTTTCCCCCTTAGTTGACTTTTGTTTTACATACCTTGTTTCTGGATGTATGTGATAGGTATATAGTTTTCCAAAGGTCATAGATCCCAGTATGCCTATGAAAAACTTGATAACACAATTTGGAAAGAAATCCCAAAACCTCATTGATAACAGCATGCATATGATTTAGAGTTTCTTGAAGCAAATCCACCTCTCTGATTCCTCATTGTCCCATCCTTTGACCCATCCTAACCCCCATAGTGACCTCCTTACCAAGAAAGAAACAATTAACCTCTTTCATACTTCTCTGCTTTGCTCTGCACTTGCTATTCCTTGGCCAGAAATACCCTTCCCTTTACCCTTCACCTTCTCAATGGGGAAAAACTGAGAGCTTTTTCCCTAAGGTCAGAAACTGAGAGCTTTTCCCCTAAGGTCAGGAATATGAGAGGGATGCTTACTATCACCACTGCTGTTCAACATAGTACTAGAAGTCCTAGCCTCAGCAATCAGATGACAAAAAAAATTAGAGGCGTCTGAATTGGCAAAGAAGATGTCAAACTCTCCCTCTTTGCAGATGATATGATACTTTATGTGGAAATACCAAAAGGCTCCACCCCAAAACTTCTAGGACTCATACAGGACTTCAGTAAAGTGGCAGAATATAAAATCAATGTACAGAAATCAAGTGCATTTCTATACACAAACAATGAGATAGAAGAAGGAGAAATTATGGAGTCAGTCCCCTTTACAATTGCACTCAAAACCGTAAGATACCTAGGGATAAATCTAACCAAAGAGGCAAAGAATCTGCACTCAGAAAACTATAAAGTACTCATGAAAGAAATTGTGGAAGATTTAAACTAGTCTTTTACAGCCTAATAGAAATGTCATCTGCTCTGATATGACTTCTCAGATGCCCATGAGCAAAATCAGATGTTCCGCCTTCTGTTTTCCCATGATAATTTACTGATATCCCTGTAACAGCTCCCTGCCACTCTAACCCATTCAGTTGGGAGATCTTTAGGGGGTAAACAAAGTCTTACTCTTCTTTGAATTCCCTGTGCCTCACAGACTGCCTGGAACATAGGGCATAGACATTGTGGCTGAGAGAAGTGATGCAATTAATCAATCTACCTATTCCCTAGCACTTGAAATTTCTCAAGGGGCCTGTATTTTCCTTTGCTCCCCTTTTCTCTACTTTTCATTCAACCTATTCATTAAAAAAATATTTTTTTTTCCTCCAGGGCAATCTCTCTACTAGCCTGTTTTCTCTAACTCCATTGCTTTCGTAAATATGAAACTATTGTTTCCATAGGTACTAGTCTAATCTGGACGCTCTTGGATCTCACTTTTGGAATTCTGCAGTAGCCTCCTAGTGGATCTGTCTTCTGTATGGTTCTATTATAATGCACACTCTTCTACCAGGTACCCAATCAATTGTTTCAAGATACATTTCTACTCTATTACCTCTCTGGAAAGATTTTGAATGGCTTCCCTAGTAGATGAAGACCAAGCATGTACCTAACACAACTAGTCCCTTCATCTCTACACACCTTACTTCTCCGTGTGATCCACTGCATCCATCCAAGCCAGATTGTTTGTTATTCTGACAATGACTTGTGCTCATTCATTCATAGTCCAAAAGGAGTCTTTTGTTTGCTTAGACCTGATCATGTAAGTTTATTTATTCCAAACTAAGTTATGAACTTACCTCTCCCAAGAAGTCTACCAGGATTAACTCAACTCATGAATCATCACTTTATTCCTCCTTGTTACTATAGATAGGATTTGGGACACTAGAACTTTTCAACCTGAATTTTGTCCTTTTGTTGGTGTCCACAGATCATTAACCCTTTTGCATCTAAAAATGAAGTTAAGGAAAAAAGACTATTACACATTTAGGATGTTTCATGATGAATTATAAAGTGTTTCAAATTGGACATGATGGTGTATTTGGTTTACGAATCAGGAATTTGCAAGAGAATATAAAACCTATTTTCCTCTCTCCTTCCCTATAGGGTATATCTGTATCTTTGGAGCTTGAAAAGCAAGAAGTAAAATTATCATCACTTTGATTTATTTGTGTTCATAATATTTAATTCACTTTGAAATACCAAATTATACTAAAAGAAAGGTGTGAAAAATAGGGAAGATTAATGCTGCTGTAACAAATAGGCCCCCAAAGTATTAATTGCTCAAACATAAAAGAGATTTATCTCATTCATATATAGAGTCCAACATGGTTTCAGTAGGCAAGAAATGGGGTACTCTTCTCTACACTGTCATTCTGGGATCTGGCCAACAGTGACACTATTATACTCAGCATTACTTTCAGGAGATTTTTGAGTCTAAATCCAGTTTTTGGGAAGGCAGAGAACATGAATACCTTCATATGGGAGGATTTTATGAGCTAGACCTGAAAGTGGTCCACATTAATTCCATTCACATTGCACTAGATAAACTCAACCATGTGGCCACCTGTAATTTCACTGGAGGCTGGGAAATGTTGTCTCAGCTGTGCCCAAGAAGAAGAGAAACTGGTTATAATGAAGAGCTAACCACTTTTATATATTACCTGCCATAATTTTCAAAATCTTTCTGGTTTGTACTTTGTCTTTCCTAGTAAGTGGAAGTGCTCTCTGAGCAGATATTTCATATTACTTTCTTACGCCCCATAACATGAAGTATAGAAAATTGGGCACTTGATACGTGTATTAATTTTCTATTGCTGTGTAACAAATTATTGCAGATTTAATGACTTAAGACAATTCATGTTTGTTATCTCACATTTTCTATAGTTCAGAATGGTCTACAAGGCTGTACTCAAGATATCAGGACCAGCAACTCATCTGGAGGCTCAACTGGGAAAGGGTCTGCTTCCAAACTCATCTAGGTTATTAGCAGATTTTATTTCCTTGTGCCAGCTTGGTTCTTCAACGAACCAAGAATACATGGCAATTTGCTTCTTCAAAGCCAGCAATAGACTCCTAGCAAGATATAGTCTTATATAATGTAGGATAATCACAGGAGGGTCATCCCAACAGCTTTGCAATATCGATTATAAGCAAATGTCCATACCCAAGGGGAAATGATTATGCAAGGCAGTGAATACCAGAAAGCCTGCCCACTACAGTAATCACCAGGGTCCATCCACCATAGTAAGTGACTGAAAAAATAGGAGTCTTTCTTCTCAAGCCATTGAATCACCATTTTATCTGAACATACTCCTTGGCCATACACTTATTGGCCAAGAGCTCATAACAATGCTGTCAAAACAAGCACTCAGGAACTATATTTGCTAGGATTCACAAATATCACCCATAATTCACATGATCATCTTTAGAATTGGGTCACGAATAAGATGAGACTATCCTAATGGATACATTACAAACAAATATCCTTCCCATATTACCCCATGGCCCTCATTATATGGCATTTTGAAACTTTGCTGTCGTTTTGAATTTTTGTCTTTTCTGGGCCCCTTTTCTCTACTTCCCTACCCAAGTTAGGTGGTATTGTTTTTTTTTGTTTTTTTTTTTTTTTTTTTTTTTTTTTTGGTTTTTTTTTCCTCTTCTTAGTCTTCCTGTTTGACATTTTCCTTCTGGTTCCAGTCCTCCTTTAAGACACCTCTTAGCATGTCTTCTGGGAGAATGTCTGAGGGAAGGCTCTAGTATGAAACTATAGTCTGCATGTTTAATTTGCTTTGGAGAGTACGTCAATCACTTCCATTTCCAGACTTCTCCTACCAACAAGATCTCCTAAGAGGAGAAAGTCTGAGAGAATTCAGGCTGCTTATTTATATGTCAGCTATGGAAAAAAATTCTTTCCAGCTACTCCAGCCCAGTCTTTGAAACTCCAATAGTGACTTTCTGTGGTTAATTCTTCCACGAGGTCTATGATATAGTCCCATGGATATAAAGGTTCAGAGCATCAAACTGAAAGATAAAAAAGCTCTAATAGAGTCAGATTTCTAAAAAGGAGAACCACATTCTGAAGATATCTTCTGGCTCTGTGAACAGCTAAAAATACAAGGATAATCATTCCTAGAGTACTGGACTTCTAAAACCAAAGCTAACCTGGAAGGGAAAATGACACTGAGCTATAGGGAGAGAAGAATAGAACAGACTTCAGAAGAAACAGCCTCTTTTCAAGGCATTCATTCCTAGATTAACCCATCTATCTTTAAGTTTCATGTGATTCTTACCTGTTTGGTGTGACTTGCAACCAGCAAGTTGATGAAAGGTACACAGAAACTCTGTACTACTTTGCAACATCATATGTCTAAAATTATTTCAAAATTAATAATATACCAGGAAGAGGAAGAGGAGAAGAAAGGAGGGGAAGAAATACATCAAGATTTCCACCTGGATGGGGCGGAGCCATGTGGTATCTAACTACAGGAGGCCTGCCCTGTTTCAGTTACCTTAACTGATCTTGCCTCAGTCAACGCCCCCAAACACACCCCAGCAGTACTTTGCATCCCTGGGTTTATAAATTAAGTCTTCTTGGGGTGGGGGGTGGGATGTAAGAGCTGCTTTTAGTGTGGCTGTTAAAACTAGTCTTCATTCTCTAAAGAACAGGGCAGGCCTACTTGCATATATAGAACTACAAAATAGAAAATTAACCCCACTCCTCTGTCTCTTTTAAGATTTGTGATGTTTTGTTGAGGTGCCTGGGCCCATGCACTTTCACTTTGATTGTGACTCAGAGACTTCTTTTTTGCATTCTTTATCACTGTATTAGAGTAAGTAAATACTTTGCTATCAGCATATCTTAGGGAGTAATTAAGAGCCCTGGCTTTGGGGCCCCTGAATGGCTTGGTCTGTTAAGCAGCTGTCTGTTCAGGTCATGATCCCAGGGTCCTGGGAAAGAGGCCTGTGTCAGGGGCACCCTCTTATCCCTCTCCCTCTGCCCACAGCACCCCCCCCATAGTTCTCTCTCTCTGATTCAAATAAATAAGTAAAATCTTAAAAAAATAAATTAAAAAGAGCTCGGCTTTGAGTTCAACCAGCTTTGGGCTGTTTTATGCTCTGCCACTTATGAACTGCATGATCTTGAACAAATTCCTGAAGCTCTTTCTTGACAGTTCAGTTTCTTCATCTGTTACATTAGACTAATCATACCTAACTTAGACAGATTTCTATTTCCCAGCATCCTGTGATTTCCTCTGAGCATAGCCCTGTGGCCATTTGGGAATATCTTCTTATTGCTAAATACTATCAGATTCTTTATAAAATAATAACCCATTTTTTAATGAAACACATTATTTGCCATTCTAGTCAAAGGGATTTTTTTTTTCCTTAAAGAGGGTGCGGATTTATGATCAGCTCAGACTGACCATTAGATCCATTATTGGCTTCATTAGATTTTTCAGAGAACTCCTTTTTCCAGACAATTCCTTCTCTGAAGAGATGGTCCAAGATCAAAATTAGAGCAAAACTGAGTGTATCGGAGACTCAGTCGATGGAACTAAAGAATTAATTGATTGATTGATTGATTGATTTGAACTGAAGGTTTTAGAAAACAAAACAGAGAAGCCTCCACCAAGATGAAAGAATACATCCATGGGAAGCCCAGGGTTCTGCTGTAGTTCCCCACCAACCTTCGCCTGTTGCTGGGTGTGCAGTGCTCAGAGACGTAAGACCCACATACCTCCAGCACAGTCCTCAGGGAGCTGAAGATCCAGTTGGCCTGCCCAAAGAAAAATGCCTACCAGGAAAAAACATGTGAGGATAAACCAGAGCTGCTTTTCCCTTTGCCAAAGAGGTTTTCAGGGGCTTCACCGTCCATCCATTAACATTAAGTGATACCACTGTCAAAATGGTCTCTTGAGAAAAGAGGGCTAGTTAGGGCGAACCAGGATTCGTTGCATTTTGGGCAAGGGCTGAACTGTCAAGTGGAGAGGCATTGCCTGCTGTTGGGAATGGGCAATTGGGCGAGAGATCAGGAAAGCACACATACACACACATACACACGCACTCAAGAATCCAGTCTATCTGAAAGCAAGGATGTTGACAGGCTTGTGAGAAGTCCAGGTAGAGAACATCCTAAGTAACAGAGCCCAGCCAGGTAAGGTTTACCACAAACATGTGGCCCCTCACAGTAACTGAGAAGCTGAAGGCCAGAGAGGAACGCAGACCTGGCCAGAAGTAGCCGGCATGAGGACTGAGAAATAAACCAAACAGAGGTTTTGACTGGTGGTGACTATCTAGAATGTAACTAGAAGGTTGGGATTGAGAGACACATTTTTGAAATATCCCAAAGCCTGACAGATTCATTGACTCCACCTAAAGCATTCAACCGTTGGTCTCTGAAGGATGCCTCCGAACCGTTCCCTGCCGATATATCCCCAAGGCCTTTTGGGAAATAAGACCTGTTCCCGCTTAGCTATGTCTCAGGGCTGTCTAGAATGGGTGAGGCTGCTGAGAATGATTAAAACTAAGTCCTCTCCCTGCCTCATTGGTGTTCCTGTCACATGCTCTGCCCCATAGTGAAACCATAGCTGTTGAGCAAGAGACCCGTTGCAATGTCCCCTCTGCCCAGTCTTAGTTGATTACAGAAGAATGTGAACAGCTAAAGAGTATTTGGTTCTAGATTCTGGAAGGATTCTTCATTATGTTGTTAGGTAGAAAGAAAGAAAGAAACAAACACACACAAGAGGGCAGAAGCAAACAGAAGAGTCCAACCCAGTGCTACCACAGAAGGGTTGTCTGATTCCTTTACCTTGCTCGCCAGTCTGATCCACTCCATTGGAAACCCAGCAAGTGGGAGGGGAAAAAGTGTGCAGACAGTGATGTAAAATTTGTATTGAAGCTTTAGCTCCCCGGCACATCTTCAAGGGAATTATTACCAAAACAGTTGCTGGAGATGCAAACAGAAGCCCAAGAACATTTCCTTCCACAAAGGTCAGGATCTGACACACCAGTGCACACAGGAGATGAGACAAGGATACAAGAGGGACATTCGTTTCCAGGACCCCTTGACTCTCTGTGTTGTATCTCCTTCTGTTTTGCATGCTTTAAAGGAGGCAGAGACTGGGAACCTCTAGTGACTTCTTTACCACCAGCCATCATCCCAGGTGACCAAAGCAGACGATTTACTCTTGGGTGTGGTGCTGATTTGAAATTGATCAGCCTCAGTTTCCTTCTTATTATGTAACTGTTTTACTAATTAATCTAAATCTGTACCTCCCCTCTCTCTCAATCTGAACACTGAGCTCCCTCAATCTTTGCAAACTTTCCCCCGTTAGTAGTTTAACCTACTCCTTCAATGCAATAGTGAATTGACCTGTACTTAAGGTCTGTGGTTTGTGCCTCACTCCAAATCCTATTTTCTGGCTTCAGACTTCTTGCTTCAGCCAAATGAACTTTCCAAGCTCAGAGTAAATAACTTTAAACAGAATTATTACTCCAGTGTTTTTACTTTATGAAAGTTTTAAAAATGATACCCAAAGAAGAACTCTGTAATAGTTTTATCAATTGTAACTTATAAGGACTCACACTAGTGGTTGTTAAGAGTGTGGCTTCTAGAGCCTGCTTGGAAAAATTATGTCCCATCTTGGGACAATCCTCCCAATATATCTAATCTCATTTCTTTATAAAATGGAGATAATCAAAGGACCTACCCCTGATGACTGTTAGGAGGAGGGGATACATATAACGCAACACTGTGACTGGCATAAAATCAGCTTTCTATAATATGCTATCTACTATTACTGTTCTAAAAGTACAGAAATAGAATATATTAGTTTAAGTGACAGGTGATGTTTAAGCCTCAGTTCAAAAACAATAAAATTTCTCCTATAATTCTTACAAAGGCCACTTATTCCAGATATAAGCAATGCTACTTAAGGTAAAGTTTATTTCGAGGCTGGCAAATTGTCCAAACCAGTCTAGCCCACATAGTGGGATACAGCAGAGCCTGTACACACATGCCATATTGAATGTTGTGTTTAATGTTTATTCTGGTGCCTGGATGTGCTGTCCCCAATTCTTCCGTTCCTCGCCAGACTGCTACACCTCCATTTGCTCCACATCCATCTCATCTAGAACAGAAACGCCCACAGATTAGAAATTAGATCTGTATAATCTGTTCTGTATAGCGTGGCACCTACGTACTTTTCCAAAAATGATGGGGTGGGGGGGATCTTGATGGTCAATCTGTAATGATCTAATGAAACATCATGGAACATTTCAAGTCTTAGCAAAAGGAAGAGAGTTGATAATGCATAAGATTTTGCAGATAAATTACTAACATGGAATGAAGCTGGAGTAGCATAGGAGAAAAAGTAAAATGGTTTAAATATGCCTAGACTGGCTGGATCATGTGGGGTATAATCCCCTATGAATGGTGTATGCAGAAGAAAAGTCCATGAATGAATCATTAGTAATTCATACACTGCACTTTCTTTTTTTTTTTTCCCTTTTTATTTATTTTTTTTTCAGCGTAACAGTATTCATTCTTTTTGCACAACACCCAGTGCTCCATGCAAAACGTGCCCTCCCCATCACCCACCACCTGTTCCCCCAACCTCCCACCCCTGACCCTTCAAAACCCTCAGGTTGTTTTTCAGAGTCCATAGTCTCTTATGGTTCGCCTCCCCTCCCCAATGTCCATAGCCCGCTCCCCCTCTCCCAATCCCACCTCCCCCCAGCAACCCCCAGTTTGTTTTGTGAGATTAAGAGTCATTTATGGTTTGTCTCCCTCCCAATCCCATACTTACCTGGCAGGGGAGATACCATGATCACTGCACTTTCTTCTAAGGGTTCCAGGGCATCAGAAATTCTCTTTTGTAATCTGACAGTTTCTTTGGAATCTGATGTGTTTCTTGGTTCTTGCAGTGAGGGAGGTTTGTTCATTTCACACATCTAGGTATGAGAAGTCCCATCTTGTGTTACCAAAAGAGTTGGTGGGGCTTTCAGGACAGGACAGCAGGTTTTCTGGGTCCAAGGACATTTCACTCCCCACTAAACCACCCTGTGCCATGAGCTCCAAGGGAGAGCAGTTGTTCAGTCTGGTACACTGAGGGAATAATCTGTCCTTAGCACTGAGTGCAGCAGCGAATAAAAGACAAAACCAGCTATGCAATATAAATGACACATTCCATTAATGCAAGTGGATCCAAATGAACTAATTTCATTCAATAGTACTTTTATATTCTGTAGCTATATGGGCTTGGGTACAAATTGTAATGTCAGTCTGTCAGGAGAGTGGACTGCAGTGCATAATTACAAGTTCTTGTTCAGCACTTCAGGAGCTAATCAGAGCAAGGATGTGAATCTGTAATTTGCAAATGTGCAAAGACAGAGGTTACTGCGGCACTAATGGCTTTGCTGATAACATTCTTGCCACCAAATCATAGGACTATGGGTGCAAATTCTACAAAGTAATTTGACCTCCCATTTAGTCACTGGATGACAGGAAACCTAGCCTGCTGGCAGCACCTAGGGATATTTTTAAATTTAATGCTGTTTAGTAATATAAAATATCATTCTGTCGATAAATTAATATTTACATTTCAAAGTACTCTATACAATCATAAAGTGATAAATAGGGCAAACTCATATATAAAAATACAGCACAAATACACAGTGTGTTTCATCATGAAACCTGGTTCTAAACAGCCATTTACTTCATAGGACTAAATCAGAAAAGATTAAGGGATTGATAGAAATGTGTGTGTGTGTGTGTATATATATATATATATGTATGTATTTTGTATATGTATATGTATATATTTATATGTATGTTTATATATAAATATATATATATATAATCTATTTTTGTCTTTGTTTTCCTTTCTTCTAAGAGTCCTCCTTCCATCTTCAAATACTTATTTATTTCTCCAACAATTCCATCCAGTCCCATTCTTAGGTAAGTGGAGAAACCAAGCAGCATTGTTGGAATGCAGTTGTGGGTTAAAATTTAGGCCTTTCCCTAAAAGATTCTAAAACTCCACTGTCCTCTCAGTTCATTCCACTGAGAGTCAAATGATATCTGCTCATTGTTGTGCTCAATTTAGGACTGCAAAAATAACATCATTGCTTTGTGCCTCCCTCCTCCCATTATTACCTGATGGTGAGCTAAAGCCATTGTCCATTAAAGAAATAAATGCCTAGAACATCTCCATCCTCTTTGCCAATAATAACCTTTGAAACCTAAACTTATTTCTTACGTAGATACAAATGCTCTGTGTTGGAGACTCGTTGACCATTCTGTTGGTTTTACATTTTAGTCAATTCCAATTGCAAAGAAATAGAAATCACTACCTGTATCTCAGCTTTCGAGTCAAATGGCTTTACCTTGGGTGCTGAAGCTAGAACCATGCTTACCTGGTAAGGTAATTGTAGGAGACTCAGCCTAAGAAATTCCCAATGATGGTGATGCTGCCGCTTTCCATGGAAGAACACAAAACATGTCTTGTTTTGTAGTGAAAGGACTGTTTCTCTCCAGAGAGTCTGGAATGATGTCTTTTATCTCACTGGTTTCTCTAGGGAGCAATGTAATGGAATGCGAAGAATAGATGTTTTTATAGTTTCGTATTTGCAGGTTTAAATCTTAGTTCCACAGTGGACTCATTATGGACTTTAGGGAGAATTATTTAACCCCCTTAGGCTTTGTTTTCTTCATTTACAAAGAAAGAGAGATGATAAGGCCTGAGACAGAGTGCTCTAGGACTGAGGGAGGGGGATGAAAACGCCCGGCGCTTTTGTCCTCTTGTATAGCGTGGACACCCCCCCACCCCCCCCACCCCCACCCCCCCGAGCAACAGGCTTCTAGACTGAGTTTAGCATACAGGATGTTTATTACGGAGAGTCCAGAGATGAATTCATGTGGAAGCGAGAGGAAGGAAGTGAGATGGGGCAGAGGGAGAAAGTGAACTGCCCCAGGCAGGATAGCAGGCTCAGCCAACCTCACAAGAAGCCCTGGAGCTAGAATAGCCCTTGTGAATGGTACCAAATTGGGCCAAGAAGGCCAGGCTCTGGGGCTCCTGCAATGATCAGTCTCTGGAGATGGGCAGTTAGTTCCAGAAGTGGGGTGATCTCAGGCAAGAAGGACCATGGCAATGGAGGCTGACGTCCAAGAGTGTCAGCCACCTGCTGACAACTTTCCCAGGAGATGGGACAACAAGGCTTTCATTTAAGGAAAATGGGACATCAGGGTACCTACACAGTCTATCCATACTCTATTTCCTCTCCTCCTCCTCTTCTTCCTATCTCTTCACTTCTTCATCTCCTCCTTCTTCTTCCTTTCCCTATTTCTCTTCTTCTTTTTAACGTGTTTTGTTATACTTTACAGAATTAAACTTCTATATACGAAGAATCTTTTGCCATTATAGAGTACCTTGAGGTGTTCCAAGTATGAAAAATGAGGGCTCTTTTCCCATTAATGAAGAATGACTTTGACAGATAAGTGAGCAATTCCGCATTGATTCTCAGGGAAAACTATGGCAGAGGGCAGTTCACATTGGTTAGGCTGACAGAAAATCATACGCTACTTTCCTTTCTGGGGGATTTTTTTTTTTTTTCAAAACACATTTATGCAAAGAGAAGTCTGGCTAGGAGTAAAAGTAGACCAACAGGGAAGTGCCTTTTGGACTCTGACCTCTCAAGCTTACACCATTCCTAAAAGGAAGAGAGACCTATTTGAATTGACAGAACATTTAAAACTCCAGTGAGCCAGGTCTCTCTGTCTCTTTTCCTCTAAGGAACTACAAAACTTAGGTCTTTGCAGATCAATTAAGTCATTAGCGTTCCCTCTAATGAAGGTTGGTTTCAGGGAGGAGGCTGAACCAGCTAACCCGCCCCAGATGGCCTCCAGACAGCCAGAGTACTACAGGTGGAGCAAATGGCAATAATCCTTTGGGGTCAGAGGACCCCCAGTTTGCCACCGAGTTAATTTTCCCTATTGTCTAGGTGACCTCAATCACAGTCACTGCCTTAGGCAGATGGAGAGGAGATACTGGACAGGTGCTCTCCAGGCACACAAGGATTTGTAAATGTGTTTTAAAAATTCCACTGCCACTGTCTGCTCAGCTAATAGGAGTGTTCGGAGAGCCACAGGGTGCTAGAGACTGGGTGGACAGATGCCTTTGCATTTTGGGGAGTGTTGCATTCATATCATTCTCTCTCTCGTAGGTATTATGATGGGAGATTTCTTGTTTTTAGTTCAGTTTCTTAAATTTTTGATTATGTAATAACATGGTTGCCAAAGCCAAAAAAAAAAATTAGTTAATGCTTCTTCCCATTTCTGTCCTTCTGCTCAAAAAACCAACAAGGTATTGGATTTGCATGCTTCCACTGTTTCTTACACATATACAAGAAAATACAAGCCTATATTCTCATCACGCCTTTTTTTTTTTTTTTTTTTAGATTTTATTTATTTGACAGAGAGAGATCACAAGTAGATAGAGAGGCAGGCAGAGAGAGAGAGAGAGGGAAGCAGGCTCCCTGCTGAGCAGAGAGGCGGATGCAGGACTCGATCCCAGGACCCTGAGATCATGACCTGAGCCGAAGGCAGCGGCTTAACCCACTGAGCCACCCAGGCGCTCCTCATCATGCCTTCTTTTAAGCAATTAGCAGCATACTGTATATAACGTTCTACATGTTGTTTTTTTCATTTCATACATTACAGGTATCTTTCTATATCAGTACATTAAGAACTTCCTCATCCTTTCATTTTTTATAGCTATGACATATTTCATTGCATGAACATACCATATTTATTTAACTTTTCCTCTGCTGTCTGTTATTACAAGTAGCATTGCAGTTAATCTTCTTTGTGCCTTATTTTTAATGCCTGTTTGGGTTAGATCTGTAGGATACATTCTTAAAAGTGGAATGGCTACATTAGGAAGTGTATGCATTTGAAACTTCAATAGATACTGCCAAAATGCCCTTTTTATACCCTCATATACAAATTCATAGCTTGTCGCCCATGAATGAAAGTGCTACCCCACAGGTTCCTAACAGAGTGTGTTGTCAAACTTTTGGAAATTGGGACACCTGGGTGGCTCAGTGGGTTAAGCCTCTGCCTTTGGCTCAGGTCGTGATCTCACCGTCCTGGGATCAAGCCCCACATCGGGTTCTCTGCTCAGCAGTGAGCCTGTTTCCCCCTCTCTCTCTTTGCTTGCCTCTCTGCCTACTTGTGATCTCTCTCTGTCAAATAAATAAATAAAATCTTAAAAAAAAAAAAAAAGCTTTTGGAAATTTACCAATATGGCATGTGAAAAATGGCATTTCAGGGCAGTTTCATTTTCTTTCTCTTAGTATTGGTAAGGTTCTATGCCTTTTTATATGTTTAAGAGTCATTTTTAAATCTTTTCCATGAATTTTCCATTGATACACATTTGCCCACTTTAGTATAGGTTTGCTGGTTTTGTTTTTTAATTCATTTCTACTGGGAAGACTAACTTTCTGTGATGTGGGCTGCCAGTCCCCTCTCTCCCCCCATTTTTTTGTCTTTTGATTTTGTGTATAGTCTTTCTTTTACCTAGTGCAATTATCAAGCTTGTTGTTTATGGTTTCTGTTTTGAGTCTTAGAAAAGAGGCTTTTCACCTCCTAGTGTTATAAAGTAATACTCATATATTCTGTTGGCACTATTATGTGTTTTTTTTTTTTAACTTTTTTTTTTTTTTTAACAAATATGGTCTTTATCCCTGGCTAGGGTATGAAATCTTAATCCAAGATATATTTTTCCACATGGCTTCCAAGTTATCCCAGTAACATTGTTTATATGGACCATCATTTCCCATTTAAGCCACTATTATGACTTTCTAACTTCCCAAATGTTAGGGGCCTATTTCTGGACTTTTATTCTGCTATGTTGGTTTGTCTGCCAATGTGCATTTTTAAATTGTTGAGTCTGTACCGGATTGCACAATCGAGGAGGGCTCGTTCTCCCTTACCACTCTTTGTTTCAGAGTTTTCTTTACATTTCCCATTTTTTTAAAAAAATATATAAACTTTAGAATCAGTTCATTTGGATTAACAGAGGGTATGTCTGTATGTATATGTGTGTATGTGTATAAATATGTACGTATGTCATATAAAAATATAAAATAAAAACACATGTATATATTTTTATATTGAAATTTATAAATTGAAGGGAATTGTAACCTTTATATCCTTTGTGAATCTTTCTATTCAAGGACATGATATGTCACTTCTTCTGATTAAATTTTAGTATATGCCCTTTATAGAAATCTAACATTCTGTTGTTGACTCTATTCCTAAAAGTTTTTTTCCTTCTTTATACATAATTATAAATGGATCTTTTCTCTCATTACCTCTACTGATGAGCTGTTTGTGTATGTGAAGGCCATGGATTGAGGCGTGCTAATTTTCTTCTGTGTCACCTTACAGAATCCTGTTGGTAACAGTTATTGTGTTCCTTTAGAGAACTCCATGTATTCAATCCTATCATCTGCAAATAATTTAATTGCTCTCTTACCAGTTTTTATATTTCCAGTATCTCTTATTTAATTGCATTGGCTAATAATCCAATACAATAATATAATAATGATATTCTGAGTTCCTTAACTTTGTTCCTGACCTTTGTAAGAGTCATTCTGGTATTTCTCCAATAGTCATGAAATTGGCTTTGGGGAATGTATACCTCTCATTTCCTAAAAGTGAATGGCCCAGTCCTTGAATTCTCAAATGAAATCCCATTAGAATTAAGTTTTACTTATAATGTGGGGCTGGATTCTTGTTACTAACATTTTATTATTTTTTCTTCTTACACGCTCTTGAACAATTTATTTAGCACTGAAATTTGCTACCCTTTAAAGGGTGGAATGATTTTTCTGTGAAATTTTTTGGACCTAGTGTTTGTTTTTTCTGAAGGGAGCTCAAGTCTCATCTATAGAAATGGATAAGTTTTTATTTTGTCTCTTTTTAAAACTTATTTTAGTCAATTACCCCTTCCTTTAGTCTATTCTTCCTGTTTCAAATGTATTTGTATAGATTGAAGACTATACTCTTCTCGTTCTCTGTGCTTACTTCCTGTTTATCATTTTTTAACTATATGTATCTACAATTTCCTTCCTCTTTTTTATGATATAATAATCTAATGTTTTACCCTTAATATTTTTTCAAAACACAACTTTTATTTTTGTTTTTTTTTTCTTTTTTTAAGATTCATTTATTTACTTTAGAGTGAGAGGGAAAGAGGGTGTGTAAATAGGGGGAGGGGCAGAGAGAGAGGGAGACAAGCTGGGTCCTGGCTGAGCTGGGAGCCCTACACAGGGCTTGATCCCAGGACTCTGAGATCATGACATGAGCCAAAAGCAGGAGTCAGACATTTAACCAACTGAGCCACCCAGGTGACCTGAAAACTCAACTTTTATATGACACATTGATTCTATCACTTTTGTATTTTTTAACTTAATCAATGTACCTTTTATATTTATAAATTATTCTTCCATAGTTTTTTAAAATATTATTTTGTTTTTTTTAATAGTGTAAAATATTTAGTTCTTTTAGTTTTGTTATTTCCTCCTCTTGATAGAAATACTTAAGGCTATAGATTTTCCTCTAAGCACTGTTTTGACTATTGCCTGTAGATTATGACATGTAGTGTTTTTACACTATTGGTTTTTCCTAGGCAACCTGTAAATTTGTTTTGTATTTCATTTAACCTAGGGGTTAAGAGGGAGTTTCAAGATTTCCAACTGAAATTGGCTTCTTTTTCTAATTTTGTTGTTAATACCTCATTATTACACTGTGATCAGAAAATGTGGATTATCCTATTTCTCCTTTTTTGGAAAGGAGAAATTGAACAGTTTCCTTTTTGGACAATATGTAGTCACATTTGTGAACGTGATGTGGATTCTTGAAAAGAACGTGTCGTCTTTATTTTTAATGCATAAGGCTCAAAATATATATATATACCTTATTAATTATATTATTTGGGCCAATTATGTCCTTATTTTTTACTACTTCATCTGTCATTAAATAAGCAAGGTGGCTAAAAGTGCCCTGGTTCTGGGGATTTGCTGATTATTTCTCCTGGCACCTCTTAAATTTTCAGAATTTTATAATACTATGTTGTTTGACTCACAAATGGCAGTAATTCTGATGTCTTTATTGTAAATTGCATCTTTCTAGTATTTTAAAACATACTGTCTTTTCTTAATTGATGAGCATTTTAAATCTGAATGCCTCTTTTTCTGATTTTAAGATCTCTATCCACTGATTTTTTGTTTGTTTGTTTTCCTTCTCCTGGCACACCTTGTTCCATCCTTTTATGTTCAATCTTTCTGAATCAGTTATTTTCAAAAAGTATCCTGCTCACAGTATGGGGTTGGTTCTACTTTGTGATCTCATGTGAAAGTCTTCATCTTTTAATAGGTAAGCTAAGCGATATTACATCTAGTGATGTGACAGAACTCTCTGGCCCTGGTCTTCTCCTATCATTTTGTCATGTATTTTCTATCTTGCTTAAAGTTCTGTCTGCTTTTCTGCTTGTTTGTTTTAACTATGTGCTCTGGTGTGTGTGTGTGTGTGTGTGTGTGTGTGTGTGTATGTATGTGTTTATACTATTTAAAGGAGTTTTTATTTTCTCCCAGGTGGTCATTCTTATAACTGTAGCATTATGTAATATTTTTAATGTTTTATATGTTTAAATATATGTTAAATATATGCTTCTTATGCAGTGTACCACAACTCTGAGGATAGTTGCACAAGTCTCTGGCCATGGCTTACCTCAGTCCCTGCAAATATAATTTTCTCTTAGAGCCATCATTTGAAAAGTATCAGGAAACATAGCTTTAATAAATATTCATTAGCTCCCTACTATGAGCAGTGAATCATAATCTTTCTTTGTGTGAATACAGAAAATAATGTGCATTTATTTCCATTAATTGAGATAAAGCCTTTATATGTTATCCTTTGACTCCCGGCAATCAGAGAATTTTCTCTACATCCTACCTTCTTTCCTCTCCCAGCTATTTTCAGTAATATTCTTTCTGTATTGTTGAGGCATATTTCAGTTTTATTCTGGTCTGTCATATAGCCCCATTAAATTAGATGTGGTTCTTCTTCAGGACTATAGTCTGTGCTTACTTCATCTGTTTGTCCTAATTTCCCCAGTCATCTCTTTATTGACTGAAGTTGTTTCCCTATAGTTTCCTCAATATCCCCAGTATTCTCACCCGTTAAATGCTTTTGCCTGTGGACTGTATACTTAAGCATAGTTTGGCTGGGTATAAAATATGGGGGTCATACTTTCCTTATCATTTTGAAGATATTTCTGAAAACTGATTCATACAGTCCTGGTGAGCCAGAGAAGCCTTTCTTCAAGAGGCAATGTCTGTGTTTAATTTTCATTAGGTGGTCATCAGGGAAATATAGAGAGAGAACATGGTGCCTGGCAGAAGTAATGGAGGTGAAAAAGAATCTGAAGCTTTTATGGAAGATTGTGTATAACCACAATGTACTGGAAAGAGGTAGATATGTCCAAGTTGATACCAAATAGGTAGGGGATGATAGATCCTGAAGGATTTACTATACCAAGGGTCTAGACTTCTTCCTGGAGGACAGGGGAAAGCCACTCAATGATATGAGGCAGGAGAAACACATATGGTTAGAATTGCTTGTTTTAGGGGAAGTATGTTGAGGAGTCTGTGATTCTTCCCTTCCTCTGTAGGCTGTGAGCCCTATAACCTGTGCCCTTGAAGGGCAGATCGAGAAATTCCATCTTTCACAAACCAGTCTATTAGTAGCTTCTCTCAGGTTCCTGCCAACTTCATCAGCAGTCTAGTGACTATTACACAGGAAAGTAAATAAATCTATACGGTAATAATGGAGTTTCTTTCATGCTATGGCTCTATTTCTAATTTCCTTCCTCTGTAGCAGTAAACAGCAAGGATTAAAGATTAGGTCATTTTTTTTTTTTTTTAAGATTTTGTTTATTTATTTTAGAGATAGAGAGGGAGTGAGAGGGAGGAGCAGAGAGAGAGGGACAAGCAGACTCCACACTGAGCACAGAGCCAGATAAAGGACTCTATTCTAGGACTCTCAGATCATGACCTGAGCCAAAATCAAGAGTCAGGCACTTAATATACTGAGCCACCCAGGTGCCCCCAAGTTTTCATATTTAAAGATAAAAAGATACCAGCTCTTCTGAAAAAGGGAAAAGGCATTATAGTTCTTGGGTACATATTCCTACACCTATGGAATCTGTGAGCTCTCTTTCTTCCAAGGATGTCATGGAAACCTTCACAAACCTAATTGGTATTCACTATTTCTAAAACATTTTCTTTCTCAGATGTTCCATTGGGAGTTCTCTGTTATCTCACTAGTTTCCAGCTAGTTCTTGGAGATCTGTCATTCTTCACTCATGCCAAAGCTGCCAAAGTTAGCTAGTTTCAGCTAGAGCACATTTCTTTTTTTTTTTTTTTTAATATTTTATTTATTTGACAGAGAGAAATCACAACTAGGCAGAGAGGCAGCCAGAGAGAGAGGAGGAAGCAGGCTCCCCACGGAGAGAGAGCCCGATGTGCGGCTCCATCCCAGGACCCTGGGATCATGACCTGAGCTGAAGGCAGAGGCTTTAACCCACTGAGCCACCCAGGCGCCCCTAGAGCACATTTCTTTATCAAACATTATTTTAACACTACCTTGTCAAATTCTACTTGTTGCTCTTTAATCTTCGATCAGCTATATGCAAAACGTGTTGTCCTTATAGGCAAATTTATATCATAGAAATGGTGACTATCAAACAACCAACTGGATTCTCGGTTCTTTCTTGTTGCTTACTTGCTTGCTTTCCTTTCTAGCTGAATAGCATTACTGGCCACTTCTAAAGGAAACTGGATTGTGGGATTCTCATTGGAGACTGGAGATCGAAACAAAATCATGTTCCCTGTGTGAGAACTTGTTGGACCCCCCTTAGTTAAACTCTACAATTACGGAATTTTTTTCCTGCTCTCTTCCATTTCCTTAATGTAATTCTTGGGTATCCACATGGTTTTTAAGCCCCTCAATACAACTATTCTTAGTGAGTACAAAATAAAAATATATTTCAGACTAATAGTCAAGAATTTCTTCATTCTCGTGTTGAGGGCTATTACCTAAAAGAGCAAGGCTTTAACAAGGTCTCAGCTTGACTCTCGCCATGTTTGCATACAAAATAGATAAGGCAATCTTTGTTTTGGAAGATGTTAATTGATTTTGTCCACCATGCTGTCTAACGAGCCAATTCCCTGAAAATGTAGTGATGGGGGAAAAAAAAATCTGTTCCAATTACTGTTTAACTAAAATGCCTCCCTTCCACCTCTATTAAAGAAAAAAATGACACTCACTGTCCAGGACTTCGGTGATTGACAGCAGATGCTACACAAGCACAGCCCTGCTGTCAGTTGGCATTTGAGGAATTGGTTTATTGTTGCCAAAATGAGAAAAAATAAATGGAGAGAAAGCAAGAGGGAAAAGAGAGAGTGGGGTGGAGAGAAAGAGAGAGGTAGAGAGAGAGATTATAGAATGAACAGAATTCAAAGCCCTAGCCCTTGATAAATGCTTTTAACCTGATGTAGGTAATGGAGAGAAAAGGCAGTGTTGGGATTTGGGGGCCTAAGAGGGACTGGGTAAGCTGGCAAATCACAAGAATCTATTTTAGATTGGACCAGGTTAATTGCTAAACAGCATTCCTTCAAGTTTCAAGGTGGCTGGTTGCTATGGGAGCTTCTTCTATTTCTACTGGCATTCCTTATACTGAGACTGGATGGAAGCCTGCAGTGGCTAGCTGCACATCTAAATTAGTGGTAATGAGAATGGCCTTGACAAAATTGTCCTATAGGTAAGAGTTTGTGTCTTGCCTGTATTGCCTAAGGCCCTGAGCAGACAAAGGCGAAGATCTAAGGAGGATAATAGGGCATGATGTTTCCAGCAGAACCTGGCGGCAGACACTCTTTGAGTTTACAACTGAAGAAGAAAATGGCAAGTGGGAGCAGGGACAAGAAGTCAACCTCATCTTGCTTGTCTTTTCCCTTAAATTTCTAAAAGAAGCTGTAAAGCATAAGGCCTTTCCTCCCATACCACATAGTCTTTGCCTCCACCAAAGAAGTCTTATACTAATAACCAGAGGTCAAAGTAGGAAACCTTGTGAGTGGGCCTTATTTCTCTAAGGAGGGGGCAAATACATCGAGACACGGCAAACTGGCCTCTTGGATATCATCTTGAGGGTTTCTAGGTAATGTTTTTAAAGGCCAGCTAACAAATAGTCCCTTTCTTTATGAAGTCATTTATTGGGGCTAGGTCCAGTGTAAGACTTTTAAAATGCCACTTCTCATTCCCTATTTGCATGGGGTGATCCAAATCTCCAACCCATGATCAGAGTTTCTTAGGATTAGCATGGTGTTTAATGAGTCCTACATCGCCCTACCTGAAACTGAACACTGAACAGCCTTATTTTTCCCCTTAGCTGCAAATCTATTAATGTTGGCAGCCATAAAATAAATGCAGCCACAGCCGACCCCCACAAATGAATCAGTCAGCTCAGACTCAAGTATACCCTTTCCATATAACTACAGGGCTCTTCCAAGTCACGTTTTAAGTGATCTGGTTGGAGGGTGTGATGCTCATTTTCCTTTTAGCATTGTGCTTGATTTGTGAGGTGGGTAGAAGGAGTAATGTTGACTGCTAGTTTCCCATCATTAACATTAAGTTTTATTGACCTAAGTCTCCCTCTTATGCACATTATAAATGTTTCAAGTCAACTTAATGCTGGGAAAAGGTGCTGGGTTGACACACTGGTATATTATTATCATCTTGGGCTGGAAGAGTACAAGCTTATTAGGAGCTTTCTAAGTTTCTGATTGAGCAGGTTTCTCAAAAGGAAGTTCTCGTTTATGCAGAATCAGAAAATGAGTTCAACATATTAGGAATGGGTTGGAAAGAGGCAAAGGATATTTTGAGAAAGGAAATGACAACAAAGGAAATGAACTCGTAGAAGTTTCTCTGGCATACCCTGAAGTAGCAAGTTATTGTTGCTCCATACAAAAAGACAAAGGGTCTTTGCTGAAAAATAAATAAAACAAAAAACCAGCTATTAGCTCTATTGGTTCATGAAATCTATTAATCCAGTTCATGATTAAAAAAAAAAAAAAGAACTTGAATTCTTCAACTTGTCCATTTTTCATCCTATTGTCACTGATCTCCTCTAGCCCTAAGAAATTTGCTCCTGATTACATGTTTGTTAGAATTGAGGAAGTGGTCATCATTCCCATGGTAAATTTACTTATTCCTCCAATTTAAGCAGCATCAAATATTTATTAGGGGCCTGCAATGTGCCAGATACAGGGCTGGGCACTTGATTTGCACAGATATAAATTCTGCTGTCCTTGAGTTTAAACACTAATGAGAAAGAGAGGTAATAAACAAAGCAATGAATGCATGTAACAATGTAGGGCTAAGAACACCAGGAAAGAAATGAACATAGTAGATGTTTATTAAATTCTAAATGCAAGCATTTTATTATATCTACTAGTGTGTGGGCACAAAATGCAAAAGGAAAGTCCACGTGAGGGAAAGTTAATTCAAAATTAGGCACAGGAGCCCCTGGGTGGCTCAGTGGGTTAAAGCCTCTGCCTTCAGCTCGGGTCAAGATCCCAGGGTCCTGAGATTGAGCCCCACATCGGGCTCTCTGCTCAGCAGGGAGCCTGCTTCCTCCTCTCTCTCTGCCTGCCTCTCTGCCTACTTGTGATCTCTGTCAAATAAATAAATAAAATCTTTTTTAAAATTAGGCAACAGTTTAAAACAACAAACAAAAACTAGAGATGCCACAAGGTAGTACGTAGTTAATTATTCAATAAGTAGGAATAAAATAACTGCTTTAGGATTTGAGGGAAGAAAAGTGCTTCTGGTTGGGGATGGCGGTTAGAGGATTTCAGGAGAACCTCAAAAAATGAAGAGATTGTCGGGACACCTGGATGACTGTCAGTTAAGCATCCAACTCTTAATTTCGGCTCAGGGCATGATCTCAGGGTCCTGGGTTCCACACCCACACCGGACTCCATGTTCAGTGGGGAGTCTGCTTGAGGATTCTTTCTCCCTTACCCTTTGCCCCCACTCCCACTTGTACTCTCCTTCTCTCTCTAAAATTAATAAATTTTTTAAAAACTGAAGAGATGGTGGAAAGTAGTCTTTCAAGCAAAAAGAATGGGATGGGAAAACCACTTGGGGAAGAAAAGTTTAAATATTAGGCTGTTGTATAATTACACAATTAGGGAAATTAAAAGATTCTATTGTAAAGGTAGGTTCAAAGGGGATTTCAGACTTTTTTCAGCCTTTCATATTAGAAGGAATTAAAAGTAGTAGTAGTAGCAGTAGTAATAGTAGTAGTAGTAATAGTAGTAGTTATAGTAGTAGTAGTTATAGCAGTAGTACTAATAGTTACAGATAAAACACATCATTAGCAATAATTCAAGGAAATGCTTATTTCCGTATGTTGCTACTGGGCATAGAAATTACTATTTTCCCTGATAGGAAATTTGGAAAAACATATCAAAAGGTTTTAAACTAGTAGTGAATTTAATGAAACAATTCCACTTGAAGGTATTTACCTAATAGAAAAAATCATAAAAGGGGATGCCTAGGTGACTCAGTCAGTTAAGCATCAGCCTTCAGCTCAGGTCATGATCCCAGGGTCCTGGAATCAAGCCCTGAATCTCCTTCCTCAGCAGGAAGTCTGCTTCTCCCTCTGCCCCCTCACCCCGCCCTGCTCATATTCTCTCTCTCTCTCAAACGATTAAATAAAATCTTAAAAAACAACAAAAAAAGAATCATTAAAGTAAAAAAAAAGATCCAGTTACAGGGATGCTTATTGTAATTTCTTATGATCATTCATATTTGAAAAGAATTGATAAGCATAGCTATCCCTCATAGTTGGACTGCATAATAGTTATGTAAGAGGTAGAGAGTGGTAAAATTAAACTTCTGGTATTATAAATACACATCGTTACTTCAATATGATAATTTAGAAAAATATTTAATTTAATATTTTAAGCTAACTTTTAATTACATTGACAGATGTTCATAAAACATGGAATAAATGTAGAGCCATTTATAAAAGATTCTCTTTAGTAGAATCTTTGTGTGAGTATATCTGTATCAGAAAAATACTGAAAAGATACATATTCAGATGAACAATGAGTGATGGGATCACAGGTGATTTTGATTCCCTAGTATTTCCTAAAATTTGTGCAGCAAAAATATAGTGCTTAAAACTTGTAGTAAATCTAGAAAAACGACTTAGCAAACAGGAGGACCCAAAGATATTACAGATAGACTTCCTTAAACATGATGTGCTCTAGATGTTAGGAAAATACAGATTTTTTTTCCTTTTTCAGATAAACTTGAGACATAAAAGCTCTTTTGTTGAAAACTGAGTGTAACATAAAGAAAAATGTATGATTTGGTGTTACACAAACCTTGATTTTGTTCCCATCTTCACCTCTCCTGCCATATTCTGAATGAGTTGTTTAATGTATATGAGCCTCAGTCTTCTCTTCAGAGAGCTGAGAATGGGTATCTATGTGTTAAGTGCTTAGTGCGGCACCTGCATCAGAGGATCATGCCCCCTTACAAGTGAGAAAGGAGAAAATATGGCTAAAATCACGAAGTTAATGGAGTATTAAAACACCCAGAAATGGCAATTTTCCAATGGCAATTTTCCAATGTTCCAAGTACAAATAAAAGTTAAACCTCAAAACAAACAAACAAACAAACAAAAAAAAACCTGTAAAAAAATATAAATTCAATTAGACTTTACTGGAGAAATAAAGTTCTACCTCCGAAATGTTATTGCTAAATATTTGTGGGAAAGCATGCAAAGTGGAATGAGGTCTAAAAAGAGAATTTTGACAGGAAATTGTGTGCGTGAGTTTTCATCCCTTTGATTCATTAGTCAAATCAAATAAAAATCAAGCTAATTTGTCAGTTTGCAGAATGACACCAAACAAAGTTGAAAACTGCCAACCTGTGTTCGTTCTCATGGCTTGAACAAACAGAACACCCAGTAATTATTTGTTGAGCCTCAGATTACTTATATTCAATCCATAACATTTCATTTTGCTTTGAAAGAAAGAGGAAATAACATACACAGGTATTTATAATGTTCCTCAGTTAGTTTCAGTAACATCTCTAACTGTAAGCAGAAACAGTTGTATATCCCGAAACCCAGAAACATTTGCCCCATCCCCCCATGATCCTTTGCCCAGAGAACTTCAGTTACTGGGATGCTGGTATGGGAGAAGCTGCAGCATTTACATAAAGGAAAAATGAGGGGTTAGATCAAAAACCAAATCCAAAACCAACTCTATATGAAAATTTACCCAGGATTATCTTATTTAAGTTACAATTTAAATTTTTAAAATTATGTTTCTTGGGGTATGTACATATGTGGTGGGGGTCATGTGCACAGGCATGAATAACACACAAGAACTGGGGAATGGAAGCTTCATCCTTCCCTTCAAGGGGCTCTTGCACAAAGAATGGGAAGGAAACGTTCTTTCCATACCTTCTTCATGAGCAATGCAGCTTCTTCTCTCTGCTTGTTTTCTTGGCTCTCCCAATTTGGATGTGAAGAAAAAGGCATATGTGCCTGCCTTCTCCTTCTCCTTCTCCTTGTTCTTCTTCTTCTTCTTGAATGGTCTGTCAAAATTTTTGCTGTGATTAAAGAAAAGAAATAAGGCAAGCAAAATGAGTATAAAACCAAGAAGGGAAAGAAATAGGATTGTCACTTCTTGTACAGAATCAGCAGTTTCCCACTAATGACAAAGCAATTCTGTGCAAGGATACTGTTTAGAAGGGAAAATAGGACTTACAGATGTAGGACTATCACCAAGCTATCTACTGTGCTCATTTTTTTTTTCTGAAAATTGGTGGAAAATCTAGAAACAATGTAAATTAAAGATGGCCCTCTAAAATGAGTGGTCCTTAAATATGGTCTGTTTATCTCACAGAAACTTGAAGAAATGTCTTCGTTAAAGTTTTCTATCTCTGGGCCCGTTTCCTCTTATCTCTCAGTAGAAATGTCCGCACTGTCCTAACATTTGCCTTGAGCGCATAGATTAGAATTCAACCCTCCAGTTCCATTTACTGCAATTGTATTTAAATACACAGCTTAATTAGCTGCACTCAGCCTCCTTCCCAATCCTCTTTGAAGTGGCAAAGTCCCATTGCATCAGTTCAGCTAATTTTATGCTCATAGCCTGATTTCTGAGCTTCATGGAAACCAGGGGTATGACTGCTCCATGTGATCTCTAAGTCCAGATGCTTAGTCCACAGGAGCGTTTTGTTCGATGGTGGACATAGAGTTAATTGCCTTGGTTTTAAGCCCTCAATCATCTTTCACCAAATTCATCCTGTAAAATTAGTTCAAGTCCATTTAAGGAAGGACAGGACCTTGAGATATACCTGTAAATAACAGAATCACATTATATGTCATAATGTCCAGATAAGGAAAGGGTGAGTAGGCCATAGTGTTGTGAGAATTTAAGAGTATGCTAATTTTATAAAGCATGCTAATGGGAAAAGTAAAATATTGATGATCTTTTGCAAAAAATGCTACATCGAGGTTTAATACACCACCAATAAGATCAGAGAAAAACCAATATGAATGCAGGATTATGAAAATGATAGGGTTGTGTCTATCTAGGGCATGATCTTTATAGATTGGTGAAACCACCAAGGTTGTCTCTCTCTAGGTGTGAGATAGGTTCAGACCATGATATCTAGTCTAATACCTTTTCTCAGCATCAGAAACTAGATTTATGTATCCTATAATATTATGTATATAGTGTGCCCTTGTTAAGTTTCTGTTAAATTGAGGTATGATTTGCTAAGTAAAAGCATCAGAAGTTACTAAGATATTAGAAAGTAATATATCTTCTAAAACTTTAGAGTGTTTTGATCAAGTGGGGCATAAACTGTGCTTATCAGTTACCCATGTGTTTTCTGTATTCATTGGCTTATAGATCTGAAGCAAATTCTGGTCAATGAACTGCAATCAGAGGTGAAACATGTCACATTTAGGCTGCAGTTTAGAGTCCTCTCCATTTGTCCTCTGTCTCTCTCATTCCTGCCATATCTTGCAGCTTTAGAGATCATGTGTTCCAGAGAGTCCTACCTAAGGTGGAGGCAGGTCACCAACCCATGTCAGCATTTACATGAGCAAGAAATAAAGGTGTGTGTGTGTGTGTGTGTGTGTGTGTGTGCACGTGTGCACTAAACTACAGATTAGTTTGTTACTGCACCACAGCGTTCACTTATCCTAACTATTGCAACAAGGTTCTCCCTGATATTGAAGTTTGATCATATGAACAGACCATTAATTGTAATATTTAGAAACTGTAAGTTATAAAACACCTGTGCTGGTCTGAAAGGAGAATGAGAACTATTAAAATTCTCATTCTTGGGGTCCTAGATTTCATGACTTGGACTTTTGTGCAAGCCTCAAAAGCCAGAACTTCCCAAACAGTACACATGGGAATGAGATACAGTGTGTTGAGGTGTCAGTTCCCTCAGCCTATGATGGTTTGCTGAAGTAGGGGCCAGATCCTCTGGACAAGTAATCATCTCATGAGCAGCCTTGTCTGTTTACCCCGGTGGGTTATGTGAGTATTATCAAGTTCTCTGTATGCTGTGGTGTGAGAAAAGTAGAGAAGAACCATGAGTCTAGGTCTAGAAGCACCAATGTGACTATCCCTACCTTCCAGGTCTTACTTTCTTATACCCATTTCTTCACCCTCCCTCATGTCCTCTCCCAAGTGTACAATTAATTTGAGAAGGAACTGTGAAATGATTGACACTCTTAACAAATAAATATTTGCTGGGGTGCCTGGGTGGCTCAGCGGGTTAAAGCCTCTGCCTTCAGCTCAGGTCATGATCCCAGGGTCCTGGGATCGAGCCCCGCATCGGGCTTTCTGCTTAGCGGGGAGCCTGCTTCCTCCTCTCTCTCTCTCTGCCTGCCTCTCTGCCTGCCTCTCTGCCTACTTGTAATCTCTATCTGTCAAATAAAAATAAAATAAAAAAAAACAAATAAATATTTGCTGAATTAATAAACATGTATCTGAGGCACTTGTGCATACCTCAGTACTTCGTCCTTTGGGGGAGTGCATCTGTTAATAGGGGGAGAGTTTCCTAGCAACCCTCAACATCTTCCCAGTCAAGAACCACCATTCTATTCCTGATTTTTATCATAAAAAAGGAGAGACCTTGCAACTGAACTCTATGGAAATATGGATTGTCTCTCAATTAGGTTAGCCCAATCTTTTCTGTTTATCATAAGAAGTTTGATTCTAATAATTCCTTATACTTATCAGGTGTTCACTATATGCTATGCATGCATATTTTAGCTTATGTTATTCCCACAAACCTTTATGAGGTAGATATTGTTATTATGCCTGTTACATTATTTTCTGGTCTTACTGAAAAATAATTGACAGACATCACTGTTTAAGGTATACAGTGTGATGTGATTTATACAACTGTGAAATGATTACCGCAATAGGTTTAGTTGACATCCATCATGTCATATAGATATAATAAAAAGAAAAAAAATTGTCCTTATGATGAGAACTCTCAGGATCTACTCACAATGACTTTTTTATATATCCTACAGCAGTGTTAATGAGAGTCACCGTAGTGTACATTACATCCCTAGTACTTATCTTTTAACTTGGATTGTGTACTTTTTCACCATCTTCCTCCGATTTTCTCTCCCCACCTCCTGTCTCTGGTAACCACAAATCTAATGTCTCCTTCTATGAGTTTCGTGGTTTGTTTTGTTTTGTTGTATTTAATTAGATTCCACACAAAAGTGAGATCATACAGTATTGCCTTTATCTGTCTGATTTATTTCACTTTGGATAGTGCCTTCAAGATCTATCCATGTTGTTGCAAATGATAAGATTACCTCATTTTTTATAGCTGAACAATATTCCATCATATTTATATATACACACATAAACACACACACACACACACACACAAACACCACACATTGTTTATCAATGGACATCCACCAATGGATAAGGTTATTTCCATGTCTTGGCTATTGTAAATAATGCTGTTATGAACATGAGAGTACAGATACCTTTTCAAGTTTGCATTTTGTTTGTTTGTTTGTTTTCTTGTTTGTTTGTTTACCTTTGAAAAAATTTCCTAAAGCGGAATTGCCAAATCACATAGTAGTTGCATTTTGAATTTTCTTCAGAAACCTTCCTACTGGCTCCCTATGTGGCTGTATCAGTTTACAATCTAACCAGCAGTGCACAGGGGTCCCCTCTTCTCTACAGCCATGCCAGTATTTGTTACCCCTTGGCTTTTGGTGATGGCCATTCTAATATTACATCCTGGTTTTAATTTGCATTTCCCTCATGACTAGCGATGGTTATTGCCATTATACAGATGAAAAAACAGAGAGACAGAGAACTTAAGGAGCTCATTCATGCTTGCCTACCTCAGAGCGGTTGAGCTCATATTACAAGCAAGAAGTCCAACTCTAGGCTCTTAAAGGATGTGCTGTGCAGCCCCCCCTCCTCATGGTGACGTTCCCAGCCCCATAGCTTTGTTTCCTTCAGTGCCAGCTGTCCTTCTCTGCACTACTGCTGAAAGCCCCTTCAAAGGGAAGCAGTTTTCTGACTACCAACAATTATTCAGAAGAGGTGTGATTTTGAGTTTTAAGAGCTCCCGTAGTTCAGTCGAATCTCCCGTGTGATAGTAAGAATTATGCTGTTATCCACTGAAAGATCATCTTGTGTCACCCCCTCTCTAATCCCACAAGTGACTTCACATTCACGTAAGAGCATTTTGGCATCTAGAAAACGGTCGACATCCTCCCAGCAGATCTAATGTTCTGTCCAAAAATAAGTAAGTAATTAGATAAATGATCATCATATTGGTTATCTTTGGTGAAGTTCAAAATATGTAAACTTCCTCAACCCCCAAATCAGTTTGTTGTACACCAGTAATAATTGTAATTTTTAGTAGTTAAGCAACGTGTCCATTCTATGAATAACTAACAATGACCACACGTGTTAAAAGTGGCAAAAAGAGTGGATGGATAATTAGTCTGTTCTAATTAGCCAGAGCTGGAGAAAAAAAACTAACAAAAATATCCTCAGCTTACAAATTGCTTCATAGTAATTAATAGTAATTGATAACAACTTGCAGCAATTAAGATCTAATACGTATCTTTAATTTGCAAATGTGCTCCTTAACTTGAATCCTTTTTTTTTTTCCCCTCTAAAGGAAAAGTTCAGAATTGGGGACTCTTGGGTTCTTCTTCTCATCTTTTCTATCTTCTACTGAGAAAATTTTAAAGGATCTTATAGTGTTATATTGCTCCTGGAAGAGAGCTTAGAGATCATTCTGATACACTTTGTATCATATTACAGATGAAGACTTTGAAGCTTAGAGAAGTCCACTGACTCTTTCAAGTCACCATTCAGGCCATGGCCTGAATTTCTATTGGCATAGTCGGTCAGGGGCCCAGTTTGTGATTGGAGCTGGGACACAATATGGTGCAGAATATGGGACTTTTGTATGAATAACTACTTCTGGCTGCTTCATAATAAGGGAGCTTGGGATACTAGGGCTCTAAGATTCATAATCATGTAAAATTAATGAATCAAAAGAGGTTTTATGTTTAAAATGCTCCACATTTCATTTATTCATTCTATGGATACAGTGACTCCTCTATACCAGACACCATATCTAAAGAATAAATAAGTGAATGTTCAAACCCAGCCCCTCTAAACTCTGTTTGAACTCCTAGAATGACATAGAGCTCAGAACTTTGCATGGCTTTTTATGTTCGCTCTGTAAAATGAAACTCTCCTAGGGGAACCTGTGTGAATTCAATTCAGAGTTTAAAAACACAGATTTATGGGAGAGCCCCAAATCAATCAAAAGCATGGCAATGTTTTTTTGTTTTTTGTTTTTTGTTTTTAAAGGCAGCAACAAGAAAAGAAAACCATGAAAAGACCCTGCCTGCCAAGAATAGCTTGTTAGCATTTGAAAACACCGAGATATAAGTGTATAATGGAAATGTGGCAATGATCATTTGGGCAAAAACACAATTTGCATAAGAATGAATCAGGAAATGTCCCGGAACACCAGAAAGATGAAAAATCTGGGATCCGTTTGGGCATGTTCACATGGCTGAACATACGCCACACCATGAAGCTTCCTGCGGTCAGACACCTTGAAAGTATTGACCCCTTTCTAGACATTGACATTAGAGATGTCCCATGACAGATAACCTTACATTTTAAAGGAAGACTGTAACGTACGGCGTGAAAACTGTCAAAACTACTTCCTGGAGCTATTTTGGAGGTCTGTTTTATTCTTTCATCCCCCAATCTGAAATTCATTAAAGTGAAGAATGCCCCTTAAATTACACTCTGCTGTACCCTGGAGGAACACCTGAAAAAGTTAATAAATAAACTCTTGAGATTAGGCAAGTGGAGAGGAAAGAATTATGAAATAAAACAAAGCAAAGAAATCATGTAAACAAATTAATTAATTGTCTGGAAGTGAAAAGCACGTTTGTAATTTTGCCCTTGTCGAAGGAAAATTGGAGTTCATTATGCTCACTGACTGATTTAAAAGCTCCTTTCTGCACAGCATCACCGGGAGAGGGAGTGTGCTGGAGTGCAAAGCGTGGATCGGTTGCAGCGTCAATTAAAATAGAAATTCATTATTGAAACCTCTAGAGTAAAGGTTGGGGCTTCATGCTTTGAGGATGGAAAGGAGCATTTTTTTTTCCTTTGTGCCTATATTTAGTTTCTTTTTTGTCCCTGTCTTCTGAGTTTATTTTGGAAATATTTATTTTGGATTTCCAGTACAAGCTATTATACCTTTTTATAACAAATCGTGTTATGATCTGTCACATGTTGAGCACATTCTAGAGGCTGGTTACTTCATGTGTTTTATTGTCTTTAACCCTCAGAGCAACAGGTGGTTAAAAAAGTATCAATATCTCTTGAACCCAAGTTCAGGGAGGTAGATTTGCACAGTTGCTAAGTGGTGACAGGAAGGATTTCAGACTAAGTCTGTCTGACTTAGAAGCTTCAGGTCTCTTGAGGACATCATAAAAACTTCTAAGGCAAGTCTACTGTGCTGAGTTTGGGGTGTCAGGACAACAAGGTCATAAAAGGTATGTCATATGCACCCCGACCTGGTATGACATATTTAGTGGTATGCTGCTGTGTCATCAAGAGCCCAGGGGGATTACGTATGGAATGGGTTACGAGCAACACAGCCTGATTCACTGTATATGGTGACCCTTGAATTCTCCAGTTGAGCAGCAGCTCAGCTAGCTTGTGCTGAAATATGCTTTATGAGAGTCATGTGTTTTAGTTTTATGACAAGTACTATTCTAATGAATTTAAACAGTCTGTCCAGGCTTCTGGTAATATTTTATGTTCTCCTAGTATGGTCCATCTCCCCTGAAATGGGTATAAGATGCTTAAAAAGGCTTTCTTTCTTTTTTTTTTTTTTTAAGATTTTATTTATTTATTTGACAGGGAGAGAGAAATCACAAGTAGGCAGAGAGGCAGGCAGAGAGGGGAGGGAAGCAGGCTCCTTGTTGAGCAGAGAGCCCGATGCGGGGCTCGATCCCAGGACCCTGAGATCTTGACCTGAGCCGCAAGCAGAGGCTTAACCCACTGAGCCACCCAAGTGCCCCCAAAAGGCTTACTTTCAAGGGTGAAGAAACAAACAACAATGTTCTGAACAAAAGAAAGTGTCCATCCATTCATTCAGCCCACATTGTGTGCTGAGCACTATTAATATAAATCTTAAAGAGATAAATGGCATGGTCTCTACCCTAAAGATGTTACAGCCCAGGCAGGTTGACAGATAAATCAGGGTTACAAGACAGTTTTAAAATAGCCAGGATAAAGGAAAGCACGGGTTCTTATGGAAACACAAGGGAGGTCATGCAAATCAGATTGGGGGAAGTCCAAGAAGGGATTTCAGAAGAGATGACATTTGGACTGAGTTACAAAGACAAGTAAGGCTTGTCCAAGCTGAGTGATTAGCATGGGCAGAGAATTTGGTTCTACATAGCTGGGAAAGGCATATATGGGTGTTCCAGGGCTATTGTAACAAATGACCACAAACTTGGTAGCTTAAAACAAAAAGAACTTATTTTCTCAAGTTGCTGGAGGTTATACATCTGAAATCGAGGTGTCAGCAATTTGGCTCCTACTAGAGATTCTGAGAAAGAATCCTTTCCACACCTCTCTTCCAGGTCTCATTGGGTAGTAGACACATCATCCTGATCTCTGCAACATTTTCACATTGCTTCCTGCTCTGTGTTTCCCCTTTTCTGTCTGTATCTTCTCTTCTTATTATTAGGACACTTCTTCTTGGAATTAGGGCCCAACTGGATAATCCAGAGGATCTTGTCTCAAGATCCTTAATTACGTCCTCAAAAACCCTTTTTCCCAAATAAGGCCACACTCATATGTTCCCGGTGGACATATCTTTTGGGGGGCCACCCCTCAACCTGTTACAAATGATAAAGTCAGTAATCTGATGAAGTAAGAAAGCAGCTTGCCCTGTTCCTTCAGGCCTTCATGTACCTGCAGAGGAACCTGGGCTTTATCATGAAAGACACAGGAAACCATTGGAATTTTAATAATGGAATTGGCATCTCTCTGGAAAATACTTAAAACTCTTAATGCCTCCAACCAAAGACCACCAGGAATCCATCATGGTTGATCAAGTTGTGTTTATTATCACTGGTTACAGAGAGGGAGAGCATAGACCATGAGGAACTATTGTGTCTCAGCTATAGCATATTAGAAAACCTAATATAGGATCTGGACTTTTGTTGGTTGATTTGGGGAGGAATCTGAAGAAGGCTGGTTTGCTCTGGATTGGATGTGGTTGGAAAGCAGGACCAGTACTAAAACTGGCTACCTTGATAAATCTTATCTGTAGGGAGAGCAGACTAGAGTAAGGATAAAGTTGTAACTGGTAAAGAAGAATCAGCCACCAGCCAAGTACGAAGTATTCGGTATTTTGTGAGTGAAGGAATAACTTTGTTTTTGTCTGTGTATAGACAAAATTAAGAAGTAGCCTTGTTTTGCCTCATTTAATCGTGGTCTTGGACTGACCGTGTCTAAGACTGGTGATGGGTGGCATTGTTCGGATCCAGTAGGAGAAGAACCCAGTTCTAGCTATAGGTGCCAGGTCAAGTTTCAGATGTCAGGAGCTGTGCTTTTGTTTTCGTGTTTTGTTTTTTTTTTCCCTCAGTCCCAAACTATAAAAGCAACCATGACTAAAATTCTAGCAGTGGTATTTGAAATACATCAAAGCATTCAGACTGCCCCTTGAAAGCTATAATAAAGGTCACAAAGTTTTCTAAAAAGAGCACTCTGCCTTTGCTTATGGGAGCCTCCCTCACTTACTTCTGAGCCACCAGTTGGACAGAGACAAGAGAGACTAACTGAAAGGCCCCTTAACTGGCATGCTGTTTTATCTAAAGAATTGTGATAGCATTTCCTTCAGTGTCTCTGTGCAGCCCAACCCTGCCACATCTTTGTGAGAAAGACCCTGAAGTCTTCTTCATAAGCCCTCTCTTTTCCTTTCCCTGTGGGCCTCCTTCTATTTATGTATAAGAAGTGAGTCAAATGCAGTTGTCTTTAATGAAAAATAAACAAGGGAAAGAACCCCAAACACTCTCTTGGCAGAGATCCGTTCAGAACATACAGCCTTCGCTGTTAGAGATTTATCTTTTTTAAAAGGAGACAGAAATAGGAAAGGGCCACAGAAGGGCAGGAATAGCCAACAAAACTATACAGCAGCTTTCTCTGTGAGGGAAGATGAAAAAAGTAAGTATCTTTTTTCGTCCAACAAGAAAAAGACTGTAATATGATATATAGTCAAGGCTCCTAGAAATGACAAATGACAAAGGAGAGACTTTCCCTTTCCTGAAAGTGTATGGGGCGGGGGCTCTGTAAAATTAAGACAGCGACATTCAGTTGAAAGGAAATATTTTTTCCCTGTAACTCATAATTCGTCTGTGATACTGGCTTTTGTAGACTCTTTTCAAGGTGGATTTTTCGGCACAGGGAATTCGGTAGACATCATTCATACTTGTAAACACTGGGGTATCCGTCACACATGCAAGACAGTTAGCATCTTCTAACACATTGCCTGATTGTCAGTTATGGCCAAGAAGAAATGATTCCTCTGTCTTCATCTGTTATATCACTCATCAGATATACCATGGGATTGACACCATCCGTGACAGAGTCCGCCATCTTGTTGTCCGATGACATGCAGTATCTTCTAACTTCCTTTCTCACATTCTGGTGGAGGCATCAAAGCCAAGGTTAGAGGTGGTTAGTGAGGCTTCCCAATGCCCCCCCAAGCTCCAGGTCAGCTTGTTAATCCCTTGGAGCTCCCTGACAGAGAGCTGGACGCATTAACAGTTTCTGAGTCCTCTAGTTTCCTCTTGTGGAAATGCCAGGGGGCCATCTGTGCTCCTTGGGTATCAGGGTGATGGGCTTTCCTTGGCTGTCACTGGTGGTATGAGCTAGAGGAATGGCCGCATTTAGCAAGACATGGTTGGCACAGGCCACCCTAGACCTTGAAAACTTGGAGATTGTGTGGAGGTGGATAAACACATTGAAAACAGATGTTGCAAAATCAGATTTTTACAGGGGCCAGAAAGGTCACATACATCCATGAAGCAAGCAGGATGGCAAGCTGAAGAGAACAGGCCCCAAATTAAAGGGGATGGTGACTACTCAGCTCCCACGGATTGTGATTGTTCAGAGATGTAGATGTAGAGTTGCCATCTTTTCAAGAGAATCTAACTGGTGTGTATGTTAAATCCCCTGACTTTTAAGTATTGGCATCTAATTAAAGACCTTAGCAGGTCAAACCAATTTGCCTTGTAAGCTGCTATTTTGCAACCTCAAACGTAGGTCATGAGGCCTGGTTTCTTTGTTTCTTAATACCTATACAGAAGCTGTGTGGACACTGGTTTTAAGATATCATTAATTTCATTCCAGTAAATGAAAACAAATGAAAAATATAAGCAAGAAAAATGAAAAATACTTCTCAAATGTCACAGTGTCCCTATGGAGTTAGGGTGCTTAAACCAAGGGGCCAGCTGAACTTTCAGTTCTGCTTCTGCAACTAAACACTTAATAATGGTGCCCTGGGACAGGGTTAAGTCCCTAAAGAAGCGGTAGATGAAAAACACAATGATAGGTACACAAAGAAGGCAAAGCCCAAGCTGCTTGCCTTGGAAAAAAACCTGTGAATTCATTGAAAGTATTACATTAGCATGCACAGAGTACATTTACCAAAAAATGTCAAAATAATATAAACAAGGGTGGGGTGTACCTCAAAAAAGTACGATGCTTAAGTTTCCTTCTTTGGAAGTGTCTCTTCTTAATGATGGTCAAAAGTAAAGAGACTAGAAAAGCAACCTGGTGATCACATGACTTACTAGAGGATTAGCATTTCTGTTGGATGAGATTGGATAGCAACAGGCAAAACAAAACAAAACAAAAAATTGGCCTTTCCAGACCTTGAAATTCTAAAAGTTGTAACATTTTGGAGGGGGGGGGGGGATGGTTCTTCTAAGTCAATGGTTCTAAGGATAACTGAGACTTTTAACAGATCTGTGAATTGATGTCAACAGTATTCAGAGGCAGAGAACCCCTCCAAGAATCACCACTTAGACTGGTTGTTCTCAAAGTACAGACTCTGGAGAGTAGCCCGCCAGGGGAATCTCATAAACAGTAAAGTTTGAGAACCTGTCTCTCTGGGACAGTCTTCAGATAATCTATTTTTGAGGTCTAGAGTTTATCACAGTCTCCTCTGTCCTGGGAAGCCTCACCAGTGAGCTCCCTAGTAGACCACCAAGATGACATACCCTTGGAAAGCAACACTTGCTTGGTTGGCTGGGATTTGGTCTGTTTTTTTCCTTTGTGTGTTCCTACCTCTGTTTGTATTTTTGTTTTTAAGCCCCATTGATTCCTGTATTAGCTTTCTATTGCTGCTGTAATAAATTACCACAAGTTTTATGGCTTAAAACAACCTCAATTCATGGCCGTATGGTTCAGTAAGTTACAAGTCCAACCTAGGCCTCTCTGGGTAAAACCAAGGTGTTAGCTGGATAAGTTCCCTTATGGAGGCTCTAGGAGACAATCCATGTTCTTGCTTTTTTCAGCTTTAGAAGCCATCTCTTTCCTTAGTTTGTATATTTCATTTCCTGTGAAATTTCCATTTCAAAACCAATGACATCAGGCTGAGGACTTCTTGTGCTGTTGTCTGTCTGGTTCTCTCTCTCCTGGCTGCCTTTCCCATTTTCAAAGACCCTGTGATGCCAGGGGCCCACCTGGACAATCCAGGAAACTTGTTCTATTTTCAGGTCAGCTGATTAGCAGACTTAGTTTCCTTGTGTCATGGAAGGTAACATGTTCATAGGTCTTAGGAGTCAGAACTTGGACATCTTTGGAACAGCTAATACTGTACTCGATTCCCAATATCCCTGTTTGGAAAGATTGCATAATTTTTTTTTTTTCACATCAAGAAATGGAGTTGGGTAATTTGATAAATATATGTTCATTGTAATATATAACCTCTTCCCCCACACCCTAAACTACTTTTCTATGTCCTGGGTAGGGTGTAATATGCAGTGGAAAAGATACGGGCTTTGTAATCACACAAACCTGAGTTCAGGTTCCTACTCCGGCATTTACTAGCTGTTTAATTTCTGTCAAACTCTAAAAAAATTTTGAGACACATATTTCTTTCCCCTGAAAGGGGGAAAATACTTCCTTCATATGATTGTTTTGCTTAAGTAGAAATAATATGCTAGAATCATACTAGAAATAAAATCAGTGGTATTATTTCCTGAAATCCTGAGTCCCATTTTGGTACTGCTGGGTAAAACCAATTAACTCTATATTTCAGTTTAATGAATTACATTTAATGAAAAACATTTCCCTGGGGTATTTGTCTGATTTGCAAGTTAGTATATGTAAGATATTTGAGTTTCAAAGGTGAAAAAGTGATTTGGTAAGTACAAATCGCTGTGACTGTCCTTACCAAACAGGTAACACACCTGTGTGTGTGGGGGGGGATCCTCTGGGGTATCAGGAGATTAAAAAGATGGAGGCAAAGAGAGAAGACTCCAAATTACTCAGAATGAAGAAAATGAATCCTTATTCTCAATATAAGTCCCCCAACTGCTAGTGAAAGAGGTGGATAGATTTTCTTTTCCACTAGATTTACTTTCTGATATACAGGTTTATCACTCAAGCAAGGACTATTCATCAAGGCATTTTCCATCGATAACCCCAGATGAAGCCCAACAGGCCGAGTGTTTATTATTCACTTCTAAAAGGCTGGAGCTCATTTGCTTCTGCCGTGGGGAGAGGAGCAAACTCAGACCAAGAGAAGAATGAGGGCACTCAAAGAAATGGCCATTCACCGCAGTCAAGCCTGAATAATACAGAGATGTAAAACAACCAGGAAAAGCTCCAGTTGCGCCTGAAAAATCAAATATCGATCAACTAATCCTCCAATTTACTGACTTCTCATTTAATGATCTGATTCCCATTTATTCGTTCAACGAACACTTATTGAGCTCTTCCAGGCCCTATAGGACGTTACAGAGAACATTGTGACGGTGCCCACCTCCCACCCCCAGCACGCACACACATGCAACCTGCGGCCATAAGATTTTTTTTTTTTTTTTTGCCATAAGATTTTAAATGACCATTTGTTTCTAAAGATTGTGTGACCTTGTAGAACATCGGTGCTTATAATTATATGCTGTCGTATAAATTCTTACAATGGTCTTTTTCTTTTTTTTTTAATAAAGGTTTTATTTATTTTTTGACAGAGAGAGAGAGAGGTCACAACTAGGCAGAGAGGCAGGCAGAGAGAGAGGGAGGGAAGCATGCTCCTTGCTGAGCAGAGAGCCTGATGCAGGGCTTGATCCCAGGACCCTGAGATAATGGCCTTAGCTGAAGGCAGAGGCTTTAACCCACTGAGCCACCCAGGTGCCCACAATGGTCTTTTTCTGAAGGCATCACCCCAAACAGCCGTGTGTTTTACATCAATCTTCTAACACTGTGCAAGATGGAGGAACTACATCGTGGTCTCCAGAACCTTAGCTTTAAATAGCAATGCTACTAATGTCCCATACACTGCACTCACTGAAAACTGAATAAATATTGAGGAATCTAAGTTCAGTGAATTAGCAAGCCAAATCTTGCTTCAAACTATGTAGACATTACCTGTTCCCTTGTTGGTTCTATGAGGTGCCTCTGAAACCGAAAGAGAGGACTTTGAGTTCCCTCATGAGGTCCCTTCTCTCCAGGGAATCTGGGAATCAGCAAGCAATAACGGGCCATTTCTGCCATACACTTGTGTTCTAAAGTGTTAATGTTCATAGAGTAGAAGGCAGAAGAGAACCGGTAAGGAGATGGGGAAGCCAGATGGCATTTTGGCTATCACAGCATGGATTCATTGATTTATTGGAAGGTTTATTAATTTCCCAAACACCTGAAGCACCTGTGTTCGAATAGAGATTAAGTATGCAACACACACGATCCAGAGCTAATTGTAAAGAGGTTTTGACGACCTGTATTTTGGATTTGCATTGCCGATGTCTCATCCCTTCATGTGCACACAGTGGAATTGCTGCACATGTTTTTGACTTATGCAACCTTAATGATGCAGGGGAGGAGGGGTGAGAAGAGGCCGAGAGACGGAGTGCCAGTGAGAGAACACCCAAGAATCATTGAAATAATGTGGTATTTTTTTTTTTAAGATTATTTATTTATTTATTTATTTGACAGACAGAGATCACAAGTAGGCAGAGAGGCAGGCGGGGAGAGAGAGAGAGAGGAGGAAGCAGGCTCCCTGCCGAGCAGAGAGCCCGATGCGGGACTCGATCCCAGGACCCCGGGATCATGACCTGAGCCTAAGGCAGAGGCTTTAACCCACTGAGCCACCCGGGCGCCCCAAAATAATGTGGTATTTCTAACCACACTTCCCTTCAGTGAGTATATGCCTGGAGTCAGCATAGATGGGAGGTTTAACTCTGTCAAGCCCCTAATTTCTACATTCCAGCTATCTTCTCAAGGTTGAACCTCATCCTTTCTTGAGTGGGATAGAATTCTGGCCCTTAAAGGTACAGTACATATTTTTCATGCAACATAATCCCTAAACACAAGTAGGGAATTTCATCTGGTGCCCAGCCACAAAATATGTCTGCTAAAGGCAAGATGCCAATAATTATGTTTCCTGAGCAATGGCACTGTTCTGCAGTCAATGGACCAACTAGAAGATTCTCAGAGACGGTTTTGACTCAGTCATCTTCTGTGCTCACTTTATCACCTAGCCCTGCCCTACGATTAGACACAACTGAGACACAGAATACCTGGCATGGATAAAGTGACTTTTGTCAGGGGGGGGGTGAGGAGGTCTCTCTGGAGTCTGTGCTTTCCTTCTTTCATCTCCCCGAATCACAGATCATACAATTGTTAGCTAGCACATCGCATCCGCTTCCCTTGTTCACTGAAAAGGAATCTGTATATCTTAGAAACCAGAGGAGGAAGCTTTTAACTTAAAACTAAGTTAGGTATGAGTTCAAGCACCAGCTCAGGTATTTCCTAGCTGGGTGACCTTGAAAAAGTTGCTTGCATTCTGAGTCTTGCTTTCTGCAACTGTAAAATGGGCTTAATAATATCTACCTCCCAGGATAATGAAGACTTTCTTTTAAAACTCATAGTGCATGGCACCTCTTAGGTGTTTAATAAATATGAGTTCGTCTGCTACACCCCTACACACTTCCTGGTTCCTAACCTTCTGCTCAGAAGGAAGGAGCATGAGAGTTAGCAGATTGTTTAGAAACGTTTTCATTATTATTAACAACAACAAAAAAAGAGCATGGACACAGTAACCAAAAAAGCAAATCCAAATAGTCTGATCTGGAAGGAGTTGGTCTCCCACTGAGACCAAGAAATACAGCCATGTTTTAAGTTAACGGGATTTGGTGGAAAATGTGGCCTTAATGAAACATTAGCTATGATTACTCTATCACCATTTCTCCAAATGTTTTCTCCCACTATCCTGCTGTCTGAAAAGGAAAGAAAGAGAGAGAGAGAGAAAGGAAGAGAGAGAGAGAAAGAAAGGGAGGGAGGAAAGGAGGAAAGAAGGAGAGGTAGGAAGGAAGAAAAAGAAATCTGGATGGCTATTTCTTAAGATACCAGGATTATGTTTCTTTCCCTAAGAGTACTGGAAGAACCCAGGGTGCAGCTTGAGCTCATGAGCTGTCTGTCCTCATTCAGACAGGCATGCAGGCCGGCATTTAGCTCAGGCCCCAGGGACTTGGGGAGGAGCTAGCTTTTGAACAGAAGCTGTTCTAGGTGAAACTGAAGCAGGAGAAGGAGGAGGGGCTACTAAACCCAGGGAGGTGCAGGAAGAGGTAAGATGTTTGCTAATATAACCCTGGGGAAACTTCTACTGTTTCTGGGCATGGCTGAGTGCGCAGCTCATGAAAGATGCACCAGAGCTTTGTTGACATTTGATTTCAGAAGAAGCTATAGTACCAGGAGACAACAACTCTCTGCTCTCCTGCATCACCCAGGTGACATGTCTGGTTTCCACTGCTCTCTGCTCATCTGTCCGGATTTTCCCAGTTACTTGCACCGAGAGCCTTGTGGGTCCTTGTGTACAAAGTGTTAACATTTTTTCTTTCCAGGCACAGGTTAAAAATGACAAAGCCCAACTAGCAATATTCTTTCTACTTGGCAGCTAAGAATGCTTCAGTGTCTTTATTTCCAAATATATGTTGCTGTTTCAAATTTGTTTCTACAGTGAATCAAAATAGCAAAATGTACTGACTCTAAGACAAAAGGAGGGGAAAGCAATTAACATCTATTGGGTGCCTGCTAGGTACCAGGTACTGGTACAGCTACTTTGCATATAATATTTAATGTCCTTCTGTCTGAAAGCCACGTGCAGGTTTGATGATGGCATGTTACAAGTGGAAAGTAGCCCTGTATTCTGGAAAGAGTATAGTGTTGCCACTTATCAGCTGTGTCAATTCAGGTAATTACTTAACACCTCCGAGCTTCATTTTTCTCTGTATAATGAAGTTAACAATAGTGGTTATAAGGGTTGTCATGAAGGTTGAACATGATTGTAATATGAAGGGCTAAAATCTTTACCTGACCTTGAGTTGGTCAGTATTGAGTATTGAGAGCCCCTCTTACAGGACAAAACAAAACCAAAAAATGAGACCCAGGGAAACTGAATCATTCAATTTGCCTGAAGACTCATAGCTGATAGGGGCTTCAGTCAAAACTCAGAGTCAGGTCTGCCTGATTGCACACTCTAACCTGCTGTTTACTAGTTAATTTAGCCCACCATCCCACCTGACCCACCCTGCTCCCCCGGTATTTCCACCTTGTGATAACCACATGCATACACACCTCTGTCCTATGGGCAGGATCCTAGGAAATCTATTTAAGTAACACCAGAGTTGGAGAGGTCACAAAGAAAATTTTCACCAATGCGGGAGACAAATGCTAACCACTCTGGATCTTTCGCTTCAGTTCAGAACATAGCCTGTCCCTAAAGGCCCAGGGAGGTGGCAGAACATTTGGATACACCTTTAAAAGCTCAACTGAGTGTCCTTTTATGGAGTTCCACCTTGCACCTTGGCTAACCACCTGGACAGGACTGCCAAAGATGCTTTCAGTTTCCCTCTGTCTTCTTTATCGTTGTTTTTATTCATCCTCAGCTCACCATGTGGCAGATACCTGTTAAGGAATGACCAGGAATCTCTCTGTTGAGATGTAACCACGTTATTTTGGGAGTTCTGACTGGGTCAGTCTGGGTTAATGGGGTCATTTGTATCACAGCTGAAAGCAAGGCTCTGAAAAAAGGAAACCCAGGGAAGGTCAGTTGGATGCAAATTACTTGTATTTTGATGAGTTACAGTAGTTTGTTGGTTTGTTTGCTTGTTTGGCATGTTTGTTTTGTTCTGTTTTTTATAAGACGTTTGGTCCCAAAGGTTGGAATTGGGAAAATAATTGAGAAAGGGAACTCCAGATAAACAAAAATAGCTGCTCAGTGAGCCAAAGGCCACCTGAAGGTCCTTGATGGGACGCAGGTGAGGTAGGAAAACTCGGAGGGGGAGGGCAGAAAACTGTCTGGAGAGAACGTGCTGGGATTGGTGTGGAAGACATGCAAGATGGCTGCCAGGGTTGCTGAAATGCTACCTACTACCTTAATTCCCTACCAAAGGATTCATGGTGCTTTTAGTTTCATACTGTACGTGTCATAACCCAACTACTCAGATCTCTTTCCTCCTCATCAGAACAGAGAGGCATTTTCTTCAGCAAATCAAGGTAAGACCGAAAAAATATATAATTTCTGCTTTTACTTGTTGACTTTGGTCCTTACTAAAAAGGCGGGTTAAGCATTGTCTAGGGAATTATCCAGCAGAATGTTTGTGTGACACTTACGTGGGAGAGACATGGGAATTGTCAAACGGTAGTCTTCCTATGTGAGAAAGAGGAGGAAATCAATAGCACCAATCTTGTCTGTGGAAGGTACCCAGGGTCTGTTGGTGCCCAATCCAGCCTAAGATTGCCTCTTAGGAGAAATCTGGAGGTTAGGGTAGGCTTGAGGTGTTGCAGAGTAAAGAATCACAGCAGTCTTATTAAGGCACAAGTAGAATGGATTTCTGCCTCCCAGTCTCTGTAATCAGAATTTTTTTTTAAGATTTTATTTATTTGAAATAGAGCATGGGTGCATAAGCAGGGGAAGGGTCAGAAGGAGAGGAAGAAGGAGAAACACCCTCTCTGCTGAGAAGGGAGCCGGATGCAGGGCTTGGTCCCAGGACTCTGGGATTGTGACCTGAGCTGAAGGCAGATGCTTAAGCAACTGAGCCTCCCAGACGGTCCCCTCAGGCCTACTTTTAAATGGTTAATTTTTATGAGCAATACAGTAATATTCCTAGCACTCTCTACTTCAAGGAGTTTATTCTATGTGGTTTGGGAGGTCTGCCTGGTTCACATGAAAGAAGGACTATGACATCATCTAATCAAGTGTAAAACTATATAGTATAAAATATTGAGGTGTGGGACGTGAAAAATTCAGGTCCCACTGACAGTTATAATAGGTAAATCCCATCACAGTGTTTTATGAGTTCAGTGGGGAAAAACTATTGGCAAGGTCTAGAGTAGCTAGGAAGTCATCAAAGAGATAGTACTTTCTCTCTCTTCGGCCCCAGCTTGATTGAGATACAATTGTCATATATATTGTGTAACTTTAAAACATATGTTGTGTTGATTTTATGCACTTACGTATTGCAAAATGATTACCACTATAACTAACACCTCTGTTATGTCCCATTAATTACCTTTGTGTATGTGTGTGTGGTCAGAACATTTCAGACCAGTTATTTTCTTAATAAACTTTCAAGAGTCTATATAATACATTTAATAACGATATTGTGCATCAGATCCTCAGAACTTTTAACTGTTTGTACACTTTCACTTGTATCTCTCCATTTCTCACCCACTCCTTGCCCTTCTTCTCCAGTCCCTGGGACCCATCATTCTACTGTTTCTATGAGCTCGGCTTTTTTAAGATTCTACTTATGTATGAGCTCACACGGTATTTGTCTTCCTCTGTTTGACTTACTTCACTTAGCCTAATGTCCTCAAGGTCCATCCATGCTATTGCAAATGGTGAGATATCCTTCCTTCTCCTAGCTGAATAATATTCCATTGTGTGTGTACACCCTTTTCTATCCATTCATCTTTTAGTGGGTACTTAGGTTGTTTCCATATCTTGGCTATTGTGAATAATGCTGCAATAAACATGGGAGTTGAGATATCTCTTGAACATTCTGTTTTCATTTCCTTTGAATATATATACATAAATAGAAAGGTTGGCTAATGTGGTAGTTCTATTTTTAATTTCTTTCTTTCTTTCTTCTTTTTTACTCTTTTGGGAGAGGGGCAGATAGGGAATTTTTTTTTTTTTAAACAACATAAATGGACTTTCACCTAGCACTACTCTTTTTCTTTTTAATTTAAATTTTTTTATGTTATTCACCATACAGTACATCATTAGTTTTTTTTTTCTAATAAAACACTGTATTTGCTGGTTTATTTTAAAATCATTTAGAAGAGTAGAGTTGCATTTTACAATGTTGTAAAGGAAAAGAAAAAAATAAACTGCAATTTTAAATGAAAATCCTTCTTACTTTGTAAGACCATCATTGGTTTTTGATGTAGTGTTCTATGATGCATTATCTGCATATAATATAAGGAATAGCACGGAGGACATTAGGAGAAGGAAGGGAAAACTGCGAGAGAATCTTAAACAGGCTCCCATCCAGGGCAGAGCCGGATGCAGGGCTTGATCTCACAGGGCGCTGAAGCCATCACCTGACCTGAAATCAAGAGTCAGATGCTTAACTGACTGAGCTACCCTGGAACGTCTCTATTTTTAATTTCATGAGGAAACTCCATACTGTGTCCCATAGTGACTGTACCAATTTACATTCCCACCAACAGTGCACAAGAGTTTCCTTTTCTCAAATGTTTTTGTCAGTACTTCTTATCACTTGTCTTTATGAGGAAAGCCATTTAACAGGTGTGAGATGATATCTCCTTGTGGCTTTGATTTGTATTTCTGTGAGGATTAGTGACTTTGAGCATCTTTTAATGTACTTGTCAGCTAATTGTATATCTTCTTTGGAAAAATGTCTATTCAGTTCCCCTGTGCATATTTTAATCAAACTGTTTGGGTTTTTGGCTATTGAGTTGTGGAAGTTCTTTATATATTTTAGATACTATATTATGTATTATATATATTTATATATATATAAATATATATAATATTCCCTTCCATTCCATAGGTTGCCTCAGAGGAGTTGATTTCTGAGCTGAACCTTGACAATTACTGAGATTTGAATGGGTAGAAAAGAGAAGAGGGGGCATTCTAGTCAAAAGCATGATGTGTTTAAAACAAAAGCAAAACAGGGTGCCTGGGTGGCTCAGTGGTTAGGCCTCTGCCTTCGACTCAGGTCATGGTCTCAGGGTCCTGGGATGGAGTCCTGCATCGGGCTCTCTGCTCCGCGGGGAGCCTGCTTCCTCCTCTCTCTCTCTCTCTCTCTGCCTGCCTTTCTGCCTACTTGTGATCTCTGTCTGTCAAATAAATAAAATATTAAAAAAAAAACAAAAAACAAAAGCAAAACAACAAGTAGAATTGTTTCTAAAGGAGATGACATTCAGGAAGGGTAAGACCATGGTACAGTTAGATTTGTTGAATAGACACAGTGTCAGGAACTCAGCTAGTCCCTTTATACATCTTATGTATTACCTCATAAAGTAATAATAATGGTACCATTTGCTGAATTTACAGTGGTAGGCAGTGTACCAGGTGCTGGGGATAAAAGAAGGAGGAAGTCTGGTGTTTGGCCTTAAGTCCTCAGAATCTTCATCTTGTTAAAGTTATAATAATAGAAATATATATGCCTTATTAAGAGAGCCCGCAGGAAGAGCCATTTTCTCTGCCTGCGGGGAGCAGAAAAAGCTTTGCAGGGATAAGTGAGGTCTGAACCCAGTGATGAAGGACATCTAGGAATTTGCCAGATTGAGAAGATGGAGGAGTCATTCCAGGCAGGGAGAACGGCATGTTCAGAGGCATAGTATAGTTCTAAATTATGTTTCTCGTTATTTCAGCTAAGAAAAAAAAAAAAAAAAAGCCTGTTTCACTGATGCTGGGGACAATACACATTTGCATTCTACCATACATATTTTCACCTTGCCAAGTTGCTTTATTCACAGACCATAATTTCTCAGCTTATTTCTACTGTGGTTTTCCAGCCAAATTACCCCACTAAAATAATGCTAGAAATGTATCACCTCTGTCTTCTGCTGCGGCTGTCATAGGCTGTGGCCTTAGCTTTCAGCCAATCTCAATAGAGACTGGAAAGAGACATACAAATTGCTCCAGAACTGAACACGGGGCCTCTCTTCAGCAGAGCTCAGGTAGACTGAAACATTATCACATTATCTCTCATAAGTAATGTTTTTATCCACAGTGGTGAGTGAGAAGGAGAGAAAGATGCTTGGCCTTTACAGAAAGCATCCCTGGGACACCAGGCTCTGGTGTAGGGACCAGTTGTTAAAGTCAGTACCTACAAGCAGGACCAGAATCTTCCATTCCTTCAGAATGTTCATTTTTATCTGTATTTTTTATTTATTTTAATTATTGTTTTCTTAGGGATTTTATATGTATCATTCCCTGTGAGGCAAGCGTGGACAAGCATAATCACCATTTTGTGAAAGGGGAAATTGAGTAAAGGAAATGCTTACTGAACGGATGGACAGAACGATAAAATTACTCCATTGCAGCAAACTTTTTTGAACATCTGTCATGTTCCCCTCATTATGTGAGGCAACCTGGTTTATGGATATAAATAAAAGCTATAATACTATACTTCTGTTCACATTCTTCTCTGTTCCTGAGCCCCCTTTACCCGCAACTCACCCTTACCTAACTTAACTGCCCTTATTTTTTTAAGGTCTAACCCAAATGTTGCCTCCCCTCTGTAGCTTGGCTTTGACTCCCCCTTACCTCTCTCTGTAGACACAGTGATTGTTTTACCATACTGATTTTCAAAGAATTCTGTCCCACCTTTTCTTCTCTTATTACCTTTTCACTTGACTGTAAGATGTCTTTGTGTCCCTAGTAGCTGGTATAACAAATTGGAAGAGATAAACTTAGTGAAATGAAGCCATGTCCCTTGTCTGTGACAGGCTCATGATCCAAAGGAGCTGGGTCCATATAATTTGATTATAGTGTGTTAAATGCAGTATTATTTAATTTTTATTATAAATTAATTATTATTTAATTATAAATGAGGTCTTGAGATTGGTAGTAAAACTAATTTCAATTTTCTATAAAGTTGAAAAACTGATTTCCGGGTTTCTGCTCTCTTTCTAGTAGGATGGTCCACCAAAAATAAATAATAAAAAAAGTAAAGATAAAAATCATGGTCAAAAAATTGGGAGAATACTGAATACTATATCCTTCCTCTTCAATATCTATGAGGTCAATTAACATATCAAAGAGTGGAAAGTCCTTCAGTTAAGAACCGACTTCGTTCAAACCCCCCCACACACTGGTTCTCAAACCTATTGGGTCATAAAAGTCCTAATACATGGAAACCCATCAGAATCTCACATTATTAGCAAACTTAAATGCACTGAGGTAAATGCTACCTTTCAAACCAAGTATTCAGACTGTGAAGAGTTTATAAAGCTTCATATGACACATTAGCTGAGCAGATTTTTACTTAAAACCTGTGTTGTGCTCTGTGGGCCATTGTGTAAACTAGGTCAAAGTGTTTGTGCTGGAGGCTTCTAGGCCAGTTGGCAGTCCTGAAGGGGAAAGAGAAAAACAATGCCTAAAAGATAGCAAGGAGTTCCCTGAGGATGGTACTGAAGATCAGATCAAGGAGACTCTAGGAAAGGTCCCTACTTTGTGTGACCTGAAAATTATCTGTGTACGTGTGTTGCAACTTGTTTAGAAAAAAGATTCAAACTTAAATATAAAAATGACTATCAAGGTAGCATGCTAAGGGGCACCTAGTGGCTCAGTGGGTTAAGCCTCTGCCTTTGGCTCAGGTCATGATCCCAGCGTCCTGGTATCGAATCCCACATCGGGCTCCGTGCTCGGCGGGGAGCCTGCTTCTCTGTCTCTGCCTGCCACTCTGCCTGTGCTCAGTCTCGCGCGCGCTCTCTCTCTCTCTCTCTCTCTGACAAATAAATAAATAAATAAATAATTTAAAAAAAAAAAGAATGAGAAAGGTATTGTGTAGCAGTGAGAAGACTTGTATGGAAAGCAATATCAAAATCTATTCAGAGGTTACGGGTCTATTGTAGAATAATATGAAGATTATTGCCTTGGAACAATCAACCTGTCCGCGATCCACTGACCAGTTAGGGGTACCATCTCCTCCTGAGCCCCTGACTGTCCCGTGTTCACCTGCTCCATCACATGAGGCACCATGTGGAAACTTTATGACTAGAGGGCTGCTTCTACAACAGAGGCCAGTCCCACTGCAGAGCCTGTATTTGTCTTTCCTTTATTTCACTGGAAGTCTTTTTGCTGCCATCCGGGCTGGTAATTGTACCACACCATTTCAGAATCGATTGCTTTTAGAGCTGTTGAGTTTTTATTACTGCTACTTGTCGGGGAGAGAGGAGGGGAAGGTAGTAGGCCAGCCTGGGCACCATGATGGATGAGTGTCGTCAAATTGTCTCTCTCCAGCTGTTGAATAAAATTAGCAATGCTGTCCCATAAAACCAGAAGGCAAATAAGGGTGTGAGAGAAGGGAGAGATGTCATAGTGAGAGAACCAGAGAACATATGGATCCGACTTTTCTTGGAGTAGACAGCAAAGCCATATTGTGATGTTGACTACATAGAGCCATAATGTTGTAGGAATATACTAAGAGGTAAAAGACAAATTTAAAAATATCTGTTGGCAGTTGCAGAAATCTGCCATCTTGGCAGGTTGACTGATGTTTCCTCATTCTTAGAGCTGAGGAGAAAGGTATATGGTTTGTTTTGTTTTGTTTTTTTCCTTGCTCAGATTGATGGACTCTGTAATTTGATTCAGAGATGATGGAATCCCTCCTTAGTTGTACATATTGCTGTTATCTTACTGGCAGATGCCTCTATCCCCACAGTCAGGCCAGTTTTATCAACTGTTGGCATCTATTATTGATTTATCCAGTAGCATCTTTCTGTGGTTTTATTCTAAGATAGCAAGGGGGAGGGCCACTCAATGGAGAATGAAGAATTCACATAATTAGATTTAGTGAGGGGGATTCTCATTCTAACTGGAATCTGTCTTCAAATAGAAGCTAGCTAACCTCACTTCTGGTTAAGCTTTGGAAAGCAGAACTGAATACTCTAACTTTTATTCCTACTATTGTTCACAGTCTCAGACAATAATGCCTCATTTAACAATGTTGTCCCATGAGATAGCCTCTATGCATGAATTGGCTTCTTATCATCACCTTTCATCATATCAACCTTTCAGAAGAAGCTTAATGACTATTCATGATGTTTACCTATTTTCTAAAAATAGTCTATCACTACAAATCGGACTTTTAAGTTAAATTGGTCTGAAATGTATTTAACTTCGTATAAATGTCAGATCCTTCATAGGATTCTCCCCTGCTGAGCAGGTGGTGATATGCCCATTTCAGAATGCCAGTTTGAAGTGCAGGGGACTGAAACGATTTGCCAGGAGTCATAGACCATCTCAGAGCTGGGCATAAAACCCAGGTGTCCTGATTCCCATTCTACTCCTCTAATAACCAGAATCAGTGCTACAATACTGCACATTATAGTCCCTACCTTTGCAGTGAGATGAATGTGAATGTCATTTGTCAGTTAAATGTGTGAATAATGTCTCCCCTTACGGTCGCGCTGCTGCTTTCAGCCTGTCGTGTCAAGCAGTGTTGCCTTTATTTTTGAAACGAAGAGGAGAGTCGGACCATTGATCTCAATGGCAGTTGGCACGGTATGAGCTACTGGTCTGTTATGTCATATAGAAAGATACTGCCCTCTATACAGATCAGCTGGTGATATCAACACAAACGATGGTATCTGGTCGCCTTGCCAAATTGTTATCTCCTTGCCAGCTCCCTGCCTCCTCCCACACTACTTTCTGCCCAATAATTGCTGATAATGATACATTGAAGTCCCAGTGCTTTCCACATAAATGTCATACAATTTTGGATTCAGTTAACATCCCAGTCCCTTCAGCTTCAACGTTGGAGTTCAGGAGAGCCTTAGTTTGTGTTAGAGTCTGTTAAAAACTTACCTTGCTTGTCCCTCAGATAGAAACCTTATCCTATATTTCTAAGATGGTACACATCTTAAAAAAAAAATGAAAAAGAAAGAAAAAAATAACATTTATCTATGGGTAATTTTTTTCTACTATTTTGACTGATAATCGGAATCTGTTCTCAGCTCATTGATGAAGAATGTGAATTCTTCATAGAGCTTGCAGGAAACTTTGATCCATAGTAACACACAATAGGCAAGGCCCTGAATATAAGGGAAATGTTTAGTCTGCTTTAATAAACTCTCCTCACTGTAAACTCAAGGGGTCATGAAGGACATCAGCAGAGTCCCCAGGAAAGGCTAACTCATTGCAGAGTCCTTTCAATTCTGACAAGAATATAACTTCTTTGGAAGCTCTCAACACACTTTCTTTAAGGCTAAGTTCTTCTCTTTGGGGGCTGATGTTACAGTGTGGGCCTAGCATAGTATCATTCCCATTTTATGAGGACGCTGAGGACTAGAGACATTTAGTGAATATAAAAGCTACCCAAGTGCCATGTGTCAAAACAAAGACTTGACTGAGGCTCATTCCAGTGGGTTCTCACCTTCTGCTTGTGCCCCAGTGGCTGCCCAACAGCTTATTTCACAAGGATGCTCCTTGAGGAAATAGGAAGCAGTATCTTCTGTAGGTATGACTTTCAAAGGGCTTTTGGGAGTAATAAAGACGCTAGGTAAGTAATGAATGTATTTAACTTCCTGAAAATCCCATCTAAACTTTGAGGATGTGGCCATAAAATTGACAGGGATTAACCTTAATATTTGACTAGTTAACTGTAGGACTTTTTTTTTTCCCCATTACAGTGCACTCTGTCAGAATTGGGTCTCATTAAATAAATCTCCATCTTATCAGAGTTTCCCACAAGTAATGTGAAGGCTAACAAGTTCAGTTAATGACACTTTTTCCTTAAAGAAAAGGAAAGAAGAAGGCAAGATAAACCTTTTATCCCATTTCCCTTTTTCTAACCACAGGGCACACCGTGGCCAGTGGTAGGGCTGGGTAATTGAATTCAGTAGTGCAAGCTGACTACATTTCGACTGTAAGTGGATCTCTCTCCTCTATCAGTGAAAGAAAATGGCCTCAAATGATTCCAGCCGGGACGCAGCAGCCATCCCTCTTGTAAATAGCTGGGCCTTATTGACTTTTCTGGGTAGGGAGCCCAAATTGCTGCCCAGATGAGTCCAAGTCGCAGCCGGGATAGACCGGCTACTTAGTGGATCTCTATCCTTATGGAATAGGTGATTAAGAGGGTCCGTCATACAGGAAAGAAGAAAAGCATAGTCAGCGGGGGGTCAGGCAACAGTAGTTGATGTGGGAGAGGAACTGTGACCAAGGATTGTAGTTTTCAGTAATATGTCAAGTTACATGCATAAGTGTTTTTAAGTTGCATAATGTAACAAATGTCAAGAGTCTAAAGAAAAAAAAAGGGAGGGGTGTTCCTAGGTTCTTGGGTTCTAACTATTTTTCTTTGCATAGTGGTTGGGGTGTTTCAGCTTCATGGGTATGCTAACGAGAGTTGAGAATAAAGAAGGGTTTGGAGAGGAAGAAAAGAAGGTCTGGGTCTCAGACACAGTCCTTCAAATAGCTGATAGTCCAGTCTGTATGGTGATTGGCATTATCTAGATTTGTCATACATCTACAGAAGACCTTACTTTATTAAAGGTAGAGTTTGAAAAAAAAATTGAGGCTCCACCTGCAGAAGACCAAAATGAGAATTTTAGCTGTAATCTTATCTACATGTTAAATATAGTAAGAAGTGGGGCGCCTGGGTGGCTCAGCGGGTTAAAGCCTCTGCCTTCGGCTCAGGTCATGATCCCAGGGTCCTGGGATCGAGCCCCGCATCGGGCTCTCTGCTTGGCTGGGAGCCTGCTTCCTCCTCTCTCTCTCTCTGCCTGCCTTTCTGCCTACTTGCCTACTTGTAATCTCTATCTGTCAAATAAATAAATCTTTAAAAAAAAAAAAACAAAAAAACACGCACACGCACGCACTCTGCCCATCAACAGGCATGAAAAAGTGAGTCCTTTTAAAAAAAAATAATAATAAATAAATAAATAAATATAGTAAGAAGTATCATGACCACCATCCTCACCAACCCCCATCATCCCTTAAACTTCAGCTGGACTTCAGGACAGTTAAACTTTGGGGATAAGTCTCACAGAAACAAATTGCTCATACCAGGGAGGGTTTCCCAAGGATGCATGCTCACAGGGCTGAGTTCCCTGTAAGTGGTAGTTGAACATGACAGTCCAAAAAATTGTAATTGTAATACAAGCATATTTTGAACGATCTAGTCATGACCACTTAATAATCAGATGCTTTCACAGGATTTTAATGCCTGAGTGGAATTGTGTTCATGAATATGTGGGGACCCAACCTTCCTTTCTTTCCTTGTCAAGGACTAATGAGAAAAGAACAGAAGCAAGTGGAGAATGTAAGAGCTGTGTTTGTGCCATGAAAAATATGAAATGATGTCAGAGTGTACTTTCAAAAACAAAGTCTTCACAGTATTTCAAATGGAGAATTCAAGTTTCAAATTAGGGGCAGACTTGCTTGACAGGAGCACAAAGAGCTCAGAAGAACCTGGGTGTTAGAGGTCAGGAGTATGGTGTTTACTATGCAACTGGTAATTTCATTTAAACTAAGCAACCCCAGGGGTGCCTGGGTGGCTCAGTTAGTTTAGCGTCTGCCTTCTGCTCAGGTCATGATTGACCTGGGGTCAATCTAGGGTCCTGGGATGGAGCCCCGCATCTGCCTTCTGCTCAGGTCATGATTGACCTGGGGTCAATCTAGGGTCCTGGGATGGAGCCCCGCATCGGGCTCTCTGCTCAGCAGAGAGCCTGCTTCTCTTTCTCTCTCTGCCTGCTGCTCTGCTTACTTGTGCTCTCTTACATTATCTCTGTCAAATAAATAAAATCTAAAAAAAAAAATTGAGCAACATCAGCTGTCATAGTAAGTTACTACAACTTTTCTAGACTTATTGGTATGTAATTTATAAGTCTGTTTTGGTGGTATACAGGCTTTAAGGATAAGTGGATTATAACTATGTTTAGGCTTGTATATACTGACATAATGCTAAAATGAAAGGAATTGGTATGGTCCCCAAGAGTGGCTTTTCTTTAAAAAAAAAAAAAAAACAAAAAAAAACCTATATTTTATTCAAGTTTGAGAAGTCCTGACACTGGAAGAGGAAATGTTCAGAAGCTATTGATTCAGGATCGGGTGTTAATAGAGGTAGGCAGAGTTTTCTTCTTGGCATGTTCAGTTCCCCCTGGGTTACAGTTGTTTGCTGACTTCCACAGGGCTGTAGGAATTACTGATAGCCAGAAAAAGACAACTTCGTTATCGCATATTAGGTTTGGTTTTGAAAAATTAAGGCTGAATACTACCTTAAAGTCAGTTTGGTAGACTGAGAGAAAGATGTGTCCATGTGTAGGGAATAAAGCTAAGCTCCTGGACTGTTCTTAGAGATGCTAATGGGGGGACAGAGGAAGGGTAATTCAGGAGCTGGCCATTTATTTTCCTCCATAAATAGAGTCTTATTAAAATCTCAGCATGAATTACTTGGTTAAAAAATATTATCTTTAATATTAAGAAAAATAATTTAGTGCAAAATAATTTAGTGGAAGAATGGAAGAAACCCAGGCACCAACGCATGGGTACATAACTTAATCACTTTAAACAAAGCTTGGCATGAATTCTTTCCCCCTTTTTCAGTTTCAGATTTATTCTGAATATTGTTGGGGACTGTTAAGGGGGAAGCTGTATGTTCCAGTTCTGTGGTCTCTGACCCTGGCATTTTTTCTGCTCTAATAAGACCCAGGGAACAAATCTTTTGCAGGCTCTTAGCCTTATCAAAACAAGGAATCAAGTTGCCACTTTAACTCTGGTAATTAACTTCATGGAACAAATTCCCTATTTCACATGATGTATGAGCAGAAAGCCCATCCTTCCTGAGCTTTTACTTTGAAACTAAACGATTATGAGTTTCATTGCTTTTAGTTCCCCCTTGAGGAGCCTACCTGCCCTTTCCCTTTTTCCTTCTCTCCCTGACCCATCACCCCTGATTAGTTAAAACTCAATTCTCTTTTCCAATCCCTACATCTTCCTCCAGAATTTCTACCAAGAAACTGTTAAAGCCCAGTCTTGCTGTGAGTTTTGACCCATGGAGAAATGCATATTATAGAAACAACTAACGCTTAAATAACTTGGGAGACTCTGGGGGGTGATTGCATTCCAGAGTCATATGACCATAAATGCACAGACCTGTATCAGTGGAGTCAAATAGTTTTTGGTATAAAATGACATAATCCATGTTAGACACCAGCCCTTCTGGTGGTAAGTATTCAATAAATACTTGATATTTTAATTTGTTAATTTTAAGAAAAATCTTACATCGCTAACACTTGGTTATCTGTAAACATCACTTAGTTGCAACATTTCTTTCATTCGCTAACAACATCAGATGGGTTAGGTAGCCTAGTATCATCAGGATATTCTTAATATTGTACATGGGGAGCAAAGACAGTAATTTAGTTTGAGGAGAAATGCATGTTTATATTGGTAATAATTGTGTATTATCTTTAAAGAAATAAAGGGTTCTTTTTAAATCATGTAAACTCATAACAAAATGTTGCTTGTAGAGGTCCTACTTGAAGGATCTCACAACGTTTTGCATGTAATTAGCATGCTAGAACACACCCCTAACCCTGGCTGATTCTTGCTCCCTTTGTGAGTATAAGGTTGCATCAAAGTATTGCAGTAATAGTTCTCTGATAGTTTTGTTCAAGCTATTAATTCAATAGTGATTTTTTTTTTGACCCTTGAGTGATATAATTTCCTTAAATATACTTCAGGCTAACTTATGTTCAAATTGATGTGGATTTTTATCAGTAGTCATACTGATATCATGATTTTACATTTCAACAGGAGAGAAAAAAATCCACGTTATCCCAGACTTTCTTTCCTCATAATGGCTCCCTGTTTCCAATCCAGCAGAGTAGGTCTCCACACATGCTTTTCCAAACGTCAGCATTTATTTTAATTTTTTCCCCAGAATATGCATTTTGTGTGTAGTGTGATACATTTTTTTTCACTTTCTTTTTCAAATTTAGAAAGAATTCAAGTCTGAGTACTATTTGATATTTTTTCAGATACAAAGCAATACTGACGGGATTCATAAATATTATTTCTGACAGGAAAGTTTGCTAACATTTACAAAATATCAACAACTCTTCATTAAACCGTAAGATTGACTGAGATTTACTAGTTATGACCACTTTTTCAGTACAAATACAAATTTAAACCTTGATTTTTTTCCCCCAACATTTTTTTTAAACATATATCACTTTATTTTTTTTTCTTTTCAGCATAACAGTGTTCATTGGATGTGGATTTTTAAATTAATGACTTTAGAGTTTACGTATAATGTAAGTGAAAAATAACATATTTTGTATATATGCAAAAAAAATTCTCTGTGCTGATCAGAACTGATCTCTGGTTATAAGACAGGAATGGACTTCCGTATGTTAATGGGAAATAAAGCAGGGAGGGGGCTCTTACTTACTTTAGTTTATTAAGAATTAATAAGAATCCCAGGGCACCTCTTAGAATGGTAGAGGTGATGTTAGCCCTTATGTCCTGGACATGATCCAGTTTAGGCAATTACTAATTACAATCTGTCTACCTAATTCCCCTGGCTCTTGCTTCTGAATGTTATTTTTCTTCACTTAGCAATATTTAACTATTATTTGCTCTTGGTGTATGGCTGTTAGAACATCTGCTGATTTCTACCTCTGTGTTCGGTGTAATTTGCTTTTTCTTTGCTTTCGATAATTATTGTTATCATATTATTCTATTTCTGTAGGCAGAAAAGAAACCAAAAACCTTGTAAAATTTTCAGCTACTTTTAACTCTTTAGGCTGGAACATTCTATGTTAATCTAATGAAAGGACTTTCCAGATATATGTGTGAGAATTTAGAACTACTAGCCCCCCAGGGGCCCATGGCATACTTGTTATATGGTTGAGACAACTCAGAGATGGATTCCAGACAGCCCAGGATTTTCAGTGTCCTAATTCTAGAGCTAAAATCAAGACATGGAGCATAGGCAGGTGAAAGTTAGCTCACAACTAGATCCATCATGTTCTGGAGCCTCCCCCAAATGAGAATCTCTCTCTTGTAGAGACTGGAGCATATCTTGATTCTGTCCAATTATGATTAATGGAGTGGAAGAATGCAGATAGAAAGTGATGAGTCGAAAAGATTTTATTCTCCTCAAAACCCAGGGCCAAATAATATGCAGGTGTTCCACACCTCTGAAGGAAAGATTAGTTCTGAGCCTGTTAAGATCTGAACCCTTGATTTGGGATGTATTACTTGGAGTTCAGGTGGTGGGACATCAGGTTTTATTTATAACCTACACTAGGTATGTAAAAGTCACTTGGTGAAATAAGTTAGGTGGAACTTTATTACTTCCCTAGCAATTTCAGATGAATCAAGCCTCTTTCTCACTAGTCAGTAAGCACTGAGCCTTCTTAGTGAGAAAAATCATTAGAAATTTCAAGATTCTGTGATCACGGATTGTGTATTCCAAACCTAAGACACGTGTTGATTTTGACCCCAGTTTTACCCACTCTGAAAATGTTCACCAAAATACCACTGAAAAAGATATTCTGACTGAATGAACTCACCAGAGCTAACCAGAATGTTTCAAAGACTCAACGACAGTGTTCCTTCTATTTTCTTCTTGCCTATGTTCCAGCCAGAGATGGGAGGACTCTTCCTGTGGATTTTGCTAAGGAAGCAAATAGTGTTTGCCATGATACTGGAACCCCTTGACTCAAACGACCTCTCCACAACTCAGCTAGTGAGAGGGTAACCCATTTTACCAAGTGTGCCGTCTTCCACTGTCACTCATATTTCAATTCCATCAGAAGGAGCACATGGCTTCTATTATGTCTAAGAACACCATTGACTCACTAGCAGCCTGAAATGGCAGTGAGGACTAACAGTAACAGAAGAACATTGGCTAATAATTGTACTCAAAATGGGCATTTGGCTAGGTGGGCAGGGTAAGGTAATTGTGTCCTAGATTATAGTACATCTCTTGTGGATTTCACAACCTAAAATTGTTAATGAATGCATTTTTTAAACGTGTGATTATGGCCCTTAGGCTTTTAGAAAGGGAGATTTTTAGAATGTTCTGACTTTGGAGATATCAGGCAAGATTTTAGCATCAGAATGACCAAAACAACAAACAAAAACCCCACCAAGATTAATTACCAGAGGTCTGAAAAACTCCTGCTGGTTTCTGTGTGACTATTTGTCTAACTGCGTATTAAATCATTTTTTTTTTCCTTCTGGAGGCACCAGATACATACCTCTTGCCTATTGCACTATACTGGAGAATACCTACTGCCACTATACTGGAAATACATGCTTATCTTCTGTAAGCAGAAGGCTAGGGAGCTTTACGGTTTAGGAGAGAAAAACTATTTATTCATTGCCTTTTCTACTTGCACTAATGGAAAAAATCATTAGATAAAAAGACTTCATTTTTTTTGTAAGTGAAAGAATAGGTATTGCATCCCCCGATTTTCTATGTTTATTCTAATAGGGATAGATGATACTGATTTTGCATTAAAATTTACTATGCAAGGTCTGGGGATTTTGATTCCCATTTAGAAATGTACAACTTCTCCACAATACCCTTCTGTGTGTGTGTTTCCAAAACTGTAAGAAGAGGATTAAGGAAGAAATAACTGAAGGGATTTGGGATGGGCCAAGTATGGGTGTGGGGTGTGGAGTGTGTGTGTGTTTGTGTGTGAGACAGAGGGAGAGACAGAAGACAGAGAATCCTGAGGACGTATTTTAATATACTAAAAAAGAATAACCTGTAAGCTTTGCCAGAGTAAACAAATTCCCCAGTTCCCCAAAGCATTATGGAAATAGAGCATTCATCATTAACATTTTCTGACTTAGTATGCCTACACTAGAACTCTTAAATTCTTGGCCCCCTCATTTAATCTCCCTTGCCAACTTTCTCTACCTAACACAACAGTTATTTCCAGGTGGTCTCTGAGTTTTCCCCATTAGTTCACAGTTGGTCCTCTCAAATGTTGTGTGTGTGCTTTGTTTGTTTGTTTTCTTGGCCTCTTTGTTGATGTCTGCTCCCTGTCAATCCACTTTGAATTTAAAATTGTCACTGAAATAATATCTGACTTGAGAATGCTGCTTTCTCTGTCCCCCGAACTGAAAGACCTTCAGCGATTAAAATAAAAATCTCCCAGAATCAAACATAGTTCTCCATGGAAATGAGGCAAAAATTCTTCTTCTTAGGACTCTAGTTTGGCACATGGTTTTGGCTGAGGAAGACACAGCCCTTTCCCTTTCCCTCTTCATTTCTATCACCCATTCTAGGATTCTCTGACAGGCTTTTCTCTTCACAAATCCCTCATCCCCTCTTGCCATAGTACTTAGAGCAGACTGCCTCAGGTTGATGGGGGTAGGCCTTAAAACCCAGTCAGGCCCTGAATCTTTGTTTTAGTTGCCTTCGGCTGCCATGACAGAATGACATACACTGGGTGGCTTAAACAATAGATTTTTATTTCTTACAGTTCCACAGTCTGGAAAGTCCCAGATGAAGGTTCTGGCCAATTTAGTTTCTGGTTAGACTTCTCCTCCTGGTGTATCAAAGACTACTGTTCTCTCTCTCAAACATGGCCTTCCCATGATGTGTGCATGGAGAGAGTGGGAGGGACGGAAAGTGGAAGAGTGGGCTTTCTGGTATCTCTTCTGATAAGTACACTAATTTTTAATCCTGTCAAGTCAGGGTTCACCCTTATGACTTGACTTAACCTTAATTACCTCCTTAGCGGCCCCATCTCTAAATACAGCCACACTAGGGATTAGGGCTTCTACAAATAAATGTTAGAGGTACACAGACATGTGGCATGTGACAGTCTACATTTAAACTCAGGTACTATTGATACAATTCTATCCATTCTTCCCTAAGTATCCAGATGCTGCCATGAAAAGCTGTCATCCAATGGATGACTGCAATATAGGTTATGGCATGGTTTAGTGATTGTGTGAAAACCAATATATTAGCTTGGACTAGCTTTTAATAATCAAATGGACTATTTTACAACCAAAATGAAGAAAATTCCATTTTTACTTATATGAGGTAAAAATGTGTTGATATTGCACGATAAATAACGTTACTTGCAGAGGGGGTCATTTAAAATATGGCATTTAACATACACAAGACACTACAAAGTAAGACAAGTTAAAGAAAATGACTGCTTTCTTCACATATGTGGCTAAAATACGAAGTGGCATCCAAGATTGATGAAAGAAACAAAAGACAGGTATCCTCCTGTCTTCTGAAAGGCTCCTGCAAAGCTTTCCCTAGGCCTTGTTTTTATTTCCTGTCTTTTGAATTACTGGTCCATAAGATTATTTTCCCAATAGGTAGGAATTCTGGAGAAGCAATTGATATTATTAGTTTATACTGTTAATTGTGAGAATTAAATTTAGTTACAGAAGATAATTGGAGTGTGTATGTCCACAGGTATGTGTGTGTGTGTGTCTGTGTGGAGTATGGATAGATGAACAAGGTACAGTAGAAACTTCCTAATTATGGAGTCGAGAGCCCAAGACCTATTAGCAGGAGTATTTTAGGCTCATGCAAGATTTTAGAAAAATTCTGTGGCTTGTTTAACTTATCAGACTAACAGGCTGCCATTTATCTGGTTATCACTGAAAGTAAGTCAAGGTGCTACTTCCCAACAGATTTCCGTCCACAGAATAAAGGAGGAATCTTTTGTGTGTATGCATAAGGCTTACAGTAGTGACTATTAAAGCAATAAGAATGATTATACTATCATGACAAGTCTTTCTTATTGCTTTTAATCATATAAATCTGTCAAATAAGAATTCAGATTATTACATGTCCCTTTAATAGTGTGTTCTATGGATCCTGTTCCCCTTTATTACTCTTACCAACTGCAGATACAGACGCATTTTATGTACTTCATGTAAATCCCTTGAAACTATTGTTTCACTTTGACAGGGTGAATAGGACAGTCCCTCAACAAAACCTAAGATACAACAGAATTATCCCCAAAGAATCAATAAAGTAAATTGAAAATATTTGAAATATTGTTTTATTTTCTTATGTGCTTCAAAACTTTTAAGTACAGTATAGCCGGTTATCTTGGGTTTATCTGTAATTGTCATAAGTGATCCTAATAACCTGTGGAGTCCCCCCACTTACACGTTTGTACCCATGTGACAGGTCCACAGTACCACACTTTCTTTGTTGCCGCTAAGGAGCAGGTCAGCCCGGCCCAGCGGGACCCTAAAAATAGACTTGCCTCAACTCATCTTTTGAGTCTTCAGAGAAGAGTAGAGATTAATTTCATTGCATATTTACCTGTATCAACCTCTATGCTGAGAGTTGGGGATAATGATAAATGAAAGTCAAAACATATCTTTAATGACCTAACATTCTACAAAGAAGACATGTACATTAATGATACTATATGACAGGTGTCATAATATAAGTATGTATAAAGACAAGAAGTAGCACAGAAGGCAAATGAGGGGGTATGGCTTCTGGTAAGGCATGACATTAATGAGGTATTACCTTTTTGCCTGAAAAATAAATGAGACTTAATCGGACTCGAAAGCAACCATTCAGAAGGAGCAACATGTAGTAAGATCCAGAGGCATGAACCAAGATCATGTACTTGAATAAATAATTCAGGGTGGCTAGAATGTAAATTATAAAGAGGCTCCAGTTTTGCTAGCATATGAACAAGGCTCTGTAGAGCTAGAGGAGTTTTGTTTTGCTGCGTTTTTCCAGTTCAGCGTTTTTCAACTATCTTCTCTGTCGTGGGAAGGACTCAGATTTGTTGATCAGTCAAATGTCATCTTTTTCTTTTTCATCACTTTGACACAGTTCAAGTCCATATGTCTTTAGCCCAAATGTGTAGGGACAGAATAAATAAGGAAGGGGAGAGAGACATTCTGTCATTTAGCAATTATCATTTAAGTGCCTGGATCTGCCAGATCCTATGCTGAACAGATAGAGGCTTTGTCGTCCTAAAATTTTCAATCCTGTTTAGAAATCACGAATCCAGGTATGTAAAGGATGCAATGGGTGATTTAAAAGGGGGTACCAGGGCAGGTACAACACAGCAGAGAGTGATACAGATGGGTGAGATGGGGAGAACAGGTCACTCATCTAAAGTAGTCCGTTAATTTCATCTTCCTCCAATTGTCATGCAGGACTGGTTTTGTCTGATCTTCTCATTAAAAAAAAAAACAAAAAAAAAAAACAAAAACCCACAAAAACTAGAGATATAAACTTTCATGTGAAATTTTCCATTTGTGAAAGTTAGAAACTAATCCAAACCTTTAAAAGACCATTTATGGGCCAGCTCATGGAAGGCTGTATCCAGACTTAGCTGTTCCAATTTGTAGACCATGCACCCCCATTGATTGCTTGGAGGGGTCTAGAAAGAATGTCATCCCTTTGTGTGTGTGTGTGCACGTGTGTGTGTTGTGTATTGCTTTCTTAAGAGGACCATAAGGAAACTCTAGTGTTCTCAGCGGATTTTGTGGTTACTTGGCCATTCATAAGGGTTATAGATGATAATGAAGTCGTCTTGGAGGACTGCCATGTCCATGATGTAGTTGCTTATCCGATTTTGTAATCCTTTATCAATTCCCTCAACAGCTTGAAGGCCAGGCTGAGGGTATAGAACAGAATATTAAGTGGTTTCAAATCAAGTCCAATCTCTATTAGAATCTTCACTGTGATAATAAGAGATAGTATTAATAAAATAACAGACAACAATAATAATGTATTATTATATTGTAATCACTGTGAAGTTTACGACCAACATAGGACATTATCAGAGCTACACATTTTACATGGTATTAAAAAAAAAAAAGACAAACTCACGTTAACTACATGAAAGGAGCATAAAGGAATAAGGAAATGTAGAGAAAGTAGTCCGGAATATGAATATATTCTACCAACAATATGGTATTTGCTCTGAAATCACTTACATATATAGTCCAAAGGGGCTCTATGTTTTGCTGCTATTTATTAGGGAGGATGGTAGAGCATAAAGATTAAGAGTGCAGACTTGTGTTCATGCCTCCTGAGTTCTACCACTTAGTTTCTATTTATTATGAGACTACTGTGTCTCCGAGCTGCAGTTTCCCCATCTGTAAAGAGGGAAGAAGAACAGTACTTCTAGATACATGTAGTCGTTGCTAATAAATTTTGTCATTGTTAATATAATTATTATTGGAGTTTTAACTCTTTGGTCTCTTTTCTTTGTTTTATTTTTTCTTATTGACAGGATGAGACGATTAGACCCCATCCCCAGCTTCTCAATGCTGGTGATTTCAAAATAGGTATCATGGTGCTTTCTCCTACATGTTGCTTTTCTTTGTTTAACCAGGTGCCGTCTTTCTATCCACAATTTTAGAAGCCATTAGGGTGAACTTCATGACTTAGTGAACTATCCAGATGGAATGAAGGAGAGAGGCTTTAGGCTAAAGTGACAAATGCTTGTTTCTCCTTAGCCTTTGGTAGAGTTCTACTTGCACTTTAAGAATTTCTGGATTCAGAAAGATCTATGAAATTAGTGTAGTCATCATAACATGTGATCACTGCCAAATAAGAATACAGAGCAGTATTTATTGATTACCATCTTATGCTAACTTCTTTACATGGAATCTCATTTGATCTTCAGAATGACACCATGAGAAAAGGATTACATTAGTTACCTAGTTTTGTATTAAAAAATTACCCAGAAATGTAGTGATTTGAAGCACGATTAAACTTTATCTGTTGTGGTGCCTATGGGTCAGGAATTCAGTAGTGAGTTAGCTGAGTTAGTCTGGTTCAGGCTCTCTCTCAAGGTCATAGTGAGCGTCCACCAGGGATGCAGTTGGCTGAAGGCTTGACTAGAACTGGAGGTTCCAAGATGACGCATTCACCTGGGTGCATGTCAGTGCTGGCTGTTGGCAAAAGGGCTCTGTTCCTCTACTCATGGGCCTCTCCATAGGGCACTTGAGTATCTTCAGACATGGTAATTGGTTTCCCCCAGGATGGGTGAACCAAGTGAGAGAGACAAAGAAGGAGACAGAGAGAGAAAGAGATACGCAGAGAGAAAGACACAGAACGGAAAGAGACAGACAGAGGGGTGGAGAGAGAAGGAAGGAAAGAGAGAGGGAGATGGGTTGGAGAGAGAGAAAAGAGAGAAATGGGGAGAGAGAGACAGGGAGAGCAACACTGAGAGAAGGAGAAACAGGGAGACAGAGACATGCAAAGGGACTGAAAGAGAACCAGGCAAAAGCATTCACTTCTGCCATAGCTGCTTATTAGAAGTAAGATACTATATCTGGCCCATACAATAAAGAAGACTGAGAATAGGTTCTATATTTTGAAGGCAGAAACATTAAAGAATTTGCAGACCTCTTAAAATCACCAGAAGGTAAAGGGTTAATATCTTCAATTTACACATAAAGCAATTGAGACCATACATCCAAGCAAACAAAATAAGTTTTATAATTTATTCACTGATGGTCTTCCCCAACCCCCCCATCTATGTGACTTTCCTGCTTTAAGAAAGTAGATTACAAAAGCAGCATCATCAATTTCTATTTGAGTGTTTAAGTGAAATGGAGCTTCTAGTAAAAATTTGAAGACCTTATTTTCTAGAATTATTTGTTGCAGTCATGTTTTTGGAGTAGTCATTTGTATGCAATCCATCTGAAAGGGAAAGTGAATTTCTCTCTGGAATTACTATACGTGGAAAACATCATCAATCATAGTCATCACAAAGCAATTAAGTACCTAATTGTGCATAGCGCTGAGTTTGCTACTGAAACAGAAAACTTAGTACATAGGCCTGCTGCCTACCCTCTTGGGGCTTGGAATCCAAGAACTCTGTAGAAGATGGAAGAATGATAAAGAGAACAAGAACCCAGGGCATAAGCAAATTCTTTTGAAATATGCTTGCAATGGTTGGGGGAGGGTTGATTCAGAGGAAGGGAAAAGGAAACAAAGTAAGCTGAAATGCTTAAGAAAGGACAAAATGTAAAATGTTGAATTAAAAAATGACCTGCATTTTGTATGTTTGTTTTTTCAAGTACAAAAATAATTGGGAAAAGGCAGCATGTTATTCTTGGGACTCCGCTCTCATGGAGTTTATTTTGGGGTTTTGTCTTCTTGTGTCTAAAGCAGAATTCCCGTCATTTTAGTCTACCTTCCCTGTCAGTGATGGTTTATAATCCCTAGTTTGGGTCCCTACCCCTCAGTGAGATTATTATGGAAGCATGGGGAAGAATGGATCTGAGTTTTGTGGCTATTATTTTCATGCAGAAAGGGAGGAGGATGCTGCTTCTGCTTTTCATATGCATTTTTAAGTACTTCCAGTCAATCATGCATTTATAATCCAAAGGGGGGAGATAGGATTCAGACACAATAGCAGGCTGTTGCAAGAGTCCGCTGTGAAATTGATCAGCTGGCCAAGTTGTGCTTTTCTTTCTTTCTTTTTTTCTTTTTTTAATTTAGATTTTGCTTTATTTCTGGGAAGAAGAGAGACAAAAAAAAAAAAAAAAAAAAAAGTCCCCAAACTAGCAGCAGCAGGTGCTGCCAAAATGGTATTTTTCTTATCTGTGCTGATTTCAAGGGGAGAGCAAAAGAATGTGTAATTGCTTCTCTCTCAGGCTGCTGGGATGGCGCCCGTCTCTCTGGCATTATCCACTTATTTGATCTAGGTAAGGAAAGAAGCAGAAATAAATTAAAAATGCATTTTCCCAAAGGCTCCAAGGACGTTATTCACACATGCTTCCTTCCACCAATCTCTGCCAACTGTGTGTAAATATATATTTAGGGGAAAGCAGCGAAGGTCAAAAGTTCTCCTGGATATTCTTCTTCTTCCATTTATTTACCTTCCTAAGCGCACACAGAAAGACAGATATCAGAATAGCAAGGAAATTAAGTGACAGCCATGATCACACCACAGTTCTTTTGAATGTGATGCTTCAAGGAGGTTCATCTGTTTAGACCACAGATGTCAAAATCCAAGTTTCTAAAATGCAAAAAAAAAAAGAAATGGTATGAGACTTGTTTACTTGAAGAGATGAGTTATACAATTGGGTGGGGGAGAAGGATTCCTAATCCAGGAGAGAGACAAATGGGAAGATGGTTCTGTTCTCATTTTGGCGTTGGACAGAAGGCAGCCGTATGGCCCCGCTGTCACTGCCTATCTGTTCAGGTCCCATTTTGCTGGCCTCCCATGGATTAGATTCTGACTCATATCACAGACTCCCTCTCTTGATCCTACTTTTATCTCAGGCCTTTATCTTTTCTTTTCACTTTCCACAGAGTCCCAGAATTGAGAGGAAGCTCGATGTCATCTCTCATATTATCCCAAACTTTTGCAGATGTGACCCCTACCCATATTTTTAAGATTCCCACTAGTCATCAGTGCCTCTTAACTCTGGCAGAAGTATGTTCCAAATACCGCATCTAAATTCTTAGTATAATAAAATCCATTGCTTTTTTGTTGTGTTTTCAAGAGCATGAAGCAATTGCTTCCCATCACCATTAGCATTCTCCAGGATGATTAATAAGGTCTACTCAGGAATTTTTGTCATAGCCTCTACTTTTCAGCCTTTTGAATGTATTCTTACTGCTTACTTTAGACTACTTTCAGTTTGGATACATTGTTGGTGAGTTTACCTTCTTCTGTCCTTTTGCATATTCATTATCCAAAACCCAGCTCAGACATGCCTTCTTCTGTGAAGTTAGTGACTCACTCCTGGAAAACTTAGATCCTTTGAACTTGGCATACACCATCGCACTTTGTACCTTCTTTTATAGTGTGTGTGTGTGTGTACAGTTTCCCGAGTCTTTAGACAATTCAAGTGCAGAGACCCCGTGTTATCTTTGTGTCTTCAGATGCAAGACCTGGCACACAGTAGATGTCCATACATGCATATCAAATGGACAGACTGCTGGTAACGGATAAATAAATACCTGATGTATACTTAGAGGTCATGATCAATGCAGGACCAGGGTAATAACCCCCTTCACAGACGAGAGCTGTGTGATGTCCTACACTAATGCCCAATATAAGGACCGTCCTCTTGTCTAGGTGTGTGTTTTCCCTGTATGGAGTCTTGCAGCTTCAAAAAAAAAAAAAAAAAATGAAGACATTCACAATATGCTTGTTATTATGCCAATTCTGGGTGAAGGATAAATGATTTGTATGTGAAAAGCTTGAGGGACCAGTCTATAAGACTGCCCTTACTTCTGACATCAGTTGCAAGCTCAGGAGTTTTGCAAAACCACTCATATTTGATAATTTGGTAGAATTCAGAGGACTTACTGAAAGCTCTTGTACTCATTACAAGGGACAGGATATAGATTAAAAACAATTAAGGGAAGACACACATGGGACAGACTCAAGGTATCCAAATGTAGAGCTTCCAATTGTCCTCTCTCCCTGGAGTCACAGCATTAACTCCTGGCAAATGAGATGTGACCATATGCTCAGAATGTTGCCAACCAGGGAAGCTCATCCAAGCTTTGGTGTCCAGGGTCGTTATTGTTGTTGGTTCTTGTTTTGGAGGGAGCACTCCATCACATGAACATAGTCTACTCCCCACATGGCTGACATCTGTCTTAAGCTCCTCAGGAGGTAGAGCTGATAGTTTCACCTAAGTCTCCACCTTAAGTCACAGTATTGGTGTGACTCATAGCCCCACTGTCAGTCCCAGTGTGCCGGTCCCACCCTTACCAAAGACAGTGCTCCTACCAGGTATGATAATCCGAGGGTTTACAGATTACTTCCCAGAAGCTGAGGGCAAAGGCCAGACTTCTCCTTGGGTGAAGTTAAATTCTTCACTGTGCAATAGGCTTCACATTTTAGGCTGTTCTCCAAAGGTCTCGCCAAACCCATCATTTCCAAATGAGAGAAATAGGAACTCTAGTGCTCCTTCCACAGCTTGAGACAAGGCAAAAGGAAAGCTTTTCGGATGTTTCAGTCAAGGATGGGTATGTTTGCCAGGAGCAAGTGTGTGTGTGTGTTCAGTGGAACTGAATCCCACTAGAGTATGGAAATCATTTATTAACATCCTCACTCTACTTTCTGCCTATGACACAATCATTTTCAGTAATAATCATTTAATGATTTAGTATTTCTCATGCTTTATTTTTGTTTTAAAGCAAGTTAGAATTAAAGTAGAATGATACATTTCATTTTTAAAGCTTTTCAAGCTCAGTAGAAATATTTCAGACCTAAATTGGAACTTACCAAACAAGAACATTACACAACACAGCTCTCTCTTATTCACTGAATGGACAAAAGTAAAATGTGTGGAAATTCCAAGTGGTCACAGAAAATGACAGAACTGAATAACTTGGCCCTCTTTCTTACGTTAAAATCACAAGGCTATTACTCTTTATTTCAAATACATTGTTTAAACCGAGACATGTAGTATCGCAGGGTTGGAGATGCACACTGTGCCTAAATTAAGTGCTAACGATTCTGGCACATGACAAACATGCTCTCTCAAGTGAATGCATGTAGCTGAGTTCACGGGTTTTGGGGATTGACTGTATAACTGGGACTTCTTTGAATTATCTTCCACGTTATTAAGTAAGAAATCATTTAAAATATATTAATTTGAAGCTTACATATATAACATGAAACTCAACAATGTCTTCAGCAGTTGTTCAGAATTCTGACCAGTGTCCAGTTTTGTATGCCTGCGCACGCATACGGAGTGTTTTATCACTGACGTTATTTAGAGTTGTAGAAAGGAAGTAGAATTTCCTGTCTATTTAAACTTTGAGTCATTTCTTCACTGTAGCATGAAAAAAAAAATGATGGTGTTTTCTTTTTTCCCTAACTCGGTGTCTTTGAGTGTGGAAACCAGTCTGATATTCTTTCCTTGCCTGGTGGGGGATATACTCTGAGGAGGGGCTGGGACTGCTCAGTGTTGCTGCAGAACATTCACTGGTGCTATTTACAGTCCTAATTAAATGGAAGATTATTAGAAATGGGAAAGTGGCTATAAATAGCATGGTCCATTTTATCTGTTTCTTCAGTGTGTGGGAAGAGCATCGCTGTGCTTCTCCCTTTAAGTTCAGTTAACTCAGGTGTGTTCTGCTTTTGTTACTTTGTTTTGGCTTTTTAAAAAAATCTCCTGATGCTGATCAATGTGGGAAGAAAAAAAAAAGAGGACTCAGTTTCCATCATTGTGGAATATGGACAGAAGGAAAGCAAAATGAAATGGAAGTAGGGAGGGGTGTGAGTGCCATGAGGGGGAAAAATGTGGGCTTAATCCTTTCTGACAACTTTTTTTCTCAAAACAACTAAAAATAAATCTTATTTTCAGGTCTGTGAAAAATTCGTTCACTTCACCCAGCCATAATGGGATCAACCAGTCTGTTCAGAGAGCAGCGCACTCGCGTCGGAAACTTTTTCTCTCTGCGGTCAGGTTAGGACACCTTTTCCAGGGACCAGGAATCTCTGTTGGCTGCTCTTCTCTTGTAGAGTATAGGAATAAGCTCAGCTTTTGGGGCAGGGCTGTGACCAGAACTGAACTTGATCTTGACTCCATCACCTGGCCTCTGCAAATCCCTGATTACCCAAGTTAGGAAAAACCTTTAGACACGGTGCCTCAAATCTTGACTCCTAGTGCTAAGCTTCCCCAAGGATTCTCGGCTCTCGTCTTTTCCTCCCCTCCAGCCTCTTCTGGTCAAGTCTTCAGACTCATCTACTGAAGTACAGCTTTGGTGTTCTCTCTTCGAAAGCTTCCAGCATGTCCTGGTTACCTGCTTAAAATTTCCCAGTTTTCTCAGCATGTGTTGAAGGCAACCCGTGACTCTCTTCCAACACACATAGTCACCCCAACTCTTGCTTGGCTGAGAGGGGTTCTAGTCCCAGGAATTTATAGGCATTGTATTTTAGTTACGGCTCCATTGTTTTTGTTCATATCTTTGTTTCTTTGGTATATCGTCCTTGTTCTTATCTTAATTGTATCTCAGACCCGAAGTCGTATCATATTTCTCCCACTGGAGATTACTTTTTCCCCTTACTCTAAATTCCTTAAATCTTGATGCATCTGCTTTTCATTTAGCACTTACTAACTGGCCAGTTAATTATCTTTATTGTTGTATGTGTTTTTCCTCACCAACACAGTGTAAGGTTCTTTAAAATGGTCATGTCATAAGAATATAACTCAACTGCACATGGATGGTACTTTGTAGCCTGTGTAAGATTTTCTCAAATAGTCTCATTTGATCTCTAAGGCACCATTTTGAGGAGGTATAATTTTCATTCATAGAGTCACAGGCAAAATAGTAGAAGCTCAAGGACACTAGGCTGATAACTATTAGACCCAAATTTTAAAATGCTGGAGTTCTGAGTATATCCTGTGTTCTTGTCATAGATCATGGCTGCTTTATAATTTTTGTGCCCACCATAAATGCTGCCACTGGTTGTAAATCAAGGATACCAGTTTACCAAATGAGTGGATGGATGGATGGATGAATGAATGAATGAATGAATGGCAACAGCACTATGCATAACATTGATGAATTCTAATTCAGCAGAACTCACTATCTCATTTTCAGAGCACCTGCCAGGTGAGAAATGAAACCACCTTGTTAGTGATATTTGTCTCTCTCAAAAACCAGTATGTCAGGACAAGGTAGCCTTAGGGATATTTCCTTCAGTAACAAATGTTGTTTAAAAACAAATTCCACAGTATCCAAAACTGTTTTGCTTCCTCCTTGTGTTTAAAGTTACTACATAAAAAAACAAGAACATATAGTCTAATTCAAAGAAAGATCTTAATACCACAAACCAAGAGAAGGTAATTTCCCTCTAAATTCCCAAGTGGCTAACGTAGATACATGTTGAAAGGGTAAGAGAAGTACTTCTCAGAGCCTCAGTCTTCTCACCTAAAAATAGAGAAAATAGGCATACCTGCCTCCCAAAATAATAAGGATTGGTTGAGAGAATCTAAGTAGAGCCTTTAGAATAGTGCCTGGACATAGATGTGCTAAGTAGTTACTAGTTATAACTAGTAGTTATCCCAACATCACCAAGGAAGGAAAGGCACTTTGCCCACTTTTTGCAGGGGGTAGTCAGTAGTAAGCTTCAGTAGTGAATTTTACTGAAATTTTTCCTGTATTACTTTTGGCATTTGTTCTGAGCATGGACATCTTTATTCTAATAAATTTATATTTTGCCTGTGATCTTTATTAGTGAGGTCAAGAAAGGTATGTTTTGGCTGATGGTGGAAGAAGGCAGCCCCAGCTAAACAGCATTGTCTGCTAGAAAAAAAATCTCTGCTTTCTGAGTCCACTCTTTTTGCTTCCTCCCTCCTTCTCTGTGAACTTAAGGTTACACTTAAGCCACTCCAGAAAATGACTGTAGACAATTCTTCCCAAATCATTACAGGTTGTTCATGTCTGGAGAGAGGAGGCCCTTCTTTCAGCGATAATAACTATTAGATGAAAGGATTAAGCTGATTACATCTTTAGAGTACTGTGTACTATAAGAAATGTCTGCCCCAACTCCATGAAGTCATCATGGGCTTGAAATGCATTACTTGAGAAAATAGATTTTGAAGTGGTAGAGTTTCTGGCTATTACTAGGTTATTTTTTTTCCTGGACATTTTAATTATTTATTATTATTATTATTATTATTATTATTATTTGGCCAGAGTGATAGAAAATTCTACAGAGAGATCAACTGAGCCATTTTCCAGGTATACACTGCTTTGTCATCCATTAGTGGGTTCAGCCAAGTGGAAACTTATGATGAATAAAAACCATGATCAGGGGTGACTGGGAAAAAAAAATTTTGAAGAGAGGGGATATTGTGTCAATCCAAAAGTCAGGTGGAATGTCCTGAGTATATCAGAGATTTGAGTTAGAGCATCTATTAAAACAAAGAAGCAAACTAACAAACCCTACTTTCCACAACTGGGCGTTTACTTGTGTGAGGCTGTATGCATGTGGACCTCTTGCTGGAGTGCACTTTCTTACCTGGGGGACCAGAGGGAAGTTAACTAACTACACAGGTGATTAGAGGTGTGCATGACTATGGAGATTAAGGAATAGAGAATGCAAGCAGGAGTCCCAGACAGCAGTCTGACTCAAAACCCAGTGGGACTTGGGACACAAACACTGTAACTCTGAGGCCCAGAGGACAGGGTTCTATACAGATTTGGAGAAGGGACTGTTTCCTCCCAGGCCAGGAGTGCCACTAGCTTTAGCACCCTAGGCATTCCACTGAGCTCCTGAGGAGACCTGCCTTGCTTGAGCCTACAAGAATTGTAAGGTCACGATCCTTGAGGTTGTGCTCGGCAGGACTGGGGAACTCCCTACATAAACAAAGGGTTGAGTAGACCAGAAACTTCTATGGTGCACATGGACATACAAGACTACCTTCTGCAGCCTTTCAGACCAAAGTGGAGATTTTGAGTAATAGCTGAAGTCAAATAGCTGGGGATGTTCTATTTACATTTAAGAATAAACCAGGCAAAGCAACCAAATTTCCTTTCTTTTCTATATTAAGTGTAACTTTTAGAGTACTCTAAAGGACTCTAAAAAGAATAGCTTATTGGCCTTCAGCTCAGGTCATGATCTCAGGGTCCTGCCTTGGAGCCCTGCATGGGACTCCTTGCTCAGTGGGGCATGGTCTTCTCTCTCTCCTGCTCCCTGATGCTCCCTCTTCTTGTCCTGTCTCTCTGTCAAATAAATAAAATCTTAAAATAATTTTTAGGTGCTAGACTCTAGAGGACAGACACAGCTCTCTAAGGGATTGGGCTGTTCATGTCTTAATAAATATGTTGTGTTTCTCCTATCAGTGTAGCATGACAAGTGACCGCTTGTGTGTTAGAAACTGCCCAAAAACATTGAGTTAATTTTAGTTTGGTGATTTCATGTCTACCTCACTGGGATGAATTTGGCCAAAAGAAGGAAAATGGTAGACCTATAACACAGAACTCTCATTCTCACTGATGTGCCAGATCTCTAGGGGAATCGAAGCCAAGTCGTTAACTGGAAAGTGGCCTTGCCACTTTCTGGAAGGATATGACACAGCTTGAAAAGATCAGGGAGATAGCTATGTGAGAACGTTGATAAAGACTGAATAATTCTTACTAGTCAAGTGGATAGGGACTGAATGGAAGTATAATACTCTTTTTTAGTTTTAAGGAGACACTTGAGAATACAATCTGAATATAGAGAAGAACCTTAACATTTCTTTTCAGTAATATTCTCTTATAAGTTATAAGTGGACCGCAAACTGCTACGGACTTATTAATTAGCATTAACACGCCACTGATGTTCCTGTGTGTGCGCATGGGTTTTACAACCTACGAAGGCCAAGCTTGTGGCTTAACATATGGTGCTCCTTCCAGCAAGCACAACTGCCTGCCTCTCTGCTTATCTAATCATAGCAACAGAGAAATTGACTTTTCATTTTTCTTTTCCCCAGGCCCTGGGAGATGTATGTGCCAAATACTTGGCATTCTTAGTAACAGAGTCAATCATAATTAGGATTTCAAATTAAAGTACATTGCCAGCTAGGACATGTAATGTTTTATATTATTTGTTTGAGCAAATGTAATATAATTTGAAAACAGCAAAAGAATAAAAACAAGTAAAACTCACATTTTTCATGTGTAATCTTACGGAGTTTTATTTTATCAGAATGTTGGATAAACTGAGTAAGCAAAAAAGTACGAAATATAAAAAGATTTGTCTAGAACTATTCTTTTAAGTAATAGTTTGTTTTCTTTTGAAATGTCCACGGTATACTGTTGGATGTGCTCAGATATTGGGTGGGAGGTTCATTGGAAATCAACTGTGGGAAAAGAATATGGTATAGTCAATCATTCCATTGACTTTGCCCTTGGAGTCTGATCTGGCTTGGTTTTCATTGGTAGTTGTTTCATAGATGAATGTAAAAAAAAAAAAATTCTACTTGAATTTATGAAAAATCTATTGGTATACCTTAAGGAGGGGAAAATGGTCTTGATAAAGAAACCACACTTTCATTTTGGATATGGCATCCCATTGTCCTTTTCAGCCATAATGAATAAAAGCCATTATCTGCTCACATAGTAGAGCTTAAGCTGAAAGAATTCTCTGGTATCCCACTTCCTCATTTTTAAAGTAAGAAGGCATATTTGGATGATCTTCATCAAGTTAAATAATTTGCTGAAAATCTTAGTAGTTAGAACTCAATTCACTTATTTAAAGGCAAACAACAAAAACCCCAAACTGACCTACTTTGCAGTACCCAATATTTGGGAGAGGAATGGAAGAGAAAAGGACCCATAAGACAAATCATTTACTGACATGGGATTCTCTTTTTAATCCTAAATCTCCAACCAAGATCTTAACCTTCCTCTCCTTCATTTTCATATTGCTCCTTCTCATGTCCTCTTAGCCTATAGCTACAGTAGAGAGATATCTCTAGAATATATCTTGATTATAGATTGAGGGCAGAATGCCAACAAATACTACCTTCATGGAACTTGAAATTCTGTGGGCATTAAAATCAGGTCAAAAATGTAGCCCTTTTGTGTTCTTTAAGAGAAGATATAGTTGAAATCCTTTCTCATCCAAGATTTTTTTGACAATTGTTTTCATCCCTGGGTTACCTAGGTGGCTCAGTCAGTTAAGCATCTGCTATCAGCTTGGGTCATGATCTCAGGGTCTTGGGATGGAGCCCCATGTTAGACTCTGCTCAATGTTAGACTCTGCTCAATGGGGAGCCTGCCGCTCTCTCTTGCGCGCTCTCTCTCTCTCTCTCTGGTTGTGCTAGACTTATTCATGGGGACTCATGTATAAAGCCTTTGCTATCCTCATGACAGAATATGGCAACATTTCATTGGCAGTTTTTACAGAGTTTTATATCTTAAAATCAGCTGAACTACTTGTAGAATGCATTCTTTTGAATGAAAGGTGCTATGTAAATTCAAGGCATTTCTCTTTTAAAAAAATTAAGCAGGATAATTTGTCCTGTAAGATAATCTTGCCTCTGTAAGTATCTCTTCCCTTGACTTCTTGGAAAACGTTTATTTCAGCTTTCTCTGTGAGATCTTTGTCATTTTCACCGCACACTTCTGTCAAGGAAGTCTTTGGATCACCACTGTGATGCGTCTTTGCTGGACACTTCTTTCAAGTGCTGTCAACACCTCTCTTAATTGCCTGGTTTTAAAATCAGGCTAGCAATGTGTTAAAGTTAGATGGCAAATTTATTTAAGACAAATGTGTAAATTTGCATGTTCCCAAATACACATTCAACCATGCATGTGTAGAGTTCAAAAAGACAGCCAAAGAGAGCAAAAGAGAGGGGAAGAGAGGTCTGTGTATATAAACGGCAGAGCCAAGGCAGGGATACGATGTGTGTGAGTATCATATTTCTAGACTAAGATGCATCACATGTACATATGTGCAGTACTTCCACATAGATAAAAACAATGTCTTCCCATGCACCAGCAAATCATGGTGAACAGGATTTAGTAGACTGTTGATGGTAAGACATAGAACTTGAAGTAGGAAAAAGTCTTTAAATTTAAATGTTTGTCTGTTTTCATATGTGGCACTTTAAAAGGCGATCTCAGTTTGAATTTCTAAAATCGAATTTGTGTTTGACTTTTCAGGTATTATTAGTTTGCCCTTGGATTCCAGCTTCTCTTTGAGTAATATAACCCTTTGATGATATGTCCGGCTGGGTGACTTACCTCACAGTCCTACTCAAATATATTAAAGGCCGTTTCAGATTCCTGGTAGGAAAAAGTTACCTGCCAAGATGTCAATTCTGAGCAATTTCTCTGTTGTGCCCACTTTGTTACAGAAGCGGCTCTCATTCACAGGTAGCCTGTTCCTGAGTTTGTGATCTCTAAGAGCACCATAACATCATAAATCAAAATGTTGTTATGACATTTAAAGAGCTATAATATGGATGTTTTAGAATAATATATTTGGTTTTTCTCAATTGGTTACAACTCAAATCTACTTTTTTCAATCAAAGGATAGTTTTTCGTGGCCGTTGTACCTCAGACTCCACCCATGAACTTTAAGCCCAGCTCTATCCAGTTGGTTAGAGATGAGATGAGTTGTAGCTAAAAGCTGAGTTATCCACCCTCTATCCAGGGTGGTGGTGGGGTGGGGGGAGGTCTTCTATTTGAACTAAACTGACAGGTTTTTTTTTTTTTTTAAGATTTTATTTATTTATTTGACAGAGATCTCAAGTAGGCAGAGAGGCAGGCAGAGAGAGAGGAGGAAGCAGGCTCCCTGCTGAGCAGAGAGCCCAATGGGGGGCTCCATCCCAGGACCCTGGGATCATGACCTGAGCCAAAGGCAGAGGCTTTAACCCACTGAGCCACCCAGGTGCCCCTAAACTGACAGTTTTTGTTGATGAGCCATGAGACAGATTAAATGTCATATTGCTCTTCAGTTACTCCCAAAGCTTGGTGGCTCTATTATAGTACTAGAATTTTATTTATGTCCTTAATGTTGACAGTCTTGATTGAGAACACAGAGAACTGAGATGTTGATTAAGAAGCATTATATCGACCAGGGCTTAAGTGAATGACAAGTGAACCAAAAGGCTCCATGTTGGTCTGCCCATGAACCCATTGTTTGCAAATGCGCTTTGGATTTCAGTTTCTCAGTAATATCAGTAATATCTGTGCACTATGTGGAGTTATTGCAGGAAAATTTTCATTTTGTCCAAGACTTATTTAGTGTTGTATTTTAGTTGTGTAGACCCCTACATATTATTCACTTTAGAAACAGAATTGGAAATATTCAGAATAATGAATATTTAAGAGGGAATGGGCAACAGGATAAGTAAGAAAAAGAAATAAGGAAGAGATGGATAGTGAGTGAGAAGTAAGTGTAAGTAATTCAGAGTATATTTTATCAAAAATTGCTTTTTAAGTGGCACTTTCTCGCGCTGCAGAAGACATTATTGAACAAAAAACAAGCCCCATGCAATTCAATTTAAATTTATCACTCTATTATTTTAATATATTTACTCAGGGTTAACAACTCATTAAGCACCAAATTGCTCACTCTTAATGAGTCTCTGATGCTAAAATCAAGCTGACTTAAACTTTACTGTAAAATAACAACAGTACTATTGCATAAGGATGTAATAAAAATTTAGCAAATGTTACTGAGGGCCTGTGGAGTGGAAACCAGATTTGTAACATGAAATAGAAAATATATCATATACATGTGGCTTGCAGAAACATGAGTAATAGATGTTATCCACAAAGACATAAGCCTAATTTTGTTTCTCTGTAGTATATTCTATAAAACATGAAGTCATATGTATTTTATTTGCACATTTACCTTGTTTCTACAATAAAACATTTCCAGAATGTGCTAAAAAGAATATCAGCATTTAATCCAACTGCCTTAAACCACACCAGCCTGTAACCCCTATCAAGGTTATGATAACAGTAGTCCATACTGGGTTCATTGTGAGAAATTAGCACTCTTTCCCCCCCATCAGATTTATTTATTTATATTTTTTATTAACATATAATGTATTATTAGCCCCAGGGGTATAGGTCTGTGAATCACCAAGTTTACACACTTCACAGCACTCACCGTAGCACATACCTTCCCCAATGTCTATAACCCAACCACCCTCTCCCTACTTCTGTGTCCCCTACTCCCCTCCCCCTGGCAACCCTCAGTTTGTTTTGTAAGATTAAGAGTCTTTTATGGTTTGTCTCCCTCTCGATCCCATCTTGTTTCATTTTTTCCTTCCCTACCTCTCAACTTCCTCATATCAGGGAAATCATATGATAATTGTCTTTCTCCAATTGACTTATTTCACTCAGCTTAATACCCTCTAGTTCCATCCATGTTGTCACAAATGGCAAGATTTCATTCCTTTTGATGGCAGCATAGTATTCCATTACGTATATATACCACATCTTCTTTATCCATTCACCTGTTGATGGACATCTAAGTTCTTTCCATAGTTTGGCTATTGTGGACATTACTGGTATGAACATTTGGGTGCACATGCCCCTTCAGATCACTACATTTGTATCTTTAGGGTAAATACCCAGTAATGTCAAGAAATTAGCACTCTTAAATTGTTACTTTTTTGGATATCTTTCAGGAGTGTGTCACATATGCCCTCAAACAAGGCAATCATCTTAAGGCATCATATTATGTAAACTAGACTTTATCTCTCCATCATCCCATTGTCTGTGAAGCACTGGCCTCTAATCTCATTGCATATGTACCACCATGAAAACCATCCATCATGAAAACCACCTAAGACCCTGGTACAGGAGCTTCTCTCTCCCCAAACCTGCAGGCCCCTGAGTGTCAGAGTGATGCTGAGTTTTCCATAGAAATGTTATTGATGGCCTTTTCTGTAATTCTATGCCATGGAGTTTCACCTTACCTAAGAAATTCTGTTTATAGCTCAAATTTTTTAAGTTTTTCTTGAATTTTATAATTGTTTTCTCAACTTATAGCTACATCTCTCAAGCCCTATTATCCCATCTATCTTCCTAAAATCTCAGGGCTTTAGCTATGACAAAAAACTCCTTATCTCCCATTAGAAAACAAAGTCCCTGTGAATATCAGTGGAACACAGTGGTACATAGTAGAGGACAAAGAACATTGAGATAATATTTTCACGAATAGCATTGAGGACTCCCACTGCCAACTAAGAATTTTGCTATAATTTTATTCACAGTGTGTATGGCTTTGAGCAACATTTAGATGAAAAATATTTATGAAAATATATGCTATTATGTTTCTGGATGTGAAACATACTTCTTAGTAACATAGTATGAAATTTAAAGGAATTTACTTTTTCCTTTACTCTTTTGGTTTTTTACTGCAAAGGTTCATTCTTCTATCACCATACCTTCTTGAAATCTTCATTCAGGAATCATCATTATCACTAACTGACTCTAATTTGAGCCACAATCTCATGTTTTATCCTTGTCAATAAGCAACCTTGTGTTGGGATTTTAAAAATTGTTTAAAATAGGGATAAAAGTTTTTTTTTTCTTTTTTTGTTCTACTTTGGTCCATTGCTTAATACTTTCACAGAATCACAATTGTCAAAAAATACAAAGTGAATTTCTAATAATAATAATGAACCTTATAGGAGGATCATAAAAAGAAACCCCTTTAATAGATTTTAAAGTAGTTGACTTTTCTAATCCAAATTTGAGCATTAAAACTAGCCTATATACTATATTGGAGGAGACTATAACTTGTATGTTTCTTTCAACTTAATGTAATTTATGTATTTAATATGAATGACTTTATTTCTTACTGTCATGGCTTCCTAGATTTCTAACTTAGTATTTTAAAGATTCAGTAATAATAGAGTTTCCACGTGTGTGTGATGGGCATTCTCTAATTTACTTGCCCTTAGTTCCATGCAAGTGAACTCTTATCTGTTCAGTCATTTTTATGAATGAGCTACTTTCTTTTTATTTTTTTTATTTTATGTATTTTATTAACATATAATGTATTATTTGCTTCAGGGGTACAGGTCTGTGAATCATCAGTCTTACACATTTCACAGCACTCACCATAGCACATATCCTCCCCAATGTCCATCACCCTTCTACCCTATTCCTCCCAGCCCCCCTCCCCTCCAGAAACCCTCAGCTTGTTTCCTGAGTTTGAGTCTTTTATGGTTTGTCTCCCTCCCTGGTCCATCTTGTTTCATTTTTTCTCTCTTTAGCCCCCATGACCACTGCCCTGCCTCTTAAATTCCTCACATCAGAGAGATCATATGATAATTATCTCTCTCTGATTGACTTACTTTGCTTAGCATAATACCCCCTAGTTTCCATCCATATCATTGCACATGGCAAGATTTTGGGGGTTTTTTTTGATGGCTGTATAGTATTTCATTGTGTGTGTATATATATATATATGTGTGTGTGTGTGTGTGTATATATATATATGTGTGTGTGTATATATATATATATGTTTTTTTGATGGCTGCATAGTATTCCATTGTGTGTGTGTGTGTGTGTGTGTGTGTATACACACCACATATTCTTTATCCATTCATCTGTTGATGGACATCTAGGTTCTTTCCATAGTTTGGCTATTGTGGATATTGCTGCTATAAACATTCAGGTGCACATGCCCCTTTGGATCACTACATTTGTATCTTTAGGGTTAGTACTCAGTAGTGTGATTGCTGGGTTGTAGGGTAGCTCTATTTTCAACTTTTTGAGGAACCTCCATGCTGTTTTCCAGAGTGGTTGCACCAGCTTGCATTCCCACCAACAGTGTAGGAGGGTTTCCCTTTCTCCACATCCTTACCAGCATCTGTAGTTTCCCGACTGGTTAATTTTAGCCATTCTGACTGGTGTGAGGTGGTATCTCACTGTCATTTTGATTTGTATTTCCCTGATGCCAAGTGATGTTGAGTACTTTTTCATGTGTCTGTTGAGCATTTGGATGTCTGCTTTGTAGAACTGTCTGTTTATATCTTCTGCCCATTACTTGATTGGATTATTTGTTATTTGGGTTTTGAGTTTAAGTTCTTTGAAAGAGCCATCTCTTACATTGGGGGTTATTTTGACATTTGGATAGAGCAGTGGTTTGCTTTGGCTTAATTTTATTTGTTGAGATATAATTACATATAATGAAATGATGAGATCTTAAATGTACAGTTCAAGGAGTTTTGACAAATGCATGCAGTTTTGTGCTTCACACCCCTAACAAGACACATAACTTTATAATGCCCCCCAAAGTTCCCTCATACCCTTTCCCAACCCTTCCCTCCCTGTAAGCTACCACTGATCTGATTTCTATCACCATAGTTCAGTTTTTTTCCTTTTCTAGAATTTTATAAACATGAAATTATATATTCTAGTCATTTTTGTCTGGTTTTCTTTACTCAGCATACTGCTTTTGAGATTTGGTAGACTGCCTTTTAATAATATATATACAAATGAGTCTCATAGACCTGAACAAGTTAGAATTCTTATGAAATTAGACATTGTGATTTGCTACCTACTGAATGATAAAGATGAAACTATTTCAGTAACTTTTTAAAAAATTTTTATTTATTTATTTTTATTTATTTGACAGAGAGAGAGATCACAAGTAGGCAGAGAGGCAGACAGAGAGAGAGAGGGGGAAGCAGGCTCCCTCCTAAGCAGAGAGCCCGATGTGGGGCTCGATCCCAGGACCCTGAGACAATGACCTGAGCCGAATCCAGAGGCTTAACAACTGAGTCACCCAGGTGCCCCTATTTCAGTAACTTTTAAGACCCTGAGAGGGTTTTCACCACTGAACTAAAATGTTTTTGATCTTTTCTACTATTGCTTTGAAATTTCAGTATTCTCTTATAAATAACTTATTTAACCCAAGAACTAAACCACAAAGACTTTTTCTTTGTAATATACTTCCATGCTCAATCTCCTGAATACTGATTAATCCCATCAACTGCTAATGGTAAGACCAACTAACAAATTAGTCACGTATTTTCATCTTCCTTGTACGTCTTTTGTAAGTAATTTGCTAACATAATTTTCAAAGACCTTCACTTTCTTAAAGAAAAACAATGATTAAGTGTAGATCATTTAGCTAAAATCATTTTTTAAAAGATTTATTTACTGTTTTTGTTGGGGAAGGAGCAGAGGGAGAAAGAGGTTCCTCAAGCAAGGCTCCTCCATGAGTGGGACTTGAGACTATAACTTGAGCCAAAATCAAGAGCAGTCTGGCCGCTCAATTGATTGAGTCACCCAGGCACCCCTTCTTAGCTAATTTTTAAAAATTTTATTTATTTGACAGAGATCGCAAGTAGGCAGAGAGACAGGCGGGGTGGGGGCGGGGAGCAGGCTCCCCGCTGAGCAGAGAGCCTGATGCAGGGCTTGATCCCAGAACTATAGAATCATGACCTGACCTTCTTAGCTAAAATCTTTTTTTTTTAAAGATTTTTCATTTATTTATTTGACGGAAAGAGAGATCAAAAGTAGGCAGAGAGGTAGGCAGAGAGAGAGAGAGAGAGGGAAGCAGGCTCCCTGCCAAGCAGAGAGCCTGATGCGGGACTCGATCCCAGGACCCTGAGATCATAACCTGAGCCGAAGGCAGCGGCTTAACCCACTGAGCCACCCAGGCGCCCCTCTTAGCTAAAATCTTAAAGAGCTATTTAAACATACAAGTCAAAAAGAGATTGTATCATCTGTCAACAATGTGTTGTTTCTCTAAATGGAAAAGCGTAGGCAAAGCAAGATGTCATAGAATGTCCAGAAAAAGAGCAGATGAAGTCCAGAGGTCTCCAGCTGTGGGCTTGATGAAAAATAATGACACATTTCTGACATCATTTAAAATCTTCTCTTTTTTTTACATCATTAGAATCTTATTTGAAAAATAAGATATCATATATTTTAAATTTCTAGTATTTTAAAGGTGAAAATATAGTAATTACTTGCTTTTATTCCTTTACTTGATATTGCACATCTGTCGTAGTACCAATTTCTGTTTGTGCACTGAGATTTATTAGGCTGACAGTCCATATTTTATCCCCTTTTCAGATAGGATTCTTGAAAAAAGAATTTTCATTTTGAGATAACTTTCTCCCCTTAGCTTAACTGCTTTTAGTATCAATTCAGTAAATGAGAAGAAATTACTATTGTAATCATTTACTTTCTTAAGAAACTAAGACTCTATAGCTTATAAAATGGGAGGATGAATATATTTCATAAAATACGTGTATATGTATTTATGTATGTGTGTGTTAAACAATGATAGTTTAAATATCAACTTTGGGAGAAACAAACCAAAAAAGGCACCAACAGCTATATTGTTTTTTGTTGATTTGGTACCACTTCAGAATGGAACATGAGTTTAATTGTGGTAACAGAGGTAATAACTTTGGATTTGATGGATCCTTATTTAACAAAGAGGCATCACAGTTTTTAGAAAATATGTTAACAACAGATATGCCTTCCTGAATCTCTTCAGCACCACAGGCAATTGGGACAGCTCCACTGGCCTGAATAATGAAACAGTAATAGCCTCAATTAGAACAAATAATTATTTTACTGGTACAGATGCACTTAACTTTACAATAGCTGCCCTCCTAAGGTGCCATGTCTAAATCATTTTTTAAAAGTTGAATAATCATTTGAATGTTTTAAGGCAACTCATTGCTGAGAAAACCCCTTTGAAGTATTCTTTTATAATGCAAGAAACCAATACTGACTTTCCTGTTTTGTAAATTAGGGTGTTTCCATACTAGTTTTGTTGAAAAGTGACATAAAAGCTTCTTTGAAAATAATGTGTAAGTATATATAATTCAGCTGTTACAGGATGTAAATGCATTGGTCCTTTAGTGGTCCTCAGAAGGCTATCAGAATCATTGGGGCTAGGGATGTGTTTGAATTACGCATCCTTTCCCTACCCTTATGAAAATCAGTGCCATGAAGAGTCATTGACCCTAATCAGAATGTGTTGGATCCTTGAGATACGTGAGGACTGAGAAAAAGAGATGAATGATAATAACCTAGAGATATTCCATCCTTTAGAATACACATCACTGCTTTTTGGTTCTTAATGCTTTCACATGAAGATGGTCCCTGAAATAAGTTATGGTCAAAAGTAGTACAAATGCCATCTCAACCTTAAGAAGATACTCCAGTTTCTAGGGGTCCAGGTCTGAGTGGTGGGAGATAAACTTAGAAAGGACAGTTGAAGGGGAAAAATTCTGAGTCCGTGAGAGTTTAAGTCACAGATAACAAGAGTGACACCAGTGTTTATCTGAGTGCCTTGGGGCTTCCATTAAATTTGTGTTTACTAAACAGGTAAACTTCTTCTAGACATATCTTTCCAGGACATCATAGATTTTTCTTTTTTTTCCCCTACACATTAGACAATTCCAAGATTCCTTGTATATACCTTATTCAACACTTTAAGCAATTATTGATGCCAGACAGTTGACATCACTTATGCACATTTTAATTGAAAATTAGTAGTTGTTCACTGGTGTTTAATTCTATGACAATATTAAAAACACTTTCCAATAAAGTTAGTTTCAGAAGTCACCATTGACAGAATGCAAGTCTTACATTAGATTCCCACTCCCTCTCTGTTCAACCAGCTCTGCTTCTGGTCTCTAAGAGATTGGAATTGGAAGAACAGACCCCCTGCCTGCAGCTCTGTCTTGTCTTATTTATGTTGTAGACCATTATCAAGACATGAAAAGGCATGTGGAATACTTACAGGAAATGCCTTCTACTCTGTCTGTGTTGGATATATGGGATTTAGCTTTCATTTTCATAGTTGCTCACTGTGCAAGTCTTAATATAAGCTTTTCCCAAATGGTATCTACCTGTTCATCTAGAACTGTACTGTTCAAAATAGCCACTGACATGTGACTTCTGAGTAATTGAAATGGCTAGTGTGAATGAAGAAACCGAGTTTTAAACTTTATTTCAGTATAATCAATTTTTTAAAGGTTTTATTTATTTATTTGACAGACAGAGATCACAAGTAGGCAGAGAGGCAGGCAGAGAGAGAGGAGGAAGCAGGCTCCTGGCTGAGCAGAGAGCCCGATGCGGGGGCTCGATCCCAGGACCCTGGGATCATGACCTGAGCTGAAGGCAGAGGCTTTAACCCACTGAGCCACCCAGGCACCCCTCAGTATAATCAATTTAAATTTAAAAACTGAGGCAGGGTAAAATATTTTCCATTAAACACAACTTTATTAAAAAACACAACTTTGTTGTTCTGATAGGATTGTGTTTTATCTAAAGCTTTGGAAATTTAGCATCTGAATTACAATGTGCAGTATAAGTGTAAAATATACTAGATTTCAAAAACTTAATATTAAAGATATAAACTATCTCATTAACAATTTTTATATTAATTAGATGTTGAAATTATAATATTTTGAGTAGATTGGGTTACATAAAATATATTATTAAAATTAATATAACCTATTTCTTTGTACTGTTTTTTTAATATGGCTCCTAGGAAATCTATAATTACATAGGTGCTTCACATTAGATTTCTATTGTGCAGAGCTGGTCTAGATCATTCTGAAATGTGTGGCAATTATTCTTCTGTGGTTTCATAAAGAGAATATTAGTCCAAGGCTGAGAATTAGTTATACAAATCTGAAGACAGCAGGTTTTCTTCATTGTTTGTGCCATAAAGGAAAAGTCCTCTTCCCAGTATGTAAAAGGACAAGACTGGGGCCTTGGTAATTTTTTTTTCTATTTTTGTCTCACCTTTAATTTTGTCCTATGCTTGCCATTCTGTTGTACACGTAGTACATCCTTTCTCATGTGTTTTGGGAATATAGTTGAGGTTCAGTAGGGTAAAGCCCAGAGCTGACCACCAAGAAAGAATTCTTGAGATGTCTTTGGTGCAGGTTGTGGTTTTATTTAAGCACAGGACAGGACCCAGGGCCAGAAAGAGCTGCTGCACCAGGGTTGTGAGGGGTGGCTGATTATATACCTGGGAGTTGGGGGCGGTAAGAAAAAGGGAGGAGAAGGATTTTCATATGTTAAAGAAGACTCACTCACAGGATACTGGAGGCCTTGCCATTGTCAAGTTAAGGTTGTTTTTCCCCCCAGCAAGACATCAACATGGAGACTTTTGGGAGATTCCTAGAGAAATGTCATACCTGTCCCACCCAGCGGGGTTTGGTGGGGCTAGCTTGCAGGGCATCAGCTAGTGCTTTGTCCTCAGCTAGGCTTCTGCTCCCTCATCACTTTCTGGCAATAGGTTTAAGGGCTCTTTCCCACCTTTATTTTTTAATCCATGAAGTATGCACTAGGACAATAGGTGAGCTGATAGTTCCCAAAGGTAGTAAAGATTCAGCATGGTATTGTCAGAAAGACGTGAGTTTGAATCCTTGTTCTTCCAATTATTTGGTGTATGGCCTTAGGGAAATTGGTTTTTCCAAATTTGAGTTTATCTAAAATATGATAGCTAATAAAGAAATTTTGGGTATCAAAATCCATGAGATCTGAAAGAAACAAGAAATAGGAAAATAACTACGTACATAACGGGTTCACAAATGTGTTCTGAACGAAAACAACCTGAACTTTCAATTTCTACCTTTACTTAGTGACCACATGGAATCATAGCTGCTAAGACCTATCCAGCAGTGAGTCTGACACACGTACCAGCTTACCAGATTGCTCCCCTACCTGGTGAAGGGAAAAATCCTGTCTCTCAGTGATCTCATCCCTCTTTCTGTACTCTGCAACCTTTCCGTTCTTCTACTTACATTAAAATTAAATTACCACTTAGATTAGATCAAAAGATTGTCCCTGGTTATGAAGAGGAGAAAGAATACTTTAAGCTAGCACTAATCCCTTAATACACCATGATATTTGGGTACCTTTTTTTCCTCGTATGGAAATTATTTTTCAGCCTTCTCTGAAGTACTAAAAGTCTTTTACCAACATAAGCCCAGTGCAAGTTAACCTGATATGAGATTTGTTTTGTGCTTTGGAAATACTTGTCAGACAAGCTTTCAACACAGAGATGTGTGATTTACATTAGTTTGCATAAGAAAATGTCACTCCAGGGACAAATTTCTCTCTTTATTCTTTCCTATACTACAGAACAGACAAAGAGGGTAAAATGGTTGGTTTTTTTACTAAGTAGAAAAGTCATTTGGCATTCACACACACAAAAATAAAATGCAGTGTTATCACTCAAACCTTAGTTCTCGCCAGCAATATTTCCTAATGTCCCATTTGTATTACTTTTGTTATTGTTGTTGTTAATTAATTTTTCAGTTTGGGTGACTGGTCCCAACCAAACCCATTACCTCCCTTATCTTCTTATCTTTTACTATGACTTCACGTTTACAGAGAACTTACTGAAAGTAGTGGTCAGTGTGACCCCAGGTCTTAGAAGACCTTGTCCTTTCTGAGAACTCAGGTAATTGATTCGCAGACTGAGTCAGGCCCTTGGAGGCGTGGAAAGCAAAGTGACTCAGACATGGCTTTTAGAGTCCGTGTTCTTTGGATGTGAACTACATAGGCAGGGGAGGGGATTGAAACAAGCTGATTAATCTCAAGGCATAAGGACGAAGTTAAAATGCATTCCAACCTCAAAAGTGAACATTCTAAGATACCCATTAGAAGATTTTTTAATCCAATGCCTCCACAGCCCCATCCTCAGTGTGAACACTAATTCTTTTAAATTTTGAATGCTCAAACAAGAAAATGGAGAAGTTAATTTTCTTAATTCCTCTGTGGAGGTTGTGGGGGGATGGAGAGATGAAAGGTAATAGGAGAGGTAAGACATGTAGTTAGAATAGGAAAAGGCAGAGATTTTGCAGAGATAGATAAACTCGCGGTCTTCTTTGCAGTGTAGTTCATGCAGAGTTGGGAGAGAACTTCAGTTGTGGCAGCGATGTATTTAGGGGTTTGGGGTGCAACATTATCTTCTAAAAGCCAGGTTGTGGTTATCAGACAGCATGCCCTAGAATCTTAACACTTGAGTTCCATTTGCTGTCCAAGGTAGACGTTTTCTCCTGGACATTCCTGACGAAAGACCATCTTTCTTGTACCCCATCTATCTTGTGGGTCTCCTGCTATAGGTTAAGATGAGCTTGGGGTTCTGTTTGATAGTATTTTATACAGAAAGCTGAGAGAAGGCCTATAGTATCTGCTTATCAGGGCTCCTGAGGGAGCTGCTAATCTCGGAGAAGAAGTACACAAGGGCCATATTATTAATAGCTGTGGAAGCTCTGTTATCCACAAAGCAGAACTTTTGAAAGTCTATACTTGGGCTGGAAGCTTGAGCAGAATCTTCCCCACTTTCCCCAGAACAGATTTCTAAGCACCAGCAAGAACAAAGGTGTCCAGGAGGATGTGAGGTTGGGAAAGGCAGAGAGACCAATACCATGTAGAACCTGGAAGAGAAAGAGCACATATGTTTTGTGTTTTTTGAGAGAGATATAGTGACCTCATCCGATAGTAAAGTGCTGTCAGATGAATGGCTTCAAATTTGACCAGATTAGCAAACTCTTGTATGATGGAAGAGCTAAGAAGGAGATGAGAAGAGGTGAGCTTGGGGGGAGTGCAGTCCAAGCTTTAAAGTCCTACTTTAAAATCTGAATATTTTTCAAGGCGACCTCTTCTGTGTTTGGACAGCTGAAATTCTCAGAAAAGTTTTTCTTCAACAAACTTTCTATTTGTTTCCTATATTGTGCTCATGCAACCCAACTCTGCAGTCTTGAAATAAATAGATCATGCGTGAGAGGATTAGAACTTCTGTATTTTAAGATAACCACTCACTATCCAGCACCCACTTTGAAAACTGAGCCATTACTTCCCATCCTCCGATTTCTGAATCTGTTTTCATAATTACTTAAAAGACGGCTAACACTGGTACCACAATCATATAAGAACAGCACTCATTTGGGCCTTATCCTTGAACTCAGTCTTATTGGCCCCCTCCCCCATTCCCACCTCTCCTATTTTGAGCTTACCAGGGGTATTCTTTTAGTGTGAAGATCATTCTTTGGTGAGGAAATATTTAAAGTACCTGGTCCTACTTCCTGTGCCTTCACACTTCTGTTTTAAGCCACAGCCCTAAATCTTCTTTGTTGTTGCTCCAGACAGATCATAAATACCATAATTTTAACCCACAACAAGGCAAAACAAAACTTTATAGGTTATCATTGGCCTTTTGTACAAGACTTGGTTAATCCCAGTCTTCAGTTTACCTGGTGTTATTCATAACAGCAGCAATAATAAATATTTGTGTAGAACTTACTCACTCTGTCCACACTGTTCTGAGCACTTTATATGTACTTGGTTGACATTAACAATTGCTTTAGGTAGATATTAATATCTCCATCCTATTGATACGGAAACTGAAACTCAGGGAAGTGGCTTGTGCTCAGGCACAAAACCAAATGGTGGTGGAGCTGAGGTTTGAAGTTTGAATTTAGGCGTCGGGCTCCAAGGTTTGTTTGTTTGTTTGTTTGTTTGTTTTTACCATTACACCAGGCTGCAATGTTAACTTATGGGAGTATGCAACATTTTATGTTCTTTCCTGGTTTTGTGAACCTTATTTTATCTTTTACACCTTTTTAACCTCACAGCTCCTTAGAGATTTTCCAATGTGGCCAAATTTCTTTAGGTCCTCTGAATAGTCTCTGAATGGAAGAGAGTGTTTTCCATCACACATAAAACCCACATGAGTACTTCAAGTGCACAAAGCTCAATGTCAGAGCCTGAAGGAAAAAGTGTCACAGCATAAGTAATCATAATAAAAGTCAAAGGGAGATAAAACCCCAAATATTTTAAGGTCAAATGCAAGAATCTACAAAAACACTGTCCTGGTTATGCAGCGAGGGAAAGGAAGTAGCATAAGGCAATTCAGCAGGAGAGTAAAGTGAGGCCAACAGAGTTAAATCAGTGAAGCCAGAAGGCAGGTTCTACAAATCCAGTTATGGAGGAAGGTACAAGAAGAGGGGAACAGAGTGGGATAGAAATTCTCAGTTCTCCTGGAAACTTTAAAAACCAGAGGACCCAGCACCCAGATCTAATTGGGGTTCCTAATACCATTCTCCAGGAAAAGGAACCAGGGGCCCATGGAGAAGTGGCTATTTCTGGACCTTTGCAGGGAATGTACAAGGCAAGCTATAGCAACTTGTAGTGATGGAAAGTAAGAAAGTACCGGGGGGTGGGTGGGGGGCAAAGAAGGAGAGGGAGGGGAGAAGGGAAGAAAGAGAACACCCAAATGAAATACAGTGGCACATTGCAAGGACATAGCCAATAGAAAGAGCTCCCAATGGCCAAAGCCAATTTTAGCAACAAAATAAAGTAATACTAGATTATAACCTTAAGTGCAAAATAAGTCTATACTGATATGAGTAAGTTATTGAATAAATAAATGAGAGAGAATAGACACATCACCCATAGAAGAATTACAAATAAATTATGTAAATGTTCCCTCCTCAAGGAAATGAAGTGTAACTCCCCACTCCTTAAGTGTAGAATGCATGTTGTGACATCTTCCCAAAGAGTACAATGCAAGAGGAAAAAAGTAATTCCCATTGAAGAAAACTACCTCAGGGGCCCCTGGGTGGCTCAGTGGGTTAAAGCCTCTGCCTTCGGCTCAGGTCATGATCTCAGGGTCCTGGGATCAAGCCCCACATCGGGCTCTCTGCTCAGCAGGGAGTCTACTTCGCTCTCTCTCTGCCTGTCTCTCTGCCTACTTGTGACCTCTCTGTCAAATAAATAAAATTAAATTAAATTAAAAAAAGAAAAGAAAACGACCTCAGCCAGGCAGTCAATGTCAAAATCAGTAGTGATACTTCCATCAATAATGTGTACCCTTAATATGATAGGATAAAAATGGCATTTTAACACTATGATCCTCTTTCCCAAACCCATAACTACAGTCTAATCATAAGAAAAATGTCAGACAAATCCTGATTGAGGAACTCTGCAAAATATCTGGCTGGTGTTCCTCAAAACTCTCACGGTCTTAAGAACAAGGAAAGTCTAAGAACTGTGACAGGAAGGAGGAGCCTGAGGAGACATGACTGCATTTAATGTGATGTCCTAGATGGGATCCTGAAACAGGAAAAAGGACATTAGGTAAAAACTAAGAAAAACAGAAAAAAGTATGGGTTTTGATTAATAACAATGTATCAATATCTGTTCATTAAGAGTGACTAATGTACCACATTAATGTAATATGTTAGTAACAAGAAACTGGATATAGGTTAAGTAGGAATTCTTCGTACTTTCCTTGAAATTTTTCTGTAAATCAAGCTATCCTAAAATAAAAAGTTTATTTAAAAATATCAAGGGCAGGCGTGCCTGGGTGGCTCAGTGGGTTAAAGCCTCTGCCTTCGGCTCAGGTCATGATCTCAGGGTCCTGGAATTGAGCCCCGCATCGGGCTCTCTGCTCAGCAGGGAGCCAGCTTCCCTCTCTCTGCCTACTTGTCATCTCTGTCTGTCAAATAAATAAATAAAATCTTAAAAAAAAATAAAAATATCAAGGACAGAGGCTTCTTGCTGCCCAGCGAATTTTAGAAAACTCCGGGGGACGTGGTCTTGATAATTTATGACATCATCACTAAAGGGTGTCACCTGAAGGTAAGATAATGGAGGTGCCTTGACATAATGATGTAACAAGGTCAGTATAAGGCCAGCCTTTGACTGTACCATGGTCCATTCCTTCCCTATGGTTCATTTCTTTCCCTCAAGTTTCTGTTTTCCTGGAATAAACTGTAGTCTCCAGTTTCAAGATTATAGCTTTTTTATATCATCCTTCATTTTACATCAGGTGTGTGTGAGTATCTGGGTACATGAGTGCATGCATTGAGAAGGGGGCAGTATTAATTTGAGTGTAACAATTACTAAGAGGTCTAAAAAGGCCCAAGTTGGTACTCAGGCTCTGCTGTACACATTCATGTCTTGGCATTCCAGAGACATCGTCCTTGCTGCTACTTCATTAAAGGATGAAGTACAAAAATACTTTAGAACCATGAGTGAGAGGGAGAGAAATTTCCTCGAATACCCCTGGGGCAGGGCCAGGCTCCCTACCTGGCCCTTCTAGCCTCCTCCCTAGGGTACACAGGGTTTCTCGGGTATCTGTCCTCTCTCAAAGACATTGACTCTGAGGTTTGCAGGAACTTTTCTCAATTCCACCGAATGGGATTGTGGTCTCTTTTCCTCCTTGTACTTGCTGCCCTTTCTGTGAGGAATTAGATTCTGCATCTGCTCTTCATTGTTTCTGATGGAGGCCCAAGGGTCCCCAAGCTATTCATATATTAAGGACGTATCTATGCTTTCTGCCTTGTACTCGGATCCCACCTGATGAGTTATCCTTCATGCGTGATGAATAGATCCTTCATATGTGTTTCTTTCATGTTGAGTAAACAGCTTACCACATTTTCATTTGAACTTTAACCTGCTTCATTTCCAAGGTACAACATTCTCTTATTTTGGTCTCAGTTAAGCCCTCATTTTAACCAAGTTTCATTCTGGTCTCATTCACCAGAACACACAGAGAATACACAAGATGTTGGCTCCATCATGTTATACAACCAGTGCCTTGGGTTCTTAGGAAGGAACAGATCAAGACACCATATTGGGATGGTCTTCATTCTAATGTAATTTTAGAGGTCAGTTTCAGCTCATTACATTAAAATAGAGGTTAAAAACTCATATGCCTACAGGGCGGATATCAAATAAATGAGCCAGGGCACCTGGGTGGCTCAGTCAGTTAACCGGTTAACCAGCTGCCTTCTACTCAGGTCATGGTCCCAGGGTCCTGGGATAGAGCCCAGTGACTGGCTCCCTGCTCAGCAAGGAGTCTATTTCCTCCTCTTCCTCTGCCCCTCCCCCTCCCCCCCCCGCTTCTGTGCCCCTGTGCTCTCTTTCTAATAAATAAATAAAATCTTAAAAAAATAAAATTAAAAATAAATAAGCAAGCCATTGACTATATTCCCTCTGCTGTACATTTCATCCCTGTGACTTATACATTCTATCACTGGAAGCTTCTATTCAATGGTATGGTGATAGCATTGTGTGGTGACAGACGGTAGCTACACTTGTGAGCATAGCATAATGTACAGAGGTGTTGAATCACTGTACATTATGCTATGTATGTACTGAAACTAATGAAACCTTGTGTGTCGACCATACTTTAATAAAAAAATAAATAAAATTAGTGAGCCAGGAGGGGCTGAAGTCAGGAAAACAAACAGTAGTTCAGGCACTAACTCTTGGTCTCCCTATCAAAAGTACAACAGAGAGTAGTGAGGACTGTGACCTATGACATTTGCTATTTTTCAAGAGGAGCCAGAAGTCAAGACTCTTATGTTTACTCTTTGAAATTGTTACCTGCATTGAAAAGTTCTTTTCTGGGCACCTGGGTGGCTCAGTGGGTTAAGTGTCTGCCATCAGCTTGGGTCATGGTCTCAGGGTCCTGAGATCAAAACTTGCATTGGGCTTTCTCCCCTTCCCCCCTGCTCATGCTTTCTCTCTCTCTCTCTTTCAAATAAATAAATTAATATTAAATAAATTAAAAGTTATTTTCTTGAAAACACTGGTTAGACTAAAATCTGGAAGTAAGATAGTACTCACCTCGTACAAGAGCAGTGCCTCTGTGTTTCAAGAAGAAAGAGACATGCAAGAGACCATCTTCATAATCCTCGTGCTGTGGGAATAGGATTAATATCGCAGTTATAGGTGAACCGTTTCACAGCAACCATGTCGTTATTCCGTGTTGCATCTATGAAATTATGTCATAATGAGCTATCTCCTACCAAGATTGTACAGGCTGTAAAATCATTTTATGGTTCCAAGAGAGAGCAGCTTGTGAGTGAGTTCACCGTGCTTATTGTTTCTTTCCATCTCACTTATTTTTGAATTTGAGAAAACAAATGTTCGCCCGGCACTTTCTTCTCAACTCCAGGTTTTACAATGCTGTGCAGTGTTTTCTCAGCTTACTAAAATTATCTTGCCCCATCTTCTGGTCTCTTGTTTCTGCCTATGTCATCCTCCCTCCTGATAGTGTCCCCACTAGTGCATTTATACGGACATGGGAGGTCACTCCATTGTGTTTTGTAGTTTACTTGTCTACTCTGTGAGGTAGGAATGTAATAAACTAAGATTCCCCAAAGATGAAACTTGTCCTGTGTATACACATATTTAAGCAAAGACTTAGCCAATTCCTCTAAGAACTAGAGGAGAATATTTGAAAATTAGAGATATACCCATTTTCTGAAATGTTCTTTAAAATATATGTTTCCATGGATGATCTTGTCAGTTGACATCAACTATTATGTGTGATTCTTAAGATTATTTATTTATTTATTTATTTGACAGAGAGAGTGAGTTAGTGAGCAGAAACGGGGAGTGGCAGTGAGAAAGGGAGAAACAGACTTCTGCTGAGCAGGGAGTCCAATGCAGGGCTGGATCCCAGGGCCCTGGGATCATGACCTGAGCCAAAGACAGATGCTTAACTGACTGAGCCACCCAGGCACCCGTATTATGTGTACTTCTTGAATGATTCCTAAATCTAACTTGTAATCATATTTTCAACTACCTGCCAGGTATCTCGGCTAGAATTACATTTTGGCATTTTATGGTGATTCAAGTCCACTCAATATCCTGTATTCCATACGCTGCTCACTTCCCCCTGTATCAAGGCTCTGAGCTTCAGAAATCAATCCAACTCATCTTCTACCTTCAAACCAACTACTAGCCAAGCCCTGCTTCAACATCTGAAATGCATGTGGGATGCTGTCTTTTTTCAGTCCTTCCATTTCTTACAAGGACTCTTCTTCTAGCTTCTGGGCTGATACTCTCACCTTTCTACTTCCTCCTGTCCAATCAATTATTCACAAATTCCCAATGTTATTTTCTTTACATTGGGATGATAACTTGTTTCATTAAAAGACTGTCAAAACACTCCCTGGGTTAGGGGAAGTGAGAAGAAGCACAAGCACATTCAATCTCTTTATTGTGGCATTCAACACCTAATACACATTTAGAGCCTTATCGTCTGCTTCACGCCCTCCTGAGCCCCAAGCTGGAACCATAACCGTCTTACTGTTGTTCCCCTCTTCTGCTCTGTTAGACCTCTCTGCCTTTTGTCCATGTTACTCCTTCTGCCTGGGTGGGTTCTCTGGTTTACTTTGGATTAGCTAATACCTTATTCACGTTTTCCTTTTCTGTGAAGCAGGGTATTTGTTCCCTTCTCTGAATTCTTTAACACCTGATTGATACATGTCTTAAGGCACTTTTTACAGTTAGCTCTTGTTTTAGTGATTTTTTTTTTTCACATTCTTTCCTTTCTGAGGGAAAGTTAGGGCCCAAGTCCTCCTCATCCTTTGGCTTTACTCTTCCCTTGCACAGACAAGATGGTTAATACATATTTGGAAAGAAAGTCAATTTAATAATTAGTTGAAAATTTCTCCTGTTAATGAAAATTTGGTGAAACCAATAAAAAATGGTCAGTATTTACTATGTTCTCTGAGAAATCTTCTCACTTAAAGGTGTTGTGATGGTCTGCTCTAGAGGAATGGGAGAGAAGAAATATAAATAAAAAATGGGAATCTCTGGAATAATCTTATTTTCTATTTGATTTTTTTTTCAACTTTTCTCATGCCCTCCAAAGTTTATTCCAAGAAAACTTTTCTACTAAGGTGAAAATTAGGTTTAAAATCTCTCCCTAATCTAATGAGGTAACTACATACCATTTGGAATATGGAGGAAAACAGATACAAAAAACACAACCATTGCTCCTGTGTGTCAGAGAGAGGCTGTTTGTTCTTTTTGTCTTTTAGAAATATGATTTGATTTATAGTCATTATGAAACTACATGACTGATCTTTTCTTGCGGCCTGACGAGGACTCAGCCTTTCTTCTGAGGTATCTTAATGAACGAGCCATCTGGGCAAGAAGGGCCCATGCCTCTGTGTTGGGAGAGCTTCAGGCCATGGTTCTCTTTTGGATAACCTTGACTTCAGCCTCAGAAACATCTAGGAGCTCTGTTTTCAAGGTGGTGCCTGGGCCTATGTCAGGATAAACTCTTAGAACAATATTTCAGATAATATTTTCATCAGAAATATTGATAAGATTATCATGTTGGGGGATGATAGCTTGTATATTACTAAAAGTCTAAGAGAAGGAGTCCTAGGGTCCAGATAGGATTCTGGCCAGTCCTTGTGTATGCCATTAAGATACCACGTTGTTCTGATGGGCAACGTCATTGATGGGTACCACCCTTTTCTGTGCCCAGGCTTCTGTCCCCTGCTGGCTGGAATAAGGAGCGGGAGACAAATGACCATTTGTTACTGAAAGTAATGGATCCAAAGTTATATAGGACGCATGCTGTGGAGTTCTTCTTGGTTAATGATGCCAGAATAATGGAGGGACTCCATGATTTCCATAGTAGAAGGGTCCTGAACTTGAGGCTGCAGCTTTGTCTGTTGTCTGTTCTGGAATTAGCTAATGAGGCTCTCTTTGTTTGAGCATTGGAAAGCCTCCAAAACCCACTCGGGAGGGAAATTAACAAATGTCTTTCTTGTTAGGTCTGGATAAATCTTCATGATGAAATGCACAGCCGTTCCACATTCTTCAGTCTTCTCTCTTCTTCTTCCCCAGTGGACGTTCAATAGCCATGGAGGCCGAAATAAATAAATAAATGTGGCAATGAATGTATTCTTTGTTACACTTTATTTTGTTTGTTTTTTAAAGAGTAAGGGCTAGTTACAAGTAGTTGTGAGGTTCAGTTTTCATGGGATGCTTTTTTTTTTTTTTTTAAGATTTTATTTATTGAGAGACGAGTGTGCCTGTGCGTTCTCCTGGGCTAGTGGGGAAGAGGAGAGAGGGATGGAAGCAGACTCCCTGCAGAGCATGAAGTCTCACTTAGGGGCTCAACCTGAGCCCACATCAAGAGTCAGTCAGTCGCTCAACCCACTGAGCCACCCAAGAGCCCCTCAGGTGGTACTTGAAATAGACCACCTTCCTGCAAACATTTATGATTATTTCAACACCAGTTATTGATGTAATCGATGATCCCCAGTGGCTGCTGACATTGTCCGCACATGCTAACGTGGGGACAGTGGCAGTTATCTGACTCATTTCAGTCAGCATGGACCATCTCAAAGGGTCACACTTAATGTTTTTCTCTAAGAAGTCCCTGCATGAATCTGATGTTTACAGTGTAGGATAATTCTCTCGTGGACTTTTTTTGTTGATTTTATTCATCTGTGCTTATGTTGGAATTTCCAGGGAATGAACTGTCAACAGGTAGTGGTTCTGTGTCTACCAAGTGCCATAGAATATTCAGATTCTGGGGAGCACCAGGGTGTTTAATCCAGAGTCATGGTTTTCAAGAAACTGAGTAGTACACAAAATAAATAATATGAGCAAGTAGTTACAGTCTAGTATATATGGGCCAATGCCCTAGGCACACCATGGCAGAAAGGAAGTGATCATCTTGGACACACTTGAATGGAGCGTTACTGGGAAAAACCGTGAGGAAGGGAGTTTTAGAAGGGGCAGTTACATTACGGATGCATCTGACAGCTTATGCTGCTCTAAGTAAACCAGTTCAGTGAGTTTACTCTGATGAAAGGGTAGATACTGTTCACGAAACAGCTACGTTATATACATTTGGATATGTGTATGTGTGCCCATGCTTATTTGCATTTCTGTATATGTATGTCTGTGCGTGTTTGTACTCTGTCACAATAAAATGTATTTATTTTGGGTTTGGCAGTCACACATTTGAAAGCTATCCCTGTAAGTGATGGAGAAGACAAAATTCAGACAGCAACATTTATATACATTTTGTATATGCAATTTCATTCTCTCAAATCTAGTATAAAGTTTATTACGCTAGTTAAGGGGGAATAGTCTTTTCAGACGAAAAACACTGGAGTTGTGACAAAGACAGCTTCCCTCCTGACCAGCGATTTGCTCTTCTAATTCTTGGGAAACAAACAAAAAAATTCAGCAGCGTGCAAAACTTCAGCCCCAGAGAGATGTGACTGTGTAGGTCCAGATACAATATTCAGCTATTTTGACAAAGTGTGGCTTAAAGGAGTCATCATCTCCCACAATGGAAAAGAGAATAATTCAGGATTTGCCTGTAACTCAATTTTTTGTTTTGTTTTATCTTCTTCCAGGACCACATCATTCCTGGGTGGAAAAAATAGAATTTAGATAATTCAAACAGAGGGAATATACTTTATTAAGGCCATGGGGAAAAGGGCAGTTTCAGCCACATATTTAAATGTTAATCCATGAACTCTTTTTTTATAGCAGATTAGGCTCTGTGGTCCTATAAATACTTTTTTCCCTATGGCATCACTCTGATTATGTTTTAAGGCTACTGATAATCTGATCTCATTGATAAATATCTCCAGATGGGGCACCTGGGTGGTTCAGTGGGTTAAGCCTCTGCCTTCAGCTCAGGTCATGATCTTGGGTCCTGGCATTGAGCCCTGTATCGGGCTCTCTGCTCAGCGGGGAGCCTGCTTCCCCCCCTCTCTCTGCCTATCTCCCTGCCTACTTGTGATCTCTCTCTCTGTCTGTCAAATAAATAAATTAAAAAAGGGAAAAAATATCCCCAGATTTAGGGGTGTTTCTTTTTCTTTCAATTCAGTGTTTATATTTTTGTCTTGATATTTTCTATAAAATTACTGTTACACAACATAAAGGGGCCTGGATAAAACAAGGCTCAAAACTGTGTACAACTAACATACTTATTCTAGAGGAAATGCGAGGAGAGTTTGAGAATTTGGTGATGTTTGGGTAACATACTCTGTTTTATCTTCCCTTATATTAACATGGTGCTGTGAAATTTTCAGGTTAGATTTGGATGGGTGACAAATGAGTGGTGGAGCTGGTGGGGGGAGAGAGGGTTGGAGAAGATTCCCAAGAACTGGGAAGGGTATTGGAGATGGTGAATTGATGTACCTACCGTGGATGGGCAATGATGATCCCCGTTATCTTTCCTTCTTCATTTAAACAAAAAGAAAACTGAACGATAGGCTGAGTTTTCCAGCTAGAGCTCTCTGTAGCACCTACGTTGCATTCCCATTTTCTAGTGGAGATAAGAAGGGGTTTTCTGTAGGTAAGGATTGGAATCTGATGCCCATGGACTTTTGCTGGTACTGGTTCAGCTGCTACTCTGTCTGGCATGGCTGGTGTCCAGCCAGCCTAGGGCACTTCTAGTTTCCTATCTCATGGGGCAATATGTTAATGGATAAAAGTGCCAAATAGAAGTGGAACACAATTCCAAATACCTGCACACTGAAAAACACCTGTTTTCTACTTGTCGATTTTTTCCCCCTTCATATGCTTTTAAAAAATATTTTGTATAAGAAGATCAAGGATATTCTTAATAAAGGTATGTATTAATTGGCCATTTCCAATTTAGGTCTCGTATTTCAAGATCCAATTCTGGGACCATATGTTTCAAAATGTTCTCCTGTATATAATTCAGCTCACAGTGATCTTCCCCTCTCCCAAAGCCATCATTTTTATTGACTCAGTTCTTCAAAGAGAGGCAGTACATTATGGTAAAAAGAAAATTGAATTGCAAATCAGTAGAGCCACGTTTTCCTTCTTGATTTTTCCTATCTGTATTTTAGTCGCACAATTCAATGCCTAGGTCTCCTTCATTGTGACTCAGTGTGGTGAGCTTATGTGGGGACGTGCCCACCTCATGATGTTGGACTGGAAAGATGTAACCAAGAGACTAATGATGGGTGTCCTAGGGATGTACGAATGGGAAAACTGTTACCGGCCTGCACTTCAAACGGGAAATGATTCATCCCACCAAAGGAGGTTGAGGTCTTCTTGCCACAAAACACAAGACCAGAATAAAGATACTTTCAGAGAAAAACCCAGATTGGAGAATGGGAGGAACAAGAGATTGGAACCTTCAAATGAGTCTATGGAGTAAAAGTTTGGGGAAGAAATCAATAGAGTGGTTGGTGTCTCCTTAGAGACATTATTTTGACCATGTGTAAAGGTGAAGGCTAATTTATAGTAAGGTTTTGAAGCGACAAGAGGGATTCTATCACATGCAGTGAGGAAAAGAAACAAAGCAAGTCTGGCAATGCCACTTAGGGATGGTGACTAGATACTTAATGAGGAGGAAATAGAAACTGATAGTTTACTGGGCATCACTTATTGATCCCTTTATATTGCTATGTCGAGTAAGTGGTATATGGTGTCTTTCATAGTGTGGGTTCAGTTGATTTTCATTGATTCATATTGTCATTGAATAGTGAGTGCACATCTACTGTGTTCAAGCTACTTTCTAGCAACAGGAATACCGAAGTGAATTACCCAGGCATGCTAACTTGGAATTTACTGTGTGGAGAGATTTTGAAATTAAGCTTAGGATGCACAAATAGTGTTACGTACAGTATGCTTACACTGTGGACATGACCTAACTGTTAGAATCAAGATTCTGATACCCATCGAGGGGAAAAATCCAAACAAAACCAAACAGAACACACAAACAAGCAAAACCAAAAGACAAGGTATGCAGCATCATTTAACAAATCTTCTTACACAAAACACGTTGTTATCTGGGTAAATTCATGTTAGAAAGTCCTGTGAAGCCCTTAGCAAACTAGATGGTGCTCGGTAACTAACATGAAATTGTTCGTATGGCTATTAGAGATCACACGGGTATCTAATGTTTTGCATATTCATCACTTTTTTCTAGAATTAAGTGTAAAATCCTTAAGGGAAAGGATGAGAAAGGATAAATGAGAAGGAAAGTAACATTTGTGGATCTCTTGCTTTGCTCTAGTCAGGACGCTGGGCATGAAACCTATGTTACTTCATTCAAAGATGGAAGTTGGGAAGCACTTCTGATGCTCTCGGCACCCCCTACACTGTCCAGTGTAAGAGTTTGCATTTGTAGGTGCCTCAAAATATTTGTCAATTGACTTATATTTTAAACTACTTTTAGAAGAATAAATGTAGTCTTTCCCTACAGACTCATGTCCTTCCTTATTAGGCATGATAGCTCTTGCCTGGTCGCCTTCTCAAAGAAGTAGAGTGAAGACGTGGTCATTTTTATATTAGACATTTTATACATTTTGTGTTGTTGCTCACTTATTTTGTAGAGCCTTTATGGAGCTACAGACAAGTACAGTACCTGTTTATTCTTTATCCTTTGAGTTCTGGGCTGAGAGCTGCAAATGCCTGGAAATGGTGTAGCTTCTCCATTCTCTCTCCATCTAAGAGAGAACTTCCCTCTCTTAGAGAGAGCAGTTTGCAAGTGAGAAGTGACACAGCCCCTTCGAGAGTGAGGTTTCCAAAGAGGAGCACCTTCAGCCATTGGTTTGTCATACAGCTCCCTAGAGAAAGATCAGGCCACTTCACAAGGGAATGGCTCAACTTTTGGAAAACGAAATTTAGAATGCAGTTTTAGTGAAAAATAACTATATATTTATTTCTTTTAAGAAGTGTAGGAAGAGCAAAACCAAACACATGGACAGGTTCTGTGTTCTAAATTGCTAAAGAGATAGAAGTAAAATACTACAGAAAATGCACATGGTACAAACTAAGTGAGAAAGGCAAAATACAAATTATGAGCAACATGTTCCAAGTGGATAAAGAACGACTCCAGGGACAGCTCCCCTCTGTACAATATACGATTTTTTTAAAAGATTTTATTTTATTTATTTGATAGGCAGAGATTACAAGCAGGCAGAGAGAGAGAGAGAGAAGGAAGCAGGCTCCCCGCTGAGCAGAGAGCCCAATGCGGGGCTCGATCCCAGGACCCTGGGACCATGACCCAGGCCAAAGGCAGAGGCTTTAACCCACTGAGCCACCCAGGCGCCCCCCCCCCCTTTTTTTTAATGACTGAAAAGTCCTGGGGAAAAGAGCCACCCAAAATATGGCAAAGTGATGGAAATGGTACAGACCTTATGTAACCATGCGAAGAAACTGCCAGTTCCTCCATCATACCCATTTTCTTTTTCTTTTAATAAACACTCAATATTATTTACAGTGACAGTGCACCCAGCTTTAAAACCAAAAAAGAAAAGATTTCCCAACCTCCCTAGCAGCTAAGGGGGCAGGTAACTTAAAGCCAGATGAATGACGTATCTCCACGAGTGCTTTGTTTGTACCAAAACAATTATACTGCTTCAAGGGACCTGACTTTGATGCAAGGGACACCCCTTGCATTTCTTGCTGCCTGGATATGGTGACTGGAACTTCAGCATTCATATTGGATCGTCAAGTAACGCTAGGGTGAAAGTCACGTGCTGGGTAGAAGTGTCTGGGTCCCTCTGTGGAAGATTTTTATCAGTCTTAAACCACCTAGTCCTGAATTTATTTTTGTGAGAGAATGAATCTTTGTAGTGTTTATACCATGATTTTTTATATCACGCTTACTCACACTGAGCACAATTCCTAATTACTATATATATAAGCTTTGCTCCGGTTCTAATCAAGTGTCTTACCTCCAGCAGGAGAGAGCTTAATTCCAAGCTGCCTCTGGACTCCACTGACGCTTCCAGCTTCAAAAAATACATTCCCAACTGGTTCACAATCTTTGTTTAACCTTGTTTAGCCAAACCACTCTCAGCTCTGAGTAGCAAAAAAATAACTCACATTTTGCCTTAACCTTGGGTTCTCCTCTTCCAAGTAATTGACTAAGTTTGTACCAGTTGGATAGACATTGCCCAAAGAAACCTCAGGTTCCCAAATCCTAGAAGAGAGTAACCAACTAACTGACTGGTGACTGATTCGCTAACCAGCGCTCACACATACTCACTTGTTTCAACCAGTATGTTGATTATTTTGCCCACCAGGAGCTAGGTAGGTTCACATCATATGAAGATATATCAGAAACCGTTCTAAGTCAAACTTTCGTGTCCAGTCTAGCACGAAGTGCACGAAACCAGAGCTGAAATACGTGGGACACCAGTAGCTGGTGATGCCTCTTCCACAGTACAGTATCGTTCTCCCAGTGGTAGACTTTGTTGAATTAAACTTTTCCCACCAATGCTGGCATTTTAAGGCTGTCTCTTAGACAGATAGATAGACAGACTGAAAAACCGATACTGTATTTTCTGTTAGCAGAAATTGTGCCCAGTTATCTATTACCAAAGATACCTGCTGTCATTGTTAAAAGCTTTAGAGGATAGTAAGTCCTCTGAAAATATCAGACTTGAAATCTGGTAGAGAACGGAGGAAGCAGACAAGAGATATCTCAAGGCAGTTCACCTCTGTGACAGTTCTCTTGAGAGAGAACATACATGTGCACACATATACTCACACACAGTGTTTGAAATAAGAACTTCCTTCCAGGACAAGCATGAAGGGAACCGAAGGCCCAGGGTTTGTTACTGGCTTTAGAGGAGCTTACTCTTCGCTTATTTATGAATGTAAACAAAGCCCAATTAGTCTTCAGTTCAAGGATGAGAGACACAGAGAAGAATGGTCATGGATGGCCTTCGTGATTTTTTTTTTTTTTCCCACCTGAAGCATAGAAACTCATTTTCATTATTGTATTTTGTCCGGATTGTTCTACTCAGAGGCTGGCTCTGCAGAAGTCACTGTCAAAGCCTTGGAAGTAACATTTTTTTCTACCTCTGAATATAGAGGTATTTTTTCCCCTCCTTGTTTTTCCCTCCCCTCTTGTTACGCTGATTGCATGCAAAATTAATTATCAGTCCTGTCACATCTTGGACCACTGACAGTGGTCAGTATTGAATTATGGGGAACACGAACACAATTTTCAGCAGCCTAATTGCTTCTCCTGTACCCAGCGAAACGTTACATTAAATACCCACGGCAGGCAGATTGTATTCGATTTCCATAACAAACTGGTGGGATTTCATTACCGGAATCCCTAGCATCTCCTCACATGACTCTTTCCTAACTGCTCCATCAGGCTAGTCTTGCACAAAGCAAATTCCTTTCCGAAGCTGCAGCTGCCCAGCGAGGTATTGATATATCGTGTATCAAGCAGTCCATGAGAGTGAAGTGGGTGTGTTAAAATGAGGCAAGTTCTTCTCTTTTGGAAGATGACTGACTGAATCCCACAGAGCCTCACTCCATTCTAAGCAATTAGGACTGCGGTGACCAAGGATCCCCAGGGCTGTCACAGTGTTGTACCTAAAGATTACAGGAGATTTGCCCATAGTGACAGATGACTAATTCTTTCTATAGACATTGACTGAAAGCTTCTACCATCCTATCTTCAAATAACTCATAGATTAGGTAGATGGGAAGACAAAATGTAAACAACTAATCACAAAGCACTGTTTATACTAATAGATGTATCTTCAGGGTACCTTGGTAACATAGAGTATACTGTAGTTGCATAAGACTGAGATATTCACCAAAATCTTAAAGGAGAAATGAACACTTGAGTTGACTAATGGAGGCTGAGTAGGAGTTCATTAAGCAGACATAGCAAAGAAGGTCATTTTATAAAAACTGATGCTAATAACTGGCATTTACAGAGAGTTTAATTGTATCATCCTGGTTTGAAGCTCACTATATGTACCAAAGTATTTGATCCCCATAACAACCCTATAAGATATTATCCACATCTTTTAGATGAGGAAAATGAAGCACTAGAAAATTAAGAAACTACCCCAACTGTGATGGTTAATTTCATACGTCAACTTGACTGGCTACAGGGTACTGGGATTAAACCTTGTTTTTGGGTGTGCCTTTAAGGGTATTTCCGGATGAGATTAGTATTTAAATCAGTGGACTCAGTGAAGTGGGTTGCCTTCCCCAATGTGGAGTCCATCAAGGACCTGGATAACAGAGAGCAGGGGAAGTGAGAATTTGCCCCTTTCTGTTTCTCAGGCTTTTGGACTTTGAATCACACTACTGGTTGTCCTGGATTTCAGGGTGACAAATGGCAGATCATCAGAATTCTCAGTCTCCATGATCATGTGATCTAATTTCTCATAGTGTATGTATGATTCTGTAGAGAACCCTGTTTAATACAGATTTTGGAACCAAGAATGGTTCTAGAGGAACAGATTTTTAGGGATGAGTTTATTTATTTGTTTGTTTGTTTGTTTGTTTGTTTTTCCCAGTGTTCCAAGACTCATTGTTTATGCACCACACCCACTGCTCCATGCAATATGTGCCCTCCTTAATACCTACTACCAGGCTCACCCATCTCCCCACCCCCTCCCTCCAAAACCCTCAGTTTATTTCTCAGAGTCCACAGTCTCTCATGGTTTGTCTCCCCCTCCAATTTCCCCCAATTCACTTTTCCTTCTTTTCCTTTCCTTCTCCCCATGTCCTCTGTGTTATTCCTTATGCTCCACAAGTAAGTGAAACCATATAATTGACTCTCTCTGCTTGACTTATTTCACTCAGCATAATCTCCTCTAGTCCTGTCCATGGTAATACAAAATTTGGGTATTCATCCTTTCTGATGGAGTCATAATATTCCATTGTATATATGGACCATATATTCTTTTTTTTTAATAGGTTCTGAGATTTCTAGAATTGGCTCTCTAACCTGATTAAAGATGCTAACAACTCTAAAGAGACCACTGGTCGTCTGTAGTATGAACTGTTCATAGAGATACCCAAAATGTCTGCCTCAGACATTCTTACTCAACCAGTGAGAGGAGGCAAGAAGCTAGATGACTCTTTATGGTGCTTTCCAACATTAGAAAACTAGAGAATATAATGGCATTGGTTGGTTGTTCCACAGCTAATAAGCAACAGAGCAAGAATTCAGACCTAGCAGTGTGAAGAAGTCACAGATCAGCGGAGAAGACAAATACAGATCATTAAGGATCATATTAGTCATGCCAGGAGGTTGAAACTAATCTGTAGGCAATAGGGAACCAAAGAAAAGAAGCAACAAAGTCAGAGTTGCATTTTAAAAATATTACTGTGTAAGTAGACAGAAGGATTGGTTAGAAGGAAGCCCAAACTGGATGCTGGGAGATCAAGACTTCCACATTAGTCTAGCCCAGGGCTGATGGTTGAGAGACCAAGCCATGGGAACAGCATCTGGGGCCTGAGGAGAGGATATATATGAGAAATATTTTAAGGGATTCATTTGACACAACTTGGTAACAGATTGAAATGATCGATATGGGATTAGAATAAGTTAATCTAAAGTTCTTACCTCCTTTCCCTAACTCCAAACCCACCAGGTATCTTGAAACTGGAAGCAAGGGAAAAGGGTTGAAAAAGAGGAAGAAAGGTTAAAAGAGAACAGGCTTCGGAGGGAGGATTGAAAAATGGAGAGTGTTCCAAGGGACTTGGAGCCTGAGGAATCTCTGCAAACCGTTTAGGTATTCCACGGGGACTGGCCATTGAGATTCACAAAGCAGTTTAGAGGGCATAGTTTAGAGAGTTTATGATTTGAATAGTCTGACTTCCTTGTTTTATGGATAAAGAATGAGGTCTAGAGAGATTGAAGTGACTTATCTCAGGTCACTTAGGTAGGTTGTTACAGAGCCAAATGTATGCTTCCCATTTCCATTTGTTTTTGATCATGACACCCTGAAGTGGTAACCTAGTCCTTCCTCCCAGGAGAGGATCCTTAAACACAAAATCTTTTTTTTTTTTTTTAAGATTTTATTTATGTATTTGTCCAGAAGAGAGAGAGAGAGGAGGAGAGCAAGTGCATGTGAGTGCTCAAGATCACGAGAGAGCACAAGCAGAGGGAAAAGCAAGCTCCCTGCTGAGCAAGGAGCCTTATGCAGGACTCCCTCCCAGGACCCCAGGATCATGACCTGAGAGGAAGGCAGACATAACCGACTGAGACAATCAGGCAGCCCTGAACACAAAGTTTTGTCCTAAGGTGCCTGAGAGAGATCTTGTAGGGAACACTGCAGTACACTGCCCTGATTCCTCTTCATCTCAGCGTAAGAATCCACACACTCAGCCGCTGGGAGTTTGGGCTGCTGACCTTTCCAGGCATTGGTCTCTGCAAGAGGACTTTACCTGTCTTATGGTTAAATTAAGCTAAAAAACAAGAACTTTGTAGAGAGGATATTTGTTGTCAAGAGGGAGTAGGGAGAGGGCTATGCATATAAGATAAATTCACAGAGGTGGGATTTCTGATTCAGTGACATTATCCTAAATTTTTACATGATATGTATGATTGGTACATATTCCCAAAGGTCTTTCAAAATTGGATATCAATACACACGTAGTAGTATTTAATATTATTAATTTCACCACTTTTCTCACCATTTTTTAATAAGTTAATTCATTTTGCATCTCCGGATTCTACTAAGCTTCAGGCAAGGAGTTAAAGAAGTAGACCAAATCTTAAAGCATATGAAGTATATATTTAAGAAATTTTATCTTCTGCAGTTAATGATAAATGTTAAGAATAGAGAAGATGCTAAAAACTGACCAGTATCAGAAACCCATATTCAAATCTCATATTTTTTTCACTTGGAATGAGCCTCATTAAAGGCAATAATTTTCCCCTTCACTCAAGGAGGAGTGAGTGAATTAGTGACTCTAATTAGGGACTCTAATTAGACTATGACCAAAACCAGTGTGATGGAGGTGTGATGGAGGAAGGGAATATGGAAAGAAGCCTATTAGGTAAAGGCAAAATATGAGATGGTCAGAGGCACTTTAGTCAACCTGCTTTTTACCAACTGCAGAATTGAAAAGTAACACAACAGGGTTGTGTGGAACTTGAGGGCTGAGTACTATAAAAACACTGAGATTTATCATTTTAAATTTATCATTTTAAATTTTATCATTTTATCATTTATCATTTTATCATTTTAAATTCAGAGAATATAGCTGAATAACAGTGACATAAGGGAGACTTAAGGTTTGCCTGATGGATTTACACTCTCTAGGTTCTAACATAGAATCTATTCATTTGTATTTTCAAAAAGCCCTATGAGTAATTTAGCGTGTATTTCCAAAAAGGAATTATTATCTTATCCATTCATGGGCAGCAAGGCCTACTTCTACCTAAAGTTGACCCTGGAGCTATTTCTAAAGTTAGCATTGTGTGATCTGCGTTTTGAAGACTGGGTAGAATTTGAGTATGCTAAGAGAAAAACAGGGATATTTATGGTTGAACATTAAATAATTTCAAGAATGAAAGCAAAAAGCATATAGAGAGTGACCAGAGAATGATGTATATGGCTGGAAAGTAGGGGTTATAGGATGGTTGTTAGGAATAAAGCTTTAATATAGCAAGCACTGGGAATTTCTATAGAAGTTTGAGTTTAAAAAGTTGATTTGGATTGTTGGATTAAGGATTTGGCTTTTTGGCAATGTGATACCATCAAGGCATTTTGAGCAGAGAAGTGACCTCATGGGGAAATAGTTAAGGACATGAACAAGGATAGATGAAAACAAAAGCTAATTAGGATACCAGCTACTGCTGTGGTGTTATAAAGACTTGAACTAAGGTGGCAGCTTCGGAGTGAAAAAAAGATTATAGCGTTTTAAAGGAAGAATCTCCCCATCTGGGTGTCTGACTGGACTTTGGAAGAAAGAGAGAATTCATTCCTGAATGAATGGAAATTAATGGTGCCATTTCTAAAACTTGATCATTGATTTAAAGGGAACTGGCTTGGTGCAGTGGAGAGAAAAATCTGTGTTTTCTTAAGATACTTAAGATAATAGAGAAACAGTCAAGCAGACATACCTGGGAGGCAGTTGGATATGTAGGAGTGGTAGTCCAAGACCATGAAAAGAGGTGAAGGAAGAGGTTTTAGAGGCTTTTTTAAGGAGGCAATAGTTGAAGTCTTGAGAATGGAATTTGAAGTAAGGGACTCCTGGGTGGCTCAGTTGGTTAAGCCTCCAACACCTGGTTTCAGTTCAGGTCATGATCTCAGCGTTGTGGGATCGAGCCCTGCAAGGGGCTTCCTGCTTAACACAGGGTCTGCTTGTCCCTCTCCCTTTTCTTTTCCCCTCACTTGCTCACTCGTGTGTGTTCTTTTTCTCAAAATCTTAAACACACCCACAAACAAATGTATGGAATTTGAAGGGAATAGGATATAGGTAGAGACAAGAATCACTTTAGGAGGTGGTAGGAGAAAGGAAGAGAAAGAAGTGACTAAAGAAGGGAAGGAGTTGAAAAGTAGAACCTGAGGAAAGCAAGCATTTCAGGAGACATGGAGCGATCAACTCTATCAAGATACTATAGGGAAATCATTAAGCAAGTAATGTCAGGACTAGGTTCCTCCACCACATAACAAAAATGGTATTATTACGAGGTCATTCTGAGGATTAAATGAAATCATTTAGCATGAGGCCAGGCACAAGAGAAACTCTTGGCCAACAATATCTGCTGTTGTAAATAGTATAGTATCATATAATTACTAATCATCTTCCAACTATGATGAGTGCTTTCTAGTTGGTCATTTGAATATGTTGTGACTCTCACTTTCAAAGAGATGAGTGTCAATATGAAGAGAAAGACGTAAGCAGGTATGAGAAAGATGCATACACAGTAGAAAGAGGCTCTAAAAGGGAGAAGTGAACACCTTATGAGTCCTTTGTCAGATGCAAATGATAAGATTAGCCTTATACCTTAGATTTCACTCTTGGGCTTATAAAGTTTGCTGAGCTGGTTCATGGAGTTTTGAATCAGTGTAATTATTATGTTCCTTGTTCAAACTTGGGAGAACAAACTCTTGGGAAAGAACAGACAAGATTCAGGATCTTTTATCTCTCCTTTGTGCATAGACCTCTTGTGAACTTTCTCTACCATAGACAAATCAGAATGGCTTTGAACAATGACAGTTTTGGAGCCTGAACAATGGTTGATATGTAGACCCAATTTAAACACGGAAAACAGATAATTTATTTATAGCATATCAAAAATAGGATTTGGCTGAATCCAGCCACTTTCCTAGCGCTACTCTTTGTTCTTTGAGGAATGGATCACTTTACCCTTGGCTGAATCAGGTTTTTTCAAACTATTCTACTCAAAAAATGGTACTCTGATCAACCCCATGGGCATCACTTGGGTACTTCTTTCAAATACAGAATCTCAAGCCCGACTCCACATCTCGTGGATCAGAATATGCATTTTGGCAGAACTTCAGGGAAACTCTCTGTAGGTTGAGAGGAATTGGCTAGAATACTATCTGAGGGCCGAGGAACTTGAGCACATCCCCTTATTGCTTCATTGTACTATTGGGTGATGTCAGGGCATCATGAAGGAATCTTGGGTTATGGTCTACCTCATAGTTCATTGCAGGGGACACTATCATTAGAACAAGGTACCACTGCTTTTCTTATCTGAGTTACTTGATATCGATTAGCACAAATGAGTATTTCTGATTGCTGTAGACTAGATGTTTATATCCCCCCCCCCATTCATATGTTGAAATCTTAAACCCCAACATGATGGTATTAGGAGATGGGGTTTTTGGAAGGTATCAAGCAGAGCCCTTGAGAATGGGATTAGTGCTTATATTATAAACGATGCTTAACAGAATGCTCTTGCCCCTTCTGCCTTGGGAGGTTGCAGCAAAAAGTTGATCTAGGAAGCAGCTTTCACCGGACACCGGATCTTCCTGCATCTTGATCTTGGACTTTAGACTTGAGAACTATGAAAAGTAAATTGTTACTGTTTATTATACCCAGCCTATGGTATTTCTGCTATAGAAGCCCTAACAGTCCCATTCATGTTAGGGGTAGAACTGATTATTTTGCCACTGGAAATTGCTTCTAGACTCATAAGAAAGTAAAACTTCCCGAAATCGTAAATCTTGGCAAAGAGCTTCATTGATGGTTTATATAAAATTTGCTGTCACTTGTGAACTGTGTGACTTCAGGCATTTTTTAACCTCTTGAACCTTAAGTGTTCTCATTCAGAGAATGTGAATAATTATTGTACCTCTACCTTAGGGCTTAGGGGAAATTAAATGAATTAGGATATATAAAGTAGTTATCATAGTGTCTAAGACCTAGTAGGGCTCAGTAAATACTTACCTATTATTTAGTTTATTATTCCATTGTAATTGAGTATCTATTATCTAATCTCATATAAGGACACTAAAATAATAGATTTCTAAATACTCTGAATGGAATTCGGGAATTTTAATTTAAGTGAGATCAACAAATACCATGATATTAGAAATCTAGGTGGCACTTACGGAATCTGCTCTCTTAGTCTCCATTCTTTGACCAGTAAAACCATTTATTTCTTTTGTCCCTGCTACATTGGAGACAAAATTCTCCCCTCTTTCTCAAGGCAATGCTATTGTTTCACCATCCCCGCACTGTGCAAGTGCCTCTCACAGCTGCAGAAACAGATTTGATCAGATGAACACAGCAGCATACAAACACATGTTTACCCTTCTTTGCCACAATTCATCTTACTTTACATTTCCTAGGAATACATTTTAGGATGGAAATACCTTTATTCCATTTATATTTACTCAATTATTTGGCGTATTTTCTGTCTTTACAACCTAATTAAACTCAGCACATCAACTTAGCGGAAGGCATGACAGCTGTAGAAACTTGGTTTATTGGCTTTGAGAGAAAAAGGACAAGCTGGCAGATCATCTTCCCGTTTTGTGACTGTATGCAATTGAGTATGAGTATGAATGGTATTGTGGCCCCTAATATTAAATTCTGCTACTAAGCCACCATCGTCAAAATGATATAAATGACTGTAACCTTTCATATTTTCCAGGAAGACACAGTGATTGCTTCTAACGGAATGCCAATTCATTCTCTTATTCAGAATATTTAATTCTGAACTATTGGCCTATTACCCAGCAGCTGTCATTTCTGACGTCTTTTGACTGCCTTGATGAGACTGGAAGAAACTCTTAATTTGCTTAATCTAAAATATATATATTTTTTTATATTCTAGAAACCATGAAAGAAATCCTTGAGCCCTTCGTTCATATATTCTCCTTAAATTGTAGAAGCTTAGAGCCTTTTAATTTCATTGACTCTATTGTTATTCTTCATCTACAACGCTCGTAAGTCTATTCTCCAGACCCTTGGAAAGCTCTGACAGGAGACGCTCTCCCTCCTCAGTGGATGCTTTCACATAGATTCCTCACCTGTCATCATCACCACAGTTCAGGTTCACTTATAAAAGATAAGGATTGGGGGCGTCTGGGTGGCTCAGTGGATTAAGCCGCTGCCTTCGGCTCAGGTCATGATCTCAGGGTCCTGGGATCGAGCCCCGCATCGGGCTCTCTGCTCTGCAGGGAGCCTGCTTCCTCCTCTCTCTTTGCCTGCCTCTCTGCCTACTTGTGACCTCTCTCTCTGTCAAATAAATAAATAAAATCTTTAAAAAAAAAAAAAAAAAGATAAGGATTGCCTTTGGTTAACTCCACCGTCCAGCAGTAGTGACTGCATTCCTCCCAGGTGCAAAACAGGTGATATTGTAGATGTGGCTTTCCCCACATGGCTGAGTCACTGGTAATGATTAAAAATTCAAAAGGACTATCAAAGACCCACATTATCGCTCCCTTACAGGGAACTTTAAAAGCATGTTGTCTCAATTGTTTCTTCTAGGGCTTATATCGGTTCCATTTTTAAGCTATCAATGTGATCCCTCTTCATGGGTTCATAGGAACAAGTGACAGGAGAAAATGTTTTGCTATGGCTCATTGTATGTACCAGTTTGGAATTTCACTTTATATTCCACTTCCAAAATGGGATAAAAATACATGGGATAAGCTCCTAAGTCAGGTAAGTCTTCACATCCTAAATAGCTCCTCTCTGAAGCCTCTCCAGATTCCGTTTGCCCTCTGGGCGGATGTGAACATACTTCTTTATTCCCAGCGGTGCTGTGTATCCTGCTTTATAGGCCCAGTATCTATAAACAACACAGCTGTTGAACACAAGAGCGTAGTGCTTAACGGCTCAAGCTTTGGAGTTACTGTCCTGAATTCAGATTCCAGCTTTGCCATTTTCCAGCTCCCTAGACTTATATGAGTAACTGAGCCTCTTTGACCCAGAGTTTATCTGTAAACTACGGACGATAATAATGCATGTCTCATCAGCTTGTTGTGAGGATTAAATAAAATGTAATTAGCAAGTTGGTACAAAGTACCAAGTGTAATACTAACCCTACATAGGTAAGAAGTAGTTGTTTTCATTACTTATTAGCCTACATGTCTGACTCAGTACACTGTAGACTTTTAGAGGACAAGACTTGGGTTGATTTCATTTTTGTGTCTCTGAAAGTAGTGGAGGGCTCTGCATTTAGAGGTTTAATGAATAGTGAATGAATCAATGTATGAATGAAGAAATAATAATTTCCAGTCTATAATTTGTCAAAGAAACAATTTCCAGGTAGGTACCCCCTCCCCCCACCTTAGGGAGTTTTCTTTAAAATGGTCCTAGTGGGGCGCCTGGGTGGCTCAGTGGGTTGGGGCCTCTGCCTTCTGCTCAGGTCATGATCCCAAGGTCCTGGGATCGAGCCCCGTATCGGGCTCTCTGCTCAGCAGGGAACCTGCTTTCTCCTCTCTCTCTCTGCCTGCCTCTCTGCCTACTTGTGATCTCTGTCTGTCAAGTGAATAAATAAAATCTTAAAAAAGTTTTAAAACAGTCCTACTGCTAACAAGGTGGGAGCTAAAGCTAGGTCTGCAGGGTGGCTGGGGCGTGAACTCCTTGGCAGCATCTCTGGAGAGCAACATGGATCTCAGTCACGTTCACCTTCATTCATTGGTTTACGACTTACTCATTTTTTTTTCCACCGTGTAGTAACCCACATGCTCAATTTTCTAATGCTTATTGTAATTTTAAGTTTTCTTCCTTTTTGTAAGAAAAGCAACAAAACTATGGCAAATGTCGCGACAAACCCACATTTTCTCCCCTCTTTAGCTCAGAACCTCCATTATTCTGCATAGAAACGGGCTGCAGCTGTTGGAAGGTGCAACAGATCTGAAATATGACATTTGCTCTGATCGATCCATTACTTATATGTGGCAGAAGTTATCCTTCACCCAGTTTCATTTCTTTATGCCTCACCGCCTGTTGGCGAACTAGCTACTGTCCTTGAGGGTTCACACCTCCACGCTTGCTCAGCACCATTAACCCTGATGATACCTCTTCCTTCCATGGTTTCCAGATTATTCAGATAGAGTAATATTTCTATCCCAATCATGTTTAAGGATATTATCTTATATTTTTAACAGATAATGAAAGGGAACTGAGGCAAAGCAATAGACAGGTAAGATGACTAGGTTGGACTGGTCTCTGATGAGACCATCAAGGTTTCATAGGTACTTGCCTGTCAAAGAGCCTAGGGGAGAAATAGGAAGAAGGGAGAGTGACAGCTTTGGCTAAATCCTGTACCCCCCATGGAAGATGAAAGTATGACACATGGGTTAGTTAGAAAGTACCTTTTCTTTGATGGCCATAAGCATATTGCTGTAAGAAGTAAGTGTTTTAGTTTTCAAGATGGCAATTTATGACTTCGCATAGCCTGTTCCTGAGGTGGGTTTCTGGCCAGCTGGATAGTGATAGAAATACAGGTGTTACTCAAAGAATGCCTGTGGTAGTTCTGGGAAGAGATTCTTTAGACCATCAGACTATGCTACCCCAGGAGTATTACCAACTACCCACGACCTAAGAGCAGAGGGTGAGGTAGGCATTCTTATTCCCTGCACTGTTGATTTGCTTCCTGGTACACCACTACTCATCTTTTCTTCCCTTTGGTTTGATTGATATGCCCAGCTGTGGAGCTCTACCGTGGTTCATTCCAGCCCCGCTGCACAAAAATAAATAAATACATACATACATACATACATACATACATACATACATACACCTAATAGAAATGGACATCTAAGGCCTCTAGCTCTGAATGCAGAACAGGTTGAAAAATGATAACTTAATTGCTTAATGCATTTACAGATTTGATTACCTGTTATTAAATAGTTAGCACAGCCTTTATTCATTAAGTCTTGTATCAATTCAATCAGAGAGAATGAATGAATATCAACTAGAACTGGGTCACATGCTGATTTTACCACTTCCTGGCTTTGAGGATATTAGGTCTGGTTATTAACCTCATTGAATGTCAGTTTTACTTTTAAAGTTTGAGTGATAGTAACTAACATCAGGTTGTTAGAGAATTAAATGTGGTACCATATATAAAACTTCCAGAGTGGGGGCTGACATGTAGGAGGTGCTCAAGGGTTGGTAGCTGAAAAGGATGTTTCTAACCTTTTTTTTTTTTTTTTTACATACTGGATGGGGTAACCATTTTCAATCCAGGAATTGTTTGTATTTGTAGCCTCTTAATAGTAGCATTTTGAAATTCTATTGTAGAATTTTAAGAATTCGAGGTTTTGGATTTTGTTCTTCTTACTGTGTTAGAAAAAAGATTAAAAAGAAAAAACTAGGTTGGTTTCATTTTAATAGATCTATTAATAGGAAACCAAGCACTGAGATTTCTTTGGAATGCAAAAAAGTAGGAAGTTCATAAGCAAATGCTTATAATAGGAAGGCATGTTTTTCCTCCATAAGAAGATAGTTTAGAGGTTTTAAACTAGGGGCGCCTGGGTGGCTCAGTGGATTAAGCTGCTGCCTTTGGCTCAGGTCCTGGGATCGAGCCCCGCATTGGGCTCTCTGCTCCACAGGGAGCCTGCTTCCCTTCCTCTCTCTCTGCCTGCCTCTCTGCCTACTTGTGATCTCTCTCTCTGTCAAATGAATAAATAAAATCTTTTAAAAAAATAAAATAAACTAGTTAAGAGTCTTACCTTTAGGGAAAATTGGAAATATTATCTTATTCTTACAAAGTCAGTCAAGAAATGTGGACTGACTTTCCAAGATTGTTGCATTTGTGGGACAGAGAAGTTTGCCGCTAAAGTCTCACTCTGAGAATTTTGGCTAGGTACAAGTGAAAAGCTGTGTTTTTCATTATACATTTGCTATGATATTTTTGGAAGTATCTAATTCCTTTCTAATATGTCAATTCCATGAGTCTTACAGCATCTGGATCTTTAGATCTTAGCTGTGTTCAACCAGTTTCAGGATTCTTCTGATTGGATTTTGCTGGGGGTTTGGAGAATGAGGGCTTTCTTTGGCTTGGTCCAGGTCCTTTGCAGGCCAGGCCTAACTTGTCCAGGTAAGGACAGGTACTGGACATGTGGAGGAGAATTATATTTTGACGTGTTTGAGAAACTCAATAACATCTCAGCAGAGCCAAGCCTTCTGAGAGAATGCCAGCAGTAACAGAGTGGGTTCCTGGGATTCTGGGCACACAGGCAAGAGTAGTTCAAAAATCTGGGGTATCCTTCTGAAGAAGGAAGACTTTCTAGGAATAAAGCCATAAGATATGTCCTATGAGACCTCAGAAAACTAACTGGTAGAAGCTGTGGTATTTCCAAGAACCAATTAGAAACTGAATGATCTCTTCTAGGAGAGTGCGTTCCCCACCAGTGGAGGTATTGGAGAAAAAGGAAAGGCAAGCACTTCAGTGTTACTGAAGGAATTCATATTAAAGGATACATGTTGACCTTATTAAGTATTAAGTTCTCCTCTGCCTTAGAGATTCAGTGACTGTTCAAATTAGATCTTTTTTTTTTTTTTTTTTTTAACAACACATTTCCATTGGAAAGTTCTTCTCTGATGTGCCAATCCAGTTTTTCCTCTTTGGAATTTATGAGAAATGACGGAAATCCAGAGTGTATAGAGGTGACGGCTAATTAATATATTCCTCTCAGAGAAATAGCGCCAGGGTACCAACTCTGTTGGGATTTTTATTTATTTTAGCAGCACTCTGATTTCTTCTACTCTGTTGGTGAAGACGAGAGAGAGAGAGAAAGCAGGGGATAAAGGGAGAGCATATTCAGTTTCCCATAAAAAGAAAGAAAAAGCAATAAATTGAATTCTTAAAAAAGTGAACGAAGCTCTTTGCCCAGGCCTTTATGGTCATTTATCAAGTTCCTCTTCCCTTACGTGACTCCCTGCTGATTCTGAAGCATTTCCCTCAAGAATGTCATCACACAACGGCTAGAAATCCTGATACGTCGCTGTTTTACCACGCTTCCTCCCTTGTATTCCAGCTTGGAGAGTTTGCAGAGCTCTGGTTAATTAATGCTGAACCTTTTAGGGTATCTATGAATCCTGGCAGGGGCGGTAGGGGACTAGAATTTAATTAAAGGCACAAGCTATGTGGGGATTTTGGAGTCTCATACCCCAGGAGGGAACCTGACACTGTGTGGAGGCTGCGGGTGGGAGGTAAGCAGGGTGCCAATGCGCGGGGACTGCAGGCAGATGAAATCAAAAGGCCTAAACCAGGAAGAAGAAACACAGAGACTGGCACCATCCAGCTGAGTTTTGTCAAAGGCAGGGTCTGGAGAAGATGTGTGTGCGGAGCATGTGCACACGGGCTTGAAGGTAGCAGCCCTTTCGCCTGATAGAAATTCGATGATGGCAGCAACAAAACCTAAACAGAGAACAATTAAAGAGCAAGGGGGTAGCTAATGAAATGAAAATAACTTTAAAAGGATGAAAAGGAATTGTTGTTAACACACCATGGGGTTGACCTCTGAACCTAGCTGCTGTGGAAACATAATAACACAGAGTCAGCTCCTGCAATGCAAATAAGCCCCTTCCTGGGCGGAAATAGGGCTCTTTGGAGAAAGATTAACTTTTCTGTCCACGGGGGCGTGATTTAACTTGCTGGAAGGGTAATTTGACAAATGGCGCCATTGTGGAGCAAGTGAATGCTGCTGGTTTCTATTAGAAGAGCATATGCTGCAAAAGCAGGAAGAAAAACATTCTTGTGGTTCCCCCCCTTAACATAAGGACAACTCTGAGCCCGTTCATTTTTGAGAGTTCCATAACCGGAAAGAAAGCTCCAAGTTTTGGGTAACACATGACTTACTCAGAGTCCAATGAGCCTAGTTCAGAAAACATTTCTCTAAGGGGGCGTGTGGGTTGGCTTAGTCCACACTGGGTTTTAGGATCTCAACTATTCTTGTCATTTTCATCCACCTGGTTCAAGTTAAAAATAAAAAAGAGTTTTGGGGTGCCTGGGTGGCTCAGTTGGTTAAGCATTTGACTCTTGATTTCAGCTCAACTCATGAGCCCAGGGTCCTGAGATCGAGCCATGAGTCAGGCTCCATGATGAGTCTAGAGCTTGCTTAAGATTCTCTCTCGGCCTCTCCTGCTCATCCCCCATGCGCGCGCATGCGTGCGCTCTCTCTTTAAAAAAAAGTAGTTTCTTCTACTTGGAAATTGGGTTAGTTGGGATTATGATATTGGGATTTGATGGATATTTGCACACCAAATTACACTTACCATAGTGTGTGGCTAATACTAATTGATTTCCCTTCACCAAGGAAACTGATAAGTATCTTTGCCCAGGTTGGGCTGAGGGAGTTTTCAAGTTCTGACTGTGTTGGGATTCCTCTTCCCTTATCTCCTTCTTTTATGTGCCATTCACTGATCCTCATCTCAGCCCCGGGCCATTTTGCAGGAAAATATTCCTTCCATAAATAAAAAGTTTAGACCAGAATCTCCATCTTTCTGGGGGCAATTATTGCTCGGTGTTCAAGCCTCATGTTCAAAGTTCTTAATATTGATATCTCTTGCTATTGTGATTCTTAATATACCCTTACATAGAAGTGTTTAGATCTGGGGATGCTCCAATTTGAAGAGAGACCCTCTCTTTTGGTACGTGCTCTGCACAATAACTCTGCTTGAGCTGCTCTAGATGGCAGAGATGGGAGAGGATTTTTACACCGCTCTGGCTGTTGCCAAGGGAAGAAGAACCTTTGTAGGACGTTCTAACCAAGAGGCCCCTGTAGTGTGTTGAAATCATCCATTCGCTCTGGTATTTATCTCCTGAGTGCCTCCTGTTTTTCAGGAAGGGCTCTAAAGGGAACAGGTGGGAGCAGGTCCTTGTTTCCATGTGTGCCATTTGCTAATGAGAGGATGCAGATGACACTCAAATCCCCAATTCACAAATCAGTTGCCCATAGCAATGAATGCCGCATGCAAAGGAACTGAACAAGGGCAGGAGGTTCCTTGGGGATAGTATGGCTGGAGACGACCCCTGAAAGGGGGAGACCTCCCACCCGAAATCTGAAGAGATGAGAAGGAGCCAGTGATAACAGATGTGGAAGAAGGGGATTCCAGACAGAGGGAGCAGAATGCTCCAAACATAGAAGCCCGAGAGCCAGAGTGGCCGGAATGGAGGGACGAGGGGAATTCTAGGAGGCAAGCAGAGGCCAGCTCCTGAAGTATATGCTCGTTCACTGACAGTGATCATTGCCAGTCTCATCCACTTTTTACAAAATTCCCCTTCGTAATAAAAAAAAAATTATGCCTCTACTTTTCCTATTTTTGCCCAAGACCATTATTAACTAATAATAACAAAAATAAATGCATTAAGTCCATCGGATGTTCTCGTCACATTGGGTATTTTACGTATATCATCTCATTTAATCCTCCTGTGAGTGCTAAGAAGTAGTGATGGAACCATTTCTTCATTGTCCCAAGATTTAGGCATAGCTAGTCAGTTATGTTGGCTTCTTTCCAAAGGGAGAGATTTACTTCTAAACTTTATAGCTTTTCCGGCATTGCCGTTGTGTTCTTGCTATGTGCCAGGCACACTATATTTTATACATATTACCTCAATATAGAAACTAATCCTATGGAGTGGATATTATTCCTATTTGCAAGTAGGAAAGCTGAGAAATAGAACATTGAAAGGATTTGCTTGAGGCCAAACGTCAGTAATTGGCAGTGTTGGGATTCAGAGTTAAGTCCTTGTCAGTCTAATCACTATCCTAGCAAATATTCTATTGAACTATGTCCTGCCTCCTGATGTCATCAGGGTGTCACTTAGGAAACATATGTCCAGGTTGCAGGAGGGCTAACTTGATAAGGATGGGTTGTTGGGACAGAATTTAAAACATGTGTCGTTTTACCAGTATAATTTCATGCTCCCATGTGGGCAAAATCTTATCCATTTCTCTTCTTCTCTATCAAATACAGAATTTTCTATGAGCTATTTCTTGATTAGTCCGAATCCAATACAAACTCAGCATCAGGTGAGCCCCATGGCACTTGTCACTCTGCCTTGGTTCTGGTTATGTTTGTAAGTGCTTCCTTCTTTCTACTTAGGTCCTATATGTATATTCACTCCCCGAAAAATAGGGCTGTGTCTCTCTGCTCTGTGCCTCATCTGTACATCTAGCTGCTTAATGTGTCACTAGAGTAGGTGATCAGCAAACATTTCTCTAAGTAGCTGATAAGTCAGGAAGGGTCGGAAGCATCCTGTCCCTGTTATCCTATTGCTTAGACTAAAGCACTCGAAAGGCTTTGCTTGGAAAGCCACCAAAGAATATTTTTAGTGAGACAGATAATGAGACTGTCTTCTGAGATGGGAGAAAACATCAGTACAAGGTGAATGGCCACAGAACTGTACTGTTTTTTGCCAACTGATGTCTGTGCCTCTTGTCCCTGTGGATAGAGAGAACCAAAAGTTTTCTCTCACTCTTAGGGTGGGTCTGACTGGCTGTGTTTTTAACCTCTGTGAATGGAGTTTTGGCCCTGCAGCTCTAGGATTTACCTGGGCCAGATGGGGCCTCTCCGGGATGGATATGCCCCAGGAAGCTTTGCCATCGGAACCTCTCAGCGCCTCACACTCTATCCAGTGCTGCCTGATCTATCACTCGGCCTCACATACAAAAGCCAATCAAATTACAAAGAAAGGAAAAGAAAAAAAGATCTTAGGCTGCCCCTGCTCCTTTTTGGCATGACCGAAGAACATTATTCCATGGGGAGTGTGCTCTTTAGAAGGAATGATTTTTCTACAGAAACAGCTGTGGTTAGGGGAAGACACAAGGTAAAACAGGAAAACATTCTCTTTGATCTAGAGAATAAACAGAAAACAAAGTGGTTAACCTTAGCAATCTTACTGGCTAACTCACGGTTACATATGGTATCTATCCCCCATTGTCTATGACTGAGTAATATGGAAAGACAGATGTTAGGTTATATTAGAGAGAGAACAGTTTACAGCCGTAACCTCTCCTGCTTTCCATTTGACAGGTTACACATTGAAAAAACCTCATACAGATTCTAGGGTTGGCTTCGATCCAAGTGAAAATAATAGCCTAAAAACTCATTATTGCTTTTAATTTTGACCAAACCTTTTTGGTTTTTTGATACTATGTTGCTTTGAGGGGAACATGTGATAGGAAAATGGCCAGTTTCTGCAAAGCAAGTAATTTGAAACTCACAGAAATGTTGTGAAGTTGATTTAATTGCACCCATTGTACAATTAAAGGAATGGAGGCTCAGTGTGTTTAAGGAGAATGTCTGTGGCCATTCCACCAGTGAGCCAGGGGCGGGGGAGGGGGTCTATCAACCTCCTAGAGCCAAGTTCTTTCCTTTTTCTTTACTGTCTAAACATATCTCAAGCCCAGCCAACCTCAACAACACTGGTCTCATATTAAACAAAAGAAAACTCATTTTAAAAAAGAAATAGGGGAACTTGGGTAACTCAGTGGGCTAAGCATCTTCCTTCAGCTCAGGTCATGATCCTGGTTCAGGAATCTAGCCCTGTGTCCGGCTCCCTGCTCAGCAGGGAGTCTGTTTCTCTCCCTTCCTCTGCTCCTCCCCTGTTCCTGCTTGCTTGCTCTCTGTTGGTCACTCTCTTTCTCAAATAAATAAATAAATAAATAAATAAATAAATCTTTTTTAAAAAGACAAAAAATAAGCGAAAGCACTAGCTAAGTCAGAGGATCTTGATTGAGCTTTGATGGTGGGAATATCAAAGTTCAGCTCTTGCCTAAAACCTCAGACAAGGAAGGCAAGAGAAACTGATCTAAGGCTAATCATCCACCAACCAAGGTTGGGATGGGGGTTCACCAAATGTATCTGTTTCCTTGGGATAGTATAACAAAGTATCATAAACCAAATGGCTTAAAACAACAGAAATGTATTGTCTCATAGTTTTAGAGGTTAGAAGTCCAAAATCTAAGCAGGGCCGTGTTTCTTATGAAGGTTCCATGTAGAATCCTTCCTTTCATCTTCCTGACTTCGGGTGATGTTTGTCAGTCATTAGCATTTGTTGGCTTGTGACGACATCACTCCAATCTCTGCACGTCATCACATGGCACTCTTTTGTGTCGCTGTCTCTCTTTGTATGACGTTCCCTCTTCATGTAAGAACACCAGTCATACTGGTACCCTAATGTACCAGTACAGTCAACTGTACCCTAATGACCTCACCTTAATTTGATTACATCTCAGATACCCTATTGCCAAATAAGGTCGTATTCACAGGTACCAGGGATGAAGGCTTCAGTGTTTCTTTTGAGCAGATACAATTCAACACATAACACCAAGTTGTAAATGTGCCTCAGAATTTCTCTGTGCTGATGCCCATGGTCACCAAATGTATCACTGCTAATATGCTGAGGTGTGGGAGGAAATCGAGTGATTTAATCTCTTTGACAGGCAGCCCTAGGATTCTCCTCCTGTCACACCACACTTTGCTGTCATTGTCTCTTCCCCATCACTTGCAATAATTTTTGTGTCATGCAGAGTGCGTGGGTTGGCCTCTGATGAAGTGAAGCCTAAATCCTTGGGGCTCTAACCCAGGGCAGAAAGGCAGAGACCCAAATGCCTTCTCTCAGATTATCATCTGTTCATATATCCAGAGAGCAGATACATAATGGATATGGTACTTGATCTAGAAATCAAAGTGAATAGTCCCTAAGGGAAAAATTAGGGACTAGCTCTTAGTAAGTGTAAACACCAGGGAGCACTGCCTCCACAGTGTGCTCTGACCACTGGTGCAGAGGGAGACCCGAGGAGCTCACAGAGCAGATACAACCACACACCAGGGGCCTGGACTCCTCCACCAAAGAGACAGAGATGGCATGTTTAGCAAAGGCATTTGAGGACCTCTGAAAGATTAAATGACTTGACTAAATACCTTATTGCCAGGTGGATGACTAGGAAAGTGAGCGTAACTCTGACCATCGAGCCAGCTGGTGCCCCTTTAAGTGACAAAGCAATGAGTTTTTTGTTTTCATACAAGCAGTGGATGGTGTACAAGTCATGACCGTGCAGGCATTAAGAGTGTAGCTAGACAGCCTGGATTTTAATCCTGGTTCCTTCACGTAGACGCTGTGTGATTTGGGACAAGTTCCATCATGTGTAAAATGGCAATACTGATAATACTATCTACCTCATAGGGTGGATGGGAGGGTCAAATTCAGATGTGTTTGAAAGCACTTAGAACAATGCCTCATACATGGCAAGTGTTAAGGAAGGGTTGGTATTGGGATTATTATTATTATTAATGTCCTTCACTTCATAGTCAAAGTGTCCCGAACATTGTATCTTCAGAGATCGGAGCCCCACTGCTTTGTGAAGACGCATTCATGTCCCCAAAGCCGTGGTGTGTTTGGGTGGCAGGAGTGATGGTGGAGTCAGGGCATCGGGGGTGGGCATGGGCTGAGTGCACAGTCACCAGATAGTGAAGCAGAAAGAGAATCTCACGGAAGGCACCCAGCTACCATGGTGGAAGGCACCCCCCAGAGAAGTGGAGAGCATTCCTGGACCTGGCAGCAAACAAGTAGGAGATCCGAAAAGTAAGACTGACATTTATCAGCTCTTTCTGGTCTGATTGGAACCTCTGACCTCAGAGCTAACTTACGAGGGTGCTTTTGTTGTAATGACGATACTCTGAGGAACTGGTGGGAAATACAGGAAACTGATTTCCAGGCCCTCCACCATTTATCTGCTGGTGTTTTTTCATTCTTTTCTCTGTGTCAAGTTTCTTGGTTTGTACTGTCGGTATATTCGCGTCTGGATACATGTCTCTCACTCTCCTCCTTTCTAGTCAGTGGCTTTTCACGTGCTATAAGCCTGTAAAACAGATCACCGTGCTTGTTAGACTTTGTGTAAATCACACCCCATGCTGCACCACTCTGCTTTTTGTTTACATCAACCGGGTGTTCTTTAAGCAGATGAAACATTTGAACAGGAGTTAGGAAATTCAGATTCAAGTTCTGGTTCTTTTCCTAGTTGTTTCACGGTCTGATTCAGGCCTCTTGATACTTTAAGATAGAATAAAAATCCCACTTTACAGGTGTAGAAACGGGGACTCAGAAAGATATCTGGGTAGGAAAGAGAATAGGAATTCAAAATCTGCGTCTGTCCAACTCAATACCCATGTTCTTTTCTGCTTAATGCACTCTTTTAAAAGTTTTAAAAATGATTGAAGATATAGATATTTGCCACATAGGGACACGGATGTATTTTCCTTAATTAATCTTGAGACAAAAACTTACTGGTGTCCCTACCTATGTTTTTTGTGCATCAGTCACCACCACCATCTAGGTTTCCTCAAGAGACCCTGTACTGATGACTCTTAAAATTACTGTTGTGCAAGGTGAGTGGGAAATGAACAAGATGGGAGAGCTTGGGTTGGGGAACAGACTTTGAGCACTGAACAGCAGGCAGCATTGCTGTTGGCAGAGTAACAGAGAAGGTGCTGTGGCTTACCCATGCCATCGTGGCAAAAAATAGCATGGAACAGCTGGTGAGCTGTCAGAATGATCTTAAGGAGGAAATGTGAAATGTCTCTGCTTGGTACATTAATCGAGAGTTATTTGGACAGAACCGAACTGCCAGGGGAGGAACCGGCAAGGTGGTAACTCACCCTTCCCTGGCCTTCCATATCTCTCTCGAATGTGCTTCTGGGTCACTGCCTCCTTCACATTCATGCTCCCTCATTTGTATACTCTCTCTCACCACCTCACCTGACCCACAACCTGAGATACAGGTGCACACGCACAAAGAGATCACAGAAGATAAAACACATTTAAGTACTTACAGATATTTCATCCAGACAAAATTTGAAGGGGCTTTGCGCACATGAGCAATTATGATGTTTTTTGGAAGGGAGACCTTTCTCAATACTTGGGGTTAAGTCCTAATATGGCTTTGGTTATTCTATGGAGTTGTCTAAACTTAAAACATTTTACCGTCATTAAGACTTTGTCATGATTGGCGAATTCAGAGCAGGGATGAAAGGGAGAAATGCAGACAAGGAAAGGACACATAGATGGGCATGACAGTCTTGACCAGGGTATGGACTTATTTCTGCTGCAGGAGAAGAAACACATCAAGGTCCAGCCTCTTGCATCAGACTGCAGAGTGGCTTTGTGCTGGGAACAGTGTGGGCAGCCTGAAGTAGCTGAAGTCATGAATATTATTTTTACAGGTAACTCGGAAAAAGCAGTTGTAGCAGAGAATCAGGTGTTGTGCTTTTGTTATGACCTTGAATAGAGGCTGCTACCTTTTGGTTTCTATTTCAGATAATAAAACCTTCTCCCTCCCACTTGCTCTCAGGGAAAGACAAAAGAATCAGGTGTCTCAGAGACTTCCGAAGGAATGGTTGCAGTGTCTGTGCAGTTGGGCCCTTAGAGTGGCCCAGTTATCTGTTGAGGCCGTTCATTTTGTTCTTCCTGTTGGGGAGCGATTCTTTGGAGTAGAAAGCAAGGAACAATAATTTGTTCAGTAGGTGGAACAAGAAATGGAGAATTTACATAAGCCAGGGAGTCCAAATTAATTTTATAAAGTAGTGAATGTACTTTTTTTCTTGGATTTTGAAGTAACTGACAATATTTCCCTTGTGAGATGGAGTTCTTTGCTTTTAATGATATCATAGGAACACTCCCAAGCTGTTGTGGAGGATTGCTGGTATGAGGTTTTAAGTGAATGAGGATACTTCCGTATAACTGTTGTCAGCAATTCTATAATACTGAATTTTGGTGTTTTCCTTCGGATCAGAGCAAAGAGCATGCATATCTGCATTGGGAGCTAAGAGTTTTTCAAAAATAACAATGAGTTGTCTTCCTTTTCCTGCTGTCCGCAGCAACTGGACCATTACCGAGAACTATGCACTGAACCCGCTGCAATGGACAAACCACGTGTTGCTCGTTATCTTGGTGTTACTGCTCCTTTTGCTTAAGTTTTAAAAATGTACTCCTTCTCTGTTCATATTGATTGTGAACAGGGTCTTTGAAATGTCCTAAATGTAACACCCAAAATATCTCCATGTATTTTAACTTCTATAAAGAAAACAAGGCCAGCCTTGCTGGAAAGTGAAAAAAAAATAAAATACAGTCTTCAAAAGCTCAATCTTGGACTTCAGTTCCAAGGTGGGAAGCTTCCTGGTGATTTACACTCTACTTGATATAGTCCATTCATTTTTTTAAAAATATTTTATTTATTTATTTGACAGAGATCACAAGTAGGCAGAGAGACAGGCAGAAAGAGAGGGGGAAACAGGCTCCCCACTGAGCAGAGATCCTGATGTGGGGCTTGATCCCAGGACCCTGAGATTATGATCTGAGCCAAAGGCGGGGGTTTAACTCACTGAGCCACAGAGGTGCCCCTAGTCCATCCATTCTTAAGAGAGACAGAGTACAAATTACATTATCATAATATAGAGGCAACAGCAACAATTCTGACCACTGATTTACTAACAGCAAAGTAGACTTAAGGTGTCAAATAGAAAGAACTCTTCCAAGCTAATAACAGTATCCAGAAGTCATTACTGTTGGCTTTAAGGTAAGACAAGTGGTTCTACTAATGGCTAAGAGAAGCAGATTTCCTATCTATATCATCAGTGGCTGTTTAGAATGGATGTAATACCAATATTTTGCAAGTTAGTTTGTCTGAGAGAGCATGTGCTGGGGAGGGGCAGATGAAGAAGAATGGAAAGAATCCCAAGCAGACTCCCCACTGAGTGTGGAGCCTGACGTGAGCTGAGCCTACAACCCTGAGATCACTACCTGAGCTGAAATCAAGAGTTGGACACCTAACCCACTGAAGACACCCCCAAATTTTTCAAGTTTAAACTAGGTAGGAAAGAAGGTATATAACTTGGCATTTCTTCTTTAATATATATGGAGCAAAAAAAGCTGTATGGCTATTTTCTTATATTGGGGTCTCAACTTTCAAATCTTAGTACCAGTCTGAAAAAGTATTTGAGTCTTTTGTTTTCTAAAGCTCAATATATTGGTCAGTCACTGCTTAACAATGCTGCATAACAAACCACCCTAAACATAGTGGTTTATAGTAGTAAGTACTCACATGCTCATGTTTTCTAAAGCTCAATATATTGGTCAGTCACTGCTTAATAATGCTGCATAACAAACCACCCTAAAACATAGTGGCTAATAATATTAAGTACTCACATGCTCACAGACCAGGAGGTTGACTGAAGTTTGGCTTATCTCAGCTCAACTCAGCATGCTGGCTCTGCTCTGGGCTGCAGGTGGACTAGGATTGGCTCCACGCTGGAATTAGGTTCAGGTCTGCTCACTGTGCATTTATTCTAGGACTCAGGGTAAAGGGTCAATGGTTACCTAGGGCAAATTATTTTCATGGTACATTCTGGAACCCAAACAGGCAACTCAAACTACAGAAGCATGGTTACAGCCTCTATTTCATCCCATTGGCCAGAGAGAGCATACTGAAAAGCCTTAGTCATGAGATGGAAAATATTTTTGTCCCTGGTGGGAAGACACTGAAAAGTTACACAGTATTCCAAGGAATGAAGACATGGGACAATAATTTATCACATGAGCAATACTAGTTACTGCCTTGACTCTATTTGATGACAGAGTTTAGACCCTTGCAGATGGATAGGCCACTATAAGTCTTCTAGTTGAACCTTCCTCCAAGTGCACAAATTCTTTCCAGAGCAGTCCTGACAGATGCATTTCCAGTGGCTGCTTTGAGTTCTAGAAGTTCTATCATGATTTTATAAAACAGCCTGCTTCATAGTAGGGATATTCTAAAGGGAAAAAAAGTCTTATTTTTATTGAAAATCTACCTCCCTGTACATTCTTCCCATTCTTCAGAGGTCTACTGTCCATAACAAAGATGAATATGTACTCCTTTCTTCATGAGATAGTTCTTCGTGATGATTGTTAGCACATTTTCCTCTTGAAATCTTCGCTTTTCTAGTTTCCATAATCGTTCCTCGGATGACACAAAGTATTTCCCAAAATGTCACCATTCTTGGCACGCTAGTATGGATTGTCATTAAGGCCTATTGATGACTATTAACTCAGGATATTTATCAGAGAGCAGGATGTTCTGTACTTTGCCCAACCCCTGCAAAGCACAGGAGACTCTCCTTATCTCCAATAGCAACATTCTTCTATTTATTCAAAACTCTACATAAAAATTTTTATAGATACTCTATTCCACTTCTAGATCCTAGTGAACTCCTGGTTGTCTAATGTCTCCAGCTCTTCTTCTTGCACTCCATTTTGATGGAGTGATCCCAATCCTATACTTACACAGTTGTTTATTATATGTAAATGAATCTATATTTATCTTAATTAACTTTCATTGAATTTTATTTTTTCCCATCTCACTGCATTTGCATTCTGATAGTCAACATATCCCTTTCATATATAGGACAAGTGTGAACTTGTAACCATGGCTTCTCTTTCTTCATCTAGGTCACCGATACAACTATTGACCAGGTAGTTGTTAAGGACTTAGGCCTGTGATCAGCCTTACAAGATCTGGCCATCTTTTTAATGGGCCATATACATCCTTATATGTGTAAGCATCCCCTATTTTACTCCATTGTGATTTCAGCGATACCCCAGAAGACCTTGTCTGATATTTTTCTGTGATTCTTACACTCTGTCCACATCATTCTCCTGATCTTCACATTTGGTAAATATATTCCTAAGAACATGAAATGAGTTCCCTGGGACTGTCCTTAGTGAAGGTGTGCTAGCTTATTGCATCTCCTCTTTCTGAAGCCCAGAGGTCACAAAGTCAAGTGTGCATAAAGACCAAGAAGGTAGTAAATGTTTAGATCAGAAGCTGGGTGTAAGTTTGTTCTGGTGGTGGTGGTGAACAGAAATATGCATACTTTATGTAGAAGACTCTTTGCTAGTGGAATAAAATCCTTCTGTTAGCTAATTCCACCTACCATTTTGATTCCTCTTCTAAAGAAGTGTAAATTGTTTCATTTTTGTGAGAACTCATATCTTTTTCCTCCGTTTTGAAAATGAGGGCCATATTGCTACATCTCCTGGCGTAAAGTTGAAAAGGACCATAAAGGTCTCAGTTTAGTCCCCACTCAATTTAAAAATCCCTTCTACAATGTTTCTAATGTAGCTGTATAGATTTTTTTTTATGTCTGTCAAATTAGGGTGATCTCACTCTACCACAGTGCAGCTGCAACTATTTCTCCTTCATTCTGTCTCAGTGGAAAAATTGGCTTGCACCTTTCCCACAGTTGAGTCTACCTATGCCCTTGGCCTCCTGCCCTTTTGCCTCTTCTGGGATCTCATGCCATCTGTTACCTCATCTCCATTTTATCTGTTAAATTTCCCCTCCTCTACCTCATCCCCATCTGCTCACAACGTGCTCAAATATTCTAACATATATTGTTGTGTGTATGATTTCACTCAGCGGTGTCTCAGTACTGACTGAACACAATTTATATTCCTTAATGCACCATTCAAAACCTAACATGATTTAGCTTCAACCTACTTTTTTGTTCCAGCAGAATCCATTTCTCTCTAGCATATACTGTGTTCTTGCCAAACTCATCAGCTGATTAGACTTTCTTTTAATCTTTCCTTTTGATCATGTTAGTCTCATTGCATAGAATGCTACTTCATCACACTTGTTTTCACTCCTTCCATTTGTTGAAATCTTAGGTGTCCTTCATGACTGAGCCTAGGAGTCTCCTCTGTCATGAAGCTTTCCCTGCTCTCTCTTGCAGAATAACCATTTCCATTGAAATTCTGTCGAATTTTGGGTATGTTACTGTCTTTACCACTTTCTATTCTTTTTTCCCTCCCCCCTACCCCCTGAGAACCACCACTTTCTATTCTTCAACATGTTTTTATCCATGTTTTCTCTCATCTACTCAGTTACAAGCTTATCAAAACCCTACACTGTGCCCTGTCCATCTTTATATCATTTGGATCTAGAACAGTTCTCTGAATATAATATGAGCTCAACAAATATTTGTTGATTGATGGAATAATTAACTCTGTGACTTATTAATAATGATTAAGGGTTTTTCAGAATCACAACTCGATTTGCTATATGTTGGCACAACTACCCATGCGATTGATAAAAATCAAATTCTTACCCTGTAAAAAAAAAAAGAAAAGAAAATAGCTTTTACTTTTCATTTGGTGTGTTATCAATACAGGAATAGGTTTCTTTCATAAATATTACAAATGCATTATTCCTTTTTTATCCCTCAAAACTCCCGTTTGGCAGTTTTGTTGTTGTTTAGATAAAGAAACAAAGGCTTTAAAAGTTAAATAAGGCATTACTTGTTTTGGAGATGGAAAACCAGATCTGTACATGGACGTCTACTGGGAGAACAAGGTTTTTGGATGTATATAATGAGAAGAGCAGATAATTAGATAAAGAGATGCTTGGGTCATTTGTGATGCTGCTTTTACTTACTATGTAATTTAGGAAGGTTTGTGTTAGGCTTTTCTATTTGTAAAATTGATATTTATGTACCACTGTGCAAAATATGTGTCTGCTTGCTTACCTCCCTCCAAGAGATTAATGAGATGATTTCCAAGGAGCACTTTGATATTCTGTGATAAAAGAAAGAAGTTAGTATGAAGCAAAGCATTTCCTGCTTCTATTGAAGGTTTTAAAGAGGGTGAAAACAGCCTTTTAAAAATTATCAAAGTAAGAACTGGAAGAAGAAATAGCCATATATGTTTAAAATCAAATCAACAATGTAAAGCACCTAATGATCTTCTTTTTTTCTTTTAAGGGTTTATTCATTTATTTTCGAGAGAGAATGCAGTGGAAGGGGGTGGGGAGGGGCAGAGAGAGAGGGACAAGCAGATTCCATGCTGAGCACAGAGCCCAATATGGGGCTTGATCTCCAGGCCCTAAGATCATGACCTGAGCAGACACCAAGAGTCAGATACTTAACCAACTGAGCCACCCAGGATCCCCTCTAATGATCTTCTGGTATGTGTATTGTGCATTGCAATTTACCAACACTTTTACATACATTATCTCAGTTCTCAAAACTATCTTATGTAGTATATAAAGTAAGTATTTTTATTGTTTTTAAGATAAGAAAGCTAATACGTAGAGGGGCTAATTGACTGGTCATGTGACTCATGAAGCGGTCCAGGGTTAAACCCAGGTTTCCAGGATTCCAAACCCACGTTCAGGGTTCTTGCATCCCTGTGGTTCTTTTGACACAATAGCAACCAAACTGGGCCATCCACATTCTGTCCACATTCAGAGTTCAATATAAATGCTACTTCCATTATAAAGCTTTCCTATGGGGCGCCTGGGTGGCTCAGTGGGCTAAAGCCTCTGCCTTCGGCTCAGGTCATGATCCCAGGGTCCTGGAATCAAGCCCCGCATCGGGCTCTCTGCTTGCTGGGGAACCTGCTTCCGTTTCTCTCTCTCTGCCTGCCTTTCGGGCTACTCGTGATCTCTCTCTGTCAAATAAATAAATAAAATCTTAAAAAAAAAATAAGCTTTCCCATGTCACTCTAACCTAAAGCGAATTCCTCTTCTTCCCTAATTTTGTTGTCCTTAAGTAGTTCATAAAAGATCTGTTAAAACGATCTGTTAAAAGATCATAAAAAATCTTGTGAAAATGCACAGATCATCCTATCAGGTGTCTCCCTGGAAGCCTTCATATGGAGGTAGGTTCCCCGTATTTTCTTTTTCCTTAAAGCAGGCCCTTGGAATTTCCATTCTCCTTGATGGTTACCCTCATTCATTCCATCCTTGAGACTGAGCATCAGCACGAAGAGAATTTGAAAGGGCAAAATGGTTCTATTCATTTTGGAACCAATGCCTAGCACAGTATGTTGTACAGAGTAGGTACTTCATACACATTGCTGAATGAATGGCTGGGTTAATCAATGATTATGGATGGGGCAGAAGGTTCAGAAAGTTTGGTAAGAATACTAGGAATAAAGGTTGGAAACTGATGGTGGCAGATCTGAGCTACAAGGCGAAATAGTTTGAAATTTGCCCGACTGGCCACAGTAGAATTACTGGACCCAAGAAATGTTTTCTCTGGATTTTCTTCTTCTGGGGCAGATTCCTCTTGAGAACTTAGCAAACTCCTTGCTTTTTTGTTGCTGGTGTCGTTCCTTTCTTTTCCTTGTCTTTTCAACTCCACTGGGACCTCCTCCCACCGGTGCCACTTTACTAGAGACTTGCAGTATGGAAGACAGGTGGAAAAGCCCCGGTGAATCAAGGAAGCCTATTAGAAGCGCTGATCTCTATGATGTCTCAGTTTGTTAACTAAATTGCAGGCTGGATCGCTTGGCCGGAGACAGCTGACAGGCAACTCTGCCTGAATAAATAGCATCTTCAAAATGACACGTGCACTTGAGTTTCATTAGAGTCAGTGGGCATCATTATTGCCTGGACCATCACAGTAAATATGGTGATTATATGCATCCCTTGGGATTTGTGGTTGACAGCATAGTTGGGCTGTGCTGAAGAGCCTTGGCTGGTGCATTGACATAAATGACAGCCACGCAGATCCCCAGGCCCCTTACAAAAGATGCAGAAGTTCATGATATGAAGAAAGTTCCATGGGCCTGCTGAAATTTTATCAGCTAGGATTATAATTTCTTTGCTTAAATGTCATATTTAACGTTCCTCTCTCTTACCATTTTTTTTCTGATACCCACTATTTCAAAGATCTAAGACATCGGCAGTATGTTGCTAAGATTTTCAGCCATCAGCAGAAATAGTGGTTGTTATTAACTGGTTAGTCAGAGGAAGCTTCACCATGACCGTGAAGTAACATTTGAAGATTCCTGAACATATATCAACCTCATATTAACAAGTCGTCTTTAGATCCCGGAGGAATGGCTCCTTAGGTCCTCTTGGGAGTCAATCTATATCAGTAAGTTTGCTTGGAAAGGCTTTTTGGGGGGCTTCTGGTGTGTTAGAAAAGGAATGGTTTCCCCATCTATGCTATACTATTAAGCAACTGCTTTTCACTGGAAAATATTGGGATAATACCTCTTCTTTTTTTAAGATTTATTTATTTTAGTGGGGGAGGGGCAGAAGGAGAGGGAGAGAGAGAGTCTTAAGCAGAGCCCTACACAGGGCTTGATCTCAGGACCCTGAGATCATGACCTGAGTTGACATCAGCAGTCGGACGCTTAACTGCCTGAGCCACCCAGCTGCCCCTGAAGTAACACTTATTACACATTCTCTCCAATCCCTTATCTGGTTGGTGGGATTGGATAGAGTCACACAGGTCTGGTGAGAACCTTTCTTTTCCTTCTTCCTGTTCTGAGGGTTCTTCTCTCTGTGCTGGGAGTACCCAGACCCGGGCCATTTTCCTCTTTATAGGGGACAATGGGAAAGGGAACAGAACTTGAAAGATGAGCAAGAAACCTAATGTGTGGCCGTGTCTGAGTGTTGTCCCAGACCCATTCCCCTATCCAGCTCCGTAAGCAATAAAGTTTCCTGATCCTTAGCTTGCATCCATTTCTCAAGTGGCTTGGAATTTGGAATGGAGGGGGCTGTAATTTATTGCTCACTTTAAACCTCAACATGGTAGAGTAGCGATTCTATTTTTTTAGCTGTTTTATTGCAATGAATATTTTTGATTTATTTGGCAAATGTGTTATATAACTAAAATATTTTTTTTTCAATATCACGGTCTGCTCAAAATTAAATGGTATTTCTGGAGCACTGGCCTACATTAAATTTTTCTTGATGGTTATAGTCATGCAGATATATGAACTCACAGAACTAAAAGTGTGTTTGCATAAAATTGATGCACACCTTTCTATACTGAATGGTCTCCTCTTCTACAGCTTTCAATAATGCATTCTGTTATCATTATCTTCGCTGGCATTTATTAATCCTATTGTTTATTGGCTAAGTGTATGTACTTCGCCCATTGGTGTGTTTCTGAGTCAAGGTGAAGGTGGCTACCACACTTCAGAGTTCAGAAGGAAGTCTATTTTGTTTAAGTCAGACCTTCTTATGACACTGCTTAACAGTGATAGATTTTGTTGTTGAGCTTCAGTCCATGAAAAGTGCATTAAAACATCGAGCTGAGCCATCTCTCTGAAGCAGCAGTTGGGTCATTACAATTTGGCAGGCACTTTAGATGTGTGTCTGTGGGTGTCTGTGTGTGTCTGTGTGTGTGTATGTGTGTGTGTGAGATTTTATGATTATGTCTGCTTAATTCATCCTGACCCTTTAAAGGGACAGGGAAGTTCGGGTCCTTGAGTGTCTTCTGTTATGTGCTAGGTACTGCCTATATGTTATTTTGTCCTCATAACAAGCTTGTGTGGGAGATAATCTTTCCCCAACACTAAAGGTGAGAAAATTGAGGTTTAGGGAGTCTATACATCTTGGTCAAGAAAATACAGTAAGTGGTGGAGTTAAAATTTAAAGCCAGACCTGTCTCGCTCAAAAGTCTATGATTATTAGAGTACATTAGGGGTTAAAAAAACAGAAAAGTCTGGAAAGGGCAGACTCATAATTAAAGTGATTAAAATGGAATGGAATATTTTAAAAAGTGCTTTCTTTTATTTTTCTTGAATCCCATGGCCCTCAATCTATTGTTTTTTGAGGTGTGGAGAAGTTGCTCGTCATACAGTGACAAAAATATTTCCCTTTCTTTTTTACCCTTACTATACAAAAAAAAAAAAAACCAAAAACAAAAAAACCCAGAGAACATTTGATAATAAATGGCCACCAACACTCAGAACTTTGCATCTGATAGGTAATAGGGAATTGTGGAGGCCGTGATGAATTAAAGAATTTGTACGTTTCTTCCCCTCCGGTTAACTCTGGCCTTTAATTGTGTTTTAGAAATGTTATCCCAGTGTTGCTAAATCTTACTATTTTCAAAAAAAGAAAAATTGAGAAATCCAATTTGAAAACGAAGCCACGTTTTAAAAGATACTATCAGTAGCCCCTCCTTTTAAAAAATAAAAGAATACACACCTGAGGGCCTGATCCCACCTGTATGTTCTGAATTTGTAACTTGTTTATTACATGATGCAGTTAATAAGTACCTACAGGGAAAACTTATCAACAGACAAATCCAAGAGCTGTTTTCAATACCCTTTCAGAATGTGTGCCCCCTAGATTCAGTACAGTTTGTGTACTGTGCCTTTCTGGGCTAGATTCATGATTCCTGGTCCTCTTTCTGTGTGTCAGCAGAGTGGGGCTGAAGCCTCTGTGTCCTGGACACTCGGGTTCTGGTGCCCCACGTGCTTGTTGCTCTGCATTCCCTGGATGGACCTTGTCTGGTGTGGCTCCTCAGCAGGCATCCTTTGGCAGTTGAATCAAAATCGCATCCTGGTCTCTACTGAAGAAGGCGTGTCTGCTTATAGCTGCCTTTCTCAGGTGTTTGCCTCACTATATTTGCCTGCAGGAAGTTTCTTGAAGTCAGTACAAAGTGGAGTGGCCAGAAATACATCTGGATTTGAGGGTCTGGGGAGCTGTTTTTCTGTATCTTTGCAGATAGGGTTCCTTCACTCATCTAGTTCCTTGTCTGTTTCCCCATTACTTCCTTGCCTCTTCATTAATTAATTAATATTCTTAAAGCAGGCTCCATGCGCAGCATGAGATCAAGACCTGAGCTGAGACCAAGAGTCAGACACTTAACTATTTGAGCCACCCAGGCACCCCATCCTTCCCTCTTTAAATTTTCCCTTCTTCTCACCTTATTCACTGCCTCAAATGACACAGAGGTGTCACTGAGCATGGATGTGACTAGTTAGCAGCACTAAGACCACTGCCAACTGCTGAAATATGGGTGCTCTAGCATCACGTGGGTGATGTCTTTCCTGATGGCCTTGAGCCTCTGGGCCAGTGTTAGGTATAAGCATAGCACAAACCATTGCCATTCCAAACCCCTAAAGCTCTTCTTTTACTGGGAGAGAGAATCCTACAGCAGAAAGCAGGGGAGTGAGGAGCAGGGCATACTTAGGGGAAAACATGGATGTTATTTATATTTTTTTGAGTCTGTAGTTTTCTAAACCCCAGAAATATAATAATGCCATCATCAGAGAAACATTTGCCAGGGGGTACAGGGAGGGCCCTTTGGGCAAAAGAGAAAATATTCTCTAAGATATAGCATCTTTATGAAGTTTAAAAATGCTTTCTCTTTGTTTGTATAATGCTGAGCCCTGAGAGTCTACCTTAATATTCAAAGGTTTCTGTCTCAGAAACATTACTGAACTTTCAGAAAGCAGACCAGCTGGTTGATATTCTAAAATGTTTATATGCCAAGTATTTTCTATTTTTCCTTTCCACAGACTGAATCTCATTTCCATCCCAACAGCTTCAACCTTGTAAACTTCCCCCATTCCTCCTTCCCTCCTCATGGACAGCTACCTATATATGTCTTCTCTAACCCCCCTTTTTTTTCTAACCTAACCCTTGGCCTGACCCCTCCCAAATAAGGCAGAATTTTCTACCTTGAAGGGCACATAATGAATCCTATGCCTCCAGTTACCTGGGAAATGTTTCAAGGACTGACTGTGGATGTTTATTTAGAACTATCATATGGGAGTGTCCTTTATTTCCTGTCTTAATTTAGGGAACTGTGTACTTGTTTCTGTTTCTCTTTGGTCCTCATCTGTTTTCTAATGCTGTATTTTTTTCAGTGCCTTCTATCTTTCATATCATCATCACAGACATCTCTTTTTCACCTTCATCATCATCCCACAAACTCAGGAATGCCATCTCTATCTTTCACATAAGGAAACTAGGTCCAGTAGGAATTGTTCCAGGACCCACATTAAGTGAGCATTTAGATCGATGTCTTCTGATTCCAAAGCTGTTGCCCTTTTCAAAACACTGGAGTAGAGTTTACACTCTTGAGGGCTGAATGGTTCCCATATATTTCTGTAGTATCTGATAGGCCTACCAAAGTACCCTATGCAGAGTGCGTGATTGGTAGATACTTTACTGTAAAATTTCTTTGACTTGACTTTGATTTCTGCAACATTGAGTTGGAGAAATGAAGGTATTTCTTGCAAAATATAATCATGTGTAAGATCCTCAGTTTAACATGTCTGGTATAAATTGAAATGGATGATGATTGTCGTAGAGCCTCCCCCACCCTCCTGCCAGAGGCGGCTTTAAAGGACTGTGATGGGGTGATAGGCTCCCAACGAGCAGAGCTTGAATGTTATACTGACCAGCACTTAGGAGCATAGGAGGAGTCAAGAAAATGAAAATAAGCTTCTCTGGAAGTCTGGCATCTTAGATATTTCAAGGGTTTAAATGATGTTTAATGGGAACCTAATGGTTGAAGAATCTGGTAATGGGATGATAGTGTTCACCTCTAAGACTTTAGTTTGAGTCTATCCAAAGAAAGAAGTAGGGTGGATTGAAGATCTTGGAAATGGATCACTGAACCAATCACCTCTAGGCCAACAGAGTAGATTGTCCTTTGCTACATAGGCATGTTGGCATTTATCCTGAAGACTATTCAGTAGTCTACATGAAGTCAATTAATGGCCCTGGTCTCCTGAGACATGGTCATGATCCACATTTTCAAAAGCACTCTCCCAAAGCAAAATCATAGCAAAAATTTAAAAGCAGCAAATGAACCATGGATGGAGATACTGTGTACCACACCAAAGTATTGCTTGCTGAAAAATGTAAAAATGCCTTCACCATTGGGTCTGGTCCTCAGCAAAACATGTATCAAGTCCGCTATATGGAAGAAGACAGAGAAAATACAAATACATTTTCTGCCTGATTTAATTGGGAGATTTAATAGGGGGAAAGACTCACTCTATTTAAAAAAAAAAAAAAAAAAAGAAGAATCCATGCAAACAATTTATGTTTAGGTTGCATAGATACAGGAGAAGTTGTGGGATAACTGAAAGATAGACATAGTTAATGAAAGATGGCTCTTGGAGGGCATTCATATAGAATTGCATTTAGCTCTGTACATCTTTTTTTTTTTTTTTTTTTAAAGATTTTATTTATTTGACAGAGAGAAATCACAGAGAGGCAGGCAGAGAGAGAGGAAGGGAAGCAGGCTCTCCGCTGAGCAGAGAGCCCGATGCGGGACTCGATCCCAGGACCCCGAGATCATGACCTGAGCCGAAGGCAGCGGCTTAACCCACTGAGCCACCCAGGTGCCCCAGCTCTGTACATCTTTGCAGCTGGTTAGGGAAGCTGGACTCTTTGGCAGAGGGAAGTCTCTTCTCTATATAGGAAAGAGTACCTCATTCAACTTTGGGCTAAGCCAGGCCTAGGAGAGCTGTCCTGTCTTTGGATCATTTACTGTATTAATGATCTCTAATGTCCAACCAATGTCCAGCTCCATTGCCTGGAGCTCATGTTGACTCTAGAAGCTTCCTCATGTTAATTTACTCTGAAACACACAGTTTGCTCTGAGTCAGGTCTGTGATAGATTCACATTCCTGAGAGGCCTTCTATGAAAGTGAAGGCCCCAGGGCTGCACTGATTGCCCAGGGACTGTCTTAAGGTCTGGAGTCCCATGTGACTACAGATGCCTTTTGATGGACACAGAGGGGCCTGAATTCTCTTGGGCCATCATCACTTCATAACAGAGCGGGTCAGAGAAACCAGCTTTTGGATAGGTTAAGTTTTAAGGTCTTATTCAAACACATGCACACACTTATGTGGGCATAAATACACATAACAACTCTATTTCTCTAGCACTGTGCTCCTTAGCCATTTGGATGAAATCATGTAGCATCTTTATGTCAATGAGTAAAATTGTAGTGCATCCATAAAGAAGGGAGAAAAGAAAGAATGTTTGTGCCCTTTAAATGCCATAATATAAACACTTCTTCATATTGTGTATGGATTTATTATAACCTCAGTGGGTAATTTGTGTATCTAAAGCTGTGGCTGTCTCCCAGATGGCGCCCAGGGCCTGCTGTACCATCAGGAAGTGATGACTGCCTAGTGTCTTAGGGGCATTTTCCCCACTTGGCTAAAACTTACTCACTTTGCGGTTTGGTAGGACTACAATATTCAAGTAAATTAAAATAAAAAGCTGTGTTTCCTAATTATTCTGTCAAAAGAGTATGCAGCTTTGAAATAACTCTCAATGTCGGTATGTTGGACACTTTTCCAAAGGCATGAGTCAGCTCCCTGTGTCACGCTTTCAAGTCTCCTGTTTGGGTCACCTTTGCTACTCTCACCCAGGGCCAAGGGAAAGTGTTGTCTTTTTATACCTCTGCTCCCTTGTCCCGATGACTTCCCCTGCAGCGGCTTTGACGCTGGCGTGGAAGTCAGCAGGCCCGCTTTCTCCTGATGTGTTGTAGCTGTTTAAACCTCACTTTTTTTCTTCCCCCTGTTGCTTTCATTAAGGTGGTGGGGGGTAGGTCAGAATCAGCGTTTTGAACTAGAAATGCTGATAGGATCCCAGAGGGGCTGTTACAGTGGTGATAGTTGATAGGGAGGAGGACCATAAAATATCACCTGCATGAAATACCTCGCTGCAACACTATCTCCAGGACACACACACCCCCGCCTGCCTGTGTGCAGACAGGCACTGCTGATCTATTAGAGTCTGCTGGCCATTTTGTTTACGATAACCAGGAAAGGAAAAATGAGTCCCTATTTCAGGGTGTTCATCCCAAGATGATGACACAGGAGATTCTCCTTGCAGGTAAACCAAGAGAGTTCAGTTAATCACCATTTATCACTCAAGGGACTCAAGTCTCTTGCAGATGCACCGGAGCCCTGGAGACGGACTGCTCGTTGGGTAGCAATGCTGTTCTCGTCTCTCCTTCTTTCTCAGTAGTAAACCGAAGGCCTGGCATCAGAGTGATGTGTGCTGGCTTTTAGAGTCCCAAGACTTTAATGTCTACGTGATTCACTCCAGAGAACTAGAGAAATTTTCACAAAGAAATGTCGTATCATTATAATAACTTTACAACTTCGCTTCATCGCCTCCATTACCAGACTATTCCTAGAGACCAGCATCTTTCGCCAGGAGCCTCTAATATATTTCTCTGTATCCCCAGCTGCCTACCTTCAAACAGTGCTCTGCTGAATTGATTTTAGTATCTAAACCACCCTTAATGGATCTGAGATAGATAGATAGTCAGACCTAAATTGGGTGAATTTTTTATATACATTGTCTTCTTATTAGAAATGTCTCCTATATTCCAGGTAATTCTTGAATGAGCAGGTACAGACAAGCTCCCTGTCTGACCCTCCCACTGACATTCAAGTCATTCTCACCAAATAAACATAAACTATAGGTCAAAAACTGAAAAGAAAAAACAACAACAAAACAAAAACAAAGCAAAACAATTAACAGGCTAGCCTTAAGTTGTGCAAGCTTCAGTAAGAAGGGTCAGCAGACTTTTTCTGTAAAGGGCCAGAGAATAAATATTTTAGGCTTTTGGGTCACAAGATCTCTGTTGCAACTCTTCAGCTCTGCTATTAGAATGCAAAAGCAGTCCTGGACAATATGTAAATGAATGAGTACAGCTGCCTACCAATAAAACTTTATTTACATACATAGACAATAGCGGGACTTGGCGCATTGTTTGTTGGTCTCTATGTCAGGCCAATCTGCCTCTTACAACTTTTGCATGCCCATTCTCCAAAAACATCATTAAAACATGCAGTAATCTGCATCGTATTTTCTGATAATCCCAAACACTAAATCTCTCAATTTTGAAACGTGAATACTAATTTTTTTTTTCCCCAGATAGAAAATGGTGTAAAAGTTTAGACTTGGAATTCATCAAGGCAAGTGACTGAGAATGCCTCACTTATTAAACCAGAAATTTTGGTTGATGTTTATTGTTCACATAGGTCCATTCACCTTGAAACTATGTTAATTCAGTTTTTTCAAGAGGTATTCAAATAAGTCAATTTTAATAAGATCCCCTACATACACATTTCCTACTGAAAATTGAAATAGCACATCAAAAAAATATAATTACACTGTTTGAAACCAGAAAATCTAGTATACACACCTGCCCTAATTATGCTCTAACCATACCACCCTAAGTTTTCTGTGTATTTCTCCTGCACAAGTTACTTGGCTTCCAGTTTTGGATGTTAGGTCTTGTCTTAATGACTTCAGGCCTCTGGAAGGCACAGGTTACGCCCAAAGCCTATTAAGGCTTCCTTAGGTCACATCAAAAGGTGGAAGCATACTGAAGTCATTCAAATGCAAAGTACCCTTAAAACACAGGTAAATCATAAAACACTTTGGAAAATCACTAAAGCTTTCCTTACAGCCGCAGACTAGTTCTAGAAAGGTTGCTGGCTTTTTATTAGTCTGTCTTCTGCAGGGGAGCTGCTTATCATCCATCTTTGTGGAAACTGACTAAAATTACCTCATTTGGAGTAAAGAGTCAAGGGACTAGATGGGAGTTAGGACCATCAGCTCATGTCATTGTGCTGGGAGATGTACTGGGGCATTTTCTTAGCGGCTAGTGGCAATGAGTTAAAAGAGAAGGGGAGTGACATTGGGGAGAGTGTGTGCTATGGTGAGTGCTGTGAATGGTGTAAGACTGATGAACCACAGACCTGTACCCCTGAAACAAATAATACATTATAGGTTAATAATAGAGAGAGAGAGAGAAGGGGGTTACCAAGACCAGGCAGGGAAAGTAATGTAAGACACGTATTCCAGACCTGCCCCTTTCTGGCCACGTAAGCTGGCGTTTCCAAGTGTCCATCTGTAAAACGAGCACCGGAGTACAACACAGAGTTTAGGGAGAATCCAGTTATCCAAATGCTAAGATGCTCAGAGCTCACCCTGTGCTCTGAGAGCTAGATCATAGTTTTAGACCAAACATGTGAAAACTGGCATGTGTGTATACACAAACATGTGCTTACATACACTCGCATAGTGTGTGTGTGTGTATGTAAGAACATTGTATATGTGTGTGTGTATTCCTTCATACCTCAAAGAAGGAGCGCTGTGAGGAAAAATAGGCCATATATAAAAATGTTTCTAGATCAGCTTCTTTCAAGCCACACATGCTTTAGAGATAGATGTTTGTTGCGTGACTAAAGTTTCATACTGCCTAGTGCAGAGTTTCTCAATAGGGACACTGTGGATGTTATAGGGCAGATATGTTTTGTTTGTGTATTATTGGAGATTTAGCAGCATTCCTGGTCTTGACCCACTAGATGCCAGTAGCACACCCCACCTCCGGATGAGACCACCAAAAAAATGTCTCCAGACCTTGCCAAATGTCCCTGGGCACAAAATCACTCCCAGTTGAAACCACTGCCCGAGTGAAACCAAGACATAAGGAAGTGGTTCCCAGACTTTGGCAACTGTCCGAATCACTTGGAGAGCTTGTGAAAATACACGCTGCTGGGCCCCACTCCACGGTTTCTGATTCAGAGGGTCTGGGGTTAGATTCAGGAATTTACGTTTCTAACAAGTCCCCAGGTGATGCTGATCTGCTGGTCCCAGGACCACACTTGTAAGATGATCTAGAATAATATTCTTGATGATCTAAAATGTATTTTTTTTAAATATTTGAGGATTATAGTGTTGTTACTATGAGCACGGGGCCCGAGATCTCTTTCTTAAAGCCATGGGACAGTTCCTCACAGCTTCAGTAGAGATTTGGGGGGAAAGCAAGGCATTTATGGGAGATGTTCTGTCTGTACCGGGTTGCAGTTATCACTTCCCTGCCAGCTGTCACCTGAATCCTGCCAGGTCTTGGTGCAACACTAGGGCTTCTGCAGAAATCAACTTTAATTTTTGCTTTGCAGTCAGACTTAACTACCAAACAGTCATATCCAACTGGTCTGACGCTGGGGGTCTGCGCATTGGAAGTGAATGTTCAGAGTGGATTTGAAGGACACGGTGACTCAAGATGCCATTTGTGACCAGTGACTATTAGAGCGTTGGCTCGGACTTGCATCTTATTTACTTGCACTGGCTGTCTTGTCCTTCCTCGACTCCCCCTTTCAGGTCAGAGTTCCCATTGTCCTGAGCTGTCGTCCACGCTCGCTCTTATTTTATTTTATTTTTTTTTTCCTTTGCTTGGAGTTAGAGACGGAGCTGTCTTGAGCAATTTATCAGTCTTATCTCTCCCGGCCCTCTGTTAGTAATTCAGTCCATGGATCTAATCCGCTTTAATTGATTGACCTCCCACAATCACACTTCAGCACAACAACAGGGGAAGCACAGCTGTAGGTGGAGAGGGGGATGCAGTTTTGCTGGGTGGGGGCAAAGGTCACTGAGACCTGCGCAGATTTAGGAAAATAGAACTTGTTTCCAAGCCATTTAACATGAATTTTCTAGGGACAATCTGTAGATTCTAGAGCTGATGATGTTGAATGGGAGACAGTCATTTTAAATAGGGTGGTATCCTATAGGATGTGTGCAAACGCCTCTGACTCATTCATCATCTGCCACGCTATTTCTCTGTCACCCAGATATCCCCGCCATCCTCACCCCCCACTGCCGACGTCATTTTTATATCGTCCTTTGAAGAGCAGTTCAGAATTTGCCAAGAATTTGTTCATGTCTCCTAAATTCCATTCAACACAGGTATTACTATTGTTGTCTTGTTGGTTTTTTTTGTTTGTTTGTTTTTTTTTTCTTCATATAGATAGTTGAATGACCTCCTCAAGGTTGCCTGGACAATAAGACGTGGAGCTTGACTGGGCTCAGGTCTTCTGATTCTAAATCACAAAGGCTTCTGGAACCTAGAGAAGACACTTTCCTTTTCCCTTGTCCTTCCTGTCACAGTACCCACCCCACCCCACCAAGGGAAGGGGCCTGGGATGATAGTGAAAGTCCACATCATCTCCAAGCTCCATAGTTGGAGTCTTGTCAGTTTGGACAATTCCTGATGGGCTTAGACTTCTTGAGAGAGAGACCTGGTCTCTTATATCTCTTGAATTTTCAATAGTGCACAACGGCATACAGAAAGTACACACTCCTTGCTTATTAGCTAACAATTATCTTGAGTCTAGAACAAGGAGACCATAACATTGAAAGAAGGGCCTGATGATCTTCACTGAAAGACAGTGACTGGCCGTGAAAAGTGTCCATACTCTGTTCTAGTAAACACATGACTGTTTTACCCTAGAGAACTTCAGGAAAATTCTCCCTCAGCCAAAATTATCTGATGAATCAAAATTGTACCTCATCTTTTTTTCTGATTGCATACATAAAGCACAGTGAGATTATATGTTTTGATTAAGATATATTGCAAAAAAAATTGGCTATGGATGAACAATTCTCTTCATTATCATCTACTACACAAATCCTATTTAACCTCCCATGGTATAAAAACTTATCAATACAATTTTTTTTTCTACCAAAACAATGCATTCTGATTCCCTATACATTCATCCTCTTATCCATTAATTTAACAAACATTAACTGAGCACCTGTCAGTCAGTATCCCTACATTTGAGATAGCCACAGTTACTTTAGGTAGCCAGATTAGGCAAGTTAGGCAAACATAAAGTATATAATGTGTGACGTTTACAGAGTCATATAAGTAATTCAACTGCAGCATGTAATACATGTGGCTGTAACATTGCATGGTGGAAAACCCATGGATTTTAATCTTAAGTGAATCTTCTCTTAGTTGTGTGAATTCCTAATTCTCTGAATCTCCATCTTTTTAGTCTATAATATCTGGAGAGTAATTGTAAGAATTCAAAAATTGGGGGTGCCTGGCTGGCTCAGTGGGTTAAAGCCTCTGCCTTCGGCTCAGGTCATGATCGCAGGGTCCTGGGATCGAACCCTGCATTGGGCTCTCTGCTCAGTGGGGAGCCTGCTTCCCTTCCTCTCTCTCTCTCTGCCTGCCTCTCTGCCTACTTGTGATCTCTGTCAAATAAATAAAATCTTAAAAAAAAAAATTCAAAAATTGTTCTATCAGGTGCCTGGGTGGCTCAGTGGGTTAAGCCTCTGCCTTCGGCTCAGGTCATGATCTCAGGGTCCTGGGATCGAGCCCCACATCGGGCTCTCTGCTCAGTAGGGAACCTGCTTCTGCCTCTCTCTCTCTCTGCCTGCTTCTCTGCCTACTTGTGATCTCTCTCTGTCAAATAAATAAATAAAATCTTCAAAAAAAAAAAATTCTCTCAGTACCTACCATGCACCTACCCATTCTTCAAGGTAGTCTGGGTTATGCTGCATAACAAGCAGATTCAAGATTTGGTGGCATAAAGCAATCAAGCTTTGTTTCACATTTTCCATGTCCATTGTGAGTTGGCTTGTTGCCATCCTCACTCAGTGACCCAGGCTGACAAAGAGGCCACTGCCAGAGATTTGCTGGATACAGTGATTGAGAGCCAATGGGAGAACACTGGTTGGTCTCACACCAGCAGTTTAATATGTGGCTCAGGAGTGACACCTAATTTATGGGTTACCACTGGTTTCTTGGCCCTGCACATCACAAGGGGACCTAGAAATTCTCTCTTACTATGAGCTGATAATGGGGGGACGTAATGCTGTCACTGACTATTTACTGCCACCCAGACTTTGGGACAGGCATGCCAGACCTGTCAGTGTCTGGCCCCAAGAAGGATCACATACCTGTTGTTCGTCCTTTATGACCGCCTAGCCCTGAACTCACAGATTCCGTGGGAAGCCTGGAAGGCAGGATATTGAGAACTGCTTCCTTTGCACATCTCCCGGGCATACCTTTGAGAGCCCCAGTTCTGTTTCTGTCAGCTTCAATTGTCTAAACTAGTGGATGGTTCTTTTTTGCCTTCCCTGGGGACACTGCGGAATGAATGAAGAGATTGCCTGTGAGGAGCTCTTGATTCCTGAGGATTTTTCTTGCCCTTGTGCATCTCTGCTCCTGAAATCTGCCCCTGGTGTTGGTAGGATCTCATGGGTCACCTCCACAGCAATAACATAATGTGGCTGAAGGAAGATTAGAGAGCTGGAGCCGGACTAATTTGAGGAACCAGGTGGGCTTGTAAACAGTTATTATTGATGAAGAATGACTTACTGGCTATTTACAGACAGCTGTTTTCCTGTGCCGTTCAGTCTTGTTTTTGTGTGTGTTGTTTATTTTTTTTAACACTTTTTTTTTTTTATTGCATTTGAGGACTCTTTGGTAATGTCTTCTGATTTACCACTTGTCTGTGTTTTTAATATCAAGGAAGAACATAGATTGAAGTGATTGCCTTTGGTAGCAACTTTAGTGGTGATGGGTGTGGAGTTATTAAAATTTATAGTCATGCTGGTTTTGCAGCCGCACTTTGCTTGCCTTGGACGGGCTTATAAAAGACACCGAGGAATGCAAAGAGAGAGCAGCTACCAAACTGTGACAGGAAATCAACCGTGCAAATGTTGTTTTTTAATGTTCTACTTGCTAAAACTTACATTTATGTTTACAATATTTCTTGATGACACTGTTGCCCAACCAGCCAGCCCTTAGGTTGCACCACCACTTTCAACTATACTGATGAGGGGAGAGAAAGGGAAAAGATGACTGACATTTACTGAAGTCCCAAAGTACGTGCGGCCACGTGCTGGGCGTTTCACACACGTGTATTCTCCTAAAATCCTCTCAACAAGCTTCCAAGGTAGCAATTCACCTTTCCCTTCCTCCCCAGATCCTTTCATAGTGAGGAAATCGGAAGTTAAATAACCTGCCCATGGTCACATAACTCTCAGAGCCAGAGAGAGGCATTATTTGAACCATGCCATGCTGAAACCGTGTTTATCCTCTCGAACAAATTAACTTCCCCAGTGCTCACAGGGGGTGACATATAGTCAGTCAAATGTTTGGATTGTTCCTTCTTCTGATCTCATTTATCCCTTTTATTTGAATAATATTTTATTTTATTTACTTGTACAGTGCTGCCATGTTCATCACTGTAATTGTATCATTTTAGCCTTATAACAGCCCTAAGAAGTCTGGAAAGCTGGTATCCTGTCCCCACCATATAATACTAAAAAGGGGTTCAGAAAAGTTAGGTCACTTTCCCAAAAGGTCAGCTGGGGCTGTCTCCAAAGCCAACACTATTTATCCCTCAAATCGTCTCTTCTCCAAATGCATGAGCCAGCAGAGTTCATTTTCATGGCAGCTGAGCGTGATGGATTCAATCCTAGGCAACTATATGGGTACTTGCCATACGACTTATAACGAACTGAGACAAAGCAGTTAGCCACAGATTATAATGCCACTATGGTCCCAGGACAAATGACAAAGAGGTTGCAGTAATGAAATCTTATTACTGCAAGTAAAGAGATTACATCTGAGGTCTAGCACAGCCACAGTTACCACCGTGGGGGGAACACAATGGAACTTCTGGGTAAGGGTCTCCACTGACATTGGCGGGAGCGCTCGCAGGATAAAGAAGATCTCTCCGAAGCCTTGATTACAGTGGCAAATGTGTGGTGCCTCCGATAAGGACCAAATATTTATTCTGGCAGAGATTAAATCTTTTCTTACCCTGAATCTATTATGGATCTTTCAGAAAATCTGCCCGAGAACATATTTCGCTGATCAGCCAACTCACTGAGCCAGAACTGTACTGTGCCGCTGCTGTTGCTGAAAAGCTACAGAATGCTGGTTTAAAGGTCTCCTCTCTACCGAAAACTGCTCTCCATCCATGATTAATTAGTGACTCCGAGGTGAATTGAATCACCAGCAGCCCTTTCCGTGCGTCCAGGATTTATATAATGGTTTCTCATTGAAGAACAGTGGTGCAATAAACAGCCCACATTTGCGGGGTGGGCAGAGGAGTGATGGTGTCTGCACTCATGGTTTCTTAAATCCTCCGGTTCCCTCATTCCGCTAAACAGGTTATGACTCAGGTTACTATAACCTTGCTTATTTAGGCATAAGGATGAGTAGGTTCTAACATGTACACACTGACCCTTAGAAAAGGATGCCGGTGCTTTAAGTAGGGGAAAGCAGAAAAATCACAATATCATTTTTGAATTCCTAGAGAATGAAGGAGAAAGAATAAAATGATCCATCACACTATTAATTATGGGCACGAAAGATGCAAAAGGACCCATCATCAGTTTCATTTCTCCATTTTAATGCTAGGTGCTTTGTTTAGCGCTAGAGATGTAGGGGTGGGAAAAAAAAAACACCCTGAGAACATAGTGTCCCAATAAACAGGGATTTACGAAATCATAAGTACATTTAGTCCCCATTTGGGAGGGCACCGGCATTCCTTTTCGCAGAGAAGAGAACATGGGGATTGCAGACATCATTTTACATTGTGTGCTGTGCGATCTGGACACAAAGGAAAGAGCAACGTCCACCCCGTATCACAGCTATCCCTGCGTGTTGAAAGCCGCCTTTCTTAGTCACCTTAGACGCCTAATTTCTAAAATCAAGACTCCTAGGTACTTGTCCACTCTTTGATCAGGAATAAGATGTGTTCACCTCCTAAAGGAAAATTGGCAAGGTGAAGAAAGCCTGTCTTTTGAAAAAAGAAGTGTACCAAAGAATCTGGAACCCAGTGCCTAAAATCTCACCAGAAGTCTTAATTTACTGACTTTAAGCACAAGTGCTGTGTATTGAATGGATTTTTGTTTATAAATAAATGAACCCAATTACTAAATCTGAGTTTCCATGAAATCCTTCCTACACTTAGTTTCTATGCCTTCTGGACTTCTTTTTTCATATCCTTCTTTTTCTTATCCTTTCCTCCCTCCTCCTCCTCCCCCTCCACCTTCTTATTCTCCTTCTACCTCTTGAAAAAGAACAGAGAGGATAACAGAGACTATGTGGACAAAGAGAACGTCAGGGTTACCACTAAATTTTATTGCCCTTAAATGTTCGACCTGTTGCCAATAAGTCAGACAACTAGAAAAATGGAGAAAGATGTCTCCTCCTGTCCTCGCCCATCCCTCCTGACGTGCCGTGTGCGGTGCTACCTTCCTAGGAGGTTGACAGAAACGGATTTAGTCCGACCAGTAAGCTTACTTCCATTTTGTGTCTCATTGCAAATACGAATTCCAACTCTTAGCCGTAACCAATGACTAGAGGAGAAAAGTAAGAATTTTAATAGCGTTACTCATGTTTCAGTGTTTCTGGCCCTTCTCAGGAAGCAGGTGATGCCGTCGTCTCTACCTTCACCATCCTCATCACCTTCATTGCCAGAGTGTTTCTCTTCTGGAATTCATTGTATTTTCCTTCCCAGAAAACTTTTTTGGGGGTTGTTGAGGTCTCATTTGCTGTGTAGCATACAGCTGCTGAATATCATATCCCTCTTGGGATGAGCCTTAGGAATAGGGGCACACGTGTGAGAAGAGTAGCAGCCATGGGACCCTGAAAACCCCAGCTCCGTTTCACTGGCCTCTCCTAAGGATACATTTCCTATGGGTTTGAGACTTAACACGGCGTGTCCTCAGGTGTTGATCTATAATGCTAGCCTCTCCGCTGTTGCCTGCTCATCATTCATTGTACCCCTCCCCCTTGGCCTCGATCCCTAACCCCCCCCCGAAATGTACAAGTATGCTTATATTTCCTCTTTAGTCCTAAATCCAAACTGCGAGGTGATCTAGGCTCCAGTGTCTAATTACCTCCCCTAGAAAACAGGCTTCGTTCCTCTCACAGAAATGTACTTTGCAGTTTCACTGCCCAGCTCTTACGTGGTTCTGTGGTTTCCAGCTTTGATGTCTGTGGAGAGCAATCAAATGATGTAACCTGTGCAAGGGCAGCCCGTGAGAGCAATCTGGGTGGCTTTATACCCTTGGCTTTTATGCTGCAGATGAAAGCCCATGGAGAAATGTAGGCTACTATTGTTCCCTTCACTCAGACAGCTCCCTCTGGGTACCTACAGGTTTACTGCGAGTTGGAGGATCCACTTTAAAGAGAACACTTTGCGGTTGGGGCTAACTATGCCTTTTGTGTTTCCTTTTCATAGGAACAGGGGAAAATTGGAGTTGTCTTCAATATTGGCACCGTTGACATCTCCATCAAGGAGGAGAGAACCCCCGTCAATGACGGTAAATATCACGTGGTGCGCTTCACCAGGAACGGCGGCAATGCCACACTCCAGGTGGACAACTGGCCAGTGAATGAGCATTATCCCACAGGTACGTGTTGTACGCTCAGTGACCACGCACTCTCTTTGGATCTCCCATTCTTACTCCTAAGTGGCAACTTTTTCATGACTGTCCCCATTATCATAAAACACTGATTACTAAGCACATCAATCACGTTGGGGTTTTTTTTGTTTGTTTGTTTTCTTTTTTTGTTGTTGTTGTTTGAGAAGAGTTATTGCATTAGGGCTTGGTTCAGTGTAGGGAGCTTCTGGAGACTTACTAACTATGCACTGGACATTTTTTGTCAACCTGACCTACTGCCCGACTGGCTCATACTAAAGACAATGGCTCTAGGTTTTCCAGGGCATTGCAGATGATGACCAGGGGAGGGATGGGGTGCCATCTCCATCGTGAGCTACTGTTGATCACAGAATAATCCATTTTTCTAATCTGGACTCTATGGTGCCATTTAGGCAGGGGAGGTTGAAGGTACAGATGGTTAGAGATTTCAGAAAGACTCTAAAAGGAAGTTTACTAAAAATGTGATGAATATCAAGTCAGGGTAACGATGAGAGAAAAACGAAGGGTGAGGTTTCATTCATTTGGTAGACTTGGCCAATTTTTCCTTTCATTAACGCTAAGCCTGCTTTGATATTCAGAGATTAGTCCTAGTAGGCATTTTAATAGCAAGCATGCTGATGTGGGAGGGAGAGGGGTTAATCATCTGTTTAAATTTTATGGTCAAGGAGCATTTGCCAGCAAAGTCCCAGAGCCAGATGGCCAAATCAAGGGCAATGGAGGAAAGGTTTCCTTATTTTAAAGAGATCATTCAAATCATCCTTTAGCTTTCCCTCTCATCTCTCACCTCTCCTAGCAAAAGAGTCCTGAACCCTCATCATAAAAGTTCCAGGAAAGGAAGGGAAAATACTTTGGCTAAGGGCCTTTGTTCCACAATGGTATTATCACTAGGTGGATGCAAGAGGCTAGCTCAGATATTGAACTTTCCACTAATGTGGGCATGAGACTATGTTTCACTCTCTCTCTCTCCTAGGCTTCAAATTCCCCATAATTCTCTTACTGCCATCCTCTCTCTTCCCTAATAGTGAAGTAGGCTCAGGGATAAGGGAACCCAAAGCACATTTTCAGAAGTTTTTAAGAGCTGTTTAGCTAATAATCATCACATTTGGGAGAAATGCATAAAGTAAATTTGCCTATTAGTGGCCCAAGAATTTTGAATGACTCGAAGGCTATCATTTTCATGCCTAATTCAGCATTAATTTTCTTTAAAAGCCAATCAGAAGTAATGGTGCTACTACTCACTCCCCCTCCCCTCACCCCCAAATAGCCAGTCTTCCTGTGACTGGTTTAAGGATTATAGGAGCATCTATAAAAAGCATACAAGACTCCCAAGCTGTTGATATGAAAAGCCCCGCCTACACATTTATCTACCATCTCAGTCTCCATACAATATCCAGCTCAGCCTTTGCTGGGAGTCTCTTGTCATACACTTAGTACTTCTCAGATTAAGGCACAAAAATGACCTTATAAACCTTTGAAGACAGCCAGAGGTGTTAGCAGCGACTATGAATTCTTATCATCATCCAAATTCTTTAGGCACTAATAGACCTGATTTTTAAATGTTTTGTGCTTACATTCTGGGAGATGGGTGGACACAGGAATCCAAATAGCCTGAGATCTGAAAAGCCGTTCATCTGCTTATCAGAAAACTCGCTCTCTCTCCATGCGTGTTATCACTGGCCCCGCTAATGCTGCTGTAGGGTTTGTTGTTTCCATTAGAAATTTCAGAGATTTCTAAATTGATGTTAACCACTTGCCCTGAGCCAATATAGAACCCATGAGTTTGCTGAAGACTTTAATGGTCATTTAAAAACCACAGTAAGAAAACCAGTGACCCTGACTGTGTGCCTGTCTCTTTATATCTTTGGTTCCAGATTATGGGTTGCTTACTATGTTTTCAAAACAGAATAAACTTTTTTTGAATGGCATTGCTTACCACTGAAAGCGATTACTAGTAACTGCTGGTAACCGTTACTTAGGAATAATAAGTATTATTATGACCGAGCATGAGGCAGTAGAGCGGTTATAAGTATGGGCTTTGGAGTCATCTGGCTGGAGTTGGTGCCATCAGCTGTGAGCCTAAGGCAGCCTGAATTAAAACCTTGAAGGGTCCTGAGCACTGAATTATTTGGTGTCTCTCCCCGTATGCAATTCAGCAATATACCATAAGATAAGTGTAAGAATTTCTAATACTCTTGATTTTGGGGATGATCACTGTGATGCTTCAGAAATATATTCCATTCTTTCTCCCCACATTTTCATCTTTTACTCTGTTTTCTTGCTTCTCTAAGTGTGTATTCTTCCTATTTGTTGATCCAGTTTCCCCTCAATAACTTTAGGCAAGCCGCTTAACCTCTGAATCTCTGTTTACTGGTCTATACAATTGGGTTGTGTTAATATTTACTTTCCAGGGCTAATGTGCAGATTGAGTGAAGGTATTTAAAATGTTAATTAAGTCAGAGAATGACCAAATATTTGGGTAGCATTGTTTTACTACGACGTCTTCACTCATCTAATTTTCTTCACTGTGGCCATTAAATAACCCACAAATTAGGTAGGGTTGACATTCTTGTTCTCCATTTCAAATTTAAAAAGAGACCCAGGAAGATGCTATGTTTTTCCTAAGGTCAAATAGTAAATGTGGGACAGAACTAAGACCATATTCTCCTGTTCTCAACTGGACCCAATTTCCACTCTTGCTCCCAAGAAAATTGGGGGATATTTTGGAAAACGCATGGCTAGAAATGAACGTCTCTCTTCTTATGTCATTTTAAACTTACTCCGTTTTTTAAAGTGTCCTGTTACATAGGCCAGTACCAATAACCACACAAAGGTGGTTATTATGAGAGGCGGAGTCAAAAATCCTTTTAAAAAGAAAAGGTTTTTTAGCTGCGCTAAAAGGTTCATTCATCATGAGCCCAAGCCGTCCTCCTGACAACAGTAGCAGTGTGCTTCCATGAGGTGATTCAAAGGATACTGAGTATTTGAACTAGTCATCATCATACTTCGTTGCCTGGACTGGAAAGTGGTAATGGAAAGTCCAACATTCTAGTTTTATTTATGTTTTTCTTATTTTTTAAAGGGTAAGCATTTACTTGGAACAACCCAGTTTTAAAAATTTCTATTTTTATTTTTGAGAAAGCGTGAGAGAGCAAGAGTGGAGAGCAGTGGGGCCAGGCCAAGGGTCAGAGGAGATGGAGAGAGAGAAAATCTTACGTAAGTTCCATGCCCAGCGCAGTGCCCGACTTGGGGCTCCTGAAGCTCATGACTCTGAGATCATGACCTGAGAAGAAATCAAGAATTGGACTCTTCACCGACTGAACCACCCAGGCGCCCCCAATCTAGTTTGATATTCCATTCTTCCAAGACTTCTTGGAAATGGTCACCTTTTGATCTTTGGATACCTTATTTTCTCTCCCTCCTGCCTCCCTGTGCTACTGAAAGGATCCACTTAACTAAATATAAAGCATCATTAGAGCAATCTGGCAATGTTTGATTTATATTAAACCATAAGATTAAAATACCCCCTGTATCTGGGCTCAGAGAACAAAGACATCTGGTTGGGCCAGCTTGACACAATTTCTGCAAAAGTGATGTATCCTTTTTCCACGCTACCCTCTTTTATTGATAGTGTAAGTATAGAAACTCTCAAAAGGAGTTCAGTTGTGCTACTTGTCTATTGCTAATGTTTAAACAGTTAAGAAATACGGAGGAGTGCCTACAGAATATTTGCATAAGTTATCTCATTTTGAGGGCTTGTGCTCAGGGAACCGTTCCTGCTCAACAGGTCCCTGTGTATCAGGATGATGAATGGGTCAACTCCAGAATCTTCTCCTCTCCTGGGCATTCATACAATTTTATGTGACTCTACTGAAGCATCCCACTGTGACATATTTAGAAAGTAGCTGGGCACAGGGCAGGTAGCATTGGCTTTTTGTGAATCAGGATGGATCCAAAAGAAAAGTAGCTCTATAGCTATTGGGATCTTATATTACTTAATTCTGGGTATAGAACTCAAAAGCAACTACTTTCTTTGAACCTAAAAATAGCCTACGGAACAGGAGAGGGAGGTAAAAGCAGAATCAGCCCAGAGCTGGCATCCAGGCACAGACAAATGTTCCTTATAAAGCCTCTGATTACTGTCTTGACACAATGCAGTGGTAGTGACAAGGGAGGGGAGGTGAAAGGCGACTTAAACATGAAGAGTTAATTTTAGCCCCAGCTCTAGGTCCCCTGGGAGGCTGAGCTGACTAGGATTATTCAAGAGCCCGTCTACCATGCTTGGGTGGCTGGCTGTGTCACTAGGCCTACTGGAACCCTGAGTGTTGAGGGGAAAGAGGCTTTTTGGGTCAGAGACGGGCTTCCTGGAAAATGAAGGCTGACGAGCACCTCTTATATGCAAGACATTGCATCTTTCCACTGTAGACGGTGCTGAGGAGAACAGGGTCTCAATGTTTTTTTTTTTTTCTTTTTTTCTTGATATTGCATACCAACTCATTTGAAGAGTTCTTTATTGGATTTCCTTTTTTTTTTCAGTCAGTAAAATGCCCCTGATGACCTGAGCTTGAATGCTATCCGACCATCCAGCTCAGAACATGAAAAGGATGGAGAAGTGGCTTTCCTTGTAAGACAGTCGATTAGAAAACTCCTTATATTTGAATGTGTCCAATCCCACAGAATCTTATCTTTATTTTCAAAGCAAAAACATTGCTATCGTGCTTAGTGATGTCCCAAGTGAAATAAGAGAGGTTTCCTTGTCCACATCTCATCTTAGATTACTGAGATTTTGAAGGGTTAAAAACAAGTCTATGTACTTGACATCATGCTGAAATTTCTCATGTGTTGGGTTTTCATTAATTCCTACCCAGGAGGTTTTCGTTCCTCTTTCTTTCTGCCTTTGCCTGCAAACGTTTGAGGCCTTGCCAGATTTGAAGCCCACATTAAAACAAGCCCCATCTACCTGCTCATTCATCCGTTCAGAACTAGTGTTACTTTCAGTTCAACTGGAGGGAGGAAAAAAAAGGATAAAAACCACAACACAGATCGTGACGCCTGTAAGGGGAATAACAGATACAAATACGATCGAGAGAAAGCTGTGTTTGAACCTGACTGTAGAGCTGTAGAGATACAATGGCAATGAGAGAAAGGCTTGCTTAATGAATGTGTTGGAACATGGCTAGGTACATTCTGATAAATAAGAATATATAAATATTATAAATATAAATAAATAAGTTCTTTGAACACTGGGTCACAGAATGTGTCCGTTAATCAAACCAGGGCATCCCGAGGATTCTGACTGCTAAATAGTCCGGCTTGTCAGGAACAAATTAGGATTCACAAGTAAGTGAGTTTCTACTTCCGGGGAACTTTCAACTTGCTGAGGTTGGTCTTCGGGGAAAAGATGTATAAAATTCTTTTCAGTGGATTTTCTTTACAAAGCAGTGTTCTTTAACTTGGCCGTGAATGAGAATCTCTTGGGAACTTTTAAGAAACTGCCAGTTCTCAGGTCCCAGATGCAGGTAATCTGATCGGTCTGGGGTGTGGGCCGTGGACCAGCAGCATCGGCATCACCTGGGAGCTTGCGAAAAATGGGGCACCTTGGGCCTCTCCCCAGACCTACTGAATCAGAATCTGCATTTTAACAAGATACTCAGGTGACTCATGTGTAGTGTCAGGTTTTAGAAGCACAGGTCCAGGATCAATAGTTTTTTGTTGTTGTTTTAACGATTTTATTTATTTATTTGACTGACAGAGGTCACAAATAGGCAGAGAGGCAGGCAAAGAGGGAGGAATGGAAGCAGGCTCCCCACTGAGCAGATAAGCAGAGAGCCTGATTGGGGACTTGATCCCAGGACCCCAGGACCATGACCGGCCAAAGGCAGAGGCCTTAACCCACTGAGCCACCCAGGTGCCCCAGCATCAATAGTTTTAAAAAGCTCCCATGGTGATTCTATATGCACCTAGGTTTGAGATTCGCTGATACTTAGAAAGCTAAACAGGTCTCTCTCTCTCCTATCCAACTGACCAGCAGCGGGGTCCAACATGGTAGCCACTAGCCCCATGCAGCCACACTCGTGATGTGGCTGATAGGACAGAGGCCTTGAATTTTTTTTTTTTTTTTAAGATTTCATTTATTTACTTGAGGGAGAGAGAGAGAAAGAGAGTACAAGTTGGGGGGAGAAGAAGAAGAGAAAGAAGCAGACTCCCCGCTGAGCAGGGAGCCCAACATAGGGCTCGATCCCAAGACCCCAGGATCATGATCTGAGCCAAAGACAAGACACTCAAATGTCTGAGCCACAGATAATCCTGAAATTTTATTTTTATTGTGCAATTATTATGTCCTAGGTACCGAAGATTTAAATACCTTTTTTTTTCATTCGGTTCTTAGGCCAGCACTATGAGGCTGGTAGCTGGTGGCCAGTATCGGGCAACACGGGACTAGAACATACTGCCTCTTACTTCCTTTTACTTGTTTTATAGAATGTAAATCTCTGTTTACAGCAGTAATAAATTAATGAGCATTTACCTTCATATACCTTCTAAACTCAGCTAAGGTATGTTGTCTTGAGAACAACACTGGGATAATCACCCCTCTTGGTTCACTGGATTGTTATCCCAGAGAGGCAGAAATGGCAGATGTCACCATCCTAACCAAAATCATCCCACTTCATGCATACCATCTTATTTACCACTTGATACAAACCCTTGAGGTTGATGTTTTATTCCCATTTTACAGATTAGGAGTCATTCAGAGATCTTAGGTACTTGCCTGGAAATCTCTACTTTCCACCAAGTTAAAAGTTAGCACTTCCCAGTGCATTTGTGACATTTGCTTTCCTCCACATCCTTGGTTCAACCTATGGGACTTTCTTTTCACAATTCTCTTTTATCTTCTAGCATCATATTTACGTGGATGGGAAGGGCTTTCTTAAATGCGAGTCTCTTACTGTGAAAAGGTCTTGGGGGATGGGAGAGTGTTGAGAGGGTACATAGAATTTTTTGTTTGTTTGTTTTATTTAATTTTTGTTTTATCCGGCAACCCTTCTTTCTCTTCTGTGAATTCCCAGCCACAAGATAAATAGCCCTGTGTCTTACAAGTTAAATACAATTACTGCTATCAAACCTAGAGTCTTTCTGTCCCTGTAAATGTCTCTTAGAGGCTGATAAGCATTTCAAAGCAAATTGTGGGCTTCTAGCTAATGCTAAAATTAAGCCTAACCACCTAGAAGACAAAAAGACAAGAATACATACACATTTATATACACATATATGTTTACACACATACACACACACCCTATGAAAGAGAGAAGAACATTTGGGATGGAGGGAAAAGGAACTCATAAACACATGGCACGTGGACACAAGACACATGTCCCTGAGACATTAAGCCAACACATGGCTCAAGGTTATTTATGATATAATAACACACAAAGGAATTTGTTATCATTATGAAGATTTACATCAGATAATACTACAGCAGTTATAGTAAATAAAGACATTATTTATCTAGAATTCATTTGTGAATAAGACTGCGATTTTGATATAGAGACTTGTTCATCAAAAGAATAATGTTTCTGGAAACTTCTAGAGGACTTTATGAGATAAACATCTTAATGGTGGGTTATAGTTAATGATTTTCTCCTCTTTAGTAGACTACCTTGGGATTTAGAGGGGAAGGTAGAATTTAACAAAAGGCCCAGGATGATTATTTATTTTACCATATGTTAAATGGTATACATATTATATAGTCTAGGGACTCAGTGACATAAGTGATAAGAAAATCGAGGGTCACTCCTAGGCTCTCTTTAACTAGAAATGTAAGGAAAAGGTCTTCTCAGTTCTTATGAATAATGAGTATATGTATATATTAAACCAAATCTAACACTTTCAAGATGAAAAATACAGTGTGGTCACCTTTCATGTGGTTTTTAAATTATACTCATTTGAAATTAATATGACAGAAAAATACTAATGACATCTTACTCTATGCAAGGCATCTGTAATTAACACAAATTCTTTCAAATTAAAACACTCATCAAACATTGCATAATTTCAAAGCTAACTGAATTGCATTTTATTTTTTCTATTGTCACAGAGAAGCTCCAGTTTAGATAGCAAATAGAAACTCTGGCCTGTAAAATTTATCTTAACTATTAAAATCCAGAATTATTATCCTGACCACAAAATGCAATTACCCTGGACTGCTTTCACTCTGCCTCAGAGTAGACAGACGTCAAATGTCCTCAGAACCTGCCCAGGAGTATAGCTGTATTTATAGGAAAAGTTTCCAAGTTCAATCTCTTCAGTTTAAGTTTTATACAAGGTTGCAGGGTCCCTGTAGTTATTTAAAGTCTAAAAGGAACATTTAACTTCTTGCAGAAAGGTGGTGCATAAATATCCAATAATACTAATAATATATATTCACATACAGTATGTCATTTATAACTCTATAAAGCGCAGAGCGTAATGAAAGGCGCTCTAAACTGTAGATCACTCAATCGATTGTAATCATACTGCAGCTCGTCTCAGAGAGATAAAGACCTTCTACTCCTCAAAAATCCCGTCAATATGCCGGCAGGCTGAAGAAGGGGGGAAAGGAGGGTCAGAGGAGAAAAGACAGAATGAGTCAAGGACAAAGAGGCACTTCTAATCTTCAGTTCATGGAGTTAATGTGTCCTGGATTTGATTCCCACTGATAATTTAGTTTGTTTTATGAGATGCGTTGTTTTTCCCCAGGTTACTTTTACCGCCTTATGGTAAGTCTCTGCTGCTCAGTGTTGGCTTAGATGGAAGGCTTTGCCACATGCCAGAGATTGATCCACAGTGCTGCATAAGAGCACTTGGGGACGTCGGTGTATAAGTGGAAAAGGACAATTCAAACCAAAAGCTAAAGGTTGGGGCGCCTGGCTGGTTCAGTCGGTGCAGCGTCTGCCTCCCACTCAGATCATGATCCTGGAGTCCCGGGATGGAGTCCCACATCCCGCTCCCTGGTCAGTGGGGAGTCTGCTTCTCCCTCTGCTTCTGCTCCTTCCCCTGCTCATTCTCTCTCTCTCTCTCAAATAAATAAATAAAATCTTTTAAAATAACAACAACAAAAAAACAAAAGCTAAAGGTTATGTCAAAGCATATGATGGAAATGAGCTGATAATGGACCAGAAATTTATATGGCACTTTCAAATAGCAGAAACAATTCAGAAGTCTCTTTACTAAGTGATGTTGCCTTTTATTAAAAGGAGATGTTGCTAATCCCCCACCTCATCAGTGGGGTGAGTTTGAATGAACTAATCTCCTCAGGCAGTCATGCATTCTGCCTTCCACAAATGTTAACTCAAAATCGACTTCGCGTATGAATCCATGCTAAATGGTGGGTCCATGATGAGTAATAAAACATAGCCCCTGCCTTCAAGGATCTTCTAGTCTAGTGAAAGACAAGTACGTGTACACAAGCAAGATAGTTTTAATACTTAAATTTTATTGTGCATATATTAAGTACCAGGCAGTACACTGAGTTCTTATATTAAATTTTTAAAATAGCCCTAAGGAGTAGAGATTTTTTATCCTCATCTTATAAGTAGAAACATGGAGGCTTATGAGATTAGCTTTCCCCGGGTCGTAAACTAGTTCCAGGAATCCCTGGAACTCAAGCCTGTCTCTCTTGGAAGGCAAATGTAGTGTTCCTGTGTACTACCCATGGGGTGGTACCTGCAGTTCCAGAGAGAATAAGAAGGTGCTGACATTCAGATAAAATCTGGGTTCAACGGCCCACGGAAGTGTCTGATGGGGCCTGAGGGCCAGACAGGAGTGACATGGGGTGGAATCTGGGCTGTGATCTTTGGTTCTCCGGGACAGTGCTAACAAACTAGACATCAGAAGTATGAACTGTGATGCGACACCTTGCACCTTTCACACCGAGGGAACGAAAGGGCAGGCATTGTTCATTCCTCATTTCACTTTGTGTCATCTGCCCCATGGTTACAGAGGAGAAACTTTCAACTCTTTCTCTTACAGAATAAAGCAGGAGCACTTGGTGGCTCAGTTGATTGTCAGGTCATGATCCCAGGGTCCTGGGATCAAGCCCAGCCTTGGTCTTCCTGCTCAGCAGGAAGCCTGCTTCTCCCTGTCCCACTCTTCCTGCCCATGTTCCCTTCTTCTCTCTCTCTCTATCAAACAAATAAGTAAAAATTTAAAAAAAGAAAGAAAGAAAGAAACCAAAACTCAGGGGGTTGGAACACATTTGTTGTAGTCACGGGGCCAGAAAGTGTCAACGCTGGGATTCTACATAGATTTATGTGTGCCTACACCCCTCTCTCTCTGTTACCCCACTTTTCCATCTGCTTCCCAGGATACTCAGTTCCTATTGTATATGGAGCTCAGAATCATGCTGTTGACAGAGGTAAATTCACATGCAAATTTACTGTTGTTTCCCACATCCCAGTGCATGTGGTACACTCTGTAATCACATTATTAAACATTTACTAGAAATGTGTTTCTGCTTGATGCACAATTGCCAGTCTCAATGTTTAATGAAACTAAATGTGTTTTCATTTTAATCACATTATTGAAATGTGGTTTTTCTCAGAGTTCCATAGTGAAATCTTTATCCCAAATGCATACAAGTGTGAGAGAGCTGTGTATCCTGGACAAGGGAATGTGGCTATTACAACACATCCTTGAATAAAGGACTGTAGGGGAATAATATTAGTTAGGAAGAAGCAGCACTGGTACAGTACTTATTCTGTATGAGGCTCCTGGAGTATCGCACTGAATCCTCACAGCACCCTAGAAAGTGATTCTATTATGATTCCCATTTTGGAGATGAGGCAACTGGGTCTCAAAGAGCAATACACAAGAGTAAGAATAAGTAGCGTCCTTGTCAGCATCATACAACCAGCAAGTGGTAAGGCCAACCTGGATTTGAATATAGGCGTGGAGACCCTGATACCTTAGTTAACATTTTCTTTTTTATTAAACATTTTTTTTTTAATTTTAGGTAATCTCTATACCCAACCTGGTGTTGCATGTCACAACCCCAAGGTCTAGAGTCCATGCCCTTCCTCTGAGTCAGGCAGGCACACCCCCTCCTCTTAATACCTTTCTTTAGAGGAACTTCTTCTCTAAAAGACTGAATAATAAAAATGATAGGCTCTGCAACTTTTGAGGTCTTTGTTGCCATTCTTTAACTCGGCTGTTGGGCAAAAATAACAATAAACAATACATAACTGGGCACTGTTGTGTTCTTTTTTTTTTTTAAGATTTTATTTATTTATTTGACAGACAGAGATCACAAGTAGGCAGAGAGGCAGGCAGAGAGAGAGGAGGAAGCAGGCTCCCTGCTGAGCAGAGAGCCAGATGTGGGGCTCGATCCCAGGACCCTGAGAACATGACTTGAGCCGAAGACAGAAGCCTCAACCCACTGAGCCACCCAGGCTCCCCAATGTTGTTGTGTTCTAAGAAAACAATTTACAAGAAGAAACCACGATGAGCCACATTTACCCATTGGTTGTAATTAGGGGCCCTTCGATCTAGATCATGCGTCTTTTGAAGCCTACAGCTCTGTTTTTACTGATGCATTAGTTTTATTTTTTTGGGTTGTCTTATCCCTGTTAAGAATAAAGGGAGCAAGATAATCTCTTAAGTGAATGAGTTAAATTGGAAAGACACAGAGAACAATATTGTTAACTAGAGTAGCATAGACCCACTGGTGAAGTTAGTTCAGGATAAAGAAATACACAAGTGGGGTGGGCAATCCATGTACCTGTACTTCAGAATCCAACCACATACTGTTCTAACCTTCATTTATGTTATGCCATAGCTTGTTTAGAGCAGGATTTGAAAATAAACTGAAGGCCTTCATATTTCTCTAATTCTGTTACTTCTACTTGTAACTATAAGTAGTGGTAATCCAAAAACACGCTTTCTCGCTCACTCCTTAGGGAAGGTGCATACTTTTCTTTCAAATTCATGGATTTTGTATTAGCCCCTGACTCAGCTGCCCTAGCCTATTCTCCGTAGCCCTTCTGCATAAAGATGCCAACTGACTTCTTAGCATTTATCTTTATACCATAACCGTTTTCTGAGTTCCAGAGAAACTTCTCTTCATTTTCTCGACATTGCTTGTCCCTAACCAGCTGTTAGGAGCTTCCGACTTGTGCGTCTACTATTTCTAGCCATTGATCTGCCATTTGAGGGCAGACTCTTAGGTGTGACCCAGCCTACTTCTTGCTGTTGAGTTTGAGATTTTAGAATCTGTTTCTGTTTATTAGAAGAAAAAGCATCAGGTTAAGAGTTATAATAGGTGATATGTATATATATATATATATATATATATATATATATATATGCTCAAGCATGCGCAAGTTTAAAATAAGTTTTTAAATAAAAATCAAATTAAGGAAGACCAGATTTTATTTTCACAAAATAGCAGCCCATCTACATTTTACCGATCTCAGTTTTGAATGTAATAAAGCTATCAGTCTAAGGTCGAAGTTTCCACCACCAGACTTAGCTTTCTAGAGCCTAAGCAAAGTGGTCACAGTGGGGGAACTGTTAATTACCCCTTACCTCTTTTTTTCTTTTTTTTCTGAGTCAAACAGACAATACAACAGGTGTTCAATAAATGTTAAATTGCACAACTGTACTGACATTATTGGAAGCTTCTGAGTTCATTGTCTGCATGTACATAATATAGTATATACCAAGGTAAAGAGTATCCTTTACAAGCATTAAATATACCTAAGTTCATTTAAAAAGTAATAGGAAAATAACAAATTTTTATTATGTATAGTTGAGATTTTGCAGTGAAAATTTTGTTCATTGAAACAAATCTTAAATTTAATCACCCTGGGATGATTCTCTGTAGGTCCAGAAGAGCGAATTTCTCAGTATACTTAGTCAAAATGGTAGAAGAGAGAAAAGAACATTCAGGCATCCATGAAAGTTAAAAAAAATAACTAAATATAAATCTGACATAGATACGTATGTAAAGTAAAAATAAATCTAAAATCTTCTCAGACAGCCAAGGTTTAGAAATACTTGGTAGTTCATTTTCAAACCTATATAAAACTGTTGTGAGATGTTGACTGTTTCAAATAAAATAGGAATTTATATAAGTGAAGTACAAACTTAAATAGAACCAAAATGCTTTAGGCTTTCGAAATGAATAGCTGGAATTTTACTGAATTTTCTATATGGTGAGGGTAGAGCCAGACTTCCAGACAGGGAAAAAAAATGAAGGTAATACATAGAAAAGAAGATACCTCTCCCAGGGGGCAACTGAGATCCCCTAGAGGAGATGAATCAAGTGAAATCTAATAGTTTTGCTTCATTTTGTGACTTCCTTCTACTAAGACCTCAGAGAATTTTGAGTTCCATGGAGGACCATAAAGGGAATTTTGAAATACTCTTAATGGCTCTGCTCTGGAAATAAGGTAACTGAACTGAGCCAGGTGCCCTGCCAACCCATTGACTCAGAGTCCTCCCCAATGCTGACTCCAGACCTTTATGACAATTCTCTAGCCTTATTCCCATCCTCAGTAATTGTACACAGTTCATCCTCAACACATCTTCCAAGCCAACCTTCCAGAAACACTCAGGCCAAAACATCAACGAACTTTTCAGCCAGTAAACCCAGCTCCTTCTATGGCTGCATAATGTAGCTGCATCATTCTGTCAGGTTCCAGCTGCTTTCATTTTTCCTGGTCCATTGGAATAATCAAAATTTTGTTCCTCTGGTGGTTTTGATCCCTTGATTGGTGCCACTCCCCCCCAGGGCAGCTACTTTGAACAAGCAGACTGTTGACTAGGAAGCTCAAGACTTTGAGCAGTCATTATGTATGTTCAAACCTCCCTGCCTTTTGAATGTGGAGTAACAGCTGAAATCCCAGTTGTCACAGCCAACCTCTAAGGACAGCAGCAACCCCAGTAATCAGCATTCCTTTGTGAAGAGAAATCATTCAGATTTGTCTGTGAAAGTATTTATTAAGGATCCATCTCTACAAATCCCTGTGCTAGGGATAGAATCATAAATAAGGTTTGGACCATTATTCAGTCAGAGCATATTTAAATCAAATAGGATAAGTAAGGAAGAAATCTATTTCTTTAGTATTCCCTGTGTCTAGGTTCACCTTTTTGAGTCATCCTCAGAAGTAAATCTTTGAAAGAAAGTAAGAAGTAAGGTACATCTTTGGACAGCATCCTTTGAATTTGGTTAGATGGGAAATTGCATTCCCTGTTCAGAAGTCTAAAACTTGTAAGGATTCCAATGGGATTGAAATAAGCTACCCTCCCTGGTAATCAGAAGTTAAACCATAAAACCAAGAAAACTACATGCTGTTCTCTTACCTGTCTCATCTCCTGTCCTAGTTGTGCCTTACACTTACTGATGTTCTAAGTGCTTTTTGACAAGACAGCAATGGGGCATCAGGAGACCCTGCAGGAACTTGAGTAGGCAAATTGAGTCACTCAAAGGCCTTCTTTTAATCTTTTGGATCATTATTGCAAAGATAAAAGTGGGGTTTCTGAAAGAGTAAAATTCAAAGGATCTTAGCAATTAGAATGGTGATAATACTAGATCATCGGGTACATTTCCCTGGTTGGTTCAGAAATTTCTGCAGAAAACGGACTACTCTAATTTGACTAGTGTAATTTGAAATGTTACAGATGACACAGTTTGCCTTTCTTCTACCAAGAAAATAGACCTGTCTGATTCTCCTCTTTGGCTGGAAAAATTTTTTTGTTCAACTCCATTATCATTAGGGACGTCATTTGAAATGATTCCAAGTCATTTCTTTAAATCCAAGACATTTATTTCTTACAGATTTCTAGGAGATACTTCTTGTGGAATAATGCAAACTTCTATGGAGAATATATGAAGACATTTTTTCCTTTGAGATATTTATAAATTCTCTCTATACATACAGGATACACACACACACACACACACACACACACACGTACACACACATCATTGGGTAAATACTAAAAACATTGCCTTTGTCAAGCACAAATAAATACATTTAAACATAAAATAGCCTAAAGATCTTTAGACACAGTTCTCAGATGGTTGAGATTTAATATCATGCTAGTTAATATTTTATATTAAATAATTAAAAGAAGGGAGAGTCATTAATATTTTATTAATATATCTCAAATTTGTAGTTTTTCAAATGTTATAAGAACCTTGGTAATCATTTAAACTTTCAAAGGTAATAACTTGGTGATTTATTGGAGTCAGAACACCTGCCTCTGCTTGAAGTAGCAGCAGTCATAAATTTCATGACCATTCTTGAGCGCTTAAGATGCGTCGGTATTTCAAGTCACTGTGTGTTGGAAAGGGGATTGTGGAAGTAGGATGGTGTAAGATTTTTTTTTAATCTTGTTTCTAAGGTGATTATAATTTTATACCAAAACAACAACAACAAGAAACCATGCCTGCAAGAACTGTGATTGCATGATAGAGGAGTCTAGGTTTTAGGTAAATATTTTGAATGTATGGATAATTTTACATAATTATTAACTACTTTATTAAAAGTGTAAAAAATATATATATATTTTAATTTTTTAATTTCATTTACAATCTGAACTAATATTTGAGTCACGACTTAAAATGTGATGTACTTCTAATTATTGACAAGTGTGTGTCATTTGAGTTGTCAGTCAAAAGGTTTAGATATTAGTTGTCCTTACTCTTTTTTTAACCCTTTAGATTTTGATCATTTTTGATGTTTTTCTCTACTGTCCAACTGCCATTCACCTAAGGTAATACAGTTCTGAGACCAACTATTAAGTCCCAGAAAAATGACTTCTAAACTCCCCTCAGTGAGTTTATAAGGCTATTTTTTTTTCACCTGATCCATAAGCTTTAAAAAGAGTTGAAGAGGCAGTGTGTGCTTTTTAAAAGACAAAGTCGCAAGGTGGGAATGTTTTTTATCTGGTTTTGGTCTTCAATTCAGTGTTTTGCTTCGTTTTTATTGTTTTGTGTTAGTAGGGAGCGTGGTGGAACATACCTTTCTATTCTAAGCCTAGGTAAGCCTATTCGTTCATAATCAGTGATTATTCATATCCTACAGGAACATCAAAGGTTTGGTTTGGTTAGAAGGTTGGAGTGAGGGATGGGAGTAAAGGCAATATTAGCTCGGGGGGAAAAAAGGCAGCCCTTCCAGATTCCCCATGGAATCCTTTAAGGAGTAAAAAAAAAATCCATTGGTGGGTAGGGGTTAGAGTCCCAGAACATCTTCCCATTAAGCCTGCTTTTCCTACCAGCTTCTGTCCACCCTTCTTTGAATAATGATGGCATGAGGTGACCCAGGTAGCTGAGCGTCCCCTTATTGGTTCTATTCCTTATTTCCTCGGGAGTCAACCCTACCACTCTCCTACCCTTAACTTCGTCGAAGTCCAGAAATGGAGACCAGAGAAGTAGCAGTCCCTCTCTGGTTCTCCTGCCTTGTCCCAGTTCCCTCAGCCCTGACCTTCCCCCCCCCCCCCCGCCTCCCCCCGAGGAGCTGCAGTATTGCATCTGTTTCCTTGGATTTGATCATTCTCTCTTAAGAATGAAGATGAGGACTCAGGATAGGTAACAGGGACCCGTGCCTCCCTGTCTCCATTCCAGGACCCCTAAGGTTTTCACCACCTCAAGCTCCTCTGACTCCACAGATAGCAGCGGAGCGCCTCCCCCTCTTCCTGTTGGTTCTCGATGGAAACCCTCACACAGGAGGCTGCTTCATTTACCCAGTGTCTGCTTCCCAGTCCTTCCTGGATTTCCCAACTCCCTGGCTATATCATTGAAGATATGCTGCAGAACAAAATCCCTCCAAACCTTTGTTGTTTATTGGCTCGTGTTTTTGTGGGCGTAAAGGTGTTTTATCTGTTCTAGGCCAGCTTGGATGGACCTGGAATGTCTTGACGGCCTCACTTATAGGTCTGGGCCCTCAGCTGAACTGGCTAAGCGGCTTGGAGGGCTGGGGTCTCTCTTCTTGGGATCTCTCATCTTCCAGGAGCCGAGACTGGTTTTGGCTTTGTTGATAATGGCAGTCTCAGGCTTCAGCAGCATGAGGAGATAAGCACTCACCATGCAAGGGCTGTTCAGACCTCCGCTTACATCCCATTTGCTAATATGCGCTATGCCAAACAAAGCAAGTCTCAGAGCCAACCCAGAATCAATGGGTGGAAAAGTAGAAGGTGTAGAAAAGGAGACTCAGCTGCTGACAGGAGGAGTGACAAGAGTCTTATTGCAAAGGGGCGTGGTTGTCAGAATGGGATTGGGCCTGTTTGCAGTGAGCTTTGGCAGAGAGCTTGGGAAGGGTTCTGGCAGCCATAATTTCCCTCTTAAACTTCCTCCCTCTCAACCCTAAATTCAGGACCCAGTGTGAAGTTGCAAACTAATGGCTTTCACTGAGAAATTGCCCTCCCCTCTCTTTTCAAGATCGGACATTTTGGAATTAATCTTGGCTCTAACTGCCATATCAAATGGTCTTCTTCTTCTTTTTTCCCCCTCAGCATGTCTTATCACTTTGCTTAAATTGAGTTAATTGCTTCTTTAAAAATGAAATGTCCGTTTTTTTAAAAAAAAATTTAATCTTGTTTTTATATTCCCTTTGGACACTTTCAAGTATGTTATCTGCCTTTGTTTTGAGTATTTGTGAAATATCGGTGTTATTTATGAAACAAGTTGTATTTATATAAATTGTGTTCTTCATTTCATTTTTTTTCCTTTCCTTGTCTTCTTCCTTTTTTTTCTTTTAAACAAAGACAGTTCTGCTATAAAAACAGCCCCTTGCTGATCTCTACTTTTCTCTAGACATATTCTTTGAGCTCCATACATTGTTTATCATTATCCTTTGTTTGTAGCCAGATTTGAGGCCATGCTGTAATTCTCACAAACAAATCAATTTGAATTAATTTGCCAAGGAGAGTTAACGAGGCATTGTATGAATTCGAGATATACTACAACTGCTGCATTCCCTGAGGTCATCTCTTCACTGGGAAAATTTTGATTCTTGTACCACATTGCAGTAGTGTATCTCTGACCTTTGAATCTTACACCAAATGATGCGTGGCTGCCAACTGGTTCATTTTTTGAAAAGCCTTGGAAATGCCATGTAATCAAACAAATAGGAGTGGAGACAATTCCTTAATTAATACCTTTGCTGGGGGAGGGTTATCTTTAAAATCTCCATTCTCGGATGCTTGCCTCCGGTGGGAGTCCTATTTCTAAAGATGCTATAAGTGGGAAGTTCGAGAAACATTAAAAGAGGGAAAATACATTTCTTAGATAATCTTTGAAGTCTGTTCACCCTTAAATTGTAGACTCCTTCTCTCAAAATACAAACTGTGAGTTCCAAAGAACTCTACTCCCAGAAACCCAGAAACTGCTTTTTAATTTATAAAACATAAAAAAAAAACAACCAAACAAACAAAAAAACATTTGCTTAATCAGGACCTCCATGATTATGTGGACTCCCCTTCATCCCCACTCCGTCACCCTCACATATCTTCATCTGTCACCAGCACGACCTCCCTGAGAATTTAAGTAAAGACTGATACAAACAAAATAAATAGGAAAATTCAGTCCACCTTTTGCTGAGCAAATGGTAACCAAGTTTCTCAAAGGAGCTCAGATCTCTGGGTCTTACATGAATAATTTCCCAGACGCTTAAAGAACTGAACCCAAGTTCCTGTTAATGTTTGCTTAGTCAGAATAGAAAACTAGTTTGGGAAAATTGTCCTCAATTTTATGTTGTATAAAAGGATTTATCTCTTAAACTTGAGACTGATAACATAAACATTCTCAGGTGTTTTTAACAGAAAAATTGTGATGTATTTAACCATATTTAACAAAGAATCTGATAATGGCTAAGGACTAATATGGGCTCATCCAAACAAGTCTTATGGAACTAGGCTAATTCTCTTCAGATGGCATTAACACATTGGCAGAGGAGATGCATGTTTTAGACACAGTGTATCTTCATTTCCCTGAACTAGTATAAAGAGAGCTATGACCGCATCTTAAGGAGATCTGCCTCTGGTTGAGTTGAAACACTCAGATGAACTTTCTAGCTTTCCTATATCTATTGCTGTGTAACAAATTACCCCCCAAATTCAGTGGCTTAAAACAACAAATACTTATTGTCTCACAGTTTCTGTAGGTCAAGATTTGGTAGCAGCTTAGTTGAGTGGAACTAGCTCAAGGTATCAGATGAGTTGACATCAAGATAGCAGCTGGAATGCAGTTATCTCAAGACTTACCTAGGCCTGGAGGGTCTGGTGGCTTCAGGTCCTTGCCATGTAATTCTTGAAGGACATAAGTGTCCTTAAGATATAAGACTAGCTTCTCTGGAGTGGATACTGAGAGGGAGAGGAAAAAGGAGGGAGAGAGGGAGAGAAAGAGAGAGAGAAGTCACAGTGCTTTTTTTCATCTAGTCTCTCAAGCCACACACTTTCACTTCCAAGGTACCCTATTGTTTAGAATTGAGTCACTAAGTTCAGCCCACACATAAGGTTGGAGAATCAAACTCCATCTCTTACAGAAAGGAATTTCAAAGAATTTATAGACATTATAAAGCCTCCACATAATCCTATTCTGTACATTTTTCAGGGTCTTGAATAAAGGCACAAAGATATGCTTATCAAATTTGCAGATGACATAAAGCTAAGAAATGTGTATCCTCAAAAGACAAAAGACCTAGAGTTAAGCATTTTCTTATCTGGTTGGAATGCTGTTATGAAACAAAAAAAGAATACATTTAATAGTGTATAATTAAAGTCCTGCTTTGAAGTTCACCAAGTGTATTGCATGAATGCGAGATGACCCAAACTTTGGGTAAGGAATTCAGCTAGAACCTGTTGGGTTTTTGTTGGAAATAAGCCTAATATGTGACAGTAACATTATATGGTTGTTTAGACAACTGTTGCAAACTCGTATATTAACCAGGTCAAGTGTGGGTGGTACACGATACACTGATTGTGGTCTTTAGATCCCTGGGAATAATGTAATCATTTGTTGGCATGAGGTTTAAGGTTGGTCTAGAAGACCTATAACTTATAAATACCAGGAATCCATAAGATCGAAACAGAAGGATTACTACAACATCAGGTTATTATGACATCAGACATATTGATTTTGGTGTGACCTTCCCATTCATGAGAATGAAAATGTTTTTCTTTGTTCTCCATTGAAATTATCCCTCTAAACTTCCTACCTATAATCTGAGCTGTATAGAAACATCACACATACATGATCTTTTTGTACCAAATATTCTAACATTCTGCCCTTAAAAACAGAGTTTGATTTCCTCTGCATGAGAGGAATAAAAGGGGATAGGGAGTGGAGAGAGGAACGTTGCTAGAAAGAAATGAAAGAAACCAACAACATTAAAGAGACACAGGCTGACACAGAGGTTGGACATACCAGAATGCATGGATCACAGGGAAGAGTGACCCTAAAATAACACTGTGGCTTTTGCAACAAGGAGGAAATAAGTGATAAGAAGAAAGGCACCTGGGGGAGTCTAGAAGGGATCATATGTCAAACGGTTAAAGACCGGACATTAAGGCTTTATGTTGAACGGAAATTTGAAAAAAGTTTTGACACTAAAAATTGTGTAGTGAAGTAATTCTTATAAGTTTAACTTCACTTGGGGTTAACCCTTTTGAATCAGGTACTGTTACCACAATAGCAACAATAGTAATAAGCGATCTATTGAGCACTTCAGTCACACCACATACTGTCCTAAGGGCTTCATATACATTTAGTTCTCAAGACCACCCTATGTTGTAGTTATTATAATCCTCATTTTCTATATGGAGAAATTAAAGCTTAAAGACACACCAAGACATAGATATTTTAAACATGCTTACCAGAAAAACACTAGACAAAATTCAGCTGTTGGAATGGACTAGTCTAGCTTTAGTGCATGTTTTGAAATAATTATGGAAGCAAATCGAATTTTATAGTCAATTTATATTTTAATTTATAGCATGTCATTTTTGAAAGTGGCTCTTAAATAAAGAATAGATGCTACATAGACCTATCATACTGAAGCAGATTCTGTTAGAAATTGCTTAAACATATCCCCTTAAATTATGGAAACAAACAAAGATATTACAGCTCCTTGGACACTGTTTTATTAATATTCCTGGGATTGAAAGTTTCCTTGATGGATGAGGAGCAATGAAGAGAAATTCCAGGAAAAATGAGCTTTGGGAAGAGGGTTGAAATGGCCTCAAGGTGCAGGAGAAGGATGGGGAATCATGATATATGTCCTAATTGTTGCCTCAGGGCAAATGGTCACGAGTATAATTACATTTCAATAGAAATGGGACTTTCAGTTAGATCCGGAATATGAAAGAGAACCTCAATGTTAGCATATCTGCACAAAAAGTCACCTCACCCAGGAACAAAGGTCAGGGAATAGAGACATGGTCCCTTGGATGTCTGGATATAAAACACCTGTCTGGATATAAAACACCAAAGGTATATCTTATAACATGGTTCTCATTTTTCCAACATGTGTTAGGGGAAGATCTTGAGAATTAAAGTAAATCACAAACCCTCCCAAGCCATCCTCTTCTAACTGCTCATAAACTAAGTCCTTGCCTAGATTATTGCTTTTAGTTTGTATAAAACATTGTAACAAAGGTATTATTATCTTCATTTTTTTGTAGACTAGTGAAGAAACTCTGAGACTCATCCAGATTTAGTCAGTTGTTCATGTTCACAGAAATGGTAAATGTCTGAGGTAGGATTTCATCTATGGTCTAACTCCACAGCTAATGCTCTTTTCACCCATGTCTGAGTCATCTTTGCTAACCGCTTAACCCCCATAGCCTAGAATTGGTGGATCAATATGATGACTTTGATGTAGGAAGGAAGTGATATGCCTTTCCACATGTGTTTTCCATTTCTGAACATGTATAAGCCTATAAGACAGTGTGGGCCAACACACTGGCCAAGTCAGAGTATGCCTGGGTGATCCACGCTACTGTCTAGGAGCAGATATCTAATCACTTGGGAAAGGTGTTTCTCTTGCTCACAGAACCACCTAAGTAAGTCTGAAGAAGCTTGCTTACTTAATAACGCCCTTGTGCTCTGGGGCTATTAATTCACTTCCCCCAGCTGATCAGTGTCCTACTCTAAGAGCTTAATTTCTTTACCTTGGCGCATGAAAGGAGCAAGACTCATAACATAGAAATAGTTCTTTTCCTTCAACCTCAAAGGTATATTTGAGGATTAATGAGATGATGCTTATAATTGCATTTTGAACTCTTTGGTTGAAAGGCACTTTATAAATAACAGATACTTGCTTTTTTTGTGGAGGTCCATCCATCACTTCCAAGTGGACAAGCATTCTAGATGCCCTTTGGGTAGCACAACAGCCTCCTTTTTGACTCTGGGAGAGTTCATCTGGGTCAACATCAGGAATAAGACCAGAGCTGGGCTCAGAGAGTTTCACTAGTTCTTTTCTTTAGTGTCTTATATTTGCTTTGAAACTTACAAAATGTTCTGTGGGGAGAGAGACATTGTAAGAATCTCTGAAATGCCCTCCTGCTTGAGCCTGCTCACATCGATTTTCTCTTGCCTCTGGCTCTAAAACATAGTATTCATTCTTTGACTGTTCATTAGACCCGTGGTCTCATTTTTTAGTGTCAACAAAGCAATAAAGAAAACTTTTTTTTTTCTTTTATTCTAGGACTCAAAACAAAATGTAAAATATACCTCTGGCATTAATTTTGCTCAGATGAATGTTGTTACAGTATTCCTATTAGCATGTCCACGTTCTTGACAACATTTCAGATGGTATTTACAGGCTACCTGTAAAAAAACATTTTCTGCCAGCCTGGTGCAAATTGCCAGAACCTTTAAGACACTCTTCCTCAACTTAGCAGCAGTATATCATCATTATCTGTGGCTGGACCAAGAAATCGCATCTGTCAATGCCTGAATTGCTCTTTTACTTTCAGTGGTTTTAGAAACCCACTTTGTTTTGGAAATGGGGTTAGCTAAGTATATTTTAGAAGACTCAGAAATATAAAAAGCAACAGCTAGGAGATTTAGGGGATATTTAAGATGTTTCATTTTCTATGGCTCGTTGATCTTTAGAAGATAATCTTTGTGGGAGATGGAATATGGTCGTGTTTTGAATGGAGGCCTGATAAAGTTCTGAGGTCATGGGAGTTCACCCTGGAATCTTTGTACTTCCCTTAGATCATTAGGAAAGAACTGACCCACATTAATAATAGTTTTAAAAACATGAATGTTTTTCATAGCCCAGGTTCTGTATAATTCTACCTCTTATTTTTCTATACAGGTCCTACCGTGGATTGGGAAATGGGGAAACTGAGGCCAGGTTGCTTGCATAAGATCACACAGCTGCTAAATGCTAATGTTAGAACTCAGCCAAAGTTGTCTCCAAAGCCCATGGTCTTAACTCCTGTGCTGTATTGATTATGGCTTAAGGGAAATAAGTATGGTAGCTAAGGAATAGGATCTGTGCTTGGACCCATAGATAATGATAATAAAGGTCTCATAAAAGTCATTTTCTGTGCTATACAAAAGTTCTTTCTATCAGTCCATTTTTCAATTTAAAAAATATTCATTCCTTTGGACTAACAGCATATTGCAACTTTACTCCTTTGGGACCACAGAGAGAGACTGATGAATTGGGAGACTATTGGAGGGTCAGCTTGCTTTCTTTGTTTTCCTTACTCTGTTTTCGTTTTTTTATCCTAAATGGATTTGCTCAAATGTAGAAAACATGAGGCATTTCTGAATAGAGGTCAGAGCTCTGTGTGAACCAGTTGGGCCTTAATAATTTCACCTCCGAGTTTTCTACTCTTCACAATGTTATAATTTAACAGTGCATGTTAGATGTGTCTCCGGGAGTCGAAATACTTGGTAAAAGAACCACTGATACAAATGCAAATGAATGTGGGAGACTGGTGGCATGAAAAAACTCAATTTCTGATTTAAAAAAATGCACATGCACACACACACACACACACTTTTAAACAGAATAAGATAACTAGTTTGGGTTTGTTTGTTTGTTTGTTTTTCCCCCAAACTCAGTTCTATGTAGGGGGGGTGTCAGATCCATATAAGTTATGTAGGAAATATCTATTTGAAGATCTCATGGTGCAATTTATAGATTTCTCAGTATGTTTGAGAAGTGCGGTCATTACATTTTGGTCTCATTAGTCACGTACATATGCCTCTTTCTCGTGACATTATGACATGACTATTCATAAGGTCATTCTCTCGTGAGGACACCATCACTTTCTGTTGAAGAATTGATTTCATTCTCTGTTCAAGTTCTCATACTGCTTGCTATATGAAATGTACAACTGGATGTCATGAAGGATTTAATCTGAATGTATATGAATTTGACAAGGTTTGCTCAGCTTTCAGGGTAGTCCCTGTGTATGAATTCTTATGTTTAGAAGGTTGTTTACTCTTCAGTCAGTCTAACAAAATGGGGCTTGGGGCAAATGAACTCATTCTCATGCACATGTTTCTAAAACAGTTCTTACTAATGTTTGAGATAAATTAAAATAAAAACCAACAAGAACATGAAAAGAGACTAAGAACAATGTTAATGTGGCAATTTAAACCAGTTTGGTTTTTCAAATGACCTTCCATCTTTCACAACTTCTAACAGGATGCAAGATCACGATCTTTAGTGCCAGACACTATGAATCTGGTGTAGAAGACTTAAAATTTTTTTCTAAATGTCTCTAAAGCTGAGATGGAGAAGAATGACTCTCTTTCTTTCCCTTTCCAATGGGTCTAAGGTTGAATCGTGGCTATGCTGTCCTCCCAACATACCACTTACTGCTTATCCAACATACTTTCCTCTTTTTCTAGCCTGTACCATGCCTCAAAATGATTTTCTGTGGAGCTTTATGTTTGGAAGAGAGCATATGGGGAGGGGATGCTTAGGAGGACAGGGAGCCCCTAGGTATCCCAAGGAAGTAAATCATCGCATCTCCTTATTTAGTTAATTTAGTGCATCTAGAACTCCGAGAGTTTGGGCATTTTGGATACTTCTGATTTTGCCTGCATGTTTCTAAGTATATTTAGTTTTGTGTCTGCTACTGACTTCACTAATCCATTCCACAGTGAGTGAAGTGAAGGTTATCACTATGTTTAATATTGCAGCCAACAACAGTTACAGAAAACCCAAAGTAATAGAATATATTTAAGGTGAATCTGGCACAACCCATTTGCCATTTTTCAGTATAATACTTTGTTGTAACTAAAACTTGAGAGGGGTCAAAGCTTATGAAGATGGATCATATCCCTTGTGTTATCTGTCTTCTTTTGGGTAGGATTAAGAGTACAGGATATAGGTTCTTTTCAGAAAAGTGCATGTTCCTTTTCTATGAAGACATGTGAGAATTTACCCAACTTTATTTTGGATTAATGAAGTTCTGAATCCCCATATCTACCCAGGAGGATCATTATAATAATCTCTAATTGGCAACTGTATTAACAGATAAAATTAACTTCTTTCACCATGAGCTTATTGAAACACCAAGAGATTGCCTTTCTGTTTTTTTCTCCTTACCTATTCCCTCTCATCCCCTTTTTTTCCTATGAGAAGTAGTACTCCATTTATTTTCATTTATCCTTCGATATGTTAATATATTTTATCCCGGCCACATAAGATCCCATGATTAGGCTGGAAACAGATCCATGGTTGTCTCTTTCGTGAGATTTGTTTTTGTTTGTTGCTGTTTTTATTATTAGTTTTTTTTTTAATTTCTTCAGAATAAGAATGAGTCAGATTCTTAAAATCATTTGTTCATAGCAGAAATGAATGGGGAATCTTGGAAACATCTCCCAGCATGGCCACCCCTTTCCCATGTTGCACCTCATGGAAAGCAGGTGCCAGTTTAGCCACATGCAGAATCTTCTCTGTCAGGAATAACTCCTGTAGGAAGGTGACCCTAACATGGAAATGTCATGGTCACCTTCTATTCACTTGGCCTCATGCTGTATTTAATCTTCACATTCTTTCTGGCGTTTAGGCTTCTTTGTAAATGATTTCCAAGACACCTGTTTTGAGATTTTGTTTTAATTTTTAAAGTTAGCAATTTGAAATGGGATTCCCTAAGTTCCAATACATGGCTATGAGTGAAAAGTCATGAATTAGAATATCCTAGTTTTTGCCTAGTTTTGTGAGGTTGGTTGATGAGATAGAACAGTTCCCAAAGCATAGCTTCATTATTTTGTGATTTGAAGCATATTCATTAGGGGTTTATCTCCACAATACCACCTCCAAATCTATCCTAATTAGACAAACCATCCAGGGGTGGTAACAACAGTTACAAAGGATAAGGGGGCATAGTAACAGTTAAAAGCATTATGTTTGAGGCTTGAAATTAATTAGGTATTTCATGCTTGGAGGACGTTATCCCAAGCAGGCTTTATGAATAGATACTTGTTCAGAAAGGACTTCTCATAGAAAGGTAAGAAAGAGAGACTAGATAAACATATAAAGCTTGCATCTATTAGTAATAAAAAGTAGGGGCGGGGCGCCTGGGTGGCTCAGTGGGTTAAAGCCTCTGCCTTCGGCTCAGGTCATGATCCCAGGGTCCTGGGATCAAGCCCGGCATCAGGCTCTCTGCTCTGTGGGGATTCTGCTTCTCTCCCTCTCTCTCTCTCTCTGCCTGCCTCTCTGCCTACTTGTGATCTCTATCTGTTAATATCTGTTAAATAAATGAATAAAATCTTTTTTAAAAAAAGTAGGGGCTTAAAAGTTTGCTAATATTCTATCCCTATATTTATAGCAGCTTTGATTTACAAATATTTACTTTGGGTTTTCTTTTTTTTTAAATGTAGAATAAGTCTGGGCAGAGGAATAGAAATGTAAAGAACCATCCATAAAACCCCATCTATTTAACAAAGCTGGTAGGATGCCAAGATCTCCTTTATGGAGTGAGAAGTCTCCCTTGGCCATTCAAGGCTTAAGTTGTCTTTTTCCCTCCACCAGAAGGTAGAACAGTTATAAACACTTGAGAGAAGAATAAGGAAGTAGATAACCCCATGCTTCTGATATGGTACATTACCATGAGAGAATATCATGCGTGACTAAGACACCGGGGGCCCCTATCATAGATGAAGCTGGTCTGGCAGGTAAATACACCTCAGACCAAGAAAATCCTTGTGCCTCCATTGACCCAGTTAAGGCGTGGTTGGGGTCAGATGGAGAAGAGTGAAGGTAAGCCCGTTTCTATAAATGGCCAAAGCTCTTACTGATTCCCATCCCATGCCACATTTACAAAACGTGGTGGAACACAGCATAGCTAGGACTCGCCTGACCTCAAACCTGTCAACCAAGGGCAGAGTGACTTCAACTCCACCTCTACTAAAGATAAATTGATATCTATCTCTAAAAACTTCATAAACCAAAAACCTAGGATGTTTTTTAATGACATATTGACTTTTCAGATTGTTTTTTAAGCTGTTTTTTAAACTTTAAAGGCAACACTGATAATGAACGCTTCCAAATGGTAAAACAGAAAATCCCCTTCAAATATAACCGGCCCGTAGAGGAGTGGCTGCAGGAAAAAGGTAACCGTCGTTAAAACTTTCATTTTAAAATCATTTGATTCTAAACCCTCATTTTTAAAGCCTGCAAATAAATGTTCCTTAAATGATAATCGCCTGCTGCATAAATGACTGTTTTAATTTTCATTATAATTTGTGTCAGCTTCCACCTGCCATATGTTGATAAATCATGCTATAATACATTGCCATTAAAATACAGTTAAAGGGACTAACATCTAGCTTGCTATCAGCATGACAACCACAAACAAGAAATTCCAGGAACCTCTAAAAAAGAAATGTATTATGGCAATTTAACCACTGCATGACATTATTTGTTAATTTGTTTTAAATTACCTCTTATACCAAAGCTTTCTAAAGAAATTTCAAAAGTACTCTTTAAACTTACATCTTGAGGCTGTTTTGGCTTTACTCTCTAGCGTGGTTAACAAAAAGAATCATCAGATCAACTCTTGTAACTTAAACTGCTTAAGACAAATGTTATAAGGGGAGCAGTGTTTTCTAACATTTGCTTTTAAATGAAGAAAGAATGAGAAAGATGAATTTTGCCTTTAGATTCAAACTTAAGAGGCAAAAGTGTTTCATAAGAGGTTAATTGTGTCCTAGTTGCTGGCTGAAACTAAAAAAAAAAAAAAAAAAAGCAAAGCTTATTTTACACTTTGGTTGTGTAATACCCTTATGTGTTTGATATTTATGCTACAAAAGTGCAAGTGGCTAAGATAAGACAATGAGTTGGAAAAGAAAGGCTCATGAAAGGCAAAACAGCAGTTCTGATTTGCTGAAGAAAGCAACCACTTTGTTAATAAAAGAGGGCAGCGGTTATACCCAATGTTGGAATTTTCTGTGTGGCTTCAGTTTGCTAGGATGTGAGCTATTATCTTTCAATGGAGAAAATTCTCTGTTTCTGGAAGCTCTTTATTCCCTTCTTTCCTGAGCCCATACAAGCTACTCTTGTCTCAAGACATTCAGTGAGTTCTTAAAATTCGTAGAGATTTGACTGAGCTATACATAAAAAGTAATTGAATATATTAATATGCAACTTAAGCAAATTTAATTACAGTTCTAAGTTGGGTGACAACATTTAGACCTTTAAACACGGAAAATCCTCACTGAGTCTTAACTGTTTGCCCTGTTTTTAACGTATGTGGTCTAATTAAAAATAAATTAAGAATAACTCTAAAAAGCAAATAATTTTGTTCAGTAATCACCAGCTCATAAAGTCCCTTTAACACTAAAGACTATGATTGCCTCACTTTTTAAAAAGAAGAAGAAAACTAGATGCATGTCTGACTCTCATGTGTCTGAGAGAACTTTTTTTTCTTTCAATTTTATGTTAATAATATTTTCTTTTACTCCATCGCCTTTTGAAGTCTAAGTTTAAGAGCATGCCAGGCGTTTTCATTTGTATCAACCATTATAAAGTTATGGGTAGGCTTTTAGTTTTCCTTCTGATAGCACTGTTATCAGTTGGCTTTCACATAGAAGGACGCTTTCAAGTAGACAACAAATCGAGGGGGAGGGGTGGGTCGGAGGATATGGAGGGCGGCTTGCTAGTTTCTTAACCAGATATGTATGTATTTATGTATGCGTATAATATTGAAAATGGTGATTTCCAAACTTGGAGGTTCTCTCTTCTACACTATTGTAACTGAAGTTACTTTAAAAAAAAAAAAATACTTTGGTGAGTAACATCCATTCATTCTATTGCTTTACCCCTTCCTCTGTCTAGCTAAACTTCCCCTCAAAAGGAGTCGAAAATAGATTCCAAAAGACCTTATAAAGACAACAAGTTAAAAAAGGGTGAAGATGGAAGGATGGATAGGAAGACATATCAGGAAGCACTTGGAATGCCTCCTTAGAGTTATTTTTGTCATTGGAGAAGAGATCTGGGTCATAGCATTCTTGAGTCTGTTTTCTGGCTCTGTCTGCTATTGACTGATACTTTCTGACCTTAGACAATCCACTTAACCTCTTTCTATCTCAGATTTCCCATCGGAGGAGAGGAGAAATAATACTGCCTATTCCCCAAGGGTGTTCTGAGGTTTAATTAATTAGTCTTTGTGCAACACTGACTGGAGACGTGCAAAGATTTAATTTAAGCAGTATGTGAACTTGATATCCAAATGAAGTAACAGTAATGACTTCCAAGAAGGTAGGCACCCAAAACAAAACAGAAAGTAGCCTGCTACAGACCCTCTACTAGTATAACCAAATTGAGCATTATGGATGATCGAACGATTCTTAGATTGGGATATTGATATAGCTATCATAGTTGCTAATTATAAAAAAAGATTGATCATAATAAATGACAATAATGAGATCTGACATTGATTTTGAGAAATCTTGGGCAAGTGATAAAACTTACTCCAGTCTGTCCCTTATAATAACCCTTCAGAAGGAAAGGGTAGTGATGACCAGTTCTCAGTTATTCACTTACTCCTGCTTCACTGATAGAGCTAAATTGATCAGAGGAAGAGCTGGCAGAGACTGAGAAAGTTTCTCAGTTTCCCACTAGAAACTGAGAGAAAAAAAAACAAGAAATAGAGTTTCCCACTATTACTTTAGTGGCTGCCAGCTTTACTCTTAAACTACCTAATCCAAGGTACAGAAGGTTAGGAAAGATTCCCGAAAGAGAAGCAAAATAGATCTAGCCACAAATAGACCTTGAAACAGAGAAGCAAACAAAAATCCAGACACTTCCTATAGCATCATAGAAAATTGAAGCATAGACAACTTCCTTCCCTGTTTCACCCCACCAGTGTCTTGTTCTCAAGAAATCATTATATCTCTCTGGGAATGCAGCAATAAGCAGACGTGGAGCAGTGGCTTTGTCCTGCAGCCCAGGAAACATGTCTTGCCCTTCCCCATGCTTGGATTAGTCTTGAACATGCAAAGACTGTTTTATGCAGTGCACTGTGGCACCTGGAATGAAGGAGATCCGTCATGTCTAGCCAGTGTAATTCAACTTAGCATTTCAATTCTCCCTGACCCTCTTTTTTATTTGTAATAACTGGCAGAATAATATCACTAGGAAAATAAGGCGAAGACCATTACAGATGTGAAGTACTTTCAGAAATATGAGAAATATAAAATATCTTACCTATAACTAGCTATCCCTATTCACTGATCATCACTGCTAGAGCATATACCAAAAAGGAGATGAATAAATATTATGGTTGGCCAACAGTTATGTGAATGGAAGGGATAGCTTGACATTGGGGCTATGAGGTATAAGCTGCTGGACTGAGTCCTAGAGATATCCTTCTAGGCAGTTCCTTCTTTATTAAGTGGCCCGCAGAAGTCTGTGCAAGGTTGAGGGTGTATTATTCTCTCCTTCTACCATGACATTTCTTTTGCACTAAACTTAGTCCCCCTAGAAAAAAAAAAAACTGTTGTCAAAGAAATAGTAGTAAAGAGCGTTGAGCTCCAGGCCATTATCCAGTGTTATTGTGCATTGAACATTTTGCTGCATCTTATGTGAGAAATGAGAGGCCAACGGACTGGCGATGATGCATGTGTACAGGGCAGTGAAGGAATTGGTGGGAAAATAATGGAAATCTATTAGATCTATTTTGATTGTTCCCTAAGGAGCTGGACAATTCTGTTATCAAATCCAACAGATTCCATTTCCATGCTCCAAATAATTTTATAGAGTGCAGTTCATTTTTATGATAACAAAACTCTTTGGCCAGTTCTCTGTACTGCAGTGTTTGAAGCTTCCAAAAAGGTATTATTCATAAATCATTCTTGACTAATATGCCCTTAAGACTTACCTCATAAGCAGAATTGACTCTTGTATAAAGAGTTCCTTCTGAGCAGATACATTTCCCCTTCTCTGACTCTTCCATTTCACCTATTAATGTACATTCAGAAGGCATTCCACATTATACACTGGAAACTCAAGGATAGCTAATCATTGTAGAGATTTAAAGACCTGTAAGTGTGGTAGAGGTTAAGAGCCCAAACATCACTGTATGCCTCTCTTCATATTGGAGATTGTGAGGGCAAAAAACCCTAGCGTTTTAAAAATAGATTCCCTTTTAATAAGCAGGCAGGAATAACAAAACATTCCAGCCATTTATTGCTAAAATAATTCAAGTGATTAAATTAAAAATGAGTGGAATATTGTTTGATTACTGACTTAAGTGAAGAAAAATTCAAAAAGGATATATTTAATTCCATTAATAAGTTTCTCCCCCATCTCCATATGGAAAACCAGAAGGAAATAATCTGAAGAAATAATAGCATAGAATGTCTTAGCCTTAGAAAGCTGTTTGGGTTTTTCTGGGAAAGATCTAGCACTTAAGAGAAGCTTTTTTAAGTAGGGGTAGTTGGGAGGAAGATAAATTGAGTTGCACTATTCTAAACTCTATTCTGTCATGATTTCATTCTGATAGTTTTCTATTCACAGATGCACAAATGGTTCCACAAATGGGGACTCCAAATAAGTTAACTACTGATAGTTTTCAACACATTAACATGCCTATTATTTTAAGGAATTTTATGTGTTGCTTTTTCATGAATACCCATCTCCTCTTTTTAAATTCACTGATTTGGAAAGACTTTTTTTTTTTTTTCTTTCCACCACCCCAGAAGAATTATTAGTATTTGTTTATTTCCCATGTTTTAGGGAGAGATATAGTTGTATGACCATCAGCCCATCCCTCCCCCACACTAAAAGAGGTAGGAAATTATCTGTCATGATGTTTATTAAACAGCAAGTATAGATAGAATTTATGTATTATGAAGATTTCTAGGAAAGGAGGCATTTGGTGGGTAAACTTCATTTCTACACATATGTGATGAATCCAAGTCTTTTCATTGGAATTCCATTTAATTTCAGTTAATTATCAGACCTATTTTTTAAATTTAATATTCTGAGTTACCTTACTGAGTATTTGTTTGCCATCTAAAATTTTATTTAGTTGCCATTATGTGTCTTTGTAGGCTAAAAATCAGTGCAGTAGGTATTTAGGCTTTATTACTGTCATTACCTGATTTGGGGGCTCCTTCTGTCATCCACAACTGCATATCCAAGAAGACTGAAGTACTGCAGATCATTAAACCAAGATTTCTCTTTCCTCACAATAATGAAATAGAGACTCAATTATTCAGCTTATCTAGGATATTCAGCTAGACAGTGGAAGAGATAAAACATAGTGGAATGTTACTTGCTAATGTCTATTGAATTTTTGTTATCCAGTTTTCTCCCCTTCATTTGCTCAAGGAAGCCTGTTTTGATGCCTGGTCCATTCAGACCAGGTAAGGCAAAGAAAGATAACATATGGGAATAATAATGTTTCCTCCACCCAACCCACTAGGCCGGCAGTTAACCATCTTCAACACCCAGGCGCAAATAGCCATCGGTGGAAAAGACAAAGGACGTCTCTTCCAAGGCCAGCTCTCTGGGCTCTATTATGATGGTTTGAAAGTACTGAACATGGCAGCTGAGAACAACCCCAATATTAAAATCAATGGAAGCGTCCGGCTGGTGGGAGAAGTCCCGTCAATCTTGGGAACAACACAGACAACCTCCATGCCCCCAGAAATGTCTACCACTGTCATGGAAACCACCACTACAATGGCTACTACCACAACCCGCAAAAATCGCTCTACAGCAAGCATTCAGGTAAACCTTTCTCCAATTCCTAATTGATTCTGCTTTTTTGTCTTTGAGACATTACTATAAGGTCAGTGTTGCTATGTTGCTAAAGAGTCTGAATTAATATGTTTTAGGAAGGATGCCTACAGATGCTCATAGTATAAGATCTTGAAGTAGAGAAAGACAAATTCACCGCTCAAGAAGTTATAAAAGTTTTGCGTGCACTCATGGGTTATTATTCCTAACATATTTATGGCTGAAACCGTAAAGCTGTTATTCAAAATGAGCAATGGCTAACACTTTCAGTATGAAATACTCCTCCTTTTCATTTCATTACTTTTCTTTTCAATAGTAAAAAGGGAAAAGGGGCAAAGGAAAATTTGTTATTATAGGAGAGACTATATTGTAGTTCATTTCTATTCACAACCTCTCAGTGGCTTTGCTGAAACATGAATTGTTCCGTTTTGAGGCCAATGGGCAGCATTAAAAAAGGCGCAATTGAAGCTAGAGGTTCAACTAATGCTTATAAAATGCAGTCTTTGTTTTATTATTGTTGATCAATCACTTGTTATTTTTTTGTCTATTTCATTTCTTTTATATTTGACTGAGGTCCTATATTGCATTAGAAATTATGAAGGTCTGAGTTTAGCTATGTAGGAAGTCCTTAGTTTTGTGGTAATGGTTTGGTTTTTTTCACTTAAAAGTAATTATACCCAAGCTAAGGCTTAATGCTTTGCTGACTCCCTTGGAATTTCATAAATCTGGTTAGTAGGGGATAGGAGGTTAATCGAGTTATTAGCCTTAAATGCTGAGGCATAAAACAAGACATTCCAATTGCTTGTGGGGAAATTACCCTGAGCCTAGTTAGTGTTTATAGAAGATTCTGTAGATCGGTACTTGTCCCTTCTGTTTCTTAGTTTTAAGACATTATCCAGGGGCTCAGTTGAGTCTTTGACATCACCCTCCCATTGATTTCAGTGGGCATTGTAAACGTAAAGTCAATAATCAATTAAGACCCCTATGTGTTCTCATTCTTCTGCATTAAGTTTATGGGAGCTAAGTAGGGGTAAAAATGTTGTCTTCCTTTTCCCTTTTCTTTGAGCAGAAGTTACCCTGACAGCTCCCGTGATTCCAGGGGAACAATTTGAGGCTGTATGCACTGATGATGTTATCAGGCCAATTTTATGTGTTTTAGAAAGGCTACTTAAGAACCGAGTTAGCATAACAGTCGTATAGTTGCATGCCCTGTTACGTGTATAGCTACGTACATGCTCAAAAAAGAAATAGCTTCTTCTCTACTGATATTAAAGCAATAACTCCTGACACTTCACTCTACTCACTGAAAAGAAGATAAAAGGCAATATATATTTCTGTTATGACTCTCTATAGCTCAAGAGCGGATCTGTTTATGGTTGGTGAAAGGATAGTTCTGTCTGCCCAGGTCCTGGCAGACTTGTTCTGTTTCTGTCGTAATATATTCCGCTAACTCTGTGGGAAGCAGAGGAACAAATGGCTTTTTCTTCATAGGGGTGGCTGGTCCTGTAGTCTTTTTCGAGGCCAAATTTTTACTGACCTCGGGAGGATTTAATGTTACATAGGGATTCAGGGAATAAGCCATGACAATTATCGGTTTTTGGCTTTTCCTCCTGCAGCAAACACGCAAATAGGAGAACACCGGATGAGTCTTTCCAAGAACTAAGAAAGCCAGAACTTCCACAGGAGAGCAGGGTAACAAGGCACAAAAGTCTTGCAAGTGATTATGACTCCAGACATCATAGAATCTGTTGTCATTTTGGAAGATGTGGACGGCTGGAGCATGCCCTCTCTAACAGCCTCCCATTAGAGTTTCTTTCCCTGAGTCCAGTGATAACTGGATTTCATCTACATATCTTTTGCTTTGCTTCTACCATGGCTATAAAGAGAAGATATAAATCTGCACCATACTTGTTCTTAAGGGTGTGTAAATGCAACCTCTTAGAGAAAAGACAACAGTCTAGCAGAATTGGATTAGATGGGGATGAGGTATCAAAAAGCTCCACATTCTTTGTAAAGATTAGCTAGAGGAAATTACTTTATGCCAGGATTTTGGACTTTTTTGTCCTTGCCAATTAGCCATAAGAACTTTGCCCTGGCATATATTGTGATGAGCGCTGGGTATTATATAGAAGTGAAGAATCACTAAATTCTACTCCTGAAACTAAGTTCTCAGGAATGGATTTCTCTGATAGCTCACTTCCCATCTTTAATTTTTTCTTCCATTTTTAAACCAGTCTGGAGTTCTATGGGCCTCAGAGAATATGTCCTGTTATGAAATTTATCTATCCACATGCTTTTAAGTTTGCAAAGAAAAAGAATCCAGGATCCTTGCATCATGGAGCTTGACATTAGCAATCAATAAGAGGTAGTGACCTACAAATGGTGTTGGGGGGCGGGGAATGAGGGAGCTGTCTGGGACGGTTTGGCTGGATCTCATGAAGGAGGTGGGAATGGATCTGGGCCTTATAGACTGAGTATAATTGGATACATGGGGAAGAGAAATAAATCTCAGGTTGGCTAAATGTCAGAAACGATGTTGTCATAGTTAGGGATGGTTCTCGAGAGAGATGGCCAAGTCCAACTAGAACAAAGAATACATAGGGGAGATCTGTGAGAAGCAAGAGAGCCAGATTCGGAAAGCCTTGGCCCCAAACTCCCCCAGTTGGGAGAAGACTCAGAGAGGAGAACTGCATTGGATGCCCTGTTCTTCTTACTCCCAGGGATTGCCCAGCAATTAAGCAGGCACTTCTATTACAACTGACCTCAGTGCGTCGGGATTTCTATCGTGATGGAAAAGCTCAATTCAGTCATTGTTCAAATTCCTTGATCCCCATTCAGGAGAGAAGGCAAAAGTGAGAAGTAAATGTCTTTGGTAACTTGCAGTCACCAGGACCAAAATGTTCCTGTGAGGTAGGAAAAGGCCAAGAGGAAAATAGTTCCTAAAATAATGTGTATTCTCGTACCTTAAGCCTCCAGACTGAGTGATTATCAGTAAAGAAAGAACTCAGTGTGTTCTGAGCAAATCGCCATTTGAAATCCTTTATATGTTATTAGCAGGATACTGATCGTGACCCACTTTTTCTGTGCTGGGCATTGATGGAGTCACCTTGACATTGGCTAGAGATGCTGTTACCAGAAAATCACAATGCTCAGCTGGATTGGAATCATCCTGATAAACAGTAGAAATGAAAGACTTGAGAGTTTTGTGAGATTTCATTCTTACCTCAAACTCATAAATTTGGCAGTTGAATGTGAATGACTTCCAAAAATTCCAGAAGCAAGCCACTTTTTCAGGCTTTGTAACTGTACCTATATGGAAATTCCTCCTTCTGGTCTGCTTTCAGTTTTAGACTGGGGCTCGTGAAAAACACTTCAGACTTGATATTGATTATTGCAAAACAAAGAAAAACACTTGTGATTTAAAAACGTGATCCATCATACAGCATAATCCATGTAGAATTCTAGTGTGTGGGAGGGAAGAAGGTGCACTCTCAACTCAGAATTCCTGGGCTGGACTCTGGGTTTTTCTAGTTACTTAGCTGTGTATCTCTGGGGAGGTCAATTAGCTTCTCTAAGTCTTGGTTTCTTTCTTTGCAAAATGAATTACTTTTCCATGGGTGTGAGTAATAAATACAACCGTGCATGAAAAGAACCTGGGCCATGACCTACCCTTAAGTTTTCACTAAATCCCAGACACTAGGAAACCACTTCAAAGCAATAGGCTCTCCCAGAACTCACAGATCCTCAAAAAGTTTAGACTTTCTGTGTGACTGGATAAACATGAACCTTAAAAATAAAACTATCCATTATTTACTAGCAAACATGGGTTAATTTGGAAGTCACAGAATTCCAGTTTGGAAGTGAGCTACAGCGAAACCATAGGCAAGTCTAGAGAACAAAGGAGAGGACATCTCTTTTATAGAGGAAAGGATGGAGTTGGGAAGGGTGTTATAAACAGTAGGTGTGTTGAAGTAAACTGGGAGTTCAAAGTGTGGTGGCTTTTCGTTGGCTGAGTTGTGGCAGTCTCTCCTTGGCTGGGCTGCTTGGTTGCCAGGGGAAGGAGAAAGCCTTTCTTCCTCTTGCTGGAAAAGTAAAGTAGTAGCTATTGTCATATAGACTGACAAGGTCCCTTTCTTCCTTTTGGCTCTGCAGTTGATGAAGAGTATCAGGGCATGGCTTCCCTTTTCCATTTTAAACAAAGTCTCCCTCTTTAATTTTCCCAAATACATGAAGAACCACTTTGTCTACACCCACACAACCCTGTGATCACCCAGGATTTCCTGTGAGGGTTCCAGACTGAACCAGAGGCCTGAACTCATCAATTAAAAGAGATTTCTGTGGGAAACGTTCTCATGTACTGAAGTGAGATTTGGCTTTGCTGAATGGTTATTACATACAAAGCGTTCTATTAGGGTCAACTGTATGAAATTGCCATTTTTATAGATTGAAATGGTCAACTAGCAGGAATGTCATATTGTTTCAACAAAACTCATGACCCACACATTTACAGCACTTTGTTATCGGTGGCTTTTGGGGACCACATTTTCTCAAGGTTCTTTGAATAATCAAACTGTCTTGGATTGGGATATAAGACAAATCTATCTACCTCATCTCAAAAACCATGCTTTAACAGGAGGTCAATCATGTTGTATCAAGAATGGTTGTACTTAAAGAATTATCCCTTCTGGACCCCCTCCACATTTTCCTTGCTGCTACCAGCCTGACAGAAGAGAGACAAGGAGTCCACACAGTTTCCAAGCCCTCACTTTAACCACTAGACAACAGAGCCTCTAGGGGAAGTTTATTTTTAGGATCAGGGCTCAACTAATATTGATTAACAGTCTTACATAATGCGCGGCTCCAGGGCTGGCTCCTTTCCTGCCAAGCCTCATAACTGGGGAAGGCACTGAAGATTTGTCAGTCTAATTAGACTTTAGCTGCCAGCCAAGAAATATCTTCTGTCTCCTCCTTACTCTCATACAGGTACTTTTTTTTTTCCCCTCTCAGAGAATAATTTGGGGGGGAAGGAAATTGGACTCTAATTTTCTTGTTAGCTAGTAAAACTCCGACATTTTCTCTCAGAAATTACATTGTTTTCAGGGGAAAAAAAAGAGAGAGGGAGGGAGAGCTTGATGAGTTCACCTACCTCCTAAAGAGCTCTATGTTGGTAGTACAAATAGGCCAGGGAGGAGAATATAGTGTCATTTCTTTTGGTCCCCTCTTTAATACTTTTAGTGGATGGGATCAGCACTCCCCAAAGCTGAGATCAGTCCCTTAAAGCGTTTTGAAAAGGTCCTCATCTGCAAATAAAGATGAAGTCTGTAAATTGCTACAAGTTGTAGAGATGCCCCTCTAATGAGGTTAGATTGTAATATTTATAGGATGGAGGGTCCACCGGAACTACTGATAAAGTACTGGCACTTATTCTGAGCCATCCGAACAGCTGGGGGAAAAGTGGGGCTCAGCTCTTGACTACTCACTGTGGAGGTCCCCAATGTTTCTAGTGCTCCAAGTGGTTTTACCAATCACCTGACCTACTACTTGGCCAAGTCTGAAGCCAAAATCCTTACTCTGTGATGTGTGGGTCTCCTGGTTGATCTTCAAGGAAGATCTAGAAGACCAGTGTAGCTGAGCTGGAGGAGTATGACAGAAAATATGGGCTTCTCCCCCGATAAAGGTCTTCTCCTAGATAAAGGAGAGGCGAGTAAGTGTTGTGCAGTTGCAGAATTAGATCCCATCTGTATTTAAAATGTTATTTTCCTCATCCTGGAAATTTTTTTGCATTGATGTTGACTCTAAAATATTTCAATAAAATATTATGTGTGTTGAATAAATGATTTGGGGGGTGGGCACTCCCTTAAATATTACACCTTAGACGAGTGCCTGATTAGTGCCAGCCCTGCTTCAACATACCAAACCTATCTGTGCCTTTTCACTGGCCATTTTCTCTGCCTGAAACAGTTCTTCCCAGCCATTTGCAAGACTCACTCCTTACATTATCTAAGTTTCTGCTCATGTGGCACCGTATAGAGAAGCCCTCCTTGACCATCCTATAAAGTAACACTCTCTACCACCCCCTACCTTGTTGTCTGCCTTGGCAGCTAGCTCTACCTTACATGGTATCACATATTTATCTGCGTATTGCCTCTCCTTAGTGGTATGTGAGTTCCTGGACGGTGGGATCTTTGTCTCAGGTAGTATCAGAGCTCCGTAGCACAGAGTAAACCCTCAGTCAGTAGTGGTCAAAACATACGGATCTATTGGCACCTTCTCTAGGAGTACACACACTTCTTAACACTTACAGGCTGGATCGTACTACCAAGCACCTTGTATCCCACAGACCCTCTCCCTGATGAAGCTCACCAGTGGTGATGGTCATTAACAGGGGTCTTGCTTCTCTTTTTTGTCTTAAGAATAGAGTCCCAGGGACACCTGGGTGACTCAGTCAATTAAGTGTCTAACACTTGTTTTCAGCTCAGGTCATGATGTCAGGATTTGAGACTGAACCCCTTGTTGAGCTCTATGCTGAGGGTGGAACCTGCTTAATATTCTGTCTCCCTCTCCTTCTGTCCCCCCTCACAAACACACACACACACACACACACACACACACAAAACAAACGAACAAACAAACAAAAAAAAAAAGAATAAAGAGTCCCAGAAACAACCCCTTGTGTCTGATGGGCAAGATTGTCCTTATTCACTTCTGGTCTTAAATTCTCTTTGTTTAGCCCTTATTTGAAAAGGGCTGCTTCTAGCATTTAGAGTTTTCAGGATACTTGTGGAAATGTAATATCACCCACTTTCCCTCTCCAATTTCTTCTCCTTATTCCTTTTCCAAATTGCTTAATTCTTAATTCTCCTAAAACCTATCCTTAAATACCAGTGAATAAAGATAATTTTTAATGACCCATGATTTCTTTTCATTGGTATGGCTAGAGAATTAACTTGAGGCTCATTTACCTGGTTGTATGTGTATGAGTGGGTTGGTGGGAATCTTCTGTCTGCTTTCTTACCTCTTTGGTTTTTGTCTCATGGCTGCATATGTTATACGAACCCATTTACTCCTGGTCATGACCCTGTGCTTCAGCTGGCTCCATAGTTACCTGTCTTCATAATCTTTTGAAAGAACACTGATGGAAGATACTATGAGAGGCCACTACTGTGACAGCAAGAACAATCTCTGTGTAGTTCATCACTCGACAGTGAGGGCCTGGCCCGGCGCCTGCCTCAAAGAGGGGCTCAGTAATGTTTGTTGAAGAAAAGAAAAATGTGTGAAATGAATGAACGCTTACCTGTAGAGGAGGAGGTAGAGAAAGGGGCCAATATTATTCATGTTCAAGGTAGGCAAAGACAGCTGTGAGGAGGAGCTGTGAGGAAGGAAAGATTGCATCGAAGCGGGCATTGGGAGACTTCATTCATGGATAAAGAGTGATTAAGACCAAGACTGTAGGCAGACCTTCATTTACCAGTTGTGGGATTTTGACTGCGTTGCTTCACAGAGCTTAGTTTCATCATTTGAAATATGGAGATTATAACACCAACTTCATGGGTGGGGTAAGATAGTAAAGTCAAGGGCTTAAATTAGTGTCACTTAAAAGGTTGTTGATGTTGTTTTAATGGAGATTCTAATCCAGGTCTCCTTAGCACCTACATTTCATTTTTTCTCCTGTTACTAATTAACCATTTGGGCTAAGACATGGCAATTAGCACCCTTAGGTTTCCACTCTTTCCTTGCCTAACAAGTGTAAGGGTAGATGCACATTTTTTCAACAGTATCTAGTAAAGTGCCTTGCACATAAAGTAACCGTTGATGGGTGAATAAATGAGCTGGAGGAAGGACAAGGAAAGTTAAGGAGAGGAGAAGAATAAGTAGAAATACTCTAATAAGATCACTGTAAGAACTATCTACCCATTTCACTGATTGGATGGTTAAGGTTGAGAGAAATTAATAGACTATCTTTGATATAATTAAAATTACAATACAAATAATGATGCTTTTCTTATCCTCCCTCTTTGCTGAAAGTTCAGAAGGGGTTCCACAGTGACTACCCCTGTGTAGAAAATAAACTGTTTAATGTCTCTTGAATTGTCCAAAAAAAAAAAAAAAATCAATGATTTCTAGTTTAAACTGAGATTCAAGAATTGATTCTATTTTATTCTTTTTAAAATCTATCCCTTTACTTCTATTTATATATGGCAAGGAAATGACTTCAAGTAGCAATCATTGCTAGCCAGGCTTCACGTTGGATATTTCCATTCTGTTTCTGACAAGGCGGTAGGAGGGGTGGGATGTGCTTTCATACCTTTCTGGTGCATGTTTGAATGATTGTAAAAATTAGAAACACACTGAAGCTGTTATGACAGCCCTGCCTTTTGAAGCCTTCTAATTAATGCCTTGGGTTGTCTGGAGAGCTAGTTCTGTTAGCTAAATGGAGACTGTAAGGTTCTCCTTGGTTCTCTCATCATGCAGGGGAGAGATGGCTGGGAAAGTCAGTGCACACCATATCTGTAGAGGCTAGCAGTCAGTGAGAGAATTGCTTGATAGAAATTTGACTGATGGGGGCACCTGGGTGGCTCAGTGGGGTAAGTTACTGCCTTTGGCTCAGGTCATGATCTCAGGGTCCTGGGATCAAGTCCCGCATGGGGCTCTCTGCTCAGCAGGGAGCCTGCTTCCCCCTTTCTCTCTCTGCCTGCCTCTCTGCCTCCTTGTGATCTCTCTCTGTCAAATAAATAAATAAAATCTTTAAAAAAAAAAAAGAAAGAAATTTGACTGACTTGTGTACATAATGTAGCCTCTTCTATTTCTCCTCCCATCTGGGTTCACGTGTATATGTGTAAGTTTGAAGCTAGAAAGGGAGGGAGGGAGAGGCTGCTCATGGGTTTGCATATGCTAGCTAGAATAATGCTTCAGAAACACCCAGATCACTAGGGTGACCTTCTTAAATCACAGATTCTATTTCCATTTTGGAGTGGGACCTAAGATGATGCATTTCCAGCTAGCTCCTAGATGATGCCCTGTTGTAGTATGTGGACTCACTTTGTGGAGCAGGGATCTCGTAGGTGTTTCTTGTTCCTTGTTGAGCAGTCGTAACATCTGTTTAGCTATCTCTCCCAAACAGTCTCCCCAGACTTCATCCAGGGATCTTCAAAAACAGGAACTGCTAACCCAAACTACTGTGTAAGTGACAAAATGGGTACCCAGTTGAGGATTAACAAAGAAAACTGTATCCCATCAGACAGACCTGATTCCACTGTCCCCTCCTCCTGTCCCTTACTCTGCTACATGCCCCCAAGGCAGGTGGGAAAAAAAAAGTAAGTAGAATTTAACTTGTCAAAATATTTATCCCCCTTTCTGAGCGGTGACCTCTGATGAAAGCAGAAGGACGTGAATGATTTTAATCCGCAGTAACAATGGGGAACCAGTCCTGACCATCTTGAGCAGTATAAATATATAAAATGACAGATTTTTTTTCTCCTATGCCTCTCCACTTTCTCCTTCCAGATACTGAGAGAGACACGTATTCATGCACCCACGACTCACACTATAATGCACAATGAAATTTCACCCAGGCTTTATCTCGGAGCTGCTGTTCTGATGATTAATGCCCCACTGGCTGGGAAGCTAGTCGTCTGAAGAAAGACAAGGAGAAAGAAAGAAATGTGAAATATATCTCTGAGGCCATTCCTCATTATTATTATTATCATTATTAGCTCCTTCCTGCCCTATCTATTCTGTTTGGCAAGGGGGAAGGGATGACATTTGAAAGCAGATTTCCTGGGGGAGAAGTGAGCAAGGGCAAGGTAGAACTAGACACTTTGTGCTAAAGAGAACTGACCTCGATGGGGTTTTGTGGTTACCATTTATTTCTGATTTTGTTTGTTTGTTTTATGATTTTTGTTGTTTTTGTCTTAAAGCCAGCCATAACAGATGCCTCCATCCGTGTCTTCTGTATGTCCCCCCTAGGCACTTATTTTTGCATATGTTCTTTTGTCTTTATTGAGTCTCTGTCTACAAGAATCAATATGATATAACGTATGCAAATGTTATTCCTGACCACCTATGCAAAAGACTGGACAGGATAATTTCACTGCTGTCTAACTCCCATAATATAATTGCCTCCGTATCCTAGCTGATTTCAAGTTTTTGAAAGAATTACTTTAAAAAAAAATAATTCTCTCCATGAAGGTATTGTGTAAGCCACAGTGTCTGATTCTCTTCTGTTTCTCGTTCAAAGAAAAGGTGATTGCTAAGTCATTTCTGGCTCCCTTATTCAGGAGGACTACACAACAGTGGTCTTTGTTGGAAAGATGGGACCATAGTAAAAGCATTATCACAACACATGTGTCTACTGATAAAATGGCAAATTCATTAACCTAGACAAAAAGTACAATAATCTGCTTCAGAAAAGGCTGTATTTCTGGAGTTGAGTTTATGAGGAAATGGAATTTATGGGTGCAGTACCACACATAACTTCAATGTAGTTGGATTTTGTATTCGGTTAACAAGTGTTTGAGTAAATTAAGCACCTACTATGGGCTGGGTACTATTCTAGGCACTCAGTCTGCAGAAACACAAAACAAACACCCTCTTTCCTCATAGGGCATATATTCTATTACACCAACATTGGGCACCTGAAGAGTCCAGGCTTTGGGGAAACAAAGAATGAATATATTTCTGCCTTAACAGTCTGGTAGGACTTTTAAGGTATTTTCTGAATCTGAGCTCATGTTTTAAGTTTCTCCAGAAACTTTAGCACACTGATCTGCTATTAACAGTTACAGAGGCAAGAAACAGCAGCCACCTCTGTTTCTACAGGTCAGCTCTCAGAATAAGGTCTTTAATTTCTACTCAGAAAAGACAAGTGTCAAATTTAAGCAATGTCTCTTTTTTGGCTAACAAGTTGGCAATAGTAAAACCGTATTACCATAAAATGACTGTGTTTGAAACCTATTTTCATCTCAAGGACTATGTGTGTGATGTTTATTGCAAATATTTTGTTTATTGGCTTGAGATTCTAGTTTCGTGGACTGTTAATATTGGCAGCATCTCAGAGATTGTCCAATTATTCAACCAATATGACTGATTGAGCTTAAGGGATGGGCCAACCTGGTTTCAAGTTCTGTCTTCATCATTAAAAGTTGTATATCCAGGGGCAAATTACTTGCCCACCTTTTTAAGTTTAAGCAATAAGCATGTATTAGTTTTGATGGTTTAATTTAATTTTTATCTAAATAATGCATCTAGATAGCTCAAAACCTGACATAGCACCCAGATTTCCATTACTTTAGTGCAGAGGTACCATTACATTAGAACAGACGCATTATTACTTCATCTGCTAGAGGAGTGTCAGCTAATGGCTATCCGCTGAGTCCTTCCCTGGACCTGCCCTTGGAAGCCCTAAGGAAGCCACCTTGCCTGAAATCCAGCCCCTTCCAGTGGATATGCCCATATCCAGTGAGTGGTGCCTAGAGCTATGGGGGAGGAGGGAATATATAAAGACCCAGCTACTTGCCTTCAGTCTGCACAGCTGGGAAGGGCCTCCCAGCTAGAATGCACTATGTGAGTGTTGAGGTCAGCTGGAGTCTTTGATGCAAGTTCATTAATGTTCATCTCCTCTCTCTTTCTAGAATCTGACAGCATCCTTCCCCAAACTTCCCAAACACAAAACTGGCTCTTAGGGTCTGTTTCCTGAGGTACCCAAGTTAAGACAGGATCTAGTCAGATGGTAGCTCGATTTATAAGGGTGATCACTTTGTAAGGTATACAAATGTTGAAATGCTATGTTGTATACCTGAAACTAATATTGTATGTCAACTATACTTCACCAGAGGGGGCTGGGGGTGTGGCGACGAAGACAGTATCTAAAGACCTAGAAGAAAATAAGCACGATTCTCATGGATCTCAGGGTGGTAAGTTCAAGCCCCACATTGGGCATGGAGTCTACTTTAAAAACAAACAAAAGCAAAACAAAGAAAACAAACAACACCAGAAGCACAGAAGTCTCTTTCCCCATTCCCCTGTGCCTTGTAGTCCTGCTCCATACTGACAACCCTCTTTGATGCTTTTTCAGATATTTCCCTCCATATTTCTAATAATATGCTTATATTTCTTGACTTTTTCAGTTAAACATTAACTAATATCTTCTGACTCTGGAAGAAAAGGATTGCATTTTCTCACCCTCTCCATTTTCCAACTCACACACACTTCCTCACCGTCAATTTCCCAATAAAATTCTGTCACATTTTGATTGAATCAGTGTTCTGAGTTTACATTTTTATGACTTCCATTTATTGAGAAAAATGTAAAATCATATATGCACTCATTTATTCTACACATCATCTCTGGGTACTTAGAATATGCCAGGCACTATTCTAGGAACTGAGGGTACAAGCAGTGAAAGAAATGGAATAAATGTCTGCCCCTGATATTTCCTTTTTCCCACAACTCTTCATTAATAAATATCCTCATTTTCTCATTAGCTTATTCTCCTATCCACCTATTGGTATTATAGCAAACAACTATAAAACTTGTCTCCATATAAACACACAGATAGTGTTTTCATTTTCTTCAGATAAATACCTAGCAGTGGAATTGCTGGCTCGTATGATAATTCTGTTTTTAATTTTTTGAGGAACCTCCATACTGTTTTCCAGAATGGCTGTGCTAATTTATATTCCTGCCAGCAGTGCAGGAGAGTTCCCTTTTCCCCACATCCTCTCCAACACACATTATTTCTTTTCTTGTTGATGCTAGCCGTTCTGACAGGTGTGAAGTGATACCTCATTGCGGTTTTGATTTGCATTTCCCTGATCATTAGTGATGTTGAGCATCTTTTCATGTGTCTGTTGGCCACCTGTATATCTTCTTTTGAAAAATATCTTCTTGGATCCTCTGCCCATTTTTCAATGAGATTGTTTATTAGATTATTTTATATTGGATGTTATGAGTTCTTTATATATTTTAGATGTTAAGCCCTTCTAGAATATATCATCTGCAAATATCTTCTCCAATTCAGTAGGTTGCCTTTTCATTTTGTTGCAGCTTTCCTTGGCTGTGCAAAAGCCTTTTAGTGTGATGTAGTCCTATTTTTTTTTCTTTTATTGTCCATGCCTGAGGAGGCAGATCACTATCACTACAACCTGTGTCAAAGTACTGCCTGTTTTCTTCCAGGAGTTTTATGGTTCCAAGTCTTATATTTAAGTCTTTAATTCATTGAGTTATTTTGGGGTGTAGTATTAAACAAAAGTGGTATAGCAATTCTACTTCTAGGTATTTATCCCAAGAAAACACTCACTTGAGAGACCAACTTACTCTCATGTTCATCACAGTGTTACTTAAAGGACCCGAGATATAGGAGCAACCTAAGTGTCCATGAGTAGATGATTGGATAAAGAAAAATGTGTGTGTGTGTGTGTGCATACCACAGTTTCTTTGTATACATACATACATTTATTCAATGGACTATTACTCAGCCATAAAAAAGAATGAAATCTTGACATTTACAATAGCATGGATGGAGCTACAGGGCATTATACAAGGTGATATAAGTCAGAGAAGGACAAATACTGTATGATTTTACTTGTATGTGGATTCTAAAAACAAGAAAAAACAAAATGACCAAATAGAGTAAACTCATAGACACAGAGAAAAAAGTGATGGTTGCCTGAAGGGAGTGGTGGGAAGTTGGACAAAATAGGTGGAGGGTATAAAGAGGCACAATGTCCCAGTAATAAAATAAGTAAGACACAGAGATGTAATATTGCCCAAGGAATGAAGTCAATAATATTGGGATAATTTTGTATGGGGTCAAATGGTAACTGCATTATTATGATGACTATTTTGTAATATACATAAATGCTCAGTCACTGTGTTATACACTGGAAACTAATACAATATTGTATGCTAATTATTCTGCAATAACAACAGCAAACAAACTAAAAGCACACTGATAGTCTAGCGTTAATACTTTTTCTCTTGGCAATCCCCCTGATAGTCTTCTGTCTCCAGTCTGATGTGGCTCAAGTCTCATAGCTGTCCTTGGGGAGCATCCTTGCTTCTTCTCACTCTGGGAAATCCCTGGGCTTCCATCTCATGTTAAATCTCAAGTTTTGTCTTTCTTAGTTTTCTCATGCATTCTGAAGGTGTGTCTCTTCCTGTAGCCTCCCGAGAAAGGGTGAGTGAAAAGCACAACCATTGAGATTCAAAAGAACATCGTATCCGTCCTCACCCCTGCTTGATAGTTTCCCTGAGAGGTACTTGTAGGTTGGAAATCATCTTCACTAATACATTTGAAAGCCTTTGTTCAATGACTTCAGATACCAGTGCTGCAATTTGTTGAGGTAACAGTTTGATGTCTGACTCCTAGAAGGCACCTGTTTTGTTTTGTTTTGTTTCTTCTCTGAATTTCAGCTCATTATCAACAGACCTCAAGCTAGCACTTACAGCCGAGGTCTCCAGCACTCCCTGCTGCTGCTCCCCTGAGCCTTGTGCTCTTGTACCAGTGTCGCAACTCGCCCACTAGCCGTCCTACGTTGGCACCCTAATTTTGATAGAATTTGTGCAGTTCAGCTCTTACTAAGCATTTACAACACACACACACAATGAACAACTATAATTTCAGAAAAGCATGGCATTTGGAGGGTAAGAAATGGTATATGGAGCCTTGAGTATGTTATATAATAATCATAATGACAAATATGAAATACGTAAATATTGTTAAGATTATATACTAAAACTTACTATCAATACAAAATTCTGATAAGGATTATCATATTACGAACTCCTTCTGTATACTGAGGCAAAATTTGAATTCTTTGAATTCTTTTTGTTTTCCCTTAGGGGTCTCTATTTTTGAGTATTTTTGGTTTTGTTTTTGTCTCTTTTTTTTTTATTATTTTTACGAACATATCAAGTATTATTTGCCCCAGGGGTACAGGTCTGTGAATCATCAGGCTTATACACTTTACAGCACTCACCATAGCACATACCCTCCCCAATGTCCATAAACCAACCACCCTTTCTACACATTCCCTCCCCCCAGCAACCCTCAGTTTGTTTTGTGAGATTAATAGTCTCTTAGGTTTGGCTCCCTCCCAATCCCATCTTGTTTCATTTTTTCCTTCCCTAACCCCCAAACCCCCAACTCTGCCTCTCAAATTCCTCATATCAGGGAGATCATATGATAATTGTCTTTCTCTGATTGACTTATTTTGCTCAGTATAATACCCTCTAGTTCCATCCATGTCATTGCAAATGGCAAGATTTCATTTCTCTTGGTGGCTGCATAGTATTCCATTGTGTCACATCTCGTTTATCCATTCATCTGTTGGTGGACATCTAGGTTCTTTCCATAGTTTGGCTATTGTGGACATTGCTGCTATAAACATTCGGGTGCACACACCCCCTCGGAACACTACATTTGTATCTTTAGGGTAAATACCCACTAGTGCAATTGCTGGGACATAGGGTAGTTCTATTTTCAACTTTTTGAGGAAACTCCGTGCTGTTTTCCAGAGTGGTTGCACCAGATTACATTCTCACCAACAGTGTAGGAGGGTTCCCCTCTCTCCACATCCTCACCAATATCTGTTTCCTGACATATTAATTTTAGCCATTCTGACTGGTGTGTGAGGTGGTTTCTCACTGTGGTTTTGATTTGTATTTTCCTGATGCCAAGTGAAGTTGAGCACTTTTTCATTTGTCTGTTGGCCATTTGGATGTCTTCTTTGTAGAAATGTCTGTTCTTATTCTCTGCCCATTTCTAGATTGGATTACTTGTTCTTTGGGTCTTGAGTTTGATAAATTCTTTATAGATATTGGATACTACCCCTTTATCTGATATGTCATTTGTGAATAATGTCTCCCATTCTGTCAGTTGTCTTTTGGTTTGTTGACTGTATCCTTTACTGTGCAAAAGCTTTTGATCTTGATGAAATCCCAATAGTTCACTTTTTCCCTTGCTTCCCTTGCCTTTGGCAATGTTTCTAGGAAGAAGCTGCTGTGGCTGAGATCAAAGATGTTGCTGTATGTGTTCTCCTCAAGGATTTTGGTGGATTCCTGTCTCACATTGAGGTCTTTCATCCATTGAGTCTACTTTTGTGTGTGGTATAAGGAAATGGTCCAGTTTCATTCTTTTGTATGTGGCTATCCAATTTCCCCAACACCATTTGGGAAATGTACCCTTGGGGCAAATAATACATATTCTTTTTTCCATTGGACATTCTTTACTGCTTTGTCAAAGATTAGTTGACCATAGAATGGAGGGTCCATTTATGGGCTCTCTATTCTGTCCCACTGATCTATGTGTCTGTGTCAGTACTATACTGCCTTGATGATGACAGCTTTGTAATAGAGCTTGAAGTCTAGAATTGTGATGCCACCAACTTTGGCTTATTTTTCAACAGTCCTCTAGCTATTTGGGGTCTTTTCTGGTTCCATATAAATTTTAAGGTTATTTGTCCCATTTCTTTGAAAAAAAATGATGGTATTTTGATAGGGATTGCATTAAATATGTAGATTGCTTTAGGTAGCATGGACATTTTCACAATATTTGTTCTTCCAATCCACGAGCATGGAACGTTTTTCCATTTCTTTGTGTCTTCCTCAATTTCTTTCATGAGTACTTTATAGTTTTCTGAGTACAGATTCTTTGCCTCTTTGGTTAGGTTTATTCCTAAGTATCTTATGCTTTTGGGTGCAATTGTAAATGGGATTGACTCCTTTCCTTTCTTCTGTCTTATTGTTGGTGTATAGAAATGTAACTGATGTCTGTGCATTGATTTTATATCCTTGTAATTTACTGAACTCCTCGATGAGTTCTAGCAGTTTTGGATTGGAGTCTTTTGGGTTTTCCACATAAAGTATCATATCACCTGCAAAGAGTGAGGGTTTGGCTCCTTCTTTGCTGACTCCGATGCCTTTTATTTCTTTTTGTTGTCTGATTGCTGGGGCTAGTACTTCTAGTACTATGTTGAATAGCAGTGGTGATAGTGGATAACCCTGACATGTTCCTGACCTTAGGAGAAAAGTTGTCAGTTTTTCCCCATTGAAAATGATATTGACTGTGGGTTTTTCATAGATGGCTTTGATGATATTGAGTTATGTACCTTCTATCCCTACACTCTGAAGAGTTTTGATCAAGAAAGGATGCTGTACTTTGTCAGATGCTTTTTCAGCATCTATTAAGAGTATCATATGTTTCTTGTTCTTTCTTTTATTAATGTGTTGTATCACATTGATTGATTTGCGGATGTTGAACCAACCTTGCAGCCCTGGAATAAATCCCACTTGGTTGTGATGGATAATCCTTTTAATGTACTGTTGGATCCTATTGGCTAGTATTTTGGTGAGAATTTTCGCATCTATGCTCATCAAGGATAATGGTCTGTAATTCTCTTTTTTGGTGGAGTCTTTGGTTTTGGGATCAAGGTAAATGGTGGCCTCACAAAATGAGTTCGGAAGTTTTCCTTCCAGTTCTACTTTTTTGGTACAGTTTCAGGAGAATACATATTAATTCTTCTTTCAATGTTTGGTAGATTTCCCCTGGGAAGACATCTGGCCCTGGGCTCTTGTTTTTGGGATATTTTGGATGATTACCTCAATCTCCTTACTGGTTATGGGTATGTTCAGGTTTTCTGTTTCTTCCTGGTTCAGTTGTGGTAGTTTATATGTCTCTAGGAATGCCCCATTTTTTCTAGATTGCCAAATTTGCTGGCATATAATTGTTCATAGTATGTTCTTATAATTGTTTGTATTTCTGTGGTGTTGGTTGTGATCTCTCCTCTTTCATTATGATTTTATTAATTTGGGTCCTTTCCCTTTTCTTTTTGGTAAGTTGATGATGGATTTATCAATCTTACCAATTCTTTCAAAGAACCAGCTCCTAGTTTTGTTGATCTGTTCTGCTGTTGTTTTGGTTTGTATTTCATTGATTTCTGCTCTGATCTTTATTATTTCTCTTCTGCTGGGTTTAGGCTTTCTTTGATGTTCTTTCTCCAACTTCTTTAAGTATAGGGTTAGGTTATGTACTTGAGACCTTTCTTGTTTCTTGAGAAAGGCTTGTATTGCTATATACTTTCCTCTCAGGACTACCTTTGCTGTGTCCCACAGATTTTGAACATTTGGGTTTTTATTTTCATTCATTTCCATGAATTTTTTCAATTCTTCTTTAATTTCCTGGTTGACTCATTCATTCCTTAGTAGGATGCTCTTTATCCTCCATTTATTTGAGTTCTTTCCAACTCTTGTCTTGTAATTGAGTTCTAGTTTCAAAACACTGTAGTCTGAAAATATGCAGAAAATGATCCCAATCTTTTGGTACCAGTTAAGACCTGATTTGTGACCCAGGATGGGATCTATTCTGGAGAATGTCCCACGTACACTAGAGAGAAATGTGTATTCTGTTGTTTTGGGATGGAATGTTCTAAATATATCTGTGATGTCAATCTGGTCCAGTGTGTTATTTAAGGCCTTTATTTCTTTGTTGATCTTTTGCTTGGATGATCTGTCCATTTCAGTGAGGGGAGTGTTAAAGTCCCCTACTATTATTGTATTATTATTGATGTGTTTCTTTGACTTTGTTATTAATTGGTTGATATAGTTGGCTGCTCCCACGTTAGGGGCATAGCTATTTAAAATTGTTAGATCTTCTTGTTGGACAGACCCTTTGAGTATGATATAGTGTCCTTCCTCATCTCTTATTATAGTCTTTGGCTTAAAATCTAATTGATCTGATATAAGGATTGCCACCCCAGCTTTCTTTTGATGTCTATTAGCATGATAAATGGTTTTCCACCCCCTCACTTTACATCTGTAGGTGTCTTTGGGTCTAAAATGAGTTTCTTATAGGCAGTGTATTGATGGGTTTTGTTTTTTTAAATCCATTCTGATACCCTGTGTCTTTTGGTTGGTGCATTTAGCCCATTTACATTCATTTCTAACTATTGAAAGATATGAATTTAGTGCCATTGTATTGCCTATAAGGTGATTATTACTGTGTATTGTCTCTGTTCCTTTCTGGTCTACTACTTTTTAGGCTCTCTCTTTGCTTAGAGGACCCCTTTCAAAATTTCCTGTATGGCTCGTTTGGTGTTTGAAAATTCTTTTAGTTTTTATTTGTCCTGGAAGCTTTTTATCTCTCTTCCTATTTTCAGTGACAGCCTAGCTGGATAGAGTATTCTTGGCTGCATATTTTTTTCATTTAGTACTCTGAATATCTCATGCCAGTTCTTTTTGGCCTGCCAGTCTCTGTGGATAAGTCTGCTGCCAATCTAATATTACTATCATTGTATGTTATGGACTTCTTGTCCTGAGCTGCTTTCAGGATTTTCTCTTTGTCACCAAGACTTGTAAGTTTTACTATTAGATGATGGGCTGTGGATCTATTTTTATTGATTTTGAGGGGGATTCTTTGTGACTCCTGGATGTTGATGCTTGTTCTCTTTGCCATATTAGGGAAATTCTCTACCATAATTCACTCCAAAATACCTTCTGCCCCTCTCTCTCTCTTCTTCTTCTGGAATCCCAATTATTCTAATATTGTTTCTTTTTATGGTATCACTTATCTCTCGAATTCTCCCCTCATGGTCCAGTAATTGTTTGTCACTCATTTGCTCAGCTTCTTTATTCTCCATCATTTGGTCTTCTATGTCACTAACTCTCTTCTGCCTGATTTATCCTAGCAGTAAGTGTCTCCATATTTTATTTCATCTCTTTACTAGATTTTTTTAATTTCAACTTGGTTAGATTTTAGTTCTTTTATTTATCCAGAAAGGGATTTTATTTCTTCAGAAAGGTTTCTCTAATATCTTCCATGCCTCTTTTGAGCCCAGCTAGCACCTTGAGAATCATTGTTCTGAACTCTAGTTCTGACATATTACCAGTGTCCATACTGATTAGGTCCCCAGCCTTCGGTACTGCCTCTTGTTCTTTTTTGTTTGTGGTGAGTTTTTCTGCCTTGTCATTTTATCCATATAAGAATATATGAACGAGAGAATAAAATACTAAAAGGGTGGCAAAGACCCCAGAAAAATATACACTAACCAGATCAGAAGAGATCCAAAACTGGGGGAAGAGGGGGAAGAAAGGGGGGAAAAAAGAAATGGAAAAAAAAAAAAAAACGGAAAAAAAAATATATGTATGCATTAGACTGGTGAATTGAACAAAACCACCTACTTGATTTTGGGTGTATTTTGGTCTCTTAGAGGAAATTACCTCCCAAAATTTAAAGAAAGAAAAGATACATACACACACACACACACATACACACACATATACATACACACAAAAATAAGGTAAACATGATGAAGGGATAGAATATGACCGTAAAAATGAAAATTTAAAAAAAATTCTAAAAAAGGAATTGACAGTATAAGTTGGTTGGAAAAAGAAAAAAAAAAAAAAAGGGAATGCGCTCAGGCTGGAGACTAGAGCAAAGCCATGTGCTAGATTAGAGTATATTTTGATCTATTAGAAGAAATTGTATCCCAAAATTTTGGGGGGAAAACAAACCTATATGTATACAAAAAATAAGGTTAAATACAATGAGGGATTAAATATGATTGTAACAATGAAGGTTTAAAAAGTTTTCATTTTTTTAAGAAATGTTAAGATAAACTAGTTAAAACGTTAAAAGAGGAAAAAAGAAAAGTTAAAAAAAAAACAATAAGAAACAAAATAAAATTAAAAAACCTTAACTTTGAAAGACTGAAGGATCATGGGGGAAAAGCCATGAATTCTATTCATTGCTTTCCCCTAGCTCTGGAGTTCCGCTGTTCTCCTTGATCGGTGAGCTTGGTCTTGGCTGAACATTCTTGCTGATCTTCTGTGGGAGGGGTCTGTTGCAGTGATTCTCAAATGTCTTTGCCTGAGTCAGAATTGCACCATCCCTGCCAGGAGCCGGGCTAAGTAATCTGCTTGGGTTTGCTCTCGGAGCTTCTGTTCCCTGAACGCTTTCCATGGAGCTCTGACAGGAATGAAAATGGTGGCTTCCCAATCTCCAGCCTGGAGGAGTTGAGAGCTCAGGGCCCCACTCCTCAGTGCTACCTCAGAGATAAGCAATCACTCCTGTTTCCCTGGTCTCTGGCCGCTCTCTGAGTTCACCTGGCCTGTGACCAAGTGTTTCTATCTCTGGCGTGGAGCCTTATTTGGAGTCTCCAAACCCTGCAGATTCCTGCTGCACTGCTTCTCCTGGAGGAGGAAGTTGAGTCTCCCTGGATCTGCCACTTGTGGGGTTCCTGTTCAAAAAGCAGTGGTCCAGCTGTGCCTTGGATCACAGTTTAAGGTAACCCCAAGCTGAGAGCTTACTCCTCAGCTCCATCTTTGTAGTCAGCTTTCCCTGAGGGCTCTGCCACACTCAGACACCCCTGATCTTTCTGTGACCCCGCACAACCTGAGACCACACTGTCCTCACAAGGACTCCAACCCTGCTTAGCCTCTGGAGCAATGTCCCTCAATGGAGCAGAATTCTAAAGGTTCGGATTTTGTGCTCCGTTGCTCTACCACTTGCCGGGAGCCAGCCCCTCCCCCTGCAGCCTATCTTCCTGTTGCTTTGGGTTCACGCAAAGTCTTACCTTTCAGAAAGTGTTTGATTTTCTGTTTCTATAATTGGTGCTCTTTTTCCCTTCTATCTCCTGTTGAATTTGTACGTGTTCATAATGGTTTGATAACTATCTAGCTGAACTCCTGGCATCTGATGTCATTTCAGTCTGCTACTCCTCTGCCATCTTGCCTCTCCTTGTTTTTGTTTTTTACTTTCACACTAATACTCATTCCCTAGACACCTCAGAGAGAAAATGAAAGAATATACATAAATGCTTTGAACATTTTATACCCAGAAATGAGTATAGGCCAGTCTTCTGTTATGTGCCAAATGCTTATATTTTTAAAGAGGGACAAAGATTAGAATTGTCACTTTGGAATTTTTATACTATAAAACATGAGTCAGTGTGTTTGCATGCCATTGAGTCCCATCAAACAGTGTTTGGCAATAAAGTCTGTTCTCTTGGTCCTCTGCTTTCGTTAGCGTTATCACTGTAATATATTGATTAACTTAGAGGTGTTACAGAATTACCCCACATATTTTCTGCCCTTCAAGAAGAGTAATACATTCTAAGAGCACAGGGATCCACCAAGAAATCTATCTATTTATCTATATTGGTGAATCAATGTTGTAGCCCTGTGGCCTTCTAGAAATAGGATTTAAGTAATTACACTAAACATGATCGAAAGGTTTACATTCACTGGAGGAGAGATTATGGAAGGCCACAATGAGAAAATCATGAATAGGAGGTTTCAGGGGAAGTTTGAGTGTAGATGGTAAGGATGCTCCCAGGCTGTTTCTACAGAGAATCATTTCTATCAACATTTCCAACCAGAAAACAAGGATTGCTGGAGGCTCTGAAGTAAATCAAAATATTTGAAGAACAAGGAGGATAAATAGCAAAATTCACTTCCATAACCATAATGAAAGTGCCATATAGTGTACAGAAAACACCTATAAAATGTTCTTTTGAGTCTAGTAACTACAGGGAGATTCATGTTTTTTTTTTTAATTTAGTTTAATATTATTTGTTATATTTTTAGATTGGTGGTTTTTCTTAATTTGTGGGATTTGTGGTAAATGTCTAGACCATTCATTTTTGTTATGTTGTGATCAACAATGTGTGCAATAATTAGAGGGAATATAAATCACATAAAACAATGCCAATCATGTCACTGGTAAGAGGGAATATTTGAGATGTGTTTCTCTCTCTCCCCCCAGCCTCATTTTTAGTGGGCTGCATTCTTCTGTTTTCCTCCTCACCACATTAGGCTTTGTAAGAGAGCTTTCCTCTTTCTTCTGTGGTAAACATTTTTCCTATCTCAGCGTCCTTTTTAAATTCAAGAGACATTTCCTTTGCAATGTACAATGAAAGGCGATTATGCTAGAAAATATCAGAGCTGGCTTTGTCGTGTCTGTTAAATCGTGTTGTGTCCTCAAGAGCTCAAGAAATGAGGCTAAGGGAATGATTTGACAATGGAACAAGACCTCTGCCAGATCTCTCAGCCTTCCCCAAAACTCCCTGAGGCGAGAGAGATCCAGGTGGTGGGTGGAATTTTTTTTTCCCTTAAAGGATGGTGGTGGAGATTCTGGCAGACCTCTATTTCGGTTTTCACTTGTAAGGCAGAGGTGGCATTTACAAAAGGGGTCTTTATAGTCTCTCTTTGTAGTATAGAATTTGAATTCAGGATGGTGGTAGGGAATTGAAAAAGGGAAGATTAAATGCTTCACAGATATTTAATAGCAGCTGGCTACTGTGTAGAAAAATCTAGATAGAGATGGAAGGGTAAGTAAGACAGACGTATGCTGCCTGTCTTCAGAGAGTGACATCATGGGAAGAAGGCATTAAACAAACCCATTTCACGAATAAGTATTTAATCACTGTCATGACAAGTATGATGGAGGACAGGATGCTAAGAAAACAGGGTCCTGAGCTTTTGTTCTGACCTGGGAGGATTTTCTTGAGGATGCAGTGTAGGACCTGTGCTATTTAGGATGAGAAGATAGGGAGGCCAAAGAGGAGGACAGGGGAAAGTGTTCTGAGCAAATGAAATAGCCTATGGTAAGACCCTGCTATAGAGATCATGCTACATCATGTTTCTCAGGCTTTGGTCTGTGATTGGCCTCTAAATTCTAGAAATATATCAGATTTGACCATGTCAAGTGACCCAGTTAATGCCTGTACTTGAAGGGCTAGCAGAAAGCCACTAAAAGATTTCCCACAAGATGATGCATGATCCCATTACTATGATACAGTGGTATGGAGCTGGTTGAATGGAAGTTTCCGAAACTGGATTGAGTGTCATGACCAGGTGGAGTTGGCTTTGTATTCCCCAGTTCTGAATACTCGACTGCTGCTTCTGTAGCATACCAGAGGCACAAGTTTTCTAAGGGAAAGAGGCCCAGGTAATTTAGGGTAAAGCCTCAGAGACACATATGTGAGGATCATTGGAAATACATTAATATATTGTATTACCACAATTTTGCAGAGGATATTGAACTATATTTGCTAATGAGTCACGATTCACATTGAACAGATCGGACAGGCTTAATTATTTTTTTTTAAAGATTTTATTTATTTATTTGACAGAGATGCAGTGAAGAGGGAACACAAGCAATAGGAGTGAGAGAGGGAGAAGCAGGCTTCCTGTTGGGCAGGGATCCTGATGAGGGGCTCAATCCCAGGACCCTGGAATCATGACCTAAGCCAAAGGCAGATGGTTAATGACTGAGTCAGTCAGGCGCCTCTCAGATACTCTAATTGTCATGGATATCCTCACTGATGTCATGCAAACTGTCATGTATTGTAATATCAGGAAAGCATTTAGTTTGTATATGCATCTAGGTTGCTGGACTTCACGGCCATCCTGTTTTTCACTTATTTCCTCAGAACACTAATAATAAGAAATCAGTAATTTTCAAACTTCTGATTCTTTTTCCTACTTTCTCATTCCTTGCTTTGCTTTTTCTTCTTGCCTGATAGAAACTGTGGAGTTCAGTGGAAGTCTTCCTGCAGTCTAATTAGCCTCTCTATTTAATTTTATAATACAAATTCTGAACCAGAAGCTGAAGATAATGTGCCCAATTCAATTCATATATGTCAATTTCTTTTTAATTGTAATTCTTTTCTCAAGTTCTTCCCACTCTCACTGCCCAGGCACAGCTGAGACTTGGATAATTATAAGACTTACATGCCTACACTGTCAATTATACCTCCTGCTTTAGGATTAAGTTCATTTATTATTGTTCTGATTATTAGTAATAATAACAGGCACCTCTCCCAAACCTGGATGAATACTAGTTTTCACAGTCTTTGCTTCCAAACTTAGCCTGCTTTAAGTTTTCACCAAAATGATTCCTTTCTTCTTAAATGGCATGGAGCATTCAAGTTTCCTGTGTTGCGTTTAAATGCTATCTTAGATTATTCAGAAGACAATGCCTTCTTAGAAGATTCTTCTTGGTATGGGTAGATGGTATATTTCCTTTGGGTAGAATTATCACCAACCAGCGGCTATCAGTGGAGTCTTCTCTTGGTAACAGGACTACAACTTTGAAGAAGTATTTTGAACTGGCAAAGGGCAGCTATCAGCTATCCAATCTCTTCCTTAGAAAGGCTCCAAGTCCTAGTCCTCAAAAGCAATTGTGATTTTGACTCCCATGCTGACTCCAGAGGGAGCACTTATTTTTTTTTTTTTTTTGCCTTTTTTGATGGAGATGTCCCCACCACCATCACTAATAGAACAATCGCATGGTCCTACCAAGTTAAAAATGGTATTGCCCTTCAGCAACATGTTGATTTCTTCAAACTTCCTTCCCAGACTCAAATCTCAATATATCTTCTCTGTTTAAAACTGCATTTGTGGTAAGATCACTCGGAGTTTAAGGGGAAAAGATCAGAGAGATGCTTGGTGGGAGGTCAAGGCATTTATTTTATTACCTTGCAGTTTACCTTTTTGGCAAATCAAAAGAAAGCAATGCAATTTAATTGAGTGTGTAAAATGTTTGTGTTTTAAGTTATAAATGTCCCTCAATAATACAGCTTTTGGAAATAATGTTCCATGGACTTCCTGGAAGATTATGCTGACTCATCACCAGGTTTAAGTTTCCCAGGCAACTGTGGTGCCTTTTCTTTTCTTGGTTTTGTTTTCTCACCAGGGCTCACTGATATAATTTCTTAATTGTCCCTATACTTGAATTATAGCCCTTTATACCATTAAACCTTTGCCTATAAAATGAAGGACTCAGAAACCCAAAGAGTAGACTATCCTTCATGGGCCCAGCCTCTCAACTCACCCATTCAACCAACAGGGGTGGAAAGCGTAGGATGATTCCTGCCATGGACCAAACACTCTTGTAGAATTTGAGGTTAAAACAGTTGTGATTGTTTATTCTAGTTCTTATGGAATATATACTTTGGGTGCAGACATGGAGACTACCAATAAATAAACGAGAGTAGAGCATGCACTGACAAGTGCTGCCAAGAGAATAAAGCAGGGAGATGTCCTAGAGGGTTAGTGGTGGATGGGGAGCTACCTTAAGGAAAATCTCTCTGAAGAGGAAACAATGAAGCTGAAACATGAATGATAAGAAGACTCAGGCATGTAAACTCTGGAGGAAAAACATCATGACTAAGGGAATGGTTATCTGAAGGCTCTTGGTTGAAACACATTGGGAGAGATTGAAAAAGATGAGTAACAGAGATCTGGTATAAGGTAAGGTCTGAAAGGTGGACAGAGACTTAATGATACAGATCCTATTATACCATGAAAAGGAGTTAGGATTTTATTAAAGTTCATTGGCAAACTATTAAAATGTCTTAAATAGTGGAGTGGCATGATGTGATTTATGCTCTTTAAAGATCACTCTGGCCGCCATGTTAGAAAAGATTGTAAAGGAACAAAAGACAAGGCCTAGATACCTGTTATGTGACTATTGCAGTGGTTCGGTAAGAGATGATAGTGGCTTGAACTAGGACAGAAACCAGATCCCCCCCTCTATGCAATAACCCAGCTCAATGGCTCATCCTGCATTGCCCTGAACTCTAAAACTCTGAAACTAAAACCCTTTAAATATTTCAATTCTCATAGTTAAATCCAGTTGCTTTCCTGTTTCACCAAGTTTCCATGAGTCTATAAATTGCCCCTCAGTATTGTCCTCAACTTCTCCCTCTGATTGTAATCATTCTATATCATTTCAGATGGTTTCTACCCTTTACCCAACTGGAATAATGCCTTCAGCCTCACTTAGAAGACTTGTTTTCTTGATCAGCAACCTCCTCATCTCTAACCTGATCGTTATCATTTTAGCCTCACAATTCAGTTCTCTTCTTCACATCTGTACCATTGGGTTTCTAGTGTGATTTGTTTTTTCCAGAAGAAAATATTCATTAATCATGAGCTCCTTTGAATTCTTCTACCTCTGAGTTTACCCAGATCAGTGCTCACTTGAGGAAAATCCCTTCATCCCTTCGTTCCAATTTTGTGCTCATCATACTTCCACCCTGGCCTCTTCCCATGCTTTTTGACATCATTTATAACTGCCTGCATTTTCCAATGGTGCCATTTGTATCATTCCTTCAGCCTGTAAATATATCCAGGGTTTTCCTGTCTTGAAAGCAAAACTGAGATGATAAAAAGCAGCCTTCCGTGAGTCTGCTTCCTACTCCTTCCATCTATCCCTCATGCTCAAATTCCCTGAGTTTTATACTTCCACTGATTATACTTTCTAAATATGTATAGATATTTATTGCAGAGAAAATCACAGTTATATAAATTCTAGCCTCACCTTCCAAGTGGAATTGTACTTATAAGGCTTTATAGATTTCCCACCCCTCCTCATCTACTAATATTTCTCATATGCACCAACATTCTAGTTATACCCTATTAGAATTTTAGAAATGTTGTTCTTTCTACTTGGGAGCAGGTAACATGCACCAGAACATGCTTAGTCATTTATAAGATGAAGATAATAAAGATATCAACATTTCCATAGGGTTATGGAGGAGGAAAATGAGTTTACTTCAAATTCTTAGACTACTGCCTGGTATATAGTAAGCACTCAGTAAATGTTAGCTCCTGTTATCTTTATTGTTTTCTTTTACCCACTTTTATGGCCTGGAAAAGTAGTAACTCCTCAAATCTCGGTTCACATCCTGCCTCCGTGGTGAGTTACCCGCCTTCTCTGCCACCTTGTCTCGTTCAGCTAGCCTGGAGTTGGTGCTCATGTCCCAGTGCCTCTCGAAGGTTTAGTCGTAGTGATGAACATCGATGCATACTTTATACTGGCACCTCTCCATACTTCTCAGACAAGTAGATTGGGGTAGGGAGTTTAAGGACCTTCACCATGTTTAAAACAAGTAGTGGTTGGGCAAGCTGCTTCACCCCAGAGCCTCCAGAGGCCCCATCTGGGCTGCTACATGAGTCCACGTTGACTGATCGGTTAGATTCCTAGTCCGAGTCTTCCCTCCCATTGAGATACTTCAAACAGATATAAAGAAGACATAAATAAGTTACCTAAAGTATAGAGGATGAAGCTCATTATACTCTTCCCAGTATTATCTGAGTATTTCATCCAAGCATAGAGAAAGAATTCTTCAAAATTTTGTTCCGTCTGTGTGTGTGTGTGTGCGCGTGCGCATGCACATACCATGGGATGTTTCTATCTTTAGAGAGTCAGAATTATATTAAAATAAATAAATGATAAAAGTAAGGAGATTTTCAATCACGTTTGAAACCCCATTTGGGAAAATATGTATAAGACGCAGAAAACTTAAGAGTTAAAATAATGAGTGAGTTTCACTCTGTATGTTTCTCTATCTGTGATAGTGGAAGCCATAAAAAACAATATTTATCTGTATATGTGTTCTATACTGATGTGATCTATCTCTCTAATTAGATAGTCAATTATTTTTAAAGAGCTGCAAATAAGCCCTATAAGAATGTCATAAATGCATTCCATTTGGAAACATCTTGCAGATAAATTTTATTTTTATTCTTCTTACATCCTTCTGCAGCCTTAAAAGAACAGCAACAACAAAAAAATTCACTACCCAACTAATTCCAGAAACAGATCATTACTGCCTCATAGTATGTTAATCATACTTACCATTCCTTCTCCTTCGACATCATTATGCTTTGGGATAGAAAAGGTGGGTGGTATGTGAGTCTCCTCGGAGAAATGAAGAGTTGGAGTAGACAGGTTTCTCAAGAAATATAATGTTATTTTCATGCAAAAATTCCCAAGTAATAAAAAGGGGGTTGAAAATACATGATATATAAGCAGAATTATTAAAAAGAGAACTCTATCTTTTGCTTCCATAGGATTTCTCAAGATATAGACAAATTGGAGGTAAGCCAGGCAGAAGCAACGGAATTGAATAGGTAATTGAAGGAAAGACTTATGAAGATTAAAGGGGCTAAGTATCTGCAGTTTGGCTAAGTGACAACACGTAGGAAGTGACATTACAGACTATAGATAGTTGAAAGTGGCTGGCCACAAGCAGTACAAGGGATTACTTAGGTAATGGAATGAAATCTGAGAGAGGGAAATTTTTAAATTCAATATCTGGATTCTGTTCCTGACTGTGAGAATTATTAGATTATAAAAGAGCTATCCCAGGACCAACTGCTTGGATGAGGGTAAGAGACAGAGTATGGTAGGTAGCATGAAGTCTCTGATAGTTTACTAGATTCTGAGCAACTTGCTGCCGGAAAGCACTGCTTACCCATTTTTTTTTATTTGTTTATTTGTTTATTTACAGCATAACAGTGTTCATTGTTTTGGCATCACACCCAGTGCTCCATGCAGTACGTGCCCTCCCTATTACCCACCACCTGGTTCCTCAACCTCCCACCCCCCCGCCCCTTCAAAACCCTCTGGTTGTTTTTCAGAGTCCATAGTCTCTCATGGTTCATCTCCCCTTCCAGTTTCACTCAACTCCCTCTCTTCTCCATCTCCCCATGTCCTCCATGTTATTTGTTATGCTCCACAAATAAGTGAGACCATATGATACTTGACTCTCTCTGCTTATTTCACTCAGCATAATCTCTTCCAGTCCCATCCATGTTGCTACAAAAGTTGGGTATTCATCCTTTCTGATGGAGGCATAATACTCCATTGTGTATATGGACCACATCTTCCTTATCCATTCATCCGTTGAAGGGCATCTTGGTTATTTCCACAGTTTGGCGACCGTGGCCATTGCTGCAATAAACATTGGGGTACAGATGGCCCTTCTTTTCACTACATCTGTATCTTTGGGGTAAATACCCAACAGTGCAATTGCAGGGTCATAGGGAAGCTCTATTCTTAATTTCTTCAGGAATCTCCACACTGTTCTCCAAAGTGGCTGCACTAACTTGCATTCCCACCAATAGTGTAAGAGGGTTCCCCTTTCTCCACATCCTCTCCAACACACATTGTTTCCTGTCCTGCTAATTTTGGCCATTCTAACTGGTGTCAGGTGGTATCTCAATGTTGTTTTAATTTGAATCTCCCTGATGGCTAGTGATGATGAACATTTTTTCATGTGTCTGATAGCCATTTGTATGTCTTCATTGGAAAAGTGTCTGTTCATATCTTCTGCCCATTTTTTGATATGATTATCTGCTTTGTGTGTGTTGAGTTTGAGAAGTTCTTTATAGATCCTGGATATCAATCTTTTGTCTGTACTGTCATTTGCAAATATCTTCTCCCATTCTGTGGGTTGCCTTTTTGTTTTGTTGACTGTTTCCTTTGCTGTGCAGAAGCTTTTGATCTTTTAATCCCTGGGATTTAACATATTAACAAGACCTCCACAGAGAGCTAAATCATGCTCAATTCAGTGAGAAAAAAATTGCTCTTTGGAGGTAGACATTGAAGATTTTATGACATCTCTGATGGTTTTTCACTGTATGACCCTGAGCAAGATACTTAACCTTGCTAAGACCCATCTGTAAAGTGGTTATTAATATCTACCTTAAAGGATTTTTGTGAAGTTTGCATGAATAAACTTGACATCTCTTTTTACCTATTTAGCAGCTACTAAGTCCACCCCTTTCCCCCACTGTCACTGCCATTGTCTCATCACTTTAGTAGTTTTGTAGCTGATACCCTGGACTCTAGTCCTGCCCATCATCGGTAGTTCCCACAGAGTAGCCAGGGTAACCTTCTGTAGAGTTTGTCTGATGGCACCATCTCCTAGCATGAAACTGCCAAAGGATCTCATTGCCTTCAGGGTTAGAAGTGATCTCTCTCTCTAGCTCTCTCTTGTTTTTTAAGATTTTATTAATTCGTTACAGAGAGAAAGAACACAAATAATGGGAGCTTCAGGCAGAGGGAGAAGAAGGCTCCCCACTGAGCAGTGAGCCCAACAAAGGACATGATCCCAGGACCTTGGAATCATGACCCAGGACAAAGTCACGTGCTTAGGCAACTGAGCCACCCAGGCATCCCAAGAGTGATCTCTCTCTCTCACTTTTTTTTTTTAATTTTTAAGATTTTTAAAAATATTTATTAGAGAGAGAGATCACAAGTGGGGTGAAGGGCAGAGGGAGAAGCAGAATCCCGACTGTGCCATGAGCCTGATGTGGGGCTCAATCCCAGGACTCCGGGATCATGACCTGAGCCGAAGGCAGACGCTTAACCAACTGAGTCACCCAGGCACCCCCAAAAGTGATCTCTTTAGAACAGCCTACTCTTCTGCCTTCTTCCCAGTTCCAAATCAAGTTATCCCACCCCTCCCACATAATGCTTTAGCCATGCTGACTTGATTGTCATCCTGAATTCCCAAATGAACTTTCGTCTTTTATGCCGTAAACATGCTGGTCTCTCTACTGAGAACCTAATCTCTTAATCTTTCTTCCCCACTCCCCCCACAAAAAAACCCAGCTCAGATTTTACCTCTTTGGGGATATCTTATCTAGGAACATATGCCTTTTGCTGTGTTTCCATAGTAATGGAACTTATTATTGTCCTACTATTAATTCTGTATTGTAATTGTCTTTTCACATCTTCCTCTCCTAAGAGAGTTTAATCTTTATTTTGGGCAGATACTTAGATTAGTGCCTTCCTTGGTGTAAACATTCAATATAATTTTTTTAAAATAAAAGAATAATGGACAGATGGGTTGAAGGAGGGGTGGAGTGTAACAAAAATACCTAGAAAATATGAGATCATCAGTTAATGTCTGGTTTCTTCCTTTAATATGTTGAAGTAAGGAATATACTGGTTGTCTCTAATGACCATGGATTTGAATGAGTTTAATTCAGAGCTATTTGTATGTATTGGTATTTGTCTAATTGGTATACCGTCCACCCCTTCCACCACATTGGGAAGATATTGCAGTCTTGCAGGATCAGGGAGACCTGGAGTAAATGTGAGCACATATCAGAGAGAAATATGTCAATATAGGAACCTTGAGGTAAATCCTAGGTAAATAGATAAAAATGGGTAAGTGTTTATAAGTAATTACAGATCCTCATCTTTACAATGAAGTGCTTTGTGAATTCTGGGAGCCTGATTGAAGAGAGGTGGAAATGAGGACAAAGGGGACTGAAATGGAAAGTACAAGAAGGAATAGGGGAGAGAAAGTCAAAAACCAGCCTTTCCCTTTTCACATTTCCTTCTCCCTCTCTGGTACTTGCCCATTGCCCAACTGCTTGACCTTAACACACATGGCCAGTCCCCCTTGTCCAGAGATTGCCCTAATTGTTGAGTGCATTGTAGCATTTCAGATGATCGATTGCTCATGCCAAGAGCAGAATGTTAAGATTCATGAAATTCGAATTCACTCCATTAATAACCTAAGCAGGGTTCTCATTCCTCCTTCCCTTTTGTTTTCCCCATTGCCAAGTCTCCATCCTCACTCTTCTGTCTATATGTATGCAAGGGAGACAAATGAACTTCAGAGGCAGCAATGAATTGCCACCAAAAAGTGCACCCCAGGGTCTTCCGTGTCCCTTTGCAGCCTTGTGATAAATTGCCATCTTTAGAATTAATTGTTACCTTCTCAGGAAGTGTTTATATTCATTTTTGTCTCTTTACTGGGTCACCAGTGAACCTCTAAGACAGAGCCTAACTTTCTTTTCTCCTCTCAGGAGCTTGCTTTGAGGTAAGAACGGTAGTTGGTGGAGCCAGCAGGGTCTCTACTTTGGACTCCAGCATGCAAACATAGTGTAGACATAGGCCATGTCATCTCAAATGCCTTTTGATAGAATAACTCTGAGTTCAAATTTCTATATTTTACTCCAAGCTAGTTCTCCCAGGCTCAGGGAAGGAGAAGTTCTTTCAGCAAAGCACTTTTCTTTGTCAGATGGCTGCTGTGTTCAGAAGTTGAAAGAAATGAGCTATTTCTCTGATACCTCGTTATAAACATTACTGAGGCTACTCAGGTTTACACAGGAAGCACTAACACACAAGAATGGTTCAGCCCTTACCCTGTCCTCAGAGACAAGTTGTCTAAAACAGCCTGCACAAAAGATGGCCTTTGATGGGCCCATGGGTGAGAATGGGCTTGAGCTATGTTTGCGCTACACTGTCATTGACATCCTGTCTCCCTAAACCACAGAAATCCAGAAAGGTTACAACATACTCTTGGCAACTGATACCTCTCTTATGGGTCTAAATGTTATCTATTCAGTGGTTCTGAATCAGGGATGGTTTTCACTCCCCTCACCCCCCAAGGAAACTTCTGACAATGTCTGGAAACATATTTGGTTGTCACAGTTGAGCTAGGGAGAGCGTGGTGATGTGCTACTGCTATCTAGTTGGTAGGGACCAGAGATCCTGCTGCACATCCTACAAGTACGCTAACTGTAGAATGTGTGAGTCAAGTAATTGTCCGTATCCTGCCTGACTGGTTATGGGACATAGTCAAAAAGCATAAATTTTGACTTCTAGTCTTCAAGCATGAAGGATAAAAACAATCAGTGTTTACTTTTGATCTCTGACTCTATGCAAAGCTGTATAGTAACTACAAAATAAGGGCATGGCCGTGCCCTTGAGGGACTTAGAGTCAACTGGAGAAACTTCAGCCTAGTATGGAGCTAAAACAGATGCACCAACACTGAGCGACCTCAAGCATGCTTAAATTCAGTACTGAAGCTGATGATATGGTGAAGGCTAGAAAGGTTTAAGAAGACTTAATGGAGGGGTGCCTGGGTGGGTCAAGCCTCTGCCTTCAGCTCAGGTCATGATCTCAGGGTCCTGGGATAGAGCCCCACGTTGGCTCTCTGCTCGGCAGGGAGCCTGCTTCCCACTCCCCCATCTGCCTGCCTCTCTGCCTACTTGTGATCTCTCTCTCTCTCTCTCTCTCTCTCTCTCTCTGTCAAATAAATAAATAAATAAAATCTTTAAAAGAAAAGAAAAGAAAAGAAGAAGAAGAAGAAGAAGAAGAAGATGATGACGACAACGACTTAATAGAGAAAGGAATTTGCCCAGAGTCTTGAGATGACTAAATGAGGAAGCAGAGAGGCAGGGTTGACCATGATGGTGCATGGGAGAGAGAAGAGGCTAGCTAGAACTTGGGATGAGGAAGAGGAGCCCAGTTTCCTGCATTTGTTGTCAAACCTTCAAGCATTGCTGGCAAGTGCCTGTTGTAGAGGTTGCAGACCTATTTGGGAGATCAAAGAGAAAATATCTATCTGGTTTACCAGCCTTCTCAGGACTATTTTTTAAAATAATTATTTTTGGTCTTGAAAAAGTGGATAAACATAAAATTGTAGGCCAAGAAATTGAGAACAGCAGAGGAAATTTTACATTGACACATGTCTGAGAATTTCCATCTTGTGACGCAAGACAAGGCAACAATGACAAGTGGACTTGGAAGACAGTCAGTCTTTGGTGCTCCCTTTGTTTCAGATTAGCAGAAGTGAGATTTTAGATACACACGACCCCTGCAATGAGTGTGTGACTTGCTTCTATCTAGCATGTCCCTGAGTCTTCTTCTTTACCTCTGGCTCCCGTAGACTGTCAGACGGGAGTGTGGTTTTATAGAATTGCTGTAGAATTGCGAGTAGAAACTTGAATTCCATTTTTAACTTCCCACTAACTAGCTGAGTGACATTGCTCAAAACTGCCAGTGTAGAGATTGGGCTGGGCTAGGTCATGTTCAGCTCTAACCTCATATATCTATTCCCCCGTTGACTTTCCTGTTTCATTCAAAGAGGTTAAAGAAAATGCATATCCCAGGCACCGTTTGTGATCTTTCAGTGATATGTTGAAATGAGCGATGTCAGCCACCTTATGTTCTCACTAATGGTCTGGTGTACCTTATGAATAAACGACACCAGTTTCTGTTACTGGATCTCATTCACAGGATATTTATAGCAACTCTGCAGTGATTTTTGACAGAGATTCTGGAAGGGGAAAAGTGATAGTGCAGTTGTTTGCTAACATCTGGGTGCACTTGTTGCACATGGGTATAGCCCCGAGGAGAATTGTTCCAAGGCAGGGAGCTGATCTGATTCCTATCTCTACCTGGAGACACTTAAAGAAACTGTCAGATGGTTCCACAGTGACAAATTTGAGTCTCAGGGAGCTTGCAGAAGTGGAGTGAATTCAGCCACATTGGGGTTGGGGAGGGGATTCCTACTATCTTTCAAGGGAAAGACTCCTGCAACATTTTGCCAGTCTCTTTACATTTGTAGCACAGAACCCACAGAAGGAGGCCAAAGTTTTCTATATCTCTTATTCTCTAATTTGTTTATTTAAAAAGGCAAATTTTTAATGGAAAGTCAGTCATGTGACTCGGAGACCCAGCTGTCAGGCCTTAGCAAAGCTTTGCTTTAAAAATGGCTCTCAACCTGAATTCAGTTTCAGAACCTGAGCGTTAGCTACCTGGGAAGTATTCGAGTAGTTTTCTCTATCCTAAAATTGGCATGCTCCATCTGGCTAAGAGTATTTGATTATAGAACTGCTTCCACATAACTTCATTCCATTTTGATAATTCACCTAGAAAAAAAATTGTAATGTTCTCCTTTCAACTCTTGTACGTTGGCCTCAACATATTCCTTAAACAGAAAGACGTATACATTGAATTGGAAGTACCCAGTGTTGCTCTTTTAACTGACTTACACAAGTTAGTTTCTCAGTGCTATGTGAAGAGTTTCGTTAAACCTGAATTATCTACTGAGTAGAACAGTCACTTCCCTGAGCAGACTATTCCTGAGTGCCCTGCGTGAAGCTGAGAGCTTTACTGTCATTCCCATACCATCGTTCCCTCAGTTTATAAGCAAGGAAAGCAATGCCTAAGTCGAAAGATGTGCTGCAAGTCCAGGGGAATAAATATGCCTTTTGTTTAATCCCTTGTGGACTATCTCTTCAGGATTTGGAATGGAAAAAATTAAATACAGTCATTGTTGTTCTCTGGGGATTCAGGTTCACACAGTAGAGAAGCTTCATCATTGAGATTCTCAAGTAGTGACCCCTGATGGGTGGCTCAGTCAGTAACTTATCCAGCTCTTCATTCCGGCTCAGGTCATGACCTCAGGGTTCCAGAATCAAGCCCCACATTGGGCTCCACACTCACTGTGGAGTCTGCTGCTCCCTCTGCCTCTCCCCCCACCGATAAATAAAATCTTCAGAAATAAAAGTAAATACGCATGAGGTGGATGACAAGGGGACAGAGACTGCCTTGAGGTCAAGAGAGTTTCATCCACTTCTAACATAAGAAGTCAGGTGACTGGCAGGATCACATTGTTTCTGCATTTGCAGTGCTGTCGGGAAAATTAAAACTAGTTTACGTAAAGTGCCTGGCATAGTGTCTGGCAAATTGTTAGTGTTCAATACATCTTGCTGGTCTTATTTTTAATACTGATATGGTTTAGCCGTAAAAGCACATAGCACTAACGACGATGAAACAAAGTCTGCACTGAAATGACAGCATTCCTAGATACTTGTTGCCTCAAATCGATTTCTGATCAGCCTAGCATTTGCTTCTTTCTACGTTCAGTATATTAAAAAAATAAGTATTTGGTCTCTGTCCCTGGTTCTTGGCACAGAGCTCCTGAAACCTTTGGAATTAAGTTAAAGAAGTATCATTTGTTATGCATAGCAAGCCTCTATCAGTAGCACCTGAGTTGAAGCTCCAGCATGTGATGGGTACCCTAGATAACCCCCAGATGGGGCTGGTTTCCAGAACGACCTGGTCATTGGAGGGTGGAAATTTTCAGCCCCAGCATGAACTTCAGGAAGGGAGGAGATGGCTTGGGACTGGATTACAGAGCTCTATTAAAAACCCTGAAACAGTGAGATGCAGAAAGCTTCCAAACTGGTGAACGTAAATGTGTGCCGGGAGGGTGATGTACCCCAACTCCATGGGGACAGCCGCTTTTGCACTCAGCACACTTCTGGACCTTGTCCTATGTCCCTCTTCACCTAGCTGTTCATTTGTGTCCTTTATAGTAACCGGGTAAACATTAAGTGGCTTTCTGAGCTCTGCAGGCCATTTGAGAAGATTATCAAGCCTTAAGCCTGTGGGCTCCAATGCTGACTCCGATGGTTCGTGTCAGAATCGAGGTGATGTCTGAGGAACTGGAGAATTGGTCATTGGTGCTGAAAAAGACCCAAGCCTGCTAAAATCTGAGCAAAACCACAATAACAGTACCGTTTATTTATTTAAGCCTTCAACTGGCCGACTTCTGGCTAATTGCAATTTTACTAAGTCAGTGGCTACCAGCAGCTAGTTTTAGAGGAACATGTAGAAATCCTTGCTGACTCCTCAAGCTGTGGATATGGCAGATGTGACTCTCTGAAGAAATGCCCCCCTGAAAGCCTATTCAGGGGTAAGTTGCCATTTGGGGTCACTTCAACTTTTTAGTAAAATGCAAGGGACAGTATCCGCAACCACCAGGTAGCAGGAGAGCTCGTGGGTCATCAGTCCCAGAATGACGGAAACATTGAAGAACGCAGCCCCAGCAGCTTACTTGTTTCAGGTTGCAGGCCCGTGTATGCCCGCGGGTGACTAGATGTAAGGGAAACATTGGGTGGCCTGACCTTCGAGGCTAAGAAATTGCACTGGCTGATGCCTCATTTCTCTTGCCTTTTGCTTTACTTCATCGGCTATGAATGACCCCTATTTCCTCATAGCTGTTTTATGGCAATAAAAAATAACTCCCACTGTGCAAATATTATACTCTCCTTTCTGGCCTGAAGGGAAACTGCTATGAGAAAAATCCTGGAACTTTTATTTTTTTGATGCAGATCTTCAGGGAAATGCTGGGTTACAGAAAACCCTTAAAGAGAGAGCCCTGGGTGGGGAAGGCGAGGCGATCCCCTTGTGTGCATATCAGACACTGAAGTTCCAGGAGGCTCCCCTTGGCAGGGGAAATGGACCATTGTCTCTTCAAAGCTTGGCCTCAGCCGAGAGGCACCCCTCCCTGAAGCGAAGTGGGAATGTTTCTTCGAAGCTTTACTCAACTCAGCTTCTGCTTTAGGGTAAAACATTTTAGAGCTAGAATAGTCTCACGATATGTTAGCCATATAGGTGTTTCTCTTACATTTTTAGTTTAGTAGAAAATTTAAAGAAAAAAAAGAAAGAAAGAGGAAAAAAATGACTGCATGGAATTTGCATGGTATTTGCATGTTTAGAATTGAGACCAGTTAGTTGACAGCCTATAGAGCCTCTGAGTCCTTCCAAGCCTTGGGGGAGCCTGCCGTGAGCACAGTGGCAGGCAGCGTCAACATTTTCAGCATGGGACCAGTCTGGACCTGGGGGTTGACAGAGCCCATCCCGCTCACATCTGCCCAAATCTCTCCCCTGCCAGGAAGCTGCTTCCCTTCCTCCCCAATTGCTTTCTCGTAAGGGGAGAAGGTCGCCGGTGCCTACTGTGTCCAGGGCAGCCCTTTTCACAACCAGTGGGTGCCTTTGAAAGGCAGACGGCGACAGGAAGACTTTGAAAGCAAGAAGGGGCTTTTTCATCTTCGCAGGCCCCAGCCAGAACACTGGTTCCTGTGCAGTACAAGCAGTTTCAAAGTTATCTCCCCTGCTGATATGAATGTGATAACATGGAGCAGAGAGGTGCCATAATGATTTCCTTTCAAATGGCTGCCTCCCCATTTATCTTTGCACACTGTCAAAGACTGATATGGTCGGGAGTTCGCAGTGGCATGGAATAATTAATCTCGCACTGGGGAAGTAAGTTCCTCATTTGTCTCCTGAGAAATTAGCAGTGCATTGACAGGGAAAGTAGATGATACAATGAGAAAGGAGAAGGGGAATGGTATTTTTAACTTCAGGTTCCAATTTGTAAAGTTTTGATTGAGCACCTACTATGTGCTAAGGGCTGAGGATACTGATGACTTCTGACCTGGAATAGGTCATAGTCTCTGTGGTCATCTGTTATTTTTAAAGGCATGCCACTTCTGCAAAGTGCCTAAGGCTGTGGGGGTGATGCTTGTACCATCACCTAAAGAAGAGCTGAATATCACTGAATGTACTAGTTACTGGAAAGGTTTAACTTCTGTAACAAAGAACCACCATCACCAACACCATGAGTGCAAAGCATATAGGGTAACAATTCATAAATTGGAGGTCTAGGATTAACTGACCATTCTGCCACTCCTAACATGTGGGCCCCATCTCCGGAAGCCAGTTTTTCCTATTTTCCAGCCAGTGGGAAGAGGGAGAGGGAAAGAACATACCTTAATGTGTTAAAGGGTAAGACCCCAAAGTAGGGTCTTACTGTGCTTCTATCCCCTAAGGCTAGATGTGCCTGCAAAACAAGACAGGCAGGAAAATACAGTCCCTAGCTAGAAAACCATGTATCCTGCCTAAAATGAGTTGGGGTATTCTCTTCCTAAGACTGCCATGGGAACCTAGGTATTTGGGACAATAAGCCGCCTCTGCCACAGAGATATGAGATGAATTCTTTCTTTCTTCTCTAAATTTCTAGCACCTCCCCTCTTCAGTCAGGGAATTGAAGGAGGTCAGCTCTTCAGTCTACTTCAATTCCAAAGTCACAACGACAGCTAACATTCCTCTCCAGGTCTTGCTACGCAGGAGATTTAGGAATGGCCTCTGTGCTGGGAATTTGGTTTCAAGCTGGTTTCTGTTATTTGGAAATATCAGGTACTGACTTAATGCTGGATTCAGATGAGAGCAGGACATGGTCTGAGAAGTAGCTTGTGGAAAGAATCAAGCCTGTAATCCCCTTCCTCTGAGGTCATGAATGAAAGCACTGGCTGGGCCAAGTGAAACAAGGCGAGCCAGAAGCAAGAACCTCGGTTTAGACAGTGGTGGGGAAGGCCCGGGAAGACAGGCCCAGGAAGCCCTCTGTGTTGGAGAGATCAACAGACACATCTTTCCTCAGAAGCAAGAGAGATGCTGACCTGGGGAGGAAAGCATAGGACCCAGGAAGCAGATGTAGCAGGCAGCCAGATTACACTACCCTGGAGTCTGCGGGTGAGTGGCTTCTCCTACTCGAAAGGATAATATTTTCTGTAAGTTCCGGGAAATGTAGGCCCCACCTTCCCAGATCATGTCTTTGGAACCAAACTAGGTTGCAAACAACCTCTTTAGCCCTTGAGGTGTCTGAATGGGACCCGAGGTCACCAAAGTCCTGGGCAAGTTCCCTCTGACCATGTAGACCTTCTCCAACTCCCTCATTTTCTACGTGTGCTGTGATTTGGAAAAGATTGTAGAAGGCTGGCCAGAGGCTGCCAAGAGGCTGCCAATGAGAGTGTTTCAGTCTACACACTTGGGAGCTAGCTCAGCTGGTCACTGGGCTGATTTAAATAAACTGTCTCATGGGGACACACCGGCAAATCAGGGCTGGCATTTCAATTTCCTCTATAAGGTGAATTGTGGAAAGAGGTTCATTATAATGATTAAGGAAGATTTATGCAGTGAAGTACATTTTTTCCCCTGTATCTTATTATACTGCTGGTATTTTATGACCAAGAAAATGAGTTCTGGATATTAACCCTTTAATTCCATTTAATTCCAAAAAATGTGCTCCTACATGAACTATCTGTAAGTTAGAATTTAATAACTGGAAACTTTCTAAATGTGTCAGATTAAAAAAAGAAAAAAAAATTTAAAGGATACTTACTGCAAGTTTTTTAATAAAGAACAGTCATCCCCCAAAAACCTAAATATTGGCTTTGACACAGTCAGTAAATTAACTCTTTGGCCTTAGGCAGCTGTCTTACCACTCTGTGAGGGAAGTTGGTTTTCGCCGCTGTAAAATGATTCTCAGTAGGGGTGGTGCATTAGCAAAGTGATCTGAGAACCTACTCTATCATTCTGATTTGATGTTCCCTTTGGAAAAATTCAGGACTCAAAATACACCGATTGAAAGTCTCCCACTACAGGAAGACAATGTGTAGGTTACTATAGAATGTGGTTTCTATGGCTGGAGTAAAGAAACACAGTGTTGTTTTCTGTGCTCCTGACTGCACGGGACAGGGGAGATTGAATGAACACAGCAAGCCTTGGCTGCTTGTTTGGCTTCCGGCTGTTTGCTTCTCCAGAAATTTCCCAAATTACGATGTCAAAGCACCCATTCGCTAGGACAGAGACTTCTCAGAAATTGTTCAACAGAGCTCAGGTTTAAAGAATTGCCTTCTTTTTCCCGAGTTGTGATTTTACTTGGGTTTCATTCATTTCTTCAGATTTTTTATTTTAAAAAGATTCCACAAAAGCATCATGCAAAATGGTAAATAGTAAGGCATTCTTTAAACCATACATCCTGCCTAGAATTGATCATTATATCCTCCAATTTAACATCCATTCCATTCAGATAATGTGTTCCGACTCTTTTTTTTATAATATCATAAATTGAAAGCTACCATTTAAATTTAAAACTCTTAACTGAAAAAATGAATCTGATCTCATTAAATATTTCTACCCAGTGATTTTCTTGGCTCTCCAAATGACCCATTTTTCCTTTCCCTTTTTTTTAAAATTATAATTTTCTTTCTTTTTATCTTTGATTTTTCCTTCTTTTTTAACCATAATTACCTAGATTGCCCTCCCTATTCTTCTATTTATTGTAGCCCCAGTTCTAAAGTATCTGCTTTTGTGGCTTTTCTATACTGTTTGAAATGTAATTAATTAATTGACTATAATTAATTGAATATAATAAGCCCTTTATTAATATAATTTCAATATACACACTTTTATTCTTAATTGAATATAACCCCTCACCTCCTCTAATAAGCTCCACTATTGGTCTAAAAGGAGAAATTAAATGAATTGGTCATATTTTTGTGCCTGTTCTTTCCCTTTTGTTTCCATTTCTGCCTCTAGCACACAATTTCATGGTAAACTGGAAATTTTTTTGAGGCCATGGTATACATTGTGCTGTACTCTCAGACTCTCCATTTTTACCCTTATGGCTCTTTTCCGGACCTTTTCCATGCCCTTGAGATCCCCCTGTGCCTGATAAAGTAACTCAGGCTAAGGTCATTATAGTCAATAAAGTGGGAGTATTTATCCTAAGTTCAATCTAGTAACTTCATATTTTAAGGGAAAATTGTGAGTCCTGTGTGTACGGGTGAGGGAGGAGTACAGATAAAAAAGGATGTTTCTTGTGAGGTTTCTACCTGCTGGGCTGAAATTGTGACACTTGGGCTTGTGTCTCCTCTGCTGAAATGTAAGGGCAGCTTTGTCTGTTAGGCAAGAGGAAATTTAATTTGCAATCTATTTTATTAAAGGATAAATTAAGGTGCCAGGTGGGAATTGAAAATCATCTAAGGTAATGGAACATTGGAACTTGCCTAGATTTAAAACTGGGTCTTTTGTGAATTTCATTCATAATGACACCATAATAATAGCTATATGTGTTAAGCACTTATGAGCCAGGGACTGTTTAACATACTTTTACATTTATTAACTCACTTAATTCCCATAACAACCTTATGAATAAGGTTCTCTTGTCTCCATTTTACGTATGAGAAAACTGAGGAGTAAAAAAGCATGGGAAGTGTCTCTCGGTTCATGGAGCTGATACACTTCGGAGGTGGGATTTGAACCCATAGACTGTCAATCCCTGTTTATACTGTATGGAGGTGGTTCAATGAAAAAGATGCAAAGAGCAGGGACTCTTTCAGGCTCCAAAGGAACTGCTCAAACCCATATTTTGGTATTATTATTATTAATACCAGCAGTATCAGCTGTTAAATAAGTGTTATCTAGAAGGGTATTGCCCTTGGATAAAATTAAATCTTTCTCATGAATCTGAGACTGTGACCAAACTGCAAAATATGCAGCCGATGAATAATTAAATCCAGATGTCTCTTCTAGCAATAGTAGCAGCAAAAACTGGAGTTTGGGGGCTGGGGGCACAAAGAGAAGACAGAAGGAACAGGTTCAGTGTTCACACAAACCAGGATAATAAATTTTAAAATCAAAGTGTGTTTTAAATGTCAGCCCTCCACTAATCCTAAGAAGCACCAATAAAAAATAAAATCTGCCTGCCATTTAACAGGCAGCAATACAAAACCCTTACTGTGTCAAGTGTCATGGGCATAACTGAATTCACAATTTGGTTTTCTTAAGGAGAAATAATTTAGTTATCATTAAACTCTTTGGGAAACTGGTTTTAATAATGTTCTTTGGTTATCAGGGGTATCGTTTTTCCTTCCGGCAAAGAAGAGAGAACGTGTAGCTAAAACCTTTACTGTGTGTGATAATGAAGTCGGTCCATTTTGGTGGAGGATTGCTACAATTCTTTATCACTCCACATGAGCAGAGGTGTGGAAGCAGGCAGTTTCTCAAACTGTAGGAAATTGCTGAATTCACAGATTTCTATCTCAACACAATGAGCCGGCTATATATTACATGAAACTCAAATTTGGTTTGTTGGCTTGTTTTTTATGACTATGATTATTTTTTAGCAGCCTAATAGTTGGGGGATAAAAAACCTGTAAGAGAAGACATTCGTACTGTGTGTGTGTTTTTTTTAATTATAATATGTGAGAATGGTAGAAAAGAAAAAAAAAGCATCTAAATTTATCTATGTACTTGTGCCCCTATTTCCCTGTGTGACATATTCCTGCGTCTGGAGGAACCAAGGACATTCCATTGCCTTGTTTGCTCTGAGAATATGCCAGGAATATGGTCCCTACTATGATACAATTAATTAAAACTATAAACATGATTCTAGCTAGCTTTAATGTATTCCTGCCATGACAACGTTTTCTGGGTCATTTATTTAATATTCATTGACTCATGGTCACTGAAGGTACCAAATCTTTTATCAAATATGGTTAAAATTTATTTTGACCAGCTCATGGTCTGTACCTTTCCCTACTTGTGCATTTCTGAGTAGGCTTATTTCTTCTGTTCATTTCTTTGCCAAACCAGCCAACCACTCCAATATTCCTTTATAATTTATGAACTGTCTCTTCTCTGCTATTGGTAGTTAGGTGATCCAGTTCTATATATACTCTTGGAATTCTGTTTGAAAGTGCTGGTTTTTAATTGGGGGACCAAGGCAGAATGTAGGGTGTGTCAATTTGGGAATGTTGAATGCCTGAAATGTCATGACATTTACAATCCAGATGTCATCGCAAGCTGGGAGACAAGGCAGCTTGGTTGATAATTAGATGGCAGATGTCCAAGTAGTCACACATGATACACATTATTTTGAGACTCAGGACCCTAGCCCTGAAAGATAAATGAGAAATCACCTTGACCATACCATATAAAAAAAATAGATGCAATAGTTTTATTGCCTTTTCAAAAGTGCATTTATTGGAAATAGGATGGATAACAAAACAAAAATCATTCAAAATTCCTTGTTTTGGTGTATCTCTATGAAGGTAAATATACTGATTATTATTACTTTTTGCTTTTTTTCAAAACTTAAACTCCCACTTTCTACAAATGAAGAAACTGAGGCCCAGGGGAGTTAAATGATTTCTAAGATCACCTAGCTAAGTGGTGGTAGAAATGAGACCAGAATCTCTGATTCTCGTGTTAGCATTCTTTCCAAGAATACCTTATTCTCTCTCTCTCTCTTTTTTTTTTTTGAAAAAAATTTCCCCCCAGCTTTATTGAGATATAACCAACATATAACATTGTGTAAGTTTAAGGTATACAAGGTGTTGATTTGATACACTTATCTGCTACAAAATTACTGCCAGGATTAGCTAACACCTCCATCAGGCCACATAGTTACAATTTATTTCTTGTGGTAAGAACATTTAATATCTACTCTCTTAACAACTTTCAAGTATATAATGCAGTATTATTAACTATAATCACCATGCTATACATTAGATCCCCGGCATTTATTCATCTTACAACTAGAAATTTGTATTCTTTGATCATTTTCCCATTTCTCCTGCCCACCACTGTTTTTGAATTCAGTTATAAGTACAAGGAAGCCTGCTCTTTGATTCCCTTCTGAATAAATGCTTGAACAGATCCCCAGTGGCTCCTTGAGAAAGCTGGACACAAAGCTTTAAAGCCTTCCTTGGTTTAAGTGTTCTGATTAAACCTACATGGCACCCAAGAAATAGCCTAAAGTGTGGAAAAATTCTAGTTGGTGGGATTGATTCATTTTTTTTAATTCAAAGAGTACTTGGGGGAAAATGTAATAGATTCACTGCCTAGCTCTTCTTAAATTCCATCCATTGAACCCCTATTCCTGATACAGCACCTTGTAACGCTAGAATATTAAAGTGTGTTGGACTTCCCTTCCACTCTTTTGTATAACATTTTCCATATCTCTACTGCTTCACATCCAAGACCCTGTGGTTTAAAGTCAAAGTTAAATCTATTACTACTTTTGTGGTTTCATATGTAAATTTGGAAAAATTCGTATTTTTTTTTATAAAGCAAATGTATCAGTTGCCAATTATTACACAAGAAAAATTTTCTTTTTCCATAACTGTAGGGAGAGCTAACTATATATTTATAACATTTCAGAAGGAAGTCCCAGTTGAAGGGAAGCACCCCTTGAAAAGTCAGACGTTAAAGCCTAAAAATTTGAGCACCTGGGTGGCTCAGAGGGTTAAGCCTCTGCCTTCGGCTCAGATCATGATCCCAGGGTCCTGGGATTGAGGCCCACATCAGGCTCTCTGCTCAGCGGGGAGCCTGCTTCCCCCTCTCTCTGCCTGCCTCTGCCTACTTGCGATCTCTTTCTCTGTCAAATAAATAAATAAAATCTTTAAAAAAAAAACCCTTAAAAAAATAGACAAAGCCTCAAAATTCATGGGCAGACATAGACTTAAACTCATTGTTGGTGGAAAGGAAAATTTTAGGAAAGTATGTTCAGCTCTCTTGTGAGTTATGGAACGAGGGGGGGAAAATGGGTTTTCCATACTGCCCAGAGGTATTTTGTGTACATACATGTGTAAGGATTCTGATGAACTTCTGTAGTGCTGAAGTTGCATTCTTTACTTTGATTTAAGAGAATGTTTAAGGGGAAAATTTGTTGTATTATTCAAGTTATTGCTGGTTTCTTCTCCTATGTCCCACTCAGTCCTCTGTCCTTTTAACCTGTAGTTTTTTTGGAGGGCCTGATGACTCTCATCAATGGAGTTAGCTTTGTCCTTGGCTTGGGTGCATCTTGTTCCGGAGCAGGGAGGAGTTTCACTCATCTTGTCTCTGGTTCCTCTTGGACTTCTGGAACCTAATACTTCAGCCACTTACTTTTCTTAAAGAGAACATCTCTGCTTCTCTCATTACACCAGAATGGCAGTTACTGGAGACCTACCTTGTTCCATTGATCCAGGAATGTCATGAATATTCCTTTTCACCTAGCTGAGTCTAGCTCAGCATGATCTTATATGTCCAGTAGCCACATTTAAAAATGAAAAAGAAACAGAGGAAATTAATTTTAAGAATATAGTAAGGTATATTATATTTTATTATATCTTCAGAACAGAAATACCACATATGCAATTTCCATACATGTTTAGGAGGGTGAATATCCAACCCTAACCTAGATGAGTGGTCAAGATGCCTATTTTGAAGTATCAGTTTAAAATATTTCTTGATTTCCCTGGTTTGGTCTATAGGTTGAAAAAAATTGTATTTGACTTGCAGAAATGTACAAGGAGCTTTATAAGGCTCGGACACGATATAAACATTCAACAAAATAAATGAGAGTTTCTTTTGCCGAATGCTCAGGTCCATCAATAATGTGTATGAAGATGTATGTGTCGATGTGTTTGAATAGAGCTTATAAAATAACAGGGCTGACTCCACAGGTGAGAGAAGAGATGTAGCTTCTTAATAAACTTGAAATGACTAACATAGCCTCCAACATGAATCATTAGCTGTGTCCATACGACTCAGAAACTAGCTGATTAAAAAGTAAAAACTTCATTTACTCCTCTCAGCTATTTGATGTACATCAAGCATCCAGATGTTGAAAACATCCAAACTGCAATTTAGAAGTTTTACACTTGCATATATTACTCCTGTCCTCAGAGACCAAATACAGAATCCAAACTACTTTTCAATTTACTCCTTAAAAGTGTAGTAACATCTTCCCAGATTCATGGACATATCTTTTATTGGCACATGAGTTCTTCCCTTTGTGGTCTGGGTGTTGAGAAATATTGGCTCTCTGTTATTTTTTTGTTGCTGTTTTGTTGTGGGTTTTTGTTTTGTTTTGTTTTGTTTTGCTCTTGTCACTCAGCAGTTCCCCACCAATAACTTAGACCATGTTTAACAAGTGCAGTCTACTATAAAATTATTCTAAGTTGCTTCAACTCCATAGCAATAAGTTTGACATGCCTAGTAGAACTGGAGTTATCCACTGCCCGATCTTTTATGCCACTGACCCCCTTTCCAGTAAAATGATTAAAAACATCGACTACAGTAGTTAGTGTTTTATGACTGTCAGCAACTATTGTGCCCCTGTCTGTATCTCCATTTCTGCCATTTATATGATCTCTCAGCATGGAGTTTACCTCATGAATTTCATTTTAACAATTTTCTAATTGCTGCCCCATTTTGTCACGTTGCACATTTTGTGGTCTGCAACATTGATTTCATCTTAATGTCACCAGTGGAAATTGATGATCTTAGGCTTGGCATAATATTAATTAAATCCATATGTCACATCATTGTGTGACATTCTTATGAAAATAATCTAATACTTTTAAGTGCAAGTTGAGGTTACTTCAAAAACGGTGGACTTCACATGGAATTCCTCATGCGGTAACAGTGTTTCAAAAACTGAGATGAATGGGTTTAGCCCAACATTGAGAGTGGAGGCTAGGCCTTTTTTAGATCAAAGTTCATATCTAAGCTAGCATTTTGGTATTCAGGATCTCACAAGGAAGAATAGATGGAGATGTTACCCTAGGTGTCTTAGGAAAGCTATTTTTGTTATATAGGAATATATAAAATATTATATAAAATATATATCATATATTATATATATTATATATATATAAAATATATATTATATATTATATAAAATATATAAAATAAAATATAGGAAAGCTATATTTGTTATAGCAGCCATGGGACACTAATACATTAGACACCTTGCCTGATTACAACAGTGATAATTATCAAAAAAAGACACAGGTATAACATGCAAGTAAATGTATTCTTACTTTAACCTACAATGTAAACAAAAGCAGATCTTAGTATAAAAATTGCAGTTTCAATATAAGTCTCCTGACCTCCCATTCCAAATAGCCTCACGATCTTCAAGAAGCTGTTCTTACTTAGAAATCCTGAAGGCACACTGGTGTGTCAAGGCTGTATTCTGTGACAGTGAAGCTGAAAGAAGGATTCAAAGTCATAGTCTGGAACCAACAATAGGAACACCTAAAATACCTGAGAAAGTTAAGAAAACAACTGGATGAGGTCCCAAGGACAAGTGTGGAAGAGTCATTTGGAATTCTGCCCTCCCATGGAGGGACTGGTGCCAGGTTGTCTTGCCTGTTGTGGTCCCCATATGCTGCAAGGGCAGTGCTAGCTACCAGGAAGGGCAACCCTGACTTGATGTATCTTATGTTGTCTACCACTGTTCCCTAAACGAAATTTGTTCAAAGAATTCCATCTTGGGTGGGCCTCGAGCATACTCTCAATTCTGCATCCTCTCACATGCTGTCATATACCTGGAGCGAACAGCTGGTCACCCTTTTTTTTAAAAATCTGTCTTCTCTCTTGAGTTCCAGTTCCCAGCTTCCTCCTAAATATGTCCAGAGGATGTTGGCTGCCACTTCATTCTCACTGGGTAAAAGTGTCCCATCCTATTGTTTTATACAACCTCTCCTCTTCCATTTCCTTGGCTGAGTTAGTAGATCACACTCCTCTCTGCTGAGTTTCAGCTGAAACCATGAAATCACCTTTGACTCTGCTCTTACCCTCATATCCAGTCAGTGGACAATACCATTGTCCATTCTCCTCTTCTCTCATTTATTTCTTTTGCCTCAGGGCGCTCTGCTTCTATCGGCTGGATGGTCCCATCTCCCTTGTCCCCTGATTTCTCTTCCAAAATGCTGTCACAACTGGTCAGTCCACTGGTGAACTTTTGGTGACTCCTGGGGTTTCAGAAGCATCTATTTCTAAGCATGCATTCATGGCTCTCCACAACCCAGCCTCCATCCTTCTTTCCAACCATCTCTCCTTCTCCTGACTCCCGTCTACACCTGCCTTTGTCTCAGCCAACCTGCCCCTTTTACATCTCCTTGAATTCATTCACTCTTCATGTCTTCCTTCACACACACCTTCTTTGACATACCTCTTGTTCCTCCCAGCCCAACTTAGGGCTCCCCCTTGAAACCTCTTTTGATTCCTGTCTTTCACCAATGACACATAGTAACTGCAGTATTTTGTTTTTTTGTATAATAAAACTTTTAACATAGATCATTTCTCCATATCTGTCCACCCCTCTTTCCAACACTAGATTGCAGACTTCTAGGGGCTGAAATGCATGTGTTCATCCCTTAAAACAAAGCTTAAATGTCACCTTACCTATACGGATGAGTGTTTTTATCCTTTACCTCAGCTACAAAATACTATAAATGTATATTACATAATTTGATGCCATAATTAAAAAAAAAAAAAAAAACTAGTTCTTGTTCCAGTATCTTAGCTCCCAAATTAGACTGTAACCCTCTCAAGCTTAGGGAGCATGTACCATTTGCATTACTCCTCACTACATTATACAACAAATGCTGGGTCAGTCACTTGACACATCTCTTTAGCCAAATAAAAATCCCAGGCTCTTCAAATAATTAGCTTTGTGACCCAAGGCAAATCATTTCTCCTCCAGGGGATTTAGCTTACTATACTGTAAAATGGATGATACCTTTCATTTTTTTAAATATAGACATTCACTGATGTGTTCCTTTAAATCACAGAATTGGGTTTCATGCTAAATCTAAAAACAACAAACCAGAAATTCAGAATCAGCCGCATGCTTTCTGAAAGCAATATGGAAGGCATTATTTAATCAAATTCAGTATTATTCTAATTTCGTCTCAGAATTTTAGAAATGTATCAGACACTTTCCATGTCATTGTAAGTTAAAATATGTATACATTAAATTTGTATATATGCACAAACACACATATATTCCTATAGATTCTTTTATCTAGCCAATATAAGCATATTGTACTATGGGGCACCTGGGTGGCTCAGTGGGTTAAGTAAGCCTCTGCCTTTGGCTCAGGTCATGATCCTAGGGTCCCAGGATCGAGCCCTGCATAGGGCTCTCTGCTCAGCAGGGAGCCTGCTTCCCCCTCTCTCTCTCTGCCTGCCTCTCTGCCAACTTGTGATCTCTCTCTCTGTCAAATAAATAAATAAAATCTTCAAAAAAAAAAAAAAGAGTCTTGTACTAACGTTTATATAAAATAGCAGTTCGCAAGCTTATCTCTCATGTCAAGATCCTCACATACCTTTGTCAGCCAGAATTTTTCTTAAAATCTGCAAGAGGGGACCCTAATGTATTATTGTGGTCATTATGCTTTATTCCCTCTTGTTTGTTTCCATTTCAGTATATTGTGGCAGAGGTCGAGCAACATATGAGATTCATTCTTTTAGTGTAGAATTACAGTTTTGTCATTGTTAGAACAGGGATCACATTAACCCTGCTCCCCAAAGTCAGATTTTCCACACTTATCAACCATTAGGTAGCAATGACAGAAAGCATTCTAAACCTTTTGGAGTATTGCAAGATATTGTACCTCTTGTTAATTGAATTGGGAGTTGATTGCCCTATGATTACCTCAATTCATATGCTGTATAATTTACCATAATGATAATTAACTCCTTGTACCGAAGGGGATAAAATGTGCATGAGTTAGTCTCTCTCACCCTTTTTTCTCCCTCTTTGTCTCTCTCTCACTCCTTCCCTCTTCCTATTCATATACAGTACTGTAAATAAGCATTTTACGTGCAATCGGACAGAATTTGTTATTTTCTCCCATAGTGCTAGGTCACTCAAAATATCTCTAAAAAGTAAAAGACCAATTTTTAAAAAACTTCCTGGGTGGACTGGTTGCTACTTACTCCTTTGATCTAATTACGTTTTGGATTGTGAAAGAAAGGCCCTAATCTTACCCGCTATATGTAATCTTTAATTCTAAGTTTTTGAATTTAAAATTTAGAAATTAAATTAATTGAAATTTATAATTTAAATAAGTAAATAATAGATAAATAAATTGAATTTAGAATTTAGGCATTTGTCCCTAAATTGCCCATACTGCCTCAATATTTCCCACAGTTTCTTTTACCTTAATCAATTATGGAGTTGGTCAGAGATGATCAAACTAACATAGGCTTTTAAAATCCTTCCTACTTCTCAGATGAGGGAGAAAGGATAGTATAACTCTCAAATACATAAATGTTTTCACTATCTTGATATATGATAGTTCCAACTTTTTTTAGATGAAAAATACTGGAAACACAAAGAAGCTAAGCAATATTAATGGGTTCTTCCTTACAATGATGTAATTGGGCAAATATTTTATATGAAATGATATGATCCTGGAGTTGCCTCCGAGTAATCAGGGATTGGGTAGTGGGGTGGTGTGGATATAGAGGAGGCAAATTCAGCCATGAAGTGATCATTGTTGAACTTGGATAATGAGTCCATGAATGTTCGTCAGATGATTTTGGTTATTTTTCTATGTTTGACCTTTATTTGTAATAAAACGGTGTTTAAAAAGAATATGATCAGTGTGACCCCTGTCAGGGGAGCCAGGTGGGGGTAACATATTCAGCAGGACTTTAGGGGGATCACAACTTCCTGTACTTTATTTTGCTGTCAGTAAAATGAAGGCAGTAGATGAGATCAGTGTTTCCATGGTGGAATATTTGGAAAAGTTTCCAAGGCAGAACAGTGCAAAGTTTGTTGTTGTTGTTTTTTGTTTGTTTTTTGATTCCACTGTTAACTCAAATTTTTGTTTGGATCTAGGAGATAGAAGGCAATATGTATTTCAAAATAACTTCAGTTACTGTGATATACAAATTTGAGGGAAACAGAGTGACGTAAGACCCTACCCAGCAACACTTGCCTAAGTCTCAGATGGATTCTGAGAATATGCATTTTTCAAAAAGCTCGCCAGGTGATTCTAACAGGGGTCCATGTGCCACCTTCACAGAAACACTTTTCTAAATCATCTCCTCAGTTCCTTCTAAATAATCACTCCACGGTGTTACCTGACCGTGATTTTTTTTTTCTGTTTTCTATTTTGTACATTTCATGAACTACTGGTCATTTAATTATACATATATAATGGTCAGGAAAATGATGCTAAGTTTCTTGCTTTGAGTCATGAGGCAAGGTAGAGGCACACTATGATTTAATTAGGATTCATGGTTGACACCTCTGGGCTATTACTAAGAAAAATAATCAACATCTATTAAACAAATGTATATAAATATATCCAGACTTCTTCTTGGGGAAAAGAATTTCCAAATTAAAATCAGCCTATTAATTTTATTCTGTTTCAAACAGATAAATTGTTTTAGTGTCTATTTTCCAGCCTTGCTTCTTAATGCTTACATAGCATGGGTTTTTCTTCCTTATGCTGTTTATCTATCTACCAGATAGATTAATGAATTGAGATTAATGAGATTCTGCCTTTTCTTCCACCTGTTTTCAACCAAACACCTATATGCTACATGAGCAGGACGTTGGGTGACTATTCTTGTTGATCACCAAACTTTTTTTGCATAGTGAACAAGGATTAGGTGTGAATGACAGAAAGAACATTCTGATAAGTTTCTGGGTCCTATAAGGAGCTGTAAACTTAGGTCAAAAGGTCCTAATGGCCCCTGTTACTTGAAAGCACAGACTTTTGTTGTAATTTCTACCCCCAAACCTAGAAATTAGTTTAGTAGCAGCACACGACATTTTTTTTTTTTTTGGTGCAGAGAAGAATAGAATTAAAACTAAAAAGCAATCAGAGCCCTGAGGTATTATCTACTTTACCTTTCATCCATCTGCTCCCAAGGTTCCCACCCTAGAAGAAATGACTATGAAACATCATACTTGTGACTCCAATTGATTCCATATGGTATTGATAAGGGGTAGAACAATGAAATGTCCATGTGTCATTACAGTGAGGGCTAAGTATATGGAAAAACTAACCTATTTGTGGGGGGTAATAAGTGCCAGGGAAAATGAAAAGTTTGCACCCGGTGACATTGCCCTTTGCACTTTGTCTCATTCTCAAAACTTTTCTGAGCTCAGAAATAGCTGTAATGCACTATAAATGCACTTGGTATCTTACTTACTTTTTTAAAAAAAGACATTACTGAGTAAAGGACTTAAATAAAATTATAACCAATTCTTAACCTCACCTCCAAATAACCATCACATTGGAGATTAGGATTTTAATATGATGCTGGAGGACACAAACATTCAGTGCGTAACACTTGACTTGCAGCTGTGTAATTCCAATCTTGACTTCCCCAACACAAGGCTCTTTCCCTCTGTGTCCTTGTCTTCCTGTGGCTGTTCTTCTTATAAAGACACCAGTCATGGTGGGTTAGGACTCCACCCTACTGCAGTATGGCTTCATTTAACTTTACTTACATCTGCAACCTTCCTATTTCTAAATAAGTTCCCGTGCTGAGGTACTGGGGTTAGGGCTTCAACATATCACCATAAGATAGACAAAACTCAACCCATAACAGGAGGATTTTCCAGACCTTTCCAGTTTGATCTGGTCTAGATCCAAATCCCTGGGGTTTGGCCACATGAGCTGGAGCATTGTTCTGTAAATTTGCTATAACAGAATAATCACTAAAGACCTTTAGCAAACACACACATTTCTGGACTTCATCATAGACTTACTGAGTCGGGATCTCTAAGGAATATGACTGAAAATCTGTTTTTTTGATAAGTACCTCCAGTTTGATTTTATGATCAAGCAAATTTGGAAAGTCTAGCACTTTCTGAGTTCTGCCGTGTTGTGCCTGACTGGGAAAGACATTTTGTGTATTTCATCTAATTGAACCACCACATCTGTCCTCAGAGGCTGCTTTCGTCCTCCTCACTGCATACCTGGAAAAACTGTGTTAGGTTAGAGTGGAGCTAGATTTTGGAGGTAGGTCTGATCTCAAAATACACTCTTCCCATCATGCTGACCAGAAGTTAAAGAATCTGAGATCATCCAATCCACGACAGCTTACTTTCATCTTATTGCCAGGGCTAAGCCTGCTTTATTTTGTTCTTATGCTTATAAGGAACAAGACAACTGGTAGCTATCCTCCTCCATTTGGTTTTGCATGTACTGAAAAGTATCATCTTCCCCACTCCCTTAATCCTTTGCTTTTGGATCATTTGTTTGTTTTACTTCTTGAGGAACCTCTAAAACTACTCTATGTTCTTTTGGAGAAAATATACATTTGTTGAAGCAGACGTCCTCTGTCATCCTGCCTTTAGCAGGGCTGACACAAAAGCTACCTGCCACACTGTTTTCTTTCTGTCATCCCTCAGGTACAAAATAGATCATATGACTCTCAGCAGTTTATGCCAGCTTCTGCCAGGGAAGAAATGAGACTTTAAAAAATTTCTATGTGTTGAACTTAATATATATATATATATATATATATATATATATGTGTGTGTGTGTGTGTGTGTGTGTGTGTACATACATATTTATATACACACATGTATGTGTGTATATATGTATTATATATCATATATATGATATGCATAAGTATGTAAAGATACATATACATATCAAGTGGTAGATGTATACCTATAAATACAAATCTAAAACAGCTCAAAGAGCAGATAGTTTACAGAAACTGTAATGTAGGGGAACCAAGCCATGGTTTTCCTAGAATTTTGCCACTGGGATTTTATTTTCAGTACGATGAAAGCTTTTAAACCAAATGGTGACATGATAAAATTTCATTTCTAGAAAGTATGATGGCTATTGGGAAAAGTGGGTTGGAAGAGGCAAGGAAAAGCTAGAGGGTATTTCCCAACTTCTCCGGGAAAATAATACAGTAGGAGAACCACAGACACTGAAAATGAGACCCATTTCCTGCAATATTTTCCCAATCCAAAATATCTGGTTGTAAAATTCTACACATTTGGATTAGTTGCCCCTTTAGTTCAGCAATGTACAAGGACTGATTTAAAGTCATGCAGTAAATTTAGCAATCTGGATAATTCAGCCAACTTGATGTATCCAAAATCCAGCCAACTGTCAGGTGTTGCTACTGACTTCAGGTTGTTAAGAACTGGTTTCTTCGGGCGCCTGGGTGGCTCAGTGGGTTAAAGCTTCTGTCTGCCTTCAGCTCAGGTCTTGATCCCAGGGTCCCGAGATTGAGCCCTGCATCGGGCTCTCTGCTCAGCAGGGAGCCTGCTTCCTCCTCCCTCTCTCTGCCTGCTTCTCTACCTACTTGTGATCTCTGTCTGTCAAATGAATAAATAAAATCTTCAAAAAAAAAAAAAAACTGGTTTCTTAAAAATAAAACTAAAGGACTCTCTCACAGAAGTAACTGTATATTCATTGGTGAATCACTGATGTTCATAATCAGTTAGCACATAGCGGGTAAGAACTTGGGCCCTGGAGTCAAACATAGGTAAGCAGATCTGCCGTGCCCTTGCTGTGTCGTTTTGGATGGATTATTTCTTTTTTTTTTAAGATTTTATTTATTTCACAGAGAGAGAGAGAGAGAGATCACACGTAGGCAGGCAGAAAGAGAGAGGAGGAAGCAGGCTCCCTGCTGAGCAGAGAGCCTGATGCATGCGGGGCTCGATCCCAGGACTCCGAGATCATGACCTGAGCTGAAGGCAGAGGCTTAACACACTGAGCCACCCAGGCACACCTTGGATGGGTTATTGAAACCTTGTCTCCATTTCCTCATCTATAAAATGGGAATAAATAATAATAATTCTGCCTAGCTTGAATTCTAAGTGAGATAATAAATGCTGAGGTCTAGGATAGAGCACATAATAGGTGTTTAGTAAGTGTTATGGTGGCTGTTTTATTAAACATCCATGACTTTATCTAAATTATCAAATAAAAAATTGGACTGGAGAAAAAGCACATGTGTGGATTATAAAGGTTGCAAACAGAAGAACAGAGAGTTAGAGGTGTTCTGCCTAGTTCCTTGCCAAGCCACGCGATGTTCACTCTCCATCCCTTTGGTCACTTTCCCCTAGTAAAACTGTATGTATGACCCGCTTCTGACAATGCCATGAAGAACTGCCTACTTCTGCGGCTGACTTACGGACAACACATTAGAAGGCGTATATTCGTTCTGTCTTCCCCGCACGTACCCAGATCCACACCAGCGCTCGATCAAGAAGAGGGCACTGGCAGGTTTACTCATCTTTTTATTTCCTTGTTGTTCTCTCTGCTGTGATCTCGACGCTGGGAAGTGGTGCTCCTGCCCTCTCACCCCCTCTCTTGCCTGAGAGCTATTGTCAAATGTGTAAATACGCAGCGACTTAGAATGGCTTCCAGGGCCAACTGAGTTCAGGAGCCTGTTCTCCTCCATAAATACGCTGTTGACTGAGGAGCTTCCGGACCGTTAAAAAGGAAAGCAGGCTCACCTGAGAGGGAGACTGACTGCGAGAGGCTGGAGCAACCTTTCAACTCCAGGTCACAAGGAAGCCGAGGAATTTTTTTTTTTATTTAATATTGTAAAGAGAAGGAAAATGTCCAATAAATCTATTGAGCTGCTTCAGGAAGCCTTTCTCTTGATCTAATTGAGCTGTTTGGAGTGTGCTTCAAAGTTCTCATCCAACCAGTGTCAGCATCCTGCCTGCTAGGAGCCGAGAGAAGTTAATCGTCTCTGGCACCCTTAGGAGAGACTGTCAGGTACCCGATGGCCGGCCATTCTGAACCACAGGTGGGATGTGGAAAGCGTGTGAGTCCACATTTGTCTTTGGGGCATGAGGCTGCTTGACCGTGTATGAGAACTATAGGAGAGGAAAAACTATCTTCCCTCTGCCCGTCTTAGGCTCTCGGGCTGTCTGCTGCTGTTAATTAGACTGGCAAGAGACAGACTAACAAGAGAAAACCAGAAGTTCATAATGCACAGAGGCATGGGAACACCCAGGGAGGAGTAACTCAGCTGGGTGGTTAGAACTTGGGGCTGTGTACTAACTTAGGTTAAACAGAGAAGAAATGGATTTGAGCTTCTAGAAGAGGGAGGCAAGGACTGGCAAGGCGACCTGTAAAGGTATGACAAATGAGGGTTTGTTTAATTAGGTGTGTTGTCAGGATTTAAGTGGCACCTTCATCGCTAGACAATCGCCAAGTCTTCTCCTTCCAGGTAAGGGGGAAGCTCGGAATGTCTTTGCAAATGTAAGGTTCCTTTATACATGTAAACTACCTTTATAAAACAAAAATGTGGCCTCTTTTTTTTTTTTTTTTTGGAGCTTTTCCTATATCTGCTTGTCTCAGTGCCTTTAGCTCAAAATAATCTATAGGCCAAAGAGGCATATTTTGGGATGACACGTTCTGGTACCTTTCAGACCAAGTACACCCATATCCCCATCTAGACGTTGCCTGCTAATAGTTTCAGTGCCAGATAATTCATGTCCAGCAGGCAGATAAATCCAAGACAAGTATGATTATCCATTTTACTGTTCAAGCCTTTGAATGTGCTATTCACCTTCTGAAACCATCTCTTTTTTTTTTTTTTTAAAGATTTTATTTATTTACTTGACAGAGAGAGATCACAAGCAGACAGAGAGGAAGGCAGAGAGAGAGAGAGGGAAGCAGGCTCGCTGCTGAGCAGAGAGCCCGATGCGGGACTCGACCCCAGGACCCTGAGATCATGACCTGAGCCAAAGGCAGCGGCTTAACCCACTGAGCCACCCAGGCGCCCCCTGAAACCATCTCTTACCAGTATAGCTGGCTTCACCTCCCATCCCCCTTTGCCTGTGGTCTCAAGCCAGCTGTCACCAGTCTGGAATGCCTTTCTTTACTCCTCATGGCAATGAGGTTAGGAGTACCCTCTGTGTTCTCCTAAGACCTGGACTTCCCATTCGAAACACTTGACACACAAAACTGATTCCTTGATTATATATCTGACTGCGTTCTTTAGTAGTTCATACATTCTGTGCATGTACATTCTGTTATATCATGTTCATCCCAGAATTTAAAGCAATTCCCCACATGCAGCAGATTGACAATAAATCATCTACCCAAATAATTAAATAACTAGGGTTTGGAGGATGAGCGTTTGTTTGAGAGCCCAGGATGTTAGCTCATGATGTGTGGATTGTCAAGAATCACCATTCTCTGATAATTTTGAGGACTCTTATTTCATGCTTTTCACTTTACACATTACCTGCATAATCATGTCCTTATTGGTCTGTGGAATTTCTACTCCTTGCTGTTGACCAGCACCTGGTAGTTGGAGGGGGTGGAGAGGGGCAGAAGGGGAGGGAGAAGGACAGGCAGATTATGTGCTGAGCAGGAGCCCCAAGGCACAAGGGGTCCCAGGGCCCTGAGATCATGACTTGAGCTCAAACTAAGAGTCAGACACTTAACTGATTGAGCAACCAGGCAGTCCTGATTAGATTTTTTAAATAATTGATAAACTTGACTATGTGTATGTATTTGTACTTTCAATAGATTGTTCTATGGATGTAACCCTTTCCATGGCACCTTCAGACTTGAATTTCTTTTTGTCCTTGTTCTATTTGATTTTAGACTTTCAGCAAGTTGTCTTTATGATTCTCTATCCTACCTCTGGCATACCTTGCAAATTCACCTGTAACTAAATCTGTTTAATCAAGGTCATAAAAACTAAGTCAACATGAGACCTAGATGTGGAATCCAGTGGTCTTGACATTCCTATTCAAAATGGAGCAGCCACTACCCCTCTTCTTCCTGCCTTTCCCACCTACTTCCACCCCTGTTGGGGCTGGTTATAGAATTTCATGCCATTTTGTCTTATTGATTGAGTCATCCATCTCTCATTCTGCAATGTCAGGGCCTTAAGTACTTCTGTGGAGCACAAGGACTCTTCCTCACCTCTCTTTGACTTTGTCATTGATATAATTTACTACTCCTGATTATTTATATATATATATATATATATATATTTTTTTTTTTTTTTTTTTCTAAAAAAGTAAGAGGTCAAGGTGACCAGGAAGGATGGTAGATGGAACACCAAATCTATCCCTCTTTTTTTTTTTTTTTTTTTTTTAAAGATTTATTTATTTGACAGATAGAGATCACAAGTAGGCAGAGAGGCAGGCAGAGAGAGAGGAGGAAGCAGGCTCCCAGCTAAGCAAAGAGCCCGATGCGGGGCTCGATCCCAGCACCCCGGGATCATGACCTGAGCTGAAGGCAGAGGCTTTAACCCGCTGAGCCACCCAGGCGCCCCCCAAATCTATCCCTCTTGAAGAAAGGTACAGGAATACTGTCCTCATATGAGGCTGATGTAATCCCTCTAAACAGAACCTTAACTTCTTACATTAGAAATTCTTAGACTCAGCTTCTAAGACTGCCATTCTTAGATGCCTAAACTATATCCTTCCTTTTAGTCTTCAGTGGTTGATGACAGATTTTATTTCTGCCTTGGTCTGGAAATACCTTGTTAGAATTTTTTATGGAAAAAAGATCCTGAGGGAAGATATATAGGTATAGATATAGATATGGATATAGATGTAGATATAGATGTAATATCTATATCTATATATGTAATAATATATATATTTTTCCAGAATGAGTTTACTATCTTTTTTCTACCACTCATTTTTAACTCTTTTTTTCTTAAACCTCTTAAACCTCTTTTTTTCTTAAACCTCTTACCATTCTTAATGTTTTACAGCAATTTCTCTGTGATCTTGGAGAGAAAACTGCAACCACACTTAGCCATGTCTTTTACATTTACCTGTGTTAATCTTAAAAAACAGACATAACTTGTTAATTATTTTACCAGCAAAAATGGGTTTATTTGGAAATAGCAGAAAATTGCAATTCAGGATATGCCAGGGGAAAACCGTAAACAGGTCCAGAGAACAAAGGAGAGGAATGCTCTTTTATAAGCAGACACAAGGAGTTGAGAGGGGGCCCTTACAAATAAAAAATGCTTTGGAATAAATTAGGAGTTCAGAGTATAGTGGGTTTTCATTGTCTGGGTTATGACATTCTCAATGGCTGGATTGTTTGTTGTCTGTAGAGGAGAAAATCTTTCTTCCTCCTGTTGGGGTAGTCAGGTATAGGCTTCTTCCTGTTGGGAATGCAAGGTATCGCCCTTCCTCTTGGGGTCTACAATTGACAAGAGGAATAGGGAAAGACACAACGGCCCCCTCTGGCCTTTGGACTCCATTTTAAATGAGGTTTCCTTCTTTCAGTTTCACACCTGTGTGGCTCTGAACAGCTTGTTTGTTGTTTTTTTTTTTATTCGTTTATTTGTTTATTTACAGCATAACAGTGTTCATTGTTTTGGCATCACACCCAGTGCTCCATGCAGTACGTGCCCTCCCTATTTTTTTTTTTTTTTTAAAGATTTGTTTATTTACTTATTTTTTGACAGATAGATCACAAGTAGGCAGAGAGGCAGGCACAGAGAGAGGAGGAAGCAGGCTTCCTGCTGAGCAGAGAGCCGGATGTGGGGCTCGATCCCAGGACCCTGGGATCATGACCTGAGCTGAAGGCAGAGGCTTTAACCCACTGAGCCACCCAGGCGCCCCACGTGCCCTCCCTATTACCCACCACCTTGTTCCTCAACCTCCTACCCCCCCCACCCCCCCCACCCCCACCCCTTCAAAACCCTCTGGTTGTTTTTTCAGAGTCCATAGTCTCTCATGGTTCATCTCCCCTTCCAGTTTCCCTCAACTCCCTCTCCTCTCCATCTCCCCATGTCCTCCATGTTATTTGTTATGCTCCACAAATAAGTGAGACCATATGATACTTGACTCTCTCTGCTTGACTTATTTCGCTCAGCATAATCTCTTCCAGTCCCGTCCATGTTGCTACAAAAGTTGGGTATTCATCCTTTCTGATGGAGGCATAATACTCCATTGTGTATATGAACAGCTTGTTTTATATGCTGAGCAGGTTTAAGCAAGAATTGAATTCTTCGAAATCAAGTCATTGCTTAAGGATATGGAAGATCTTGCTACTTGAATGAACCCTATTATGGACCTTTTTAAAAAAAGCAAATAATCACTCTTTATCTTATCTTGTATGCAAATCCTGACTTCCACATTTTAGCTTTACTTAAAGCAGGGCCTATTTGTCTAGTTATCTTTACATAATGGTCATTCTCCAATCTTATAATTGAAAATTAGGTAATTTTCATTTATTCTTTGGCGTCTGTGCCTGAAAATCTCTTATCTCTATCTTTATTTTGGTAATTCTCTTAGAGGAACTATAATAGTTTCTCCAAAATGATCATATCTGTGTTTTAGTCTGAAAACAAAACAGAGCATACACCAGTGAATTAAGTACCTAGGATCAGTCAAAGGAATTGTTGAGGACTTTTTGGAAAATTGCAGTAAATCATGGTTTCCTTATGGAATATAGAAGTGTCTGATTTTGGCATTCAATTCTCAAACATACTCAAATATCTTTTTCTTCTCCCTTTCCCACTCTGGGTTTATATACCATCATATTAATCAGAAATAGGTCATCTTGCCTTTGAGTCATTCATGAAGAATGCTTTTCTGTTCTAGTTCTGAGAGAAGTGACTATTTTTGCTTTCGAGAGGATCTCTTCTTCTGGGGCCAGAGGAAACATCTGAATGAAAAAGTATTCATCAGGATTGAATATAAAGATAAAACTTTACTTTCATTACCTTTTTACCATTAAATACGTATTTAAAAAGTGTCATCTTCTTTCATAGATTTCCTTTCTTTGTCACGGCAGTACTGATTCAGCGCGGAGAACTAAATCTTAATATGCTGCCCAATAACGTGTTGTTTGCTGGCATGTGCAAAGCAGAAGATGCCACTGTGGAGCTTCCAACTCAGCTTTGTTAAATCTAATGGACTTGGCCATTTCAACAAATATTTGCGGTCAAGGTCCTCCTAGTAGGCGAATATCTGCCTGATCAAATGAGGATGGGATCATTCTTCTTTCGGATCTCATCCTCAAGTCTGCTCACACAGAAGGTCTACAAATGAAGCCAGATGTAGAAACTCATTTTACTGGTGAGAACGTGCAAGTTTAGCTGGTGGGAGGAAAAGGAATAGGATGTCATCCAATGATCCTGCTTTTGCGTGTCCCGTGCCCCTGTCCTATTCCTTGGTAAGGGTTCACCTGGAGTATACCCACTGAAGGTTATGGTCTAGTTGGGATACCAAACCAAAATTGATTCCCAGTGCTTCAAGGGCCAACTTCACCATCAAAACCAGTAAGCATACACCAAGTCCCTTGGTGCTCAAGCCTTCCATTTCAGGGAATGGTTTAGGTTGGGTGCACCTCTTCAAGCAGGCTGATGAACTGCTGCTGTGTGCAAAGTAGTTTTCTTTAGGAGTTATTTATTGCTCTCAAATTAGCAGCATATTCAGAGGGAAGGAAAAACAAAGGCAGTTGTAAAATGAGAACACAAAAGAGGTGCACTATGTCTGGTCTTGTTTGTGCATTGATGTAAGAGCAATATGGGGTAAGTAAGACCACCGTGGTCTGTTTTGTCACTGGTGCATTGGTGGTCCCATTTTGCTGAAAGGCCTAAACCAAGGCCACGGCCATGTCTGATCATTGATGGATTTCCTGACATTGTTGAGAAAGGCAGACCAAATTAATGGTGATATTGTCGGGAAGATTTATCATAAGTTCTCCCTGCAGTTTTAATTAGCTCTGCTTTTTCTCTCCTCTCATTTTAATCTCAAGCATATGTGTATTTTTGTATCATTAATTTAAAAAGTCTGTAATGTATTTGGTATCATCCATATACTTTCAAAGTAGGTAAAACTTGATGTAGGGAAAACACTGGACAAGCCAGACTCCTCTAAGTTCCTGTCCAGGTCTGTCATAACCTATAGTGTGTCCTTGAACACAACCTTGCAGCCATGCTAATTTTTTGCTATTGACAGCTTACAAATCTACTTCAAGTCTTTGGGCAATAAGAGATATGCTTTCTATCTCCATGACATATGCATTCTCCCCTTTTTTCTTTTTTTAATACATTCTCTTTTAAAACAGAGTATGTTATGAACTGACATTAAGGGAATTTTCTCTCTCTGTTTTTAAGATTTTATTTATTTGAGTGAGAGAGAGAGAGCACAAATGGAGCGGGGGGCAGAGGGAGAAGCAGACTCCCTGCTGAGGGGGGAGCCGGATGTGGTTTTGATCACCGTACTCTGATATCATGACTGGAGCAGAAGGCAGACGCTTAACTGACTGAGCCACCCAAGCACCCCTTAAGGGAATTTTCTAAGTACATTATTTTTTTTTTCCAGGAAAATACTTCTTTATGGAACAGGATAGGATTACCTTTATAACAAGTTCAAATTCCCTTAGTTTGGGTTATTTCCAGATCACTCTCATTCCCTCTTTTCCTCCTTGACTTCTGAAAGGACAAAATATGAAGTACATATGGCTGATACATCTCTAAACAAATGCCCAGTTGCACTTAGTAAACATCCAGCATCATGCCAGAAATCCAGAAAGGACCAGAGATAGAATGGTCAAATAGAAAGTGAAGTAACCTTTACACACTCAGTGTTGGAAAAGACCTTAAAGATACTTCTTTCCAACCACAAAAGCATTCACATATCCCCGAGTTTGTCTTTATATCACAGGTTTCCCAATGATAACTGTCCAAGGAAGCCATTTAAATTCTAAGAGACTCAGCTTTCTCATCTATAGGAGAGAGAAAGAGGACCTAATTATCTCTAAATATTTTATTTGCCTTAATATCTTCTTATTCTTCTAGACATTTTAAGCGTATCAGAAATCTGCTCCTGGAGAAAAAGACATTGAGGAAAACACAAAATAGGTGATAATGAGGTTTTTTAAGTAATTGTAAAATTAAATGCTTGGAGGTTTGGCATAATGAGCCAACAGTTTAGTTACTCCCTGAGAATAAGAAGTTAAGGAGGTCCATTTACTCTTCCAAGCCAGTACTTCCTGTTATAACTGGGTAATAAACATACTTCTTACTTAATAAGAAGTGATTGAACTTAAAGACCAGCTGCTAATACCCACAGGCAGAAAAATAACATGTCTTCATTATTGACATTGCACATTCCCACAGACCCTATCTGTTACTACTAAGAGTACTGCTTCTCTGCTATTTTTTACAAACAAAAAAGCCCAATAAAATGTAAACCTTACTTTCCAAGATTATTGCTCCTGAGATATTCAGATTAAATAGAAAAACACCCCACATATATTTTATGAATGCTCTTGTTCTGAGCAATTAAAAGGAGCTGTTTCATTTTAGTCATGTCAAGGAAAGCAAATTTGTCCCAGAAGTCATATTTCTACTTCTGATGTCAGAGTTGCTTTATTATGTGACATTCAAAGGGAAGGCTTGATGTCATATTTCTAGTAAAGTATTTAATTTGATAAATAATTTAGATGATATGTCAAACTAAAAATTTGACATTCCTGAAATAAGGTTTTAACTCTAGCTTAGTAATAAAGTTATCACATAAATAATAAGCATCATTTTCAGGATGGAATATGGTGCCTTGGTTAGAAAGAAGCAAAAATAAAAGATGTATTTCATGGAAGAAAAGAAATGGGTGCTGTTTATTTGGCAATAGGAAATCATATGAAAATATATTTGTGTGACATTTGGATAGGGTCATGTGGGAGGACAGGATCTGTCTTTACAAATATTTTCAGCCTCTGGCATGAGAATGGGGTTGGAAAATGAATCCTGTATGTTATATGACTGAGATGCATATTGGAACTTAGGCAGGATGATTTTTGAAGTTGGTCTACTGGGAAATTACCTTTCACACAGCTCTAAGATATCTCTCTATATCTATCTATACGTGTGTGTGTATGTGTATGGCATATATATAGATTTTTTAAAATCTTACTGATCTACTGGATACATCAACACATTAAAATAGAATTTCCCAGTACAAAAAAGCAGTTTTTAAAAGGGGAAAAGTCAAGTGAGATCATACCCAGCTGTGGGCTGGCAGGCATAAGACTTTTCTTCAGAAAGAAGCAAGGCAAGGTAAGCCTTAGTAATAGTTACTCTGAAATAGTCTGAGAACATCTACCTCTAGAAACAGGACAAGTCACTGACTAAAAAGACCCCAAATTTACTAATGCAAATATCAATTCCTTTCCAAGGGATTTGAAAAAAAATGATTACTATTTCAAATCCTAAAGCATTGAGCCTAAGTTTGAATAACCTAACCTTTTTTTTTTCTGAGAAGTAACACACCTTTATGGCAGAAGGTTTTTCTTTGAAGGAAAGGAAAGAAGTGAGAAAGATAGAAACAGTTTGGGAAAGAAGGAGACACTATTCAAGCACAGAAAATGACCAAAAATATTATTTCACAAAGAATTAGGGGGAACTTAAAGCAAACAATAAGTTTGCAAGAATACATTTTTGCTTTGCAAGAATGCAAAGAAAGGGCATTACCCAATGGTAAATCTTCCATTTCTTCCCTTTTGTTGGATTCCAATTTGCTTCCTTCTACTTCTGCTGACTTTGATTGTTGCTGTCAACAAAAGAGCTTCCAAGACACCAATGGCACACATGCTCTTCTGGACTATGGGGACTCGTCCCTCCTACACCAACTAGGGGTGCCTGTCATAGGGGAGAGCAGCCCAGAGACATGGGGGCTTGCTAGTAAAATCTCAACCGGCATCCAGGCCCCACCTCTGCCTCATTAGCCCTTGGCTTACCCATGCCCTGCCATGGTCACTAAAGGGGCCCCACAACAGACACACTTCATAATCATTTGCCATCACTATGTGAACAGCAAATGGGCCGTAACCAATTAAAAAAAAATTATTGGGATACCTGGGTGGCTCAGCGGTTTAAGCCTCTGCCTTTGGCTCAGGTCATAATCTCAGGGTCCTGGGATTGAGCCCCGCATCGGGCTCTCTGCTCAGTGGAGAGCCTGTTTCTCCCTCTCTCTCTGCCTGCCTCTCTGCCTACTGTGACCGCTCTCTGTCAAATAAATAAATAAAATATTTTTAAAAAAATTATTACCTCCCAAGGGGATGGATGAAGAAGGGATTGAGATGGCTGAAAAGGGAGAGTGAGAAGGAGGGAGTCAGAGGAAGAGAACACCCCAGTGATTTAATGGAATAGTGAGAAAACACAAATAAAGGAGACATATTTCTAAATATTTAATATTTTCCTCTTGTTGTTGTTGTAATCGAACGCAGCTTTTGATTCGCTAGTAACTAGCTAAGAAGCATTTTGCCGCTGGATGGGCCTTCTTCCTTCAGTGGTTTTCCATGTTACAATATCTGACAAAGAGACAGTAAACCTAATGCTTACTACGACACAGTTGCCGTTCATCGTAGCTGGGGGGAGAATGTTCTTCCCTCAGATGTGACACAAAATTGTTTGGTCACTAGTTAAATGTGTTCTCTTGTCTTCCAAATATCGTTCTTGTTGTACCATGGAAATCTGAGCAACAGTGTGACAGATTTTATTTAATTCTTATTTCAGAAAACTTCTATAGAACTACGTTTGCTAGAATTCTTCCCATTCGATCAATACTATCTAGTCTTCTATCAAAACATTTCTATTTTGATGATACGTATTATTTTAGTGACTGATTCAACTCATATACAAAAAGAAAATCTTTAGCTTTTCTTGTGAGCTAAAAACCTGAGCTTAAAAGAAAGGGAGCCCTTTCTGTACAAGTCTCCTTGTGCCTTAAGAGTCTCTTTGAAGCCATAAGCTTGACAGAAATTCCAGCTTATTCCTGACCCCAGTCCTGCATTTGATATGAGCCATATGTTTGTAGCAGTCACTCTTGTGTGACTATATAAATTCTCTGTGTCAATTGTTTGCATCCTGAATTAATTTGTATAAGGTGTCTGGGGGAATACTGATTTCATATTGGAAACAAGGTTATGTGGAAGCCTTTATGGAGTTCTCTACATCAGCACGTTATAATTCTCACTTCTACCATGCTCTAGGGGAATTAGCCAGGTGACTCCACGAGACTACATTTTGGAAAAATCGCTAGGACCATGAAATCAACCAGTTTCTAGGAATTTATTCCTTGCAAGAAAATTAGAGCATTAACGCTTTCCTAACACTGATTGAATTATAGTTGCATTTGATCTGATTTGTGAAATGCTGCACTTGCATATGAGTAGTTAGGAACCGGAAAGTGTGCTGAACCGGATGTTGTCCTGAGGAAAGGAGCCTGTTGAAATGTAGAAGTGTTATAAAATCACTTACCCATGGGTACAACCCACAGCTTTCCAATTTCTCCTGGCCTCACATGGTTCCCAACTTAATGATTTTCTTTTCTAAAGAAAAGGCAACACTTCCAATGAGCTAAGTGCTTATGCCCCAATGTCCAGTAACTACGTTCATATATGCATCTCTTATTAGCTTGATTATCACTTGTTTAGTGTCCCTGAGTCTCCATTTCGTCATTTGCAAAAGGAGGATTGTTGTGAAGCTTCGATATGTGAACCTTTGTTTCTTATTTAGTGCTTTGTCTGACACGAAGACAGACCCAATGAGCAGCCGTGGCCGTCTCTCATCTTAGCGCCATTATATTACAGACAGAGGCACAGTGATGGAGAAGTTAAATGAGCACGTGCTGCCCCTTTTTTTTCCTTTCCTCATTTTAAAAAACAATAGGTTTAAGCCCCCAGGTTGCATAAAAACTTCTTGCCGTGCATGACAGTGAGTTTGAAGGGAAGATGGCACATAGGAGGAAGTGAATTTGAATCCTTCACTTTTCCTGAACAACTTATCTAACCTTTATTCTGCTTTGTCTATATTGAGAATGAAGAAGTAATATTTCTTTTTAAGATTTTATTTATTTCTTTGACAGAGAGAGATCACAAGTAGTTAGAGAGGCAGGCAGATAGAGAGGGAAGCAGGCTCCCTGCTGAGCAGAGAGCCCGATGCGGGACTCGATCCCAGGACCCTGAGATCATGACCTGAGCCAAAGGCAGCGGCTCAACCCACTGAGCCACCCAGGCGCCCCAAGAGAATGAAGAAGTAATATTGAGCTATGTGTAGCAGTGGCACAGTGAACTATTTCTAAAGTGAAAGCTTAACTCTTTTGTAAATGTCATATTATTAAATAGTGGTTTTCCTTGTCCAGTGATACTTAGCTTTTTCACTTCTGGAAAGAAGTTATTAGATTACATTTTTTTTTTTTTGACAAGGAATTTTATTCTTAGTCCTCAAAACACTTGAGCATGAAACATCTGCCCTCATTTTTTTACCTTATTTCTCTAGCACCAATGGCGGCCATGTTTATAATCTTTATTTTCATCCTAGTAAAGCTGAGGAAAGATAAGTGGAATGTACAGAGAGAAGGATTTTCCCTGGAGTGTAACTCAGCCTTCAAAAGGAAATCAGCAGCATGAAAGGGAGAAAATGTTTAATCACTGAGAGCAATAATTACATGCTAAATATTAGCACAACTGATAAGGAGCAGAGAACTAAGAGAATGAGGGAGAAGCTTCACTGTCTGTCTTGCCTGATGCCTGCATTCGGTACTGTAGTTTCTCTGGGGGAAACCCTCCTCGGCTACATTCAGAGTCACCTAGGAAATGATGCTTTTCTTCCAGACCCCATTCCTTCCTCTTCTTCTGAGCTTTAAGCAAGGGAACTGCCAGTAGAGAACATTTCCTTATTTATTTCTATTTTACTGTTATGCAGAGAACTTTGAATGGCAGTCTGCTCTGGAAAACAGCAATTAGCTGTGTGACTTTATCTAGGCCAAAAATATGGGATTAGAACATCCACACATATTTAAAAAAAACAGTTCTTAAGGTAACATTGATCCTAGTTTATCTTCTAATTCCTTTCATGTCTGGAAAACTGTCTTCCTTGACAGCTTCAGAATGCACTTTTATTACTTTGTTTCCTACCATGGTACTAATATTTTGATTTTTTGGTTGCCTGTGTTGTAAATTCGTCCTACCATCCCTCCTTCTATATCTTCTTCCAACGTGCATGCACAGACACACATACACACATGTTCCACACACACACCACGCAACTGTAAGTTGTCAAGCTAGCATTTCCATTTTATTATCTTTTTTCAGGATGAACGAAATGTCCGTGTTTTAGCCTGGTGGTATTTAGGCAGATGTGAATAAAATACCAGGTTATTTCTAGCTGGATAGAAAGTTCAGCTCCAACCTATTAGATAGTGTTGCTGATTTATACAATAGGAAGCAAGAGGAAAGAACTATGGGTAGGCTAATAAATAGAAGATAAAAATCACCCTAAGCATGCCACTTGTTGCCTATTTAAATCTTGCAAGCTCTACTTTTTTACCAAAATTTGGTTCTCAGTACCTTCAGACACACTCCCAATTCCCTTTCAACAGAACGGCTTGTTTGCTTTTCTCTTTCTACTTGTTATTAAACATGTACTATATTCTAAGTGCTGGAGGAGGTACATTTATTTGGTTCATTGACTGTTGCAGTAACCCTCTGTGGTGTGATGGTATCCCATTTATGGCAGTTTCTGTGATACCGTGCGAGGAGAGATTCAGTGGGAGTGTGCCTAACAATGCCTTCAAATGTGCTCTGTTATAACAGTGATCATTTATTTGCTGCTTCCCCCACCAAATTAAATCTCATTCATTTTTGTATCTGTAGCAAATAGTGCTAAGTAACTCAGTACTTAGCAAACAGTGCTAAGTAACTCAGTATTGTCCATATGAATGAAACCCTGCTTACAAAATAGTGGGAGCCCTTGTGTGGAGTCACTCTGACCCAGGACTCTCTGCTTCTGGCAATAGGAAACCACACATTCAACATGATCAGCTAGGAAGTAAGAAGGGAGCTTCTCTTACTTTTTATATTCCCCATTTTTATTTTAAAAAAGCTTTAAAAAACTTCAAATATTTGAAAACATTAGTGTTTAAGTGGTCTTACAGTTTGATTTCAATAATAACTGTATATCCGTATATTGATCTATAAAAATGTTCCCAGTACCACTATTCAGTGTGGGGGGGGGGAACCCAGGTATCATAATAGTGTACATAGAATAAACCAATTTTTGAACATGTAGAAATGTATTTGTATACCCATATCCAGGCACATTTTCATTCTTCATTTATTCTTATTTAATCAGTCTGCTGTTGTTGGATACTTGAGCTATTTCTAATGTTCTGTTATTATTATTGTTATTATTACTATTGGGGAAAAAATCCTGCACCAGATGTCCTAGCACAGTCTCTCTCTGTGCTTGTCTAATTGTTTTATCAGGATAACAGAACCCATATGTATCCAGTTCAAGGCAGCTACTTGGTGTAAGTTGCTTCTGTGCTTCTAGGAATGGGCTTTTCCTCTGGGAATAGTGGCTGCCACATTATCTAGTGACTAGAGTAACATGACTTCATGCGACATGATTAACGAAGCATGACAGAGGTCGTCTGCATCTTATTTATCAATGAGTTAGCTGACACCCCTTCAGGATACTTATCTTTTGGAAAAGCCTGTTCCTGAGCTGAATTCCTGAGCTGAAGTGTCAGCAAAGGCCACATCTTCTCATATAAAAAGGACCTGCTTCTAATCTAGTGCACGTGACCGTTGGGCAGAGGGCCTTGTCAACTGTGTAAGTTCTGTGGGACTGGGTCAAATTAGGAAAGAGAAGCGCCTTAGAGCAGTCAGAGAACCGACCATCGTAACCAGCAGGTTCAACCACAGCACTACAATGTGACTGATGTCTTAAAATACACTACATTTAAAGCATTTTTGAAACGTGGAACTGAAAATAGTAGAAGCTTCTTCCTGGCTTCTTTACTGGTCACGTCAAATGTATGGCCTCACAAAGACCTTCTTAATCTATTCTGGGTAGGACCCTCCCACTGAAATGAGCTCAGCTTCATTCCTGCCGACAGCACCCATGTCTTGAGTGCTCGCTGTAGCCGGTACCATGTTATTCGCTGGCATGGAAGTTGTGCCATAAAGGACCCGTGGGAATTACCAGGCAGGTGAGAGGAATAAGGACATTGGCAGCAGAAGCCACATACACAGATTGCGATGGTGAACCTACCAGGCGCACTGGGAACTGGAAATGGTCTGACTGTGCTGGAGGTGGGTTGCAAGCCGAGGAGTGATGGGAAATGCAGCTGAAGAGCATAGGAAGTGGCAGGTGATCGAGACCCTTGCATCTCCCTGGCATTTATCACACTTCTTGCTCACTTGGTTTTGTGATGAGCGCTGAACCAGAACCTCAGTATGAATTCTTGTTCTCATCTGTAAAAGTCATTCCATGGCTTTTCATTGCCCTTATAGAAGACTAAGTCTTTAATACAGCCCATAAGATATAAGCTGTCTCCTGCCTCCTTCGTCTCTTTCGTCACCAGACCTGCCTGCCTTCTTCCAGCCCCACTCTCTGAGCTCCAGCCATATTGACTTGCCTTGTGCTAGCTAATAGACTATGTTGCTGCCTCCTAACAAAGGGCCTTTGCACAATCTGTTTACTCCACGTGAAGTCCTCTTTCCTCCCTGCCACTCTTGCCCATTTATTTCAATTTTTTTGCCTATTTATTGTCAGTTCCTTTTTACTCAAGAAATGTTTCCCCAAATTCCCTGAGTGGATCTAATTTCCTGCTTACACCTGCTCATAACACCATGCATTTTTCTTTCACAGCACTGCAGGAGGAGTAATTGGCAGTGATACATTGGTATAATTATTTGATTAGTGTTGGTTTCTTCCTTGTAAGTAACATCATCATCAATACCATCATCATTAAATCAGCCAGCATCAGTTGGGAGGCGTACCATGTGCCCCACACTATGCTAAGCATTTTTAAAAGATTTGTTTATTTATTTTAGAGCAAGAGGGTGAGATGGGGCAGAGGGAGAGAAAGAATCTCAAGCAGACACTGAGCAGAACCCCCACCAGCCCAACGTGGGGCTCGATCCCACGACCCTAAGATCATAACCTGAGCCTTCGAAGCTAAGAGCTGGGCACTCAACCAAATGAGCCACCCATGTGCCCCTATTCTAAGCATTTTATATGTATTAACTCATTTAATTCCCACAGCAGTTACACAGCTGATGAAGTTGGAATTTGAACCCAGGCAGACTGGATGCAGAATCCGTGCTCTTAACCGCTGAGTTAAGATAAATTCCATAAATTCCAGTCCTAACACACAATGCTCAATCAATATTTGTTGAAAGGATGAATGCATAAATTCATAAAATAGGTAAAATAATGACAACTCCAAATATGTCTAACTCTTAACTGAAAGCAATTCGGTATGATGCAAAACAACCCTGATAGACCAACCCTTCATTTGCAGGGTTATAGTCTAGAGATTTGGAAAAGAGAAATCCTGGAGTATTTTATGTGATTTGTGATGGAAATCTTACAAGATGTTAACCAAAGAGATTAGTTCAGTGGTTTATGTGTCCTTTATTGTGACCTTTCTCAGTAAGAACTTTTGAGTTTGTTCAGTATCTATAATCCCATGGGCTATGTTTATAAACTTGAGTGTTTATGCTCTATTTGCTAAGGGTTTCCTCTACATGAAACAGCCTTTGGAAGCTTAGAACTTGAGAGAGTAAGTCAATGTTAATATCATTCAGGGCTCTGTCGGACTGACTATCTTGCTTACCCAAAAGCATATCTCTTTCCTTTTTCTCATCTCTATATAATAAGTACTTCACATCGTTGTGTGTTTTCATGTACTGATATTTCTCCATTAATCTGAGAAGACATCTAGATAAAATGAGGTGGAAAAGTGATTGAAACTAGCTTTAGCACCTTAGACACTGGATTATTGTCTGAAACCCACAGTCAGACCACTGAATTCCCTTTGCAATATCAGATTTTGATAAAAGCATATTCAGTCTCCTCATGGACTTGCCTTCACATACCCTTTGCTGGGAGATCAGGTGGAAAAATATGCCCAAACTATAATTATTTCTGTGTAAGTAAGAGTGCATATGTAGTTTCTATATATCATGTGTTACACTGTTATCAGTTGCATTTCAAGCAGTGCTAACTAGAGATGACTGATTCTATTTTTTTATAGTCTTTGCTCTCCAAATTTGTCATGGTGATAAGTGAGGGAAATATGTGAGGGAGGCATTTGGTGATGGTGTAGGAAGGTCGGTTTGTGACTCATGATAATTGGGGGTGGGTGGGAAGTGAATTCAGTAGGAAGTGTGTGTGTCTGTGTCTGTGTGTGTGTGTCTGTGTCTGTGTGTCTGTGTCTGTCTGTGTAAATAATGAGTGAGTTTGTTTTTCCCACTGTTAAAATTGTTGAACAGAGTGGTGACTTGGATATCTGATTTTCTCTACTCCTGGATTTACTAGTAAAGGAGGAATATTGTATAAAGAACAAGGCAACTTTGGTCTTGGGTGGTAATATAGTGTATAATTCTGTGATCTTTTCATGTCACAACCAATGCAGATTTACATTTACCTGGCTTTTATATAAGATTGTGCACAATACTGTTTTGTGTCAAACATCCCTAGAGAGTATTTAATACATAAAGCAATGAAATTGATATTTATGTATATGTACTCTTACTAGAGTTGAATGTTCTAACTGATGGAAGGAGGAGAGATCCTGACTCTAGGACAGCTCTACACATCCTGGACAACCTCTACAAACAGCAAACCCAGAATCATTCATAATTGATGATAAGTATTTTTGGTCATCCAATTTCAAGTTAGGCTAGTAGGATGTGGCTTCAGGGATGATTCTTAGTGCCAGATAAAGACTGGCTTATTCATAGGGAAAGCTATTAATTGTTAGACAGATAAGATTAAATTCAAAGTTCTTCTCAGGGAATACATCAACTATGGATGAGACAAAAAGCTAGACAGGTGTCTGGACCAGAGCACTGGTATCTAAATGAGATAAACCGGAAGCAGAACCCAATAGGAGTTGAATGAGAAGGCCATGTTCACATGTCAGGTGGACTTCAGAGCAGAGTTTCAGATATTCATGTACCATCCCAGGTCAGAAATCGAGGAGACGGAGGTGTGGGGATGGGATGAAAAGGAAGGGGCATTTGGACACTAAGAGACTAAGCAGACATTCTGGCCAACTCTGTAAAGGGGTCTCATGGTAAAGGCTCAGTGAAAAGGCTAAGTTTAGAGATTCTGATTCTAGGCACATTGATTCTATATATGGGGCAGCCATGGGTTAGATTATTTCCAGATTCTCATAGCTAGCCAGTAGACAGCAAGCAATACATGTCCATCACTTAACTCCATAACTGGCGGTGCTAAGTCATTATTGTAACCCCAGGTCCTAGCACAGAGCCTAGCAAAAACCAGGTGCTTCATAAGTGATTAAGGAGTGAATGAGTGAGTGAAGAAATGAATGTGGGTGAATGAATGAATGAATAGCAAAATGTTGGCAGGGGATAGAATAGGACTGTGGCAGCCAAGGGTTGACATCATCCTTCAAGGACCAACTCCAAATGCCACATTTTCACTATAGCTTATACTGAGTTAATCATTCCTCTCCATTGTTCCTATGGTGATTTATTTATTCTGCTTTAATAGCATTTATCAGTCATATTGTAATTACATTCTGCAAATCTCTCTCCCTCCTGAGGTATGAAATCCTTGACCATAGGGATTATTCTTTTCTACCTACAGGATTGCATGTAGTATCTGTCACAGACTAGGTGCCCAGTAAATGATTACCAAATTGAGTCTGTAAGTTCCTAATATACCCCTTTGATTTGCAAACTGTGCTTCGTTCACTCAAATAAGATCACAAAGCCTTGTGATCATGTGATAGTCACACTGTGAAATCAGAGCAGTAACCTCTCCAATATCAGGACTTCTCCCAACCCTTCAGGTTCTCTCTGAGCAAGGTTATCTTTTCCTTTACCTACTAGAAATCACATATTGGAATACGTTATCGATGTGTGCTCTTCTAGATTGCCCCCACAGTTCATGTATTTCTCTGATGAAGAGAAATAAGCTCTATGGGTAGAACTGTGCCCTGGTAAAGGGCCCTCAGCACTGACACAGATGCTAGGACCCACCCTGAGAAAACAAAGAACGTGGTCAGAGGCTAAGAGAGACAGGGCAAGGAAAGCATAAAGTATGTGAAGGAGGGAGCTCTGCTCTTCTTCTTGGTGTACTGGGGAGCCCAGAAATGGCATCACTTTGTACTCCGGTAGTGACATTTTAATTTATAAGCTAAGAATGCACTGATCGCCAACTGCAAAAATTGATTTGGTTGTTCATCTGATTCAACTCATGTCAGAGTCTGAAAGTAATTATGATAGTAGAGCTGATAGTCAGGCAATTACATTGTGTTCTCTCCCTTTCCAGCTCCTTCCCCCTCTCGTCTCCTCCCCGCGCCTCCACCCCCAAGGCCTTTCTTGTGGAAAAGTAATGTAGGCACAAGACAAGAGAGTGATCTTTAGAGAAGTGGTATGTGGACTTCTACAGCACAGGCTATAATAAACAGCACGTTGTCTGGGCTAGTCCTTTATCTTCAACTACTTTCTGTTAGCCTCCTATGAGATTTGACCAGATGAAAGGTGCAGACGCTTTTGGCCCCTTCTTGAAAATATGCAATAGTAAAAGCACATGTACTACAAAACAGTTACTGTTCCTGACTTGAACTTGAGTTGTGTTTACCATATCTACAGATACAGGTTGTTTTGCTAAGATTTCCTCCAAATGATAATGCAAACAGGAGCCCTGGGGTGAGGAGATATTTATGTAAGGTTGAAATCCAGGTCTGTGCTGGGGAATGGATTTTATGGGAGATTGAAAATAGTCCTTGAAATAGCAGTACAAAATACAGAACAAGTATTGGAAAGAGGAAGGAAGAATTTTTGCTGGAAACAATACCTGGCATGCACACCTAGAAATAATGTAGAAGATGCATTTGAGAGTATATCACAAAGCAAGAATTACTTTTTAGTCAGATGAAGAGACTGATGGATAGACATGATTTCCTTGATCTACTTCTGTTTTAAAGGATGTTTATTTATTTGCAAACACTAGAAAATTCAATGTTTTTGACCCAGCAGAGGGTCAAAAAGGCTTTTCTTGTCCAAAGCTAGTGAAATCAGAATGTTTGGGCTGGAGAGTCTATTCATTCTGGAAAGTATTGGAATATCTAAATTATTTGAAAGTGTTTTTCTTTTAACAATATAGAAAAAAACTTTAAAGGATTTCAAACCGAGGTTGATGGTATTCAGAATCACATCTCACCTCCAAGGTACCTAGTGGCTTAAAAATTCACTATTCACTCCCTGAAGATTTGAAAACAAAATAAGAACTACCCTCAAAGACTGGACTATTCCAGATTCACGTTTTTCACTACGCACTCTGTTAACTTCTCTTTATTTTTTAAAATATTTAATTTATTCATCTGAGAGGGAGAGAGAGAACAGGAGCTAGGGGAGAAGCAGACTCCTGCTGAGCAGGGACCCTGACATGGGGCTCCATCTCAGGATTCTGAGATCATGACCTGAGCCAAAGACAGACACTTAACCATCTGAACCGCCCAGGTGCCCCTGTTAACTTCTCTTTAAGCCTCATTGCTACTGCTTGGTGCACTGCAATTTGGCACTTATATCCTTGTAATGAGGGAAATGTTCTGTACCCAGCAAATGTATCAGAGAATGTTGACTAAATTGGTACCAAAACTGGTGTTGTGGAGCATGCTATTGGCTTCTGGCCCTACTACCCTGCAGGAAGGTGTTAGTGAATAAACTACATATACCCCCAAAATATTTCAACTGCTATTTATATTACATTAAATAGCAGAGAATCATTTTACATTGTCATCTGTGTATCATCTATTAAAAAAAAAAAAGTGTGGGAAGCAAAAGAGAGTGTGGGAAGAGACCCAAAACATGAACATATAGACTCTTGGGTCTATACAAAGTTGATACACATTCTCAGGTTCTCTAGTTCAAAATACATATTTAATTGTTTGTACATTTTTAGTTAGTGCTATTATATCATACTGAAGCCTCATTAAGATCCACGTCATTACTATAGGTTTGCCGAGAGTTAAAGTTCCTTTTATGCTCTTCTTGACTTTTCCATCCTGTCTCTGACCACAGCTTAATGGTTAAGGGAAAGACTTGGGAATCAGACAGAATTGTGTCAGAACTGTAGTCTTGCTCCCCATTATCTGCATTCTCAAGTCTCCCAGAACCTGTTTCCTCACCTGCAAAATAGCAATGGTAAAATTGACTTCACAAGATATTTCGGAGGATTAAATGGACTAGGATGCTAACATGGCACATTATTGGCACAAAGCACATGCTTAATAAATTGTGTGCAGTTTTACTGATTTGTTACTGTGGTTGCTTTAAATTCACCCTTTACCCCTCCTTCCATGTAGAAACTTTGGCTTGTCTCTGGGTCTTTGAAACTATTGGGTTCTCTTCTATTTGGACTTTGGAGCTTTTTTTTTTTTTTTTTCTAAATCACATAACCTCTAGCCACATCTCCCAACATGGCAGCAGATGACTGGAAAGCCTCTCCCTATAAGAGTCATTCTTTGGCCTATCTCAGTAGCTTCCTGACTATACTCACCCATCACCCTATCTCTGTCTATTCCAAGCTGTTGATCTAAAGTTGACCAGAGTATCTATTTCTCAACTCATTTCTCAGTGAGGCAACACTACGGACACCATGCACTCCTTGAGCATCCATAATTTAGTTATCTCTCTTTATAACATCTTCATGGAGGGAGTCCGCAATTCCATACTTCTTTTCTCTTCTAGAAAAAAATATATGCTGAAGGCCTCATGTCTACTTCTGGTCTTTGGGGAAAACCAAACAATTCATGAACGCTTTTTAAGGGATAATTATTTCTTTGCTATTCATTTTGAGATAATCAGTTCATATGCCACTTAGTTTATGCCTCTTAGTTTATATACCATCTTTAAATCTCTCTGGGTTCATCATTTAATAATCACAAAGCCTCTGTCATGAGCATTGAGGTGGGTCCAATGCAATCTCAATTTGGATTACTTGAGAGATAGAAAGTTCAATTGAATTAATATCCTGATCAACAGAAAACTTTTTGTTTAAATGTTGCTGATACAAATGTTTCTAGGTACATCATTCATCTTTTCAACCTTAGAAAGCAATCATTAGTGTCCCTGGACTTCATTTCAGGATCTTGCGTGACTCGGGGGTCATTTCAGTGCCCCAGAATGTGGAAGTATAGTAAATTGTCCTGCATCTGTATCATCTACCATCTCATAAAATCCTGTAGGCAGTGTTTCTTTCAGACCATCTCTAAAAATACCTTGACTTTTGCATAAGATTCATCTCTCTCTTTAAATTCAGGCACGTTGAAACTTCTGGTTCAGAAGGTAAATTTATTTTTTGAAAAAGATAATTGATGAAACTCTTGAAACTGAATAAAGGTCTGCTTCTGTTCTGCAGAATAACCCCATTGCTTTAGGAGTTAGTATAGTTTTGTCTTCTTAGATGTTAAAAATTTATTTCTCTTGGTTCCTGGCATTCAGTTTTTCTGCCTGTCCATTTATTTATTTAATTCCTCATCACTTGCCACACTCTCTAACGTAGTTTAGTTGATCTAATTCAAATGTCCAGCCCATAACTAGGAAGGAAAAATACATTTTGTGAAGAATAGGCATGAAATAGAGACGTTGGTGGTGGTGTGATAGAGGACAAGGAGTAGTGCCAAAACGCATGGGAATTCATGATGTATTGAAGGGCCCAGGGAACCAGGAAAGGAAGACAGTGAGCCGACATCTATCACCATCCAACAGAATCTGCTTCCAGCACTCACCCCTTTGTTCATGTTCCATGAAAGTATAGAAGCCAGAAGAATTCATATCATGCCCTCAGTTAATCTCTGGACACCAGGGTTCCAGCTCTCTGATCTGATGTCTCATCTCAGCATCGTATGGTACTAGAAGAAGGTATATTCCACTTGACCAAGTTCTCTTTTACAGTCTGGATCAGGGACACAATAAAGTTCAGCAAGGACTGAAATTTGTTGGCTTTTCATGGGACTCAAAATACAAATTGAATCCACTAGTATGGAAGCAGCTTGCCACACAAATCTAATCCCAACCTCCCGATCATCACACAAGAGCTAATATTCAAATGCTTATATTGCTGATAGAGTCCAAGGTCATTCATGTTGTTTTATAGGGGCTACTCATCAAAAGGTATTTTCTAATCTGTTCTGTGTGGGAAGGTGGTGGAGAAAAGTCTTAAGTGTTCTACATAGTTTCGTTCTGTACTATTCTATGGCTATATTCTGCATAGTGCAGTTTCTCTTTTACCTGCCCTGTTGCAGGTTAAGGGTCTTGCAGAACATGTTCATGGCATAAGAACAAACCCATCTCTTTGCACACCTGAAACTAATATAACAGTGTATGCCAATTATAGCTAAAAAAACAAACAAACAAACAACAACAACAAAAAAAAAAACAAGCCTGGCTTATTCATAACCAATGGTAGCTGACAACCTTTGGACTTCCCTTCACAGCTTGAAAACTCTTCTGTCCCTTGAAAGCATCATGCACCATGCTATAAATATTAAATGTGTTTTTATTTCCTAAAGGATGTGTTTTAAGCAAGTTGCTACTTAAAAGAAAAGCTCCCAGGGGCGCCTGGGAGGCTCAGTGGGTTAGAGCCTCTGCCTTCTGCTCAGGTCATGATCCCAGAGTCCTGGGATCGAGCCCCGCATCAGGCTCTCGGCTCCGCAGGGAGCCTGCTTCCTCCTCTCTCTCTGCCTGCCTCTCTGCCTAGTTGTGATTTCTCTCTGTCAAATAAATATTTAAAAAAAAAAAAAAAGAAAAGCTCCCAGAAGTTTTGATAACAAGTTGACTAAAATTCAGAACAGAGAAAGTAGCCATCTCTCTTCTCTGTGTTTGGTAGCCATGAGCCATATCCATGTTCATTAACCTAAGTCTGTTACTTTTCCTCATACTGTCATGGAGCAAAAGTAGTTGATGGAAACCAAGAGACCTGTTTGGTCCATGTCAAAACGAAGAGTATGACATCTCACTAGTCCTGCTAGTGACTGCCTTATTTGTAAAGAGTATTCTGAGAGTGAAGTCCTTATATAAATGAAAAGTGTGATTATCATAATCCCTTAAAGACTTTTAGAACAATTTCATCCTTTTGACAGAGCTCATGTATGGAATCCATGGTGAATGGTATTTCAATTTTATTTAATCCGTCATGCACTGAAATCTTTGGGGGCATCAAAAAAATGAATGAATGACAGATTTGATAATGTGCTAGTGATTTTCATCATCTCTTACATTATAGCTCTAAAATATTAATCAACAAATGATTGTCTTGAAACCTTTAGCCAATAATATTAGAGTTTCCAAGATATTGCCTAGGAATGCTAAAGAGCTGTTACATAATCTCATACATTATATGAGATAACAACATATAGAGAAGAAAAAAACTGAATCCTATTAAACCCGGGGGAAGAAGCTCATAGGATATCATTATCTGAATTCTGGCTTTTTTCCCGAGATTTATTCTCTCAGGTGGCAGGATTCTAGCAGGAGGTCTACTATGACCTAGGGAGATAAGTCTTGTGACCACATGGACGGGACAGCATTTGGACTCAGCAGCTCTTCCTTGAAGTGCCCCCATTAAGTCTCTGTGGGGTGTCCAACATTCACTGTCTCCCAGACCAGCAGAGATGGGGATTTGTCTTCTCCAGGCAAGGTCCCTCTGCTGAGAATTGGAACAAGGAGACACATTGCCACTTGCCTATCTTTCAGGAAAACGACCGCTGTGATAGCATGAATGTCCCGAGGCTTTGCCTTGATGGAAGTGTGTTTTTAATGATATGATTTTGGTATACAGCCCTCTGTGGATAGCTTGGCATATGTCTTTTTATATTTAAACAGCACTGACTGATACAGTGGATGTTAATTGGCAGTTAGTGACTAGGCTGTGGGTCTTTGTTACCCAGGCTCTCAGCTAACTGATCATTAACTAGGAGGAAATGTTTGACCCAGAAGGTCATTACTGTTATTAAGTGGGAAAAGAAATTAAAATGCTCCAAATTGCTTTTTTATGAATCAGACGAGGATTTAAAAAAAAAAAGACAAAGAATAGAAGAAAGAAAAAAGAAACAAGCTTGCGTTACAGTAAAATCAGTATTCATAGCCCCATTTTTCTCTCCCTGAAAGACCAAATGGTGATGTTTTGGGGGAGAGGCTGTATTTCCAAATTTTCATTGCTTCATTCTCCAGAATCTCACTATTTTGACATTTACTAAAAATTAGAAATTTCAAAGCATTCATTCTTCAACTCCATCCAGAGAATATAATTCCTAAAATTTCAAAGTCAATCATTTTGTCTAGATGCCACGCAGTTTAAGAGGCCTTGAGTAATTTGATTAAAAGTGGAAATGTGAAAAAACTAAATATTAAATAAAAAATGAAAATAGTGAGTGAAAGTAATGTTATTCCATATATCTTATTATGTAAAATTATAGTATCATATATGTTTTTAGAAGTTCCTTTATCATAACCTAGTTGTGTTTTATTGAATTTTGCTGATTAAGCCCTGGGACTCACTGTGTAAAGGAAGTATGAATCCTGTGCATCTTCAGGATTCATTCTCTGACCTTTAGGATTTTGCCTCTTCAGGCATCTCCTCATCGCCCTTATAGTGCAAAAAACTAAGTAAATAAAAATGGTCTGATGGGGTGCTGTGAGTCTCAGCAATTAAAACGTCACATGAAAATTGTCTCCTGAGAGAAACATTACGCTCCCTTTTAATAAAAGGATACAATTAAACCCTCCCTCAAACCTCTCTCCTTCAGATGTATTAATGTCTTATGTAAAAGATGGAAATGGATTCTTATTTCATTGAAAAACCGAAGCAAGAGCCAAAAGCATTTCTATCTGTAAATTGGTTTATAAATATTAAATATTCCAACCTTGGTGCTGACTAATTAAAATAAGAAACTGGAAGGTATGGTGTGCTCTGTGCTTATGACCCTATTGTTTCAGTCCTGGGTTTAGTTTGATGCCCTTAGCGTTATTATCTTGTCTTGTCTTCCTTTGGTTGCATGATGCAGTAAGGTTTGGAAATGCCAGCATTTTACCTATGGGGATTCATGGGCTTACCTTTTACCTCTGAAGACTACAGAAAGTAACTGAGCTGCTTGGTGAGCTCTTTAAATTAGACTTAAAATGTACTGGGTTTATTTGGTACATCTTTTTCTTTCTCTTCCAAAGATGAGGACTGAACTTTAGGGGCTCTTCTTTACTTTAAAAGGGAAAATGCATCCCTGAACCAAATAGGACTGAAGGTGATGTGCCGCACATGTTTGAAGGCAAGAGCATATGATCTCCAAAGAATCAGAAAATCTCTTCTCTAGTTGGATTTGTAGGTGCTTTTGGTTGTGTTGCTTTAAAAAAAAAAAAAAAAAAAAAAAAAAAAAAAAACACAGGTAAAGCTCAAATGAGCACAGCATGGCCCAGATGGTGTTTAAAGCTGCCCAAGTTTCTTTTATGTAACTTTCCCTTCCTAAAGTGTGTTCCAGCTGGGAATCTATTGGGCCATTAAAACTTCGTCCCTTTTATGTTTTTGTTATTCTCTCACACATGCGCGCACACGCATGCGCGCACACAGGGGCATAAACATGACTGTTCCAAATGCGTGGCGTTAAGTCACTGCCAGCGGGATGGAAAGTAACTCCACAAGGTTTTATCAACTATCTCTCAAGCTAAACATTTTATTCAATGGGAAGACAGAAAAACTCTGCGGGATAAATTTCTGAACAGAGAGTAAAATTCTACCCACAAATAGGAATTCTTTGTAAGACTTTTTTTTTTTTTCCTTTGTAAGACTTTTTTACCTTCTCATGGAAGCCTTCCTTAAGAGGTGCAGACAGCCATTGCATTTCATCTCTCGCGTGTGTCTAGGAATGTCCTCATTGAGCTGAGTGTCCCCAGCAGTGAAAATTAACTTGGCCTCCCAGTTCCTTTGCATGCTAGCAACGTGCCTTCCTCCTGGGATTCAGCAAAGAACATGTGCTGCTATTTGTGTAAAAAGATTGTCTAGCTGGTGCAGGATTAAGGTGTATTTGATAGGGTGTGTATGTCAGATGACAAAGGTAGGTTTCCCTGGAGCCATCAGCATCTCCTCTGTCTTTCATTTTTCATGTCTGTCTGTCTATCTGTCTCTCTCTCTCTCTTTCTCTCTCTCTCTCTATATATATATATATATTTTTTTCATTCCACAACCTGACTTTTCTATATTTACTCTATGTTCCAGGCAATCCAAATTAGTTCTCATTCCCATCCCTCCTTCTTACTTTTCTGCTTCTCTGCATTAACTTGTGCCATTCACCTGGACTCTCTGTCCCTACCTCTGCCTATTAATATTCTATATCTTTTCACCAGCCAGTTTTTTTCCGTTACTATTACTTAAGGACATTTCTCCCCAGCACTCACCTACCTAATGATAAGCTTGCAGAGGGACCACTTCAGATGCCTTTTTCTTTTCCCCAAATCAGAAAAGTCTTGAATGAGTGAATGGTGAAGCTCCTACTGGGTACAGCTGGGACTGTCCTTGGAGAACACTCATCGAATTTGTCTCAATGTGAAAGAATCTATTCTTAGACAAATTCAATGGAAAACCTTGGCGTCCTTAGCATCATCTGATAAACAATCTGTTTAAATCTGGGAAAATTATTTAAACCCTTGGATGCTGGTTGTTAAATATCCACTGCCTCAAGACCCCAAGTGTTCTGTCCTTTCCCCGGCATCCCTCCCATCAGGATTCCCCTCTCTGTACCATAAGGCCTGGGACAGCCAAAGCTTCCAGGACCCAGCTCCAACACTATGGCCACTGTCTATTCTGATTAATCTGCTCTCCTGCTGCACTGATTGTTGAATATTGACTGTTATATTTTAGAGGACCCCTGCTGATATCATTGTTATAGCCAGCATGACCCCCACAGAAGGCAGTTAAAGCCAGGTCCCGTTTATAGGGTATGTCTGCCCTTCACTTGAACAGAGAAGAAACTAAAGGTTTGAAGAGGTATTGGAGATCCTTGAGTATTTTCCTAGTTTGACTGTAAAAGTTAATGAAAGTAGGGCCCAAACTTAAAATACAAATATAGCTATAGATATATCCTATGATATAAATAGATATATTTTTTATAGCAGAGTCACTAGGGTATTAGATTCCATTTGAACCTTTCTGTGCTGAACAATTGGAAGCATATTAAAACAATTTTAAATATAAGCATTTATTGTCTTTGCCTATAAGATATAACTTACCTGGGAAATTAAGAGTCCAGTCTGATGTGTTCCTGGGTGTATAGCCTATAAAGGTGTTTAAAACCTAAAGTATATTTATTCTGCATTAAAGATGTTTAGAGACTGCCTTGTGTGTTAATGTGTGCTCTGCGACGAACACCATTTAAACACTCTGCCCCTGCATGCATTAATGTGTGCATCGAAGGGAAGAAGAGCAAGGGATGATAAACCATTAACTGCGCGATGTTCAAGTCAGATTTATCTAAGAAAGAACAGCCTAGTGCATTAATGTGAATATTCAAAGATAGATGTTTATCTTAATGGACTCAGAGGTACTTACAAACAACATCATTGCTGAAGTCATTTTACGGGGCATTTATTCGGAGTGATTACATTTACTCTTACATTCTTTTATTTAAAGAATTCTACTTAAAGGTTTAAGTGTTTAAGGGCTAGTGTGACCAAAGAGCCATAAGTTGATTCTTCCTGGTCTCCGCTCAGCCAAGCCTCCTTGGCATGATGAGAAACAAAACCTCAAATCTCTTTTTTGGCACTTACTGGACTTTTTGCAAATGGTGATCTATCAAAATGTTAAATTGCCCCAGTATCTAGATTACTGCATGATACTTGACTTAATTTAAACCTATAGTCCTGCAGGTAAGGAATCGACCCTCTAGTGTGTGGTTTGTAGAATTGAAGGAAAGTTGTCGCTAGGCTTATCTGGACCAATGAGAACTAGCGTATCTTGAAAGCAAATATGTTCTTGTAGAGCAACTCTCATTCTTGACAAATAGCTTCTAAAAGTATTCCTGCTTCTGACACCAGCTAAGGTCAGAATTCATCATCATCTGACAAGAATGGGTAGTGCTTCTCTCTTCCACTCATATCATAATAGGACTCATATCATAAACAAGACTCCTGACCTATCCAATTCTGTTCAATCCATAGACATTCCCTGAGCACCTGCTATTCATTTAAACATACATGGCGCACCCAGGCTCTGGTCCAGCACTGTAGTCCTATGGATCATTCAAACCAATATTAAATAACATTAGAATATCAACAACATATATCTCAGAATAGTAACATATCTGAGCTTCTAATATCCGTTTCAATCCACCCAGAAAGAGCATGAGGTCGATGTTACTGTCTGAAGTTTACAGAGGAGAGAACCGGAGTGCAGAGTGGTTAGGTCCACCATGGGCTCCCTTCAGGGGGTAGAGCTTATGTTTTCTGACCCCACACACAACACTTTTCCCTTGATAATATGCTTGGCTCTGTCTGCTGTGTAAGTAGCAATCAGGTAGAAGGGAAACCTAAATCAGATGTGTATTTGAAGAAAGTACTAAGATAGCCTGCTAAGAATATTTTATTTTCAGCCATGGGATCAGGAAGAAGCTGCATGTCCTAAAGAAGGATATGTAGAATCTTACCAAATATCAGTGGAATGAAATGCGGGTAAAGCTAAGGAGGGGTATAAGGCAGGATGTTGTCAGAACTTACCAGGCTTGTTCAAAGCATGGCAAACATTTATTTAATAGCTGCAACGTGGAGCTTCTCACAGGGGCCAGTGGTAGTGAAAGAAAGTGCTACAAAGTTACAATGGAGCCCAGAAGTAGAAGATCTTGAAATTTTTTTCAAAAAAAATATTTTTTCAGTCTAGAATTCATTTGATAGGCAATGGGATAAATTTAGACCAAGAGAGTGTCACATTGAAAGCTATGCTTTTATTCTGGCGATGCTTTCTTGGGTTCATTGAGGTAAGTGGAGGCAGGGAGTGTGATTAAAGATTCTCAAGATTCATCTGCATAAGCAACCAACCAGAGCAGTAGAAAGAAAAACCAGAATGGTGTTTTAGAGATGGCCTTCATGGCACTTGGTGCCCGGAGGTGGGATGCTGAGCAGCGAGGATTCAGAGGTGACCCTGAGGGTTTGGGCTTGTTCCTGAGGGTAATTGTGCCATAGACAGAGGTGCCATTGTGTCTGGGATAGGTAGATTGTACATACTTATAGGATATTCAAGGCAAGATATATTCTGTATATATTCTGTATATATATATATATATACATATATATATATATATACATATGTATATTCTGTCTATATATATATATATATATATATATATATATATATACATATGTATATTCTGTCACTAGGGTGAAAATGTTTATCCCAGCTTATCCAACTTCAAAATGATCTCTCCTCTTTCAAGTTCCTTTTGGACTTCCATCCGGGCCGTAGAGTTGGCATATGAGAACATTGTAATCAGTGTGAACTTTCCAAGTCCCACTCCTGGGTATTATGAAAATGCCACCTGGTGACTACTGCCCACCAAAAGCAGAGAGCACTCACATGATGCCTTGCAGCTCTCTGGTTGCTCTCTATGCATTGTTCTCTCCATTTTGATTGTGTTCAGCTTCTAGTAAGAGAAAACTTGACCTGCAGTGATTGAAGAGGGGATATATTTTTCTCACTTAACAACAATTCTGAGTCTGGAAACTAAAAAAAACTACTTTTTTGGACTCAGATCATGCATTTAAACAACATCAGAGTCAGCTTCTCAATCTTTTGTTCTTTCCCTCACACTTACCAGTTTCTGATCACAAGATGGCTGCTGCTGCTCCAGATATCTCATCCAAATCCAAGGAAGAAGGGAAAGCAGTGGGACCTGCCATTTCTTCCTCTTTTATTGGGAATAGAATAAGTATTATGGAACTGCAAACAGATTTCCTTATCTATATCACTTTGTCCAAACTGATGCCATGTGGTCGCATCTGGTTACAAAGGAGACTTGTTTAGGCAGGTCACATCACCAGCCCCAGAAAGGAGGAAGAATAGAATGAATATTGCAAATGTCTCCAGCACTTGTATTTCTTGCTACAGTGTAAACACTTTGAAGGCAGGGACCGTGTTCCATCAGGCCCTGCCCCCATATTATGCTATGCTTGTGTTGTTCCTTCCCTGGAACCTTGCTGGACATATAGAGTTCTGGCAGGGGAAGAGTCTGAGGAGCCAAATCCTTGACTTGTGTGCTAAGTACCTTCCTTGTCTGTTGGGTCCTCTGAGCAAACTTAGGAATGTGGGAGCTCCTGGATATATGTTAGAGAGGCTCTCTTCAGTACCTTTCAAAAAATTAAACATTAAAAAAGAAAGAAAAAATTAGAAGAAAAACAAGACTACCTTATGGGACGAAATCTATGCTGGCGTAAGAACAGAGTAGGGCTCGAGTGCATTCTTCAGTAATGAATGCATGAAAAGAAGCCTCTTACATTATGAATGTAGCTTCTCTTGTTTATTGCCCAGTAATCCTGCTTTATTGATTTCTGTTTATTTCCAATCACCTAGAATGAGAGACTATGTTGCTTAGAGATCTTGATCCCTAAAAGATTGTTTAAAGCTACTCCGCTGCATTTAGTTGTTTATTTTTTTCCCTCAAAGTGATCGAATCAATACGAATACAAACAAAACACTTTTTCCTTTGCTCTCTAGAAGACTAGGGGGAAAACATACAGAAAAGCTAAATAAAGATCCTTGGATTAAAAAAAAAAAAAAGTCCCAGCAAATGACATATTGATTTCTTTCAAAGAGTCAGAGTGTAAATTAAAAATATTCTTCTGACATAAGTTAAGATGCACTAACTCAGCAGTATTGGAATTTACTGACTTTCTCTTCCCAGAGGACCAGTTCGGAAGGGCAGCCCACTTTTCCCAGCAGCAGCTGGCTCTCAGGGCTCTCACCGGGAAGTTTACCTTTCACTCAGTGCTGCCAAAGGTCCTTGGTTCTGTATCACGTTCTCAGTTCATTTTTGCCCTCCACCACACTGCTGCCTGTGTACACGTTTAAGAAAGCTGTAAATTTTTTTAGAAAATAATGCGATCGTAGTGCTTTTTTAAAGTGGTTGCATTGAAACTCTTCTTAGAATTCAAAGAAGAGGAAATAAACAAGGCCTGGGGCCTTATAATGAGGTATTCTCTGGACTGTTATTAAACTCCAGTGTGGGCAGATAACGGAGGTCAGGGGAGGGGGCGGGATGGGCACAGAAGAGCCATAGCAGCAGGGGAAGGAGGGTGTCCTGGTGCTCTTCTCCCAAAGTACTTGTCAGAGGATAAGGCTTGTGAGGCCAGAAGTGACGCACAAGAGACCCAGGAGTGTAAACTATTTGTCATAATCTGAGTTTCTAAAAACCACGTTAGAACCCTTTGGCCTGGCTCAAAGACATTTTGCACAGCTGTTTCAGGAGCAGCTGCAGAATTTGAGGGAACTAGTGCAAAATAAAACAAAGGGGCCCCTCGTTCAAAGGACAGAAAAAAGTAGGAAAAACATCAAGCTTTTTTTCCTTTCTCCACAGTCTCTCAGCTTGTCATACGACGTTTTATTTGCTATTTAATGCCATTTTAAGTAAATAAAAATAAAAAACTCAAATTATTGGCATGACTATTTCCACTCATCTTTATATTGTGTGAGGCTAGTTTTTTAAATTCAAATACGAGAGCATTTAATTCGAATGCAGCATCAGCGAAATCACAGTTCATATTTCATAGCTCACATATGTGTATATGTTTTATTCTTACTGGAAGAGTGGGGACCGCACAAAGTTAACTCACCTGTATTTATTTCACTTTCTGTCTTCTACTGACACTCTCTACCTTCACCTTACTGATAGTAAGGTAGGATGAAAGGAAAAAAATCTCTGTGTGGCCCTTTCTCTTTCTATCTGTTATTTTTATGTAAGTGGTTGGCTAAGACAGAGAAGCAAGAAAGGATGTGATAGGTTTCCTTGGTGGCTTAGGTTCTTAGAACACCATTGCCTTCTCTCTGCTTTCTAAGCAGCTTTGATTCAAAGGGAAAGCATAGCCTGTGGGAGCCCCACTTCCTCAGCAGGTAACACACTTATGTGTGTTCGTATCAGAGGATATGGTATAAAACTCTAAAATAAGGAAATGCAAAGGAGGTCAGCTTTGGACTAAGACTTCACCCATAGTCAGTCTTGTCTAGAGGGTAGAAGCAATCTCCCAGGAGAAGAGGTTGGAGGAGTCATTCACATAAATCTGTTTGATTCATCATATTCTGCCACATGGTGGGTCCGCAGAATCATGGGTTTATGGAGAACCAAAGACTGTTCGTAGATGGGGTGGCAAGGAGCAGAGCTGGACACACACATTGCATGTGTCGCTTTTCCTGATGCACGAGCTCCATTGTCTCATTGAACTTCTCTTATAAAACACTTTCAAAAACAAAATGGTTGAGAACCTCAAGGTGGTGAGGGCAGAGCATTAAACCAAGCTCAAGGCCCTTGTGAGTACAGAGGCCTGTGTGTCTGTCTAGGTCTCTGGACTGGGATTACACCTGCTCTATTTCCTAGGTCTGCTCTGATGGGGGAAGAAATTCGTCGCCTATAAATTAGGGGGAAATTGCTAGCCATGCTGTCCATGAGAAATGAGAAATGAATCATCTTGGTTTTTCTGGCATGAAAGTTCTGTTGTGTTTGCTTCTGTGAATTGTTTTGAATCCCTATTCAAAATGAGATAATCCACTTAAGGCGCCTTGCAGCCTGGGAAGGAGGAAGTGGCATCTGTAGGGTGAGTCCATCCTGAACTTCTCAGGCAGCAGTACCTAAAGATTTTCTCTGACTTGGGATTTATGATACACATCAAAGAATATTTGAATCCATCCCCCAGTCTTCCTTTGTGGGAGGCTGGTATTGTCTTTTAGACATGAGTAACTGGGGATAAACTCTCAATCCAAAGCCAAAATCCTTTGAATTTTCCTCTCTTGGGGTTTGATACCGTGTTACTCAATGCGCTCTCACGTTCCCCTTATAGTTCTGACTCCAATTTAATGCTGATTCCCTGTAACTCCCTCAGTATTCTATTAAATCAAATGTCAAATGCACAAAACTTCCTTTAACTGCTGCTGTTACTCTGACACCTGTATCTGCCTTTTCTAATATTATATTACATGAATGAGTGGGAGATATTCTTTCCAGTACAGTAAGGAAAAACAATCTTATCTTTTTATCAGTTGAATTTTACATTCAATTCATTGCACTCCATTGTTCTGGATAAGTTTGCTCTGCCACATGTTCGGTAAGTTCCCGGTTGTGCTAATATGCTGTTCCTTGTGTTTATGTTGTCTTGAGCTTGCATTTCTTCCTTAGTTTCTTATTAAGCATGAACCTTTCACACTTTTAGTTTCCCAACGTAGCCGTTCTCAGCCCCTTCCTACATGGGCAGACATAACAGATGTTCCCATGCACTGCACACTCTTTTCTATAAAAGTAGCTTTCTATAGACAAAAAAAAAAGGTTCTGTTTGATTCCCAATATTTTGCTATTTTCCCACTTCTTTCTCTCCTGCTCATCTAGCATACCTGAATTTATCAGTGACCAAAAATTGAGAACCACTGCTCTTTGCTCTGGGCTGAATGGCTACCTTACATCTTTTTTGGGGAATTGCTGACCAATATCCAGGACTGGCTTTATCCTGCAACTCATTGTTCTCCTCCAGTGTTTGGCTATTATTAAGCCTTGTTAGGCTATGATCTCAAACTGCCAGGAAGGGCTGTTTCTCCTATGTTGAGTGGTAAGGTTAGGCTACAAAATAGAGGGCCAAGACAAAAGGCATTCCCACAAAGAAATATGATTCTATTTTTCCCCAAAACCCATTTTTTCTCCCTGAAGAGAGAGAATATGGAGAAATAAATAATAGTACATTTTTGGTTCAAAAAAAGGAAAAAAACGCATTGATGCTCTCCATGATAGAGACTTTTGTACAGAATTTTAATATCCATTAACTGATGCCTACATTATTTTTAGTGGGTTCCATTAATATTTGACCCAATCACTTGCCCCTTAAAAACAGAGGCTTGATTTGGGTGATAATATTGGAATAAAATGCTTACTTAGAATGGAAATACCACCCTCCCCCCAAAAAAAAGGAGAAGAAAGGAAAAAAAAAAGAAGAAGGCAGCAGGCTGACAAGAAGATAAGCAAGCAAGAAAGGTAGATTAGTCCTTGGAATTTCAGCTAAAATTTTGGCATTCCCTTGTAATGTTTAGCCCCTAAATACTCAAAACAAAGTTTCTGGTGAGAACAAAAATTTTATAGTGGAAACACAGCCAAGCCTTTCTGATTAGCCATACTAGAAAGAATCTGCACCAATAAGAAAAATAATTGTTTAAGCCAAACCTTACATGTATATAATCGATAGGCTCCTGGTCTAAATTCCTAGAGATGGTATGTGGTTGGGTGGGTGGTTTATGGTTTTTTTTGTTGTGTGTTTTTTTTTTTTTCCCCTTGCCTCCTAAATAATATGTAATTTCTCCAGGCCAAGAAATAAATTGAAAGGATTTAGAGGGATTTGCTTATCAGTGGAACACCACGTAGCATTACATTCCTCCTGCTTTTGGGAAGGTACATTGAAGTTTTGGTTAATCTTCTGTGGTTCAATACTCCTCTTCCCTCTGTCAGGTTGCCTTGAACAACAGACAGATTAATCCCCCTTCTATCCACTCTCTTCTCCCTCCTCCCTCCCCTCTCTCTTGATCCATCCTTCCTTTTTTGAGCAGATGGAAGAAATCTTAAAACTGGAAAGAAAAGGAAAAAAAAAAGATGCCATAACACATTTATTTATATAATCTGAGAAGACCTCAAGGATAGAAGGAAAGGACCCCAATCCTTGGCACAAAGTTTGGCTAAGGAAAGGACCCCAATCCTTGGCACAAAGTTTGGCTAAGCTTAGCTTGGTTCTTTCGCTGTTAATTAAATCTTGAGTCTGCCAAGGGATTTCTTTAAAGGTTAATTCATTAGTGAAAGTTATTGTATATCATGCTGTGTTCTCATCCTGCTCCAATATCTACAGTGTGGAAAGGAAGAGATAGAATATGGAGGCTATGGAGAGTGAGCAGAATTTAAAGGAAGCTGGTGGTACTGTTTCGTTGGAGTCCTATACAACCTGCCTGTGAATAGTCCGTTTTTGTTACCGTGGGCGCCACTGACGGACCTCACATTAACTTTATGTTTTTGTGGCTGATGGTTTAGCAGCCAGTCAGTGTTTTTGAGTTGAACCTGGCTCAAATCCCTGTAGCCTGCAAGCCACATGAGAACAAGGACTGGGTGTGTCTGGCCCCCAGCACAGTGAGTGGCCCATCATAGGCAGTTAATAAACATTTGTTGAGGGAATGAGTAAATGTGCACATACTTAAAATCATCTGTCAAGGATAATTTTATTTGTTTGTCTTTTGTATTCAGTTTTCTTAGGGAGCTCTGGTCCGGTTAACTGAATCAGGTTATGCTGCATGCCGTGTCTGTAGCCCAGGGCAATTCTCTTTAAAGCCTTCTCATTCCATGGACATAGGAGTCATGTCATGATAAAAATATCATGGACATTGATATCTGACTCGACAAGTGATTATCTCCAGGAGTGGGTAGAAAGAAACGAGGAAAGGATTATTTTGAAAAACCACAATACGGTGAACTCCAGGAGACAGTTTTAAAATTCACAGGGTGTTGTCCCAGCAAAGGTACATGGGCATATAAAGGTGAGGCCTGAGGGAATCTCAGAAAGCATCTTAAGTAGATGGAACTTTGTCTCTTTGTCCCTGTCGTTCAGAACCCGTCTCGACCCCTCACACCTGAGTATGACAAGTTCAAGCCGTGTGTTTCATTTTCTCACAATAGTTTCAGTGGCTCGTTTTGAAGATAACTATAAAGGGGGTGTTCAGAATAAAATGAGGGTATTGATAATCCCACCCATGCATCTTGCCATGTTTTCAGGTTGTTTCTGTATTGGACTTGAGTTGGATAGAGTGACGGGGCTGCTGGGAGAGAGGGCAGGGTTGAGAAGACTGCTTCGCCCCAAGATCCAGGCTTTTTCTGCCTTTGGTTTGGTCTAAAAATCATCCAGGGGAAAGAGAGAGAGAGAGAGAGAGAGAGAGAGAGAGAGTGTGTGTGTGTGTGTGTGTGTGTGTGTGTGTGTGTGTGTGTGAAGTGGGGGATCTATAGGCATTAATCTAAACCAGAACTATGCGGTGGCAACAATTTGATAAAGAAAATCCCAATAGGTAAATTCAAATTATGATGGTCAAGGTTTTTAAAGTCTCATTAAAGGTTACAGGGGTACCTAGAATCTGTGGGTTCTTCTTTAATCAAAAGTATCTTTGACCCTCTTTATTTCAGTAGAGAATAAATGTTCGTAATGAAGCTGCATGTCTCCTTCCATCCTATGAGATGCCTTAAACCCCAACTTTATCATGGAATAGAAGTGAGAGGCGAAAAGCTAAAACACCACGCATTTGAAGGAATGGAATTCTTTTTAGCATGAAGCAGCTGCAGAGATGCATAGCTGTTTTCGGTGGGACTTCAGAATATTTATGGGCCTTTCTCTTTTCCTTTTTCACTGGAAGAAAGGCGATCATCATTCTTGAGTGTGTTATTTATAATTTCATAAAGCTGTTCTGGGGCAGGACTTATTTTATCTGGCGCCTAATCGTGGTCAAAGAACTGTGCTTCCAAGGAGCTGGGTGGAGAAAAATGATTATCCCCCTGAATGATTAGCCTATTCTCAGTATAAGATAAAGGGCTGAAGGTGGGAATTTGAAGTCACAAATAGGCCTCTGGGCAGGAAGGAGGGGACATGGTGAGTCTCCCTTGAGCTCTTCTGACCACGGCAGCAGACGTTGTTCTAAATGCCGGATTAATGGATGGCGATGAAGAATGAGGGGTGGGGGTTGCTCCTGGGAGGTAGACCCCTTCAGAGTAAATAATTAGAAGCAGGTGATTACAGGCACAATAACTCACTGGAGGAAAATGAGAAGCCAGGTCTGTGAAGCTGAGGGAATTGGAAGGTAAATATACCTATAAATTTACTTGGGTGGACAGAGTTTTTGAGCTTTCTTCTGTCCCAGTTTATTCTAAGGTAATTTATATTTAAATAAAATTTATATTTAAATTTATTTATTAAAATAAACACTGGTGGGAAAAAAAAGAAAGGAATACAAATGCAATAAAGAAACTTTCAAGGAAAGGATAAAGAGGGCTCCTTCCAAACAGATATTTTATTGAGAGTTATTATAAGACCTATCTTTAGTTTTATGAATCCTAATACGAAACCGAGTAATTTCAACATGTGGATTAAAAATATGAAATGCGTATTTCAAAATGGGGTAGGATGAATTATTATTTTTAATATGGAACTCAGCTAATTCAGGGGGACAAAGGAGTATTTTCCTCCCCTTGAGAAGGCAAGGTAAGGTCATTAATCTGTACTGTGGAGGAATGGCACCGTCAGCCCCAAGCACTACGTTCTGAAACCATGTATAAGTGCTTCTAAACTAAGGGCCACAGATGACGCTGATGAGACATGGGGAGGGGAAGAAGGAAAGATGTCCCATAAGACAGGACATTAAATTCATGCCCCTTATCCAGGTTTGCAAGAACAACACGATAACTCAGGGAGCTGTCATTCTGTCAGGCTGGTGCATCTTTTCACCCCTGTCCTACTCAGAGGTGTACAAATAAACTGCTTCTTCATGCCTCGGAGCCTTTGCAAAGACTGTTGATTCCACCTGGAATTTCCTTCTCCTGCCCACAGCTCTCAGCTCTCCCCGCTTCACTGCTGCCTGTCCCTCTGGGCTCATTTCCACTTCCCCTCTGCCCAGGAGCTCTCTCTGCTCCCCTGATGTTTGCTCCCTTAGCACCTTCTGCTTACTCTTGTCATGACATTGAGTTTATTATGTCAACTTTGCCTGTTTACTTGGCCTTCTCTTCAGAGACTAGGAATTCCCAGAGCAGTGGAGCTGTGGTTTACCTGTCGCTGTATCCTTCATAAATGGCTACAGTGCTTGACACATAGGTGTTCAGCAAATATTTATGTGAGGGATAAAGGAATGAATGAAAGATGAACAAAGCACCTGATGATACCGTCATATATCACAGATGGTGGGTCTAAGAGTCCAGCCATGATCAAACTGTTTGGTTTGGAGGTGGTCACAGACCTTCTGTTCATTCTTGATGGTCTTCTAGATAATGTAGATATTGGACTTGTGGGAGCTGTAATATGTAAACACGTCAAGCTTAATCACTGGGAATTATGAGAGCTTTAGATAATCATTGTGAAGAAAAGTAATAGGAAGATTGCAGAGAAAGTGCTTTGATAAGCATTCCCAGCATAACATTAAGAATAGAAGAACTTCGGGGCGCCTGGGTGGCTCAGTGGGTTAAGCCTTTGCCTTCGGCTCAGGTCATGATCTCAGGGTCCTGGGATGGAGCCCTGCATCGGGCTCTCTGCTCAGCGGGGAGCCTGCTTCCCCTTCCCCCTCTGCCTGCCTCTCTGCCTACTTGTGATCTCTCTCTCCCTCTCTGTCAAATACATCAATAAAATATTTGAAAGAAAAAGAATAGAAGAACTTCTAAAGCACTATTATTCCTTGAAGGAGCATGGGTGGTAGGCAGTAAAAGTAGCGGATGTCACTATAAATGTCCACGCCCTTGGTTATTATGAGTACTAAGATGTGGATATGTGTCAGCTATGTAGCGTGAAGTCTGAATATAGCGAGTGTTTAATAAGTGGAGAATATTAGTAGCAGGCATAATTCTGGGAAGTTCAAATATCTTTTTCCTCTCAAGAGTGCTAACTGGTCTTTTTTCTAAAGAGTTATAAGCAATTATGGAAAACGGATATGATTGTAGGAAAAGACACACATACACAGCCTAGGGCTACCACATTTTGTTTAAGGACCAAAGTCCATAGTTCCATTCTAGTCATAGTAATTATGTCCTGAGTCTTTGTGTATCTGCAACAATGAAGCATAATTCACCAGCTATGGGAACCAACAGTCAAAAAAGTGTGCCTCTTTTCCCAAAGTTCTGAGTTAGAACCTGAATTTACTTATATTTGGGGAAGGACACAGACAGGAAAATTAAAGAGCTGCGAAAAGAAAGCCTTGGATTTTCTGAGAGCAATATGGAATCAAATTGTCCTTAACTTTAGGATGGGATTCTAAGTACATAGCATCCAAAAGCTTTTGGTTTGTAATTTTGGGTTTTTTTATATGGCAGGGAGGGAAGTCGTTAAAAAAAAAATTAATCCCTAAGTATAGTGCTCTAAATCCTGAGTCCTTTGCAAATCAAAGCTTGCTGCCCCTAGTAGAGCAAGAATTTCTGAAACGACAGTGCTCTGTGGCAGGCATGGTGGTGTCAGATGCCAGGTTCTCCAGGCAAACACTGGTTACAGTGTTGGGCAATGAGGGGATTGAGATGTTTGTAATGGCTTTGGGAATTTCATTGGCAGTGGCTGTAATTGGTGATGATGAGGTTTGAGAGACAGAAAGGAAGGGGCTGGATTCACATAAAACCCACACAGATTGTCTGGACCCAGAGCCATGGGAAACAGATTATCTTCCAGTGATTTTTAAGCTCTCTTGGCGTCTCTATGAGTATATTTTTCTTGATCACTCTTTATGGCAGATACAACCAGAGAAAATGAATTAAAATGGAGGTAATGAATTATCAGCAGCAAAGACCAGTTCTAATGGGGATGAATCATTGAAGGAAGAATACATAGGCGGATAGCAACTTTATTTAAAGTAAGAGTGGCAACTAGGCTTGGAAGTGCTGTTACTGATTGAGTGATTGATTGCTTGACTTCGTTTTAGCTAACATTTAGTGAGCATGCCCCATATGCCAGGAACACAGCTTCACTTTTTCTTTCCTTAAAGATTTATTTACTTATTTGGGAGAAAGAGAGAGAGAGAGAGAGAGAGAGAGAGTGCAGGGGGTGGGAGAGAGACAGAATCTCAAGCAGACTCCCCGCTGAGCTCGGAGCCTGAGCCAGGCTCAATCTCACGACCCCGAGATCATGACCGGACCCAAAACTAAGAGTCAGACGCTCAACCAACTGAGCCACCCAGGCACCCCCAGAGCTTCACTTTTAACATTATACTTCATGACAAGAAACTGTGTTTATCCCAATTTACAGATGGAAAAATGGAGGCTTGGAAAGAGGAAGTAACACACACACACACACACACACACACACACACACACACAATCACTATGACTGTAAGTGTAGGAGATGGGAGTCACAGCTGTGCTCTGTGGAGAGTCAGTCCTGCTCATTCCATGCTCTGCTAGATGGCCTGCCGCCAATCATCCTTGGAGTCTAATCACTATTAAGGGGGCTACTGGCAAAATATGTTTCCGTTGCCTGGGAGGAACGTTATATGCGTATGGAAGACCCGCAGAAATCAGACCTCTGGGAACTAGGGTACAGGGCCAGTTAACTGGGGGAAAAGGCCATGAAAATGTAGAAGAGCATATCTGTGGGGTCTGCAGTGGTGGTTGGGCCCATGTTGGGGACAGAAGTGGAGGTACCATTGGGGACACAGTCACCCAAACCACACAGCTTCAGGGAATAAATAGTGTAGCATTAGAAGAGGCAGTGGGACGCTGAGAGGAAAATAGTAAATATCCTTCAATCTCAGAGTCTAGTACTCTCCTTGGGGGGGAAAAAAACTCTATATCATATCTTTGGCCAATCAACATTCATATAACTTTCTTAGAATTTGCTTTCAGTTCTTGTGATGCGTTCATTAGATTGGTTTTCACTCAATACTAGGACCCTGAGCCAGTTATGTCACATACGGGCCATTCCTCAAGGTCCTTATAATGAAGTCACCAACAATTAATTTCCAATTGATTACCTTTAGAAGTATATTCTCAACTTCTTTTTTATTACTACCCTCTAAGGAGTTTTTTAGACCATTTCTTCCCCTAATTGCCCTTCTCCCATAAAATTTAGCAGTCTCCCACTGCTAGACTGTATATTTGTTTAAGTACTGTAAGCTTTTGGCAGGTCAAAAAGCATTTTCATATCTAAGATCCATTCCCTCAAACACCCAAAACAGTTGTTGCTGCCTTGAGAGCGGTCTTACCTGCACGGATAAGTCATGCTTTAGAACTACCCCACAGTGATGGGGACCCTTCCAGAAAGGCTGTTTGCCTCTTGTGATTGCCTTCTGCAGTCCTGCAGTGAACGTGTATCCCCTTACAACCTCCCTTCCCTAAGTAACCGAAGGTGGGCGTGCAAAAGGCCCAGTCACAACCGGAAACTCCAAGGAGGCATGCCCGCCTTTTTTCTAACACCAATCAGGCTGACTCTGGGACACCACTGCCCGCTTCAGTTGCTCGAAATGAAATGCACCCTTCAGTCGGGTCTAATTGAAAAAAAAAAAAAAAAAAAAGAAAAAAGAAAAGTACGTTTGAAAATTCTTTTTCTTTTAACTTTAAGGAGGAGCAGTGTTGAAGTATCTCCCTGTCAAATGTGGAGTAATGATCAATAATGGTGTTTAAGGCACCTCTCCTCTACCACTGTCCGTTAAGTGAAATCAACTACCTAGTGTGATTTTCTGTTGTTCTTTGTTGTGTCCAGTAATTCTATGCTTCATGTGTATATTTCAGAAAGGATGTTGTCTGGGAATGCTAAGCATATAGGTTGTCACGTGCATGGTCTGCTCGGGCTCCCGTAACCAAGTACTACACACTGAATGGCTTAAACAACAGAAATTTATTTTCTCACTGTTGTGGAAGCTAGAAGGCTGAGGTCAAGGTGTCAACAGGGTTGTTATTTTGTTTTTTGTTTTTTGTTTTTCTGAGGACTCTTTCCTTGGCTTATGGATGGGTATCTTCTCCCTGTGCCTTCACCCGTCCCTTCTATGCATGTCTATTTCCTAATCTCATCTTTTTATTGAGGACTGCAGGCATAGTGCATTTGGCTAACCCTAATGATCTCATTTTAACACAGACCCTATCTCCAAAAACTAGTCCTATTCAGAGGTACTGGGGGATTAGAACTGTGCATATAAATTTTGGAGGACACATTTCAGTCCAAAACTAACATCATGGGGGAAAGGTATAAAAGGAGCTTATGTGAACCAAAAATGCAGACTTTGACTAAGAGGTATCTGTTCAAATCCTCACTGTTTCTTATGAGTCCTGTGTCCTCTGAACTTAAGTTCTCCTTAAAACTCTGTCCCAAAGGACCATTATGAGAAGTGTATCTAATTAGTTAATAACAGTTATAACTAATAAATACATATACATGTCTAGCTCAGCATGTGGCCTCTAATTTCTCTTTGTTCTTGAATATGGATTCAGAGTTCAATGCACTGGGAATAATAAAACCAAGCAAATCACTTAATATTATTAATATCAAGAGGGGGATAGAAATGAGTATTTATTGAACAGCTATTATATACTGAGTACTCTTATGCACATACTAGGACAAAAATCTGGTTTTTATGTAAGATCTGTAGATTAATTATTCAATAGTGTTAATTGTGCATGCAATATCTGCCAGGTACAGAAAGTAGTCTTCTCGTCTTCTGTGCAGAAAAGGCCCTTCTTACTGCCCATACCCACAGTTTCCTGTATTTCTTCCAGTGGATTCCCTGGCATTGGGGCGGGGGGTGGTTTCTACAGGATCCAATAGAAAAAAAAAAAAGTTTCACAATTTGAATTACTGTTGTGGCAACCAGATTTTTTTCTGCTGTCGTCAGAAACATTCTTACCTGTGTCCGGAGGCTGTCATGTGGTATTTCTCTGCTGGCCTACATTACTAATTCAGCTAATTGCAGCAATTACATGAAGAGATCGCTGCTAGCAAGAAAAGCCATTATGCTGTTCCTGAACAGACTGCATTCCACAGCATTCATTTATTACGCCTGCCCATAGATTCACAACCACCAAATCATACACTTGAGACCACACACCATATGCATGGAAACCCTCAAAGTTTGCAGTGCCTTTTCATGCTGGCTTGCACTCTTACAGGGCCCACCATTTGTATAACCCTCCTCTTGCCCTTCAGATTCTCAAAACTGAAATCAAAATCAGAATAGAGGCAGGCTGTACAATGTGACTTACAGGGATGGGATAGTCTTGAGCCTCCTGGAACCACTTGGAGTCATTCAGCTTTTCATAAAGTCCATACAGGTTGTCTGAACCCTTAGCCATTCACAGCTGCGTAAGAGTTTAAAATGCTCTATCCTGCAGGATGCCCTCTTTAGAGAAGAGAAACATAATAATGATGGGAAGCAGGACATCGTGATAAGTCTTTGATGCTTCTGTTCATTGGTTTCCTTATCTCTCCCTCTCTTCTCTCTTCCCCTTCCCCTGCCCCATTATTTTTCCTTTGACACACACAGCCAACATCAGATGACCTTGTTTCATCTGCTGAATGTTCAAGCGATGACGAAGACTTCATTGAATGTGAGCCGAGTACAGGTAGGTTAGGTCAGTCTTGTTTTGCTTGCTTTATTTTTACATTTGCAAAAAACAATACATACATATATGTGAATATACATGTGTTTTATATATAGTATAGTATGTTAATGTATTTCCTATATCTATATATGTATAAGCATACATATATAAATATTAATATATAATCAAAAGCATCAAATCCCATGGAAGGAGCAGATATGAAGCCAGGGAAATTTAACATCAGTTCCTGACACCCAAAGAAAAATCTATGGTGTACCACCTAATGTTGAGCAATTGGGCACCCAGATTAACTATGGGACTAGGAAAAGTACCGCAGCCCTGGCGACTATGAAATTGACAAGGGGTGGTGGGTGCATGAAGACACCCTTATCAGAATAACATCAAAACACCATGAACCCAGACTGGAGCTATAAAGATCATTTAAATGTCCTGAAATGTTTCTGAGCCTGCGTGGCAAACAAAATAAAATCAGAAACCCAAACCAAAGAACAAAAACGAAACAACAAAAACAAAACATGATTTCCATGGGATTGCAATAGCAGTTAACATGGTATTATATTTATACTAATTTTGTTCATTCTACGTTTAGAGAATTGTGCAGTAATATAGCATAGGAAACACAAAATTAGTACGGAACCATGCCATGTCAACGGCTGAGATGCTTCAAAATGTATCTACCATGCTGAAGTTAAGAGGACTTTGGCCACTCGAGGCTTCAGTGTGTTACCCATTCGCACCCGGATACATTTTGATATTTTATGGTCTTTCTTTATAGTGAGCTATATATTGTCCAGTAGGCAACTGCAGTCCCTGATTATTTCCTATCAATTTTTCCAAGTCATCTGTTTTGAGACTTGCTATAAGTTAACATTTATATATATATAATAGAGAACAGATATCATCGAATTTCTGTGTATGTTTAATAGAATTAAAAGCTGGAGTTGGGTTAGGATCTTATTTCTGCAACAGCTGAGAGAAATAAATAGAATATTCTAGTTGTTTCTTTGGGTTGCTTTATTATTTTTTTCTTTTAAAGGTGAGCCATGAAACATGTTCTTTTGCTTAATTCTAGAGAAATTCAAAGTTTGTGAAAAAAAATATATAACAAAAGTAAAAACCTTCTGTTTCTTACCCCAAGATGATTTATGGGGTTGTTTTGTTTTGTTTTGTTTTGTTTTGTTTTTTCCTTCTTTTCAAATTTTGTTGAAGTTCTGACTAGTATCTTGCAAGTGGCTTTGAATCAAGGAAGTTCTATGGGTTCCTATTTTTAGCATTACATGGGGACATAATAATAGGTAGGGCCTTTCCATTTTGGAATATGACCTGTTCCTTTAGGAGCTCAGTTGTATAGAAGGAAAGTAATTCTGGCCTTGTGGTCAGATTTTTTCAGATTATTAGATAATAATCTTGATGTTCTACATGAGGTTTTAATAACACTGGAAGGCAGATACATCCAGTCTATACCAGAATTGGGTATTGTCACTCATTAATTCATCCATTCATTAATTCAGTAAATATTTCTGAGCACTAGGACAGGATATAGTTTATCTCTAGCGTTGAGGCCTTCCTGTCCTACTGGTTCCCATAAGCAAGCTATTGGAAAATAGAATTAGGAGCTTTGTTACCTAAATTTCCTCTCCAAAATAATTCAGTTCAGCAAATATTTTTTGAGTTAACTATATGTTAGGCAGGTAACAGATATTAGGAATTCAGATATGAATATGTCATGACCCCTAAGATATGTATTAAATTAATTCTGTGGCCAATAGTTTAAGATACCTAGACTTTGAATTTTTTGTTTATCCTTTCTCTGGTTATCTTGCTTTCATAGCAGTAATATCTGTATATATGCAACGTTGTTGTTCAAAACTTGATTTTAAGTCTTTTTACAATAATTAAGGCTTGGCCATTACAAAATATCGCCGCTGTCTCCCCCTACTACCTTCCTGCCTCCTACGCATGGTCATCACCATAGCAACCTCTCTAATAAAACAGAGGGCTTTTCCAGATCTGCTTCACAAGGTCTACAGCTCCCCAGGTTGTGGGTGTATATTGCCATTTGGTATTGAATTCGAACAGGCCCAAACCTGAATGGCTCCAAACTAAGTCCATTTGCTTTTTTTTTTTTAGTGGCTGCACAGGTGTTTCATCTGATTCAAAAGCAGAGGACAGGAATTCAATGCCAGCATTTCTTGAGTAATATAATTACATGGGGCAGGTGGGAGATAAAGCAGGTTTTAAAACGATCTGTTGTGTTTAGCAAGGGAGTGTGGGAGGGGGTTATATAAATAAGGTAAGTGACGCAGTGTTGGCCCTGAAGGAGCTAACATGATTCCCTCTGCCTGGGACTATTCAACTCCTCACATAGGAAAAACGAGTATTTCTTCTTTCTAAATTTATTTATTACATAAAGTGTTCCTGATAAGTGATTCAGATATATACAGAAATACGTTAGAGGCATATTTAATACAAGAAGGAGATAGATATTCCTACTGACAGAGATTTTACCCTGGGGGCCTGATTAACACTGATGAAGGTTATAAGCATAGAGATACTGAGACTTCTTTTGTATTCTATGAGAAATATCTCCATAGCCTTCACATCTTCCCCGAACAATCTGGATTTAAAAATCAGAAAAATTTAAACAAGTTATTTCTGGAGCTGGGTTTTATCTTGTCGAAAGAGAAATCTTCTGTTGCTCATACAGTAACAGATAATGGTGAGCTTTAGATTACTTTGACATAATTTGTTAGTCTGAGATTCGGTGTGAATACGGAGGTTAAAATTCTGGATTTGAACATTCTAACTCACTGTCTCAGTTTCTCAAATTTTACTCTTTTCCAGACCAGATGTTTGATGGAAATATACTAAATGTGGTTAATTACCCAGGCCTTGTTTCATCTTACTTAACAATGACCTTTTCTTCTCTCACTTTGTTATCCAGTGTAGGATTTTCTAGCTTTCTCAGTTATTTAGGCTCACTAAAACCCTCATTTTTCATAAATTTGAATAGTTTAGTATACAGTCTATTCAACATCTTTTGTTTTCATGTGGGCATCAGATTTTTAATGGAATTATTTTTCTTATATAATCTTTGCTAAATGAGAATGGGCTTTACAACTCCTGGTTTTGAATCAGATGTAAGCAATTGCCTTTCACACCCACAACCCACATTGGCACTTAGGGATCACCCTCCTTTGTAGAACTCAATCAGATCATCTTTAGGGACCACTTAAATTTTTTTGGAGTTTGCCTGATGATAGTCTAGAAATCTTAAATCCAGTGAGTGTTAAATACTCTCTGGTTGTAATGAGTAAAAAATAAATTAAAAAAACCTAGGCCATGAGAGCAAGTCAGAAAGTGAAAGCTCAGGGAGTATGTTTATATTGAATTTATAAGACACTCAAAATACCTCAGAATCTTAGGTTAAATTGGAGATTTTTCATATCTCTAACTTCATCTTCCCTTAAAGACCTAAATAAAACCTGTTGAATTATTTAAAATATATGTTCCATGCAAATAAATTTCACCCTAAGAAACCCACATTTCTTCTTCTTCAAAAAAGAATTCTCTACTTTTTTTAACGAGTCACAGGTCAAATTGCATTTTCTGAACATTTACATGGAGAAACCAGCATTGAAAATTTAAAAAATCATAACAAAGATACCTGCGTTAAATGAAAATATTCAAAAGAATATTTGAATAGCCAAGTACCTAAAATTGAGGGTCAGGATTTTAATTTTCCTAATTTGTACACATGGATTATATTCCCCTCAAAAGAAGTTGGTGTCTGTTTAATATTTCAGACTTGTCTCTTCAAAAACAAACTCTTTCCTTCCCAAGTGTGCTTCTATTGTGAAATTATGCAGTGAATTCATGTTTCATTGTTCTCACTCTTTGGATGCAACAACAACAACAACAACAAAATAAGGAAGCTGGGGGGAATTCATGTGACCACTAGAAAATGGGATTATTGATAAATTATATGGGAAGTCAAATTACAATTAAGATCTTTAGTAAATTCACATTTGTGATCTAAAATATGGGAACTGATTCTGATATGTAGAGAAATTGACAAAATTCACTTCCCAAATGGAAAAGAAATCTTCTCTCCCTTCCCCAATCTGACCTCCACTGTCTCCGTTTTTGGAAATAGAAATAATATCAAAATATTGTGATCTCAGGTTAGCTTTTGTGTAATTGAAAATTATCAGCTTTCTGAATTCTATATATTTATAGTCTCAGTATCCTAAAGTCCTGAAGGCTGGGGTCACAGAGCAGAGATTAAAAAAAGAAGAAGAAGAAGAAAAAGAAATGTCTTTTACACCTGAGAAATGGGCATGGCAACAATTAACCATATTGATTTATCCAGCCATTACACAAGGATACATTTTTCTGGCTGTCAATTAACCAGGTTTTTTGCTTCTACTTTTGTTAAAATGGTCCTTGATCAAATCTCAAAGGACAGTCCTCCCACCAGAGGGCAGACAGTAAAAGGAAGTAAGGATGAAACACATCCATCCATTAATAGGACGGTGCTTAACAACTTTCATAATGGTGGGATTGAGGGAGATGTTTAAACTACTGGCAGTAATTTGAGATCACAAAATAATTACTATCCCCAGAGTGATTCTCAGATGTATTTTTACTCCTGAAATCCACAGCCCTCACATTTGCATTAGGTGTTATTGCTACTTTGTTTCTCTTTGTTAGTCACACAATAATATTCAGCCCAGTGTGGGTGAAATTTAAATTTGGCAAAACACCAAGAGCATAGCCTTGTTGTGTTCTCCGGGTAGAACTGGGTTCTTAATCTTTGTCAGTTTGAGATTCCTCGGTATTTATAATATGAAAATCTGGCACAGAATTGTTAAAAACTCACGAAATCCTGGTTTTTATTTGCTGGATCACCGTAGAAAATGCAGCTGAAATGTTAAGACAATACTGATTTTGGATCAGAATGATAAGAATTATTTTTCAGAATCCACAGATTAAAAAAAACTAAATGTGCTGGTGATAGGCTTTAAACACGATATTTGTAGTCTTATGTGTTTATAGAAATATACCCTGTCATTAGTGTTTTCAACAAGCTTGAAGCATGAGCAACTTATACATTTTTATTACAAAGAAATGGATTTTTATTTAATTTTAGAAAGACTTTTCTACATGGAAATATGGGCTAATGACATAATGATTCTATTTGCAATCTTGAGTTTCCATATGGAAAGATTTTTATAAAATTAAATAAAATTCAGTGTATAGTAGAATAGTAAATGACTAAATAAAATACCATAGGAGTGTCTGAGTGTCATAGTGTCTAGGATCCACCTTGAAGCTTAAGTCTACTTTAAAACACATTTAATAAAGGGATAATGGAAGTAATCTCAGAAATGTTTTATTTTTGCTAAGAAGACTATAAAAAAATGGATGTAAATTTCATTAATTGCTCATTGTTGGCTATAGACATTAGTCATTTTACATCTGAGTTATAATACATGTCTAATGTATGCAAAAGCAAATAGGTATTGATACATTTAGATCTAGGCTAAATCCTACCAATTTTTGAATTGCACCCAGTGATTTATAAATTAATAGAGTATGTTTATGGGCACATAATGTTCCCAATTTAATGGTGTAATTTCTGTTTTCATTCATTAACCCACTTGTTGATGAATCATATCATTCTCTTATAATCCAACTGCACTTCAACCCAAGCTAATTTTTAAGTTATTGAAGCAAATATGTGCCCTTTAAATCCTTAATGGTAAATTGCTTTGATAATTAGCGTATGAATAGAAATAAAAGCATAGGAAAGTCTGATTGACTAGTACACAATTAGGCGACTGATAGCTCAGGCATGAGGTACAGAAAATAGGTGGCTCATGGATTGACCATTGTCATGGTTTTCATAACAGAAACAGTAAACTGAATAATAAGAATGATAAAAATGAAAAAAAAATCTGTTTCCATGACCCAAGATTTTGTGGTATGTTGAGAAGGGACAGGAATCAATAAGATCAATGTGTAAGTATACACATTTCCATTTGAAAATTTAATGATTTGTGCAATAACTTTTAGTGACTGTTCTGTGTAAGCACTAGAATAGGTGCTAGGAGAACAAAAATAAGACAAAACATCTTCAAGGAGCTCATAGTCTATTAGGGAAGACAGATAGAAAAATAAAAGGAATAAAAAAAGAAAAAGGAAAGAAAGGGAAGAACCAGTGTGGACAGTAAATGGAAATGCCTAGAATATTGTCAGAACTTGGAGGAGAGGTTGCTAATTTAGAAATAGCATACCCTAAGAGTGGGCAAGGAAAAAAACCATAGAAGATGATACCAACCAGTGACAGAATCACTTACTGCCCAAAATCATTCTTCTATATCTTCGTTTGAGGGCACAGAATTTCAGATACACTATGATTGAAAAATTAGTACAGTTCAGTAATAAACTTGTCTTTGAACACACAGTAAGGTCTAGTACCAGGTCTTCTTGGGTAGCAGGGTGAAGATGGTTGGGCATGATGAAGGGAGAATTTCAAGCCAAACTCATGAGAACTTCCTGATTTCAAATGCCAATGCAAGTAGCTGATAACAAGTGAACTTAATGAAATCATTAAGCAAGCCCCCCCTCCAAATTAATAAAGAGGGATTGGGTTTCCAAGGAAAGGTTTTTATGAGTTTCCTTTTTTCTTTTTGTTCTGTATTTTTTCTCACATTAAGTCCCAGTATAAATACTGTGTGTATATATATATATATGTATTTGTATATAATGTCTGTGCATATTAAATGTATAGTACCTATCACGCCGTATATATGTAGACACAGTTTAAGTGATATTAGACTAATGTAAACAGAGATTAACAACAGTCCCTGCCATCAGTCATGTATTTACACAGAAATTCATACCTCCATTTTTACATCAGCCAACACAGACTTGCATGATACTGTTTTAACTTGGGGAACAAAGCATGTGAACTTTTCTTTAGGTTTTGTTTTCTTCTGTATCATTATTACAGTGATGATTCCATAATTCAGTTATCCCTGGGAGGGGTGGAGAGAAAAAAATTATACAATATATCTATCCATATATGCACATTCCTGTGTATATATATACATAGATATATACCTTGTATATATTTGAAAAACATTTTCTGTCATTTCACCTCATCTTGTGCCGCATGAATTTTTGGTGGTTCAATTTACTTTATTTTGTTTTGATTCACATTTAGTATTTTGATCATTATGGCTATGTGAAACTCATTGCTATATTTTATTGGTAATTATAATCATTTTTTAAATACCGAGAGATACATAGATATACAAAATAAACAAGGCAACAAAATCTTTTCTTGCCATCCTAATCTCTAATTTCTCCCCTTTCAGCATATCCCTCCAGTATTTATATTTATGCTCGAAACAAAACAAACCCCAATAATTCCAAGAAAGTTGTGTACAAAAGAATGAAATACTGTGTTTTCCTCTTCTTCCTCCTATATAGATATTATTTTTCCTTTTAATTTCCTTCCTTTTCCCCATATCTGCACAGGCCACTTGCCTTTCTTCTCCCCACCCCCACCCCATCCATATGATAATATAATTAACTGAAAGGAGGACAGATGAGCCAGCAAAGTAGGAAAGAAAGAAGGAAGGAAAGACAGATAGACATCCAGATACAACAGAGAAACACATTCCTGCCCACAAATTTCAGATGGCATAAAAAGAATTTTATTGCAGATGTAGAATATTTGTTGTATCTTTTATTTCTGGACCAGCCTAGGATCATTGTGTGGCATGCAGTGATAGTTTTGTAGCTAATCAACTAACCATGGCCTTCATCACCAATGCATGGCTGTAACAATGCCATCTCGTGTTTCATCCAAGTGACACATCCGGGCTAACCCAGCAAGTCCAGTTTATGAGTTGTGGGGGTAACTTTCTTTTGTAGTTATAATTTCATGGGTTCTCCTTTTTCCTATTATTTCCATTGGGTCACAGCAGCCCCCATGAGCTGCTCTCACATCTCTGTATGGTTTCGTTCTTGTGTTTGCTTCCCTTGGCCCAGCAGTCAAGCATGTGTCTCTTGTCTAGTACATCTGTCTTGCCATCTTGTCTCAGAGTCCATTGTCGTGCTGTTGTTCTGTGATTCTGTTCTCTGTTTGTAACACGTGGTTTGAAATGCTCTCCCTTTATTTCTCACTCCCCTCTTGTCTCTACTTTTAACCTCACCCCTACGGAACTTCACAAAGAAGCAAAACAAATTTGCAGTCGAAGTGTAAGGCTGATAACTGTGCTTTGCATCTGGAAGTCATAAGTTGTGCTTTTTACTGGCTAAGGGGGGCAAAACTTAGAGTGGGAAATCGCTAATGATAAGAGCCAAACCACCATGCGATCAACAACAGGAAACCCTTGTTGATTTTTTTTGGCATAATCAAATGGGCTTACTGTTAAAGAGATTTCACGTAAAGGCTGATTTCTGGAGAGTTTTTCTATTGATTATCAATCTTCTAGTTAAACCTTTTCTTCAGGAACAGATGAACAGAAAGGTTTTTCAGAAAATGCTAGTAAGAAAGGATCCTCATTTCCGCTCTATAGAACAGTGCCTGTTCCTGAATTGGTAAGGAATTTGTGAAAATCGGAATGTGTTTTATTATAAAATGCATTTATGTTTATGTATTTTAGCCTAAAATATAATATAAATGTGTTTGGCAAGACATTGGAGGAAAAAAAAAAAGAAAAAAGAAAAAAAAAAAGCTTTTTAACTCACTGGTTCTACCTCATGCATGTTTTGAGGTAAGAGTATCTGTTGATCTTTCAGAGTCAAATGATGTATATTTTATATTATTTTTTTAATTCATGGAAGCATTACCAAGCCAACACTTTGACTTAGACTAAATCCTTTCTTTTCTCTTTCTAAAGCACATGACATCCATAATAACTTTAGTTCTGAGAATGGAATCTGAATTTCTTGAGACAGAAGTGGAAAAAAGTGCCCAGTTAATTATTCGGGTGCTGGATAATACTTCTGATCCAGAAAATTTGTGGGATGATTGGAATGACTCGGTTTGTTTAATACGGATAGTATGAAGACGAATCTTTGTAACTTCACCTCCTTATTCATAAAGGTTGAGCAAGAGAATATAAAATAAATATGCAATGGGTTAATGGATTAAAGATTTTTAAAATAGTTCCAAGATTCTAAACGTCCATGGTTCTAATCTGGAAAAGAGAAAGCATTTTGAGGCAGATGGTTTTACGATGAGATGTCTCAGACATGTCAAGGTAGCTCTGTGCTGCTCTTTAGAGGAAGGGCAAAGCAAGAGAAGCTTAGTGGGCAATGTGGACGGAGAAGAACTTTTTTTAAAAAAGACAGGAAAGGAGAGAGGCAAAACAGAAGAGAATAAAGGGAGGTAAGGTGATAGGGACGAAGGAGAGGTATTCATGATGAACGAGGGAAAGCAACTGGCCCATAAATGTTAAAAACCAGCACACACACAACCCTGATGAGTAGTATTTTCTGTCGTGTAAAATATTGCCACATGCCTGAGTTCAAACAACAAGTATGACAACATGAAACTGAGAACTGGGAAGTACTGCTCATTAGTACGTGATTATGTAGTATTTTCACCATGCAGACACTACAGACATCATCACCTCGAGAGCACGGATAACAGTAAAATGTAGTGATATAACCAGGAAATAATGAGTTTTAGGTTTTTAATACCTTGTTTTTGTCATAACGTATTTGATTGCAATTTTATATGCTTTCGTTTATTTATTTATTTATTTATTTAATTTTATTTATTTGACAGAGAGAAATCACAACTAGACAGAGAGGCAGGCAGAGAAAGAGGAGGAAGCAGGCTCCTCGCGGAGCAGAGAGCCCGATGTGGGGCTCGATCCCAGGACCCTGGGATCATGACCTGAGCCAAAGGCAGAGGCTTTAACCCACTGAGCCACCCAGGCGCCCCTGTGCTTTCATTTTTGACGATGACTGTCGAACAACTGACTGGCAAAATTGCTGAAAATGTGCTCATAATCTAGCCATCAGGAGTTGACTCTAGGCACCCCCGGCTTAAGAACCATGCTGGGGGCAAAAAACCATGGGATTTATTTAATATTTTTTATAAGTTATTGTGAGTGAGAAACTGTGATGGCCATCTTACGGTTGAGAAAAGGAGAACTCAAAAACTCTGCTTTTACAAGATTGCATTATCTGCCCTAGTGGCAGGGGTTAGATTCAAACCCAAATCCATTTGAAAATGGACACATTTTATTTGTACTGCAGTGTGCGCAGAGGATCCAGATTAAACACTTATTAAAGCACTAAATTTTGGAGCTCTCATGGGCTCATTTGTGGAGCTTTCACTAATTCTGTTTCCTCAAAATAGAGTTGCCAAATACTCCTCCTTTAGTAACACTGAAGATGAATAAGATAGTTCCTGGGTTCACAAATTTTGCTGCTTGAGCTTCAGAAAGACATAATAGATGCATTTCTGAGCATGTAATTGTAGCCTCCAGCATGATTCCATTACTCACTTGTTATGTTTTTATAACTTTTAAAATATAATGAACTTTATTTAGTTATAGTTATTTGATGCATGTTAATTAACCAAGTACCCAGTGAAATATATCAATGTCCTTTACTTCCATATTTCCTCATAGAGTAAACTAGTGTACTAACACTTAAAACAGCATGAGAACCATTGTATTGCAGATAAATGACTGAAGCTTAAAAAAGTTATTTTCCTGTTAGATACTTAATCATTGCTTGGTAAAAGAGTTTGAGAGATCTGGAACTTAAAAAGGAAAAGTGTTCGATCTTATTAGCCCTTCAAATTTGATGAGAAAAATTCTGTGATTGGGTTTCCAATAGTGCAATATTTTACTTTGATTTGATGTCAGGGTTAGTTGCCCCTGTGGTCAACTTTCAGTGACATATAATACTGAATAGAGAGTCCCCTGAACTGATTTCTAGGCCTTCTCTTATAGGTTTGGCACTGCTTCTCTGTGTTCTTTCATTCGGTAAATATTCATTGAACACTTAATTATAGTCAGGGATAGTCTTAAGTATTTTATATTTTAAACTTCTTTAGTCCTCATAGAAGTCTTGTGAGGGGCTATGATTATCGTTTATATTTTAAAGATGAGTAAATTGAGGGACAGAGGAGCTAAGCAAATTGTCCAAGGCCACACAGCAAGGAAGCAGAAGAAATGGGATTTGAACCCAATCCAACTGGCCCTTAAGCCCGCACACTAGTCACTAGGCTATACTGTCTCTTATTCTATAGCACTTACTCCCCATTAACCCAGATATATAAAAGAGCTGGCTTCTTGCATAACAATGACAAAAAGTTTGTGTATTGAGTATATTAAGTGGTTGGGTAATACTTGTTAAGTGGATTAATTACTGTGTCTCTCAAAGGCTTCAAAAGCATTGCTTGATCGGGGCTATGAAATTGCTCAGTTATGATTGATCTAAATAAACAGCTTTGGTTGAAACAATTTACCCTGGTTTCCTGTGCGGTGGAATGGCTCCAATATTCAGGGCAAATGCCACCACTTACGCGAGGTTATCCCCTCTAGATTTCTCCTATGTAATAATTTGTGCACTGGGGCTGCTCTCTTGTGACTCATCAGCGGTCCTGTTTAGAACATCTGATCAGACAACAGCCCCTCTGAAGACAGAGGCTCTTAGAGTAAGATGCTGCATTCTTTATTTCTGAAATAATTATGTTCCTTGGAACACAGTGTTTTTGATGTTACAGATAATAGAAAGCAACAAAATAAGTGAACAAGGGCGGCAGAGGACATCTTTCTTAGTCCCTCATTTTTATTTTCTTACATTGTGATCTCAGACTATTTAAAAAAAAAAAAATCAAAATCAACAACAACAAACTTCCTCCCAAACCAAAAACCAAACTTTTTTGGGTCCTTAAATTTTCTTTGCAAGAAAAGGATCTTAAAAGGATTTATTAAGAACTAAAATTCACAATGAAAAAGAAAGCATCTTTTTAAAGCTGTGCTTGCTTTTATTAGAATCCTTCCAAGAAAACTAGAGCTCACCCAAGCATCTGAGTGTCTCATTACAAGCTATATTGGTCCTGACCAGTCCTGAAGCCAGATTTTCTAAACATTTTCTAAACCAGAAAATGTTACAGTTGCAAACGTGTGAGTCGTCGTCCTCCATTGCTCAGTAGTTGCACAGCCCTCTTAGCTCTGAAACACAGAGGCACCTTTCTCCTGAAAGATAATGACAGTTGGCAACATTGTATTGCCAAGTGTTCCAATTTGTCCCATCCGTCACTCAGAGCAAAGGTCAGGGAGACTTTTTTCTGTAAAGGAACAGAGAGGTAATATTTTAGATTTTGAGAGTCTTAGATGACCCATCGTAACGACTCAGCCCTGTTGTAACACAGAGGCAGCCGCAGACAGTATGTAAATGAACAAGCATGGGGATGTTTCAGTAAAACTTCATTTGCAAAAGCAGGTATCAAACTGGATTTGGCAGTCTGCTGATCCCTGATCTAAGGACATCTGATAGGCTTCTGATAGTCATATATATATGACTACAAATTCCTCACCTAAATATGTGTACATGAGTCCTTGTTCATTCTGTCACCAGTATTAACACACATTTGTTGAGTTCTCCATTAAGTTCCCAAGACCATGTGGGATATGATAGGACATTAAGAACTCACTATTTCTGGGCTACTTGGGTGGCTCAGTCAGTTAAGTGTCTGCCTTCAGGTCAGGTCATGATCCCAGGGTCCTGGGATGGGAGTCCCACATTGGACTCCTTGCTCAGCAGGGAGCCTGCTTATCCCTCTACTTCCCTTTTCCTCTGCCTGCTGCTCCCCCTGCTTGTGCCCTCTCTGACAAATAAATAAAATCTTAAAAAAAAAAACAACAACTCATTGTTTCCAACATGTCATTATCTCAGATTTGAAACAGAACAACAAGCAAACATTCACCACCAGGGTCATCTCCACCCCCGTGCACACTGCATTTCTTTCTAAAACTTTCATGCTTTGCCCTTTCTTTTGCAAATCTATCTCTTGGACTCCCTGTCTCAGCTGGGCACGGGCTGCCTTCTCCCTGCTCCCAGGCCTCTTTGGCAGTGGACTCCTTGAACTCTAGCCCACATGCTGTGTCACATCCCAGTAATTCTTCCCCAAACCTTGGCTGTGGGTTATTGAGCTGACAGATGTCTAAATGACCGAGACATGATATTTGCAACCTGCTGAGAACCTCTTCTTTCCCCATACTTTTTGATTTGTAGCTTTGTAAGTTTTGCGGAGCAAAGTGAGAAAAACGTTCTTGGTAACACTGGCACAGGAACTGAATGGGGCAGACAAAACTGAAGGGGCGCGATGTGTAGGATCCCTTCCTGCATTAAGGGCAGAAGCGGTTATTTATGGCTTGGCCCTCTGAGTGTCCGAGGTAAGGGATTATGCGGTGGGGCACAGAAAGGAGCTCTCCTTCTGTCCTGAGGAGAATCATGTCTTCTACCACCCGGCAGCAGATCAGGCAGGAACAGTCTATGAAAATACAGCCTCAAAGCCATATTTAGTATGACTGCAGAAATGGCATCTGTTACTTAAGGATTTTATTTTATGAATTAGTGCTTCGTCCTTTTAGCATCTTTAACATTAGAAATCGATGGAAAACAAACGTGAGAAAGCCTTGGATGAGTATCAGGTAGACTGTGAAGCCAGAACCTGATGTGTCCCAGCTCCAGGGGGGTGTAAGATTCACTTTGGGGAGGTGGGACGCTTAGTGAAGACATGAGGAGCTGTCTCCGTTGGCAAGGCACCCTGATGTGGTACTGTGAGTTCTGAGGTCCTCAACTGGCTTGGAAAGAAAGCAGAAAACAAAATGAAGGACAATGCGAGGAGACAAGAAAAAGGGAGCCCTTAAGAGAGGCTTTGGGGGCAGGAGGTGTTAAGGGTTAGCTTCTAAAACAATGTAATTTGAAATTAGTGTGTTAAGAAGCCTCTGGGATAAAGGGAACTATAGAAAACAGGAATAAAACAAGACTAAATTAAGGCCTATTGATAGACGACCTGATAGGAACGTAACAAAAGAAAGTTGATTTCTTTTTCCTTCATTATGCCTGCCGTAGTCTGATATTTTATGGTGCGGTGGATTGGTTGGTTTAGTTTTTTTTGTTTGCGTGCTTGTTTATTTCTTTTTTTTATTTCTGCTTATGCGTTAACAGGCTTTCCCTATAAAGCAAACAGGCAAACTCCGTCCCCAGGGGCCATTCGGGTAAAATGAAAATCTGGTAGACCAGATTTCACACAATCAGCCATAACAGGAACTGATAAACTGGAGAGAGTGTGCCCTCATTGAACAGCATTGAAATTAAATATATTTAAGATGTTAAAACAAAAGTAGACCCCAAGAAATTCAAACAAAATACAGCAATGACACACATAGTGTCTTTCATTCTATCTTTAAAAATTCCTTCAGATCTCACCCCTTCATAAAGTTTGAGGAGTGTGCTCTAAGAAGATTTCTGGTGAAGGTACCACTTGGCAACACTGAGTAACAAATTAAACCCAGCAATTCCTCTTCTAAACTCCCATAGCCTAAAGGTCTTTTCTGTATCTTTTTTTTTCTTTTATTATAATCTTGACGTTTATACAACTCTAGAGTATACACTTGAAGAACTTAAGAGTTCATTATAATTATTTGGTCTTAGGGGACAAAACGAAAATCCACACGGGTAAATTGATTTGCTAAGGGTCACTGAACTAGTGTTTGTTAGAGTTAGAACTAAATCCCAAGTGTCCTAAATCCATAACCCATGCCATTTTACTATGTAGCAAGTTAAAAAAAAAAAAAAGAAAAGAAAAAGCTCGGATTTTATTTTAAACTGAGATAGTATCCAACACAAAATACAGAGGATGTGTAAAAGGTTGGTTTTCTTCTTCTTACTGGCCATTGAGGGGTCAGATCTGTAACTCTCTATTGTACTGGCCACTAGGGGGAGCCAGCAAGAGGTTACAGACAAATGGCGGAGCAGTTAGTGGGGATTAGAAGTGGTTTATGGTAAAGGCTCAATCAGCATATGCTTTGGTAATGAGTTACTTGTTCCTGCTGTCACCTTCCTACACTGAAGACAGATGATTAACAAACTGGAACTATGGTTCCAAAGCTCAAATCTAAACCAGTAACAAGCCAAGCCAAAACTTACAGCGAAATAGGAAAAGTCAGAACAGTATATATAGAATTTCCACAAAGTTAAACTTATAGAATTGCCCTATATTCTGAGATTGCATCTTCTAGTTTTTGATGGTTAAATCAATGTCTTTCACAAAAATAATGTTTTGTCACAGTTTGTAGCATCTTTAATTAGCAAATTAGTGTTGGCAACTGGATTAGTCCTTCCCCACAGATTTTATTTTTTTACATTTTACTGATTTTTATAAAAACAAACAAACCAACATCCAGAAACCAGAAAATGAGATTTAAAGTATTCCCTATACTGGCACACTAGATTTAATAGATTTTGAAGATCAAAGACCAAAATCTAAAATTTTATTATGAACCAGATGACCTTAAGATCAAGCCCCAGGAAGTTTTCACTGAGGACCCATGAAGTTATTCTATGTGTAGGTCACTTTGCTATTAAATATTAAGATAGTTTTTGAATCCCAGCACAAAGATATAGATGAAAGGCACAAAATAGGAGATTCCCAAAAAATTCCAGAATGTTATGAGAAAGCCAAAATCAGTTTAGAACGTAAACAGACTTCAAGAAAAATGGAAATGCTTAAGGACTGGAATCTAACTTGAGATTTTTTTTTCCATCTGAACCCTCATAGCAGAGTAGAGAGAGCTATTTAGCCATGCTGAATTAATCCACATTTGAGCTAATGTGATCCCTCTTTGTGTCAAAAGAAAGTAAAAAACCTTAGCGCCAAGCCAAAAAAAGGATATGATCTGTACTAAAGGCAGTTACTGGCTTGTATCTATGGTTCTCATCTCCTCCTCCTTTTTCTCTCTTGGCTAATCTATACCAATAACCTCTTGCTTAGCAGAATCTATTATCTAAATAATGAAAATATTACACTTAATCTAGCCAGTGGGTGATTTTTATTTTGTTTTATTTTATTTTGTTTTATATTATTATTCATTCTTCAGAATTTCTATGTAGAGTATATGTTATCAGAAAATAAGGAGATTTTATATATATATATATATATATCCATATAGATATAGATATATGGCTATATTAGAAGACCAACAAGTAGAATCTTGAGAATATTTAGACATAAGAACTCTGCCAGACCAGTAATTTGAAAAAAAAAAAAAATAGTGAATTCCTGCTTTTCCCATGAGTTTGAGTTAAGTCGGTGGTGTAAGGCTCTGCAAGGAAGCTGCTGGAGGAACTCAAGAGGATGATGAGGGGGATAGGTAGGGCTCTGTAACACTGAGCGCACACCAGCTCCCTGAAGTCAGTCCTGTTCATCAGGTGACAAATGGCCCATGGATGTACCAGGTGGTCACATAGCAGCAAGAGGCATGAGGTAGCCCGTAAATGACCCATTACCAGGAATCTGTGCTCGGAAACCAGAAACACAGATGGGATGTGAAGTGGCCTTCAGCAGACACTTGGGAATCTGATTGATTTTATATCCCAGCCTTGAGGTGACGTGTGGTCTCCACTGCCTGACAACCCTCGGCTGTACATCTGCTTGTTGGAGGGAATACAGAGAGGAGAGGAGGCAGTTGCAAAGGAGTAATTAAAAACTTTGCATTCCTCTCTCTCTACCTCCCTCTTCTTCCTTCTCTCCCTTGATAGGATGTCCAGAAAATTAAACCAGCTGTAGATTAATTGAGACTCTCTGCCTTGTAGGGAACATCTGTCACCCCTGCTACAGAGATTGTAGGAACGAATTAAAACATTTGATTACCTTCAGTCCAAAAGAATGTTGTAGTCTCTTCAGTCATTAGTTTATCAGTTTTTCAGTGTTTCTTCTCTTCTTTCTCTTTTTCAAGTGCGGCTTATGACTACAGTCCTTCCCTGAAGCGGTGAGGTATTTCAGCAGATGTCGTTTCCCCTATCTCTACGCTTTCTCTTGTGTAAGGGGGAGAAAGCCCTCAACAAAAGCAATTTTAAAGACAGAAAAGGTCTCCATCATGAACATATTTTTAGAAACAGCTGGTAAAACAAATGGTTCAAATGTGAGGCCTGGAGCATAGCTATTCAAACAACAGGGTTGTTTAAAGATAAAAGCAACCACTCTTCAATACCCACATGAGGAGCGATTCCCACACTGAGGCTGAAGAGATAGGAGGGCTTGCTAAGACTTTCTGATTTCTGTTTTGTGTTCTGGGACAACTTCTTTCATTCTTTTGATGGTGTTAGTGTGTGACTATTAAAAGCTTCCGTCAATTGCTAAAATTATGAATATCATCATAGATAAAATGTTTGAATTTACGTGTAATGGATTTTTAAAATTTTCTTTTATGCTTCTGAGAACATCCCTTTTTGATAGCATCTACGGGTAGTCCAAAAGAACCAATTGGGAAGTCAATAATGTCATGATGCTATCACTGATCTTATAACCCAGGTTTAGAAAAAAAGGCAGTGCTACTAAAGGACAAACATTTGTATTTACAGCCATTAAAAAAAAAAATCTAATTTCACTTTCATTGGCCACATTCAGAGTCTGCTTTATGACCTTCCCTTGTCATGACTTCATTTGTTTACTGAATTGTTTGCTCTGGAGCCACTGCCAAATGCTATTACACAGCTTCCTTTATCACACCGATTGGTGAAATAATTCTTTATTATATTTTTTATGGTAGTTCCAGTTTTCAAATTGTTAATGGATTCTCTCTGGGTCTGGCATTGCATGAAGGCTGATTTGTTATCATTGAACTTGATAAATGAGTGTTCCCCTTATCCATTGCCATTCATGTTGACTTTTTCCTACATTTTGTTTGCTATGATTTTATTTTCATTTGGAAAATTGTCAAGCAGGGGTAGTTAGTTAATCAACACGTTGTTCTTTGTGAATTCTCACCCAGTGGAGAAAGGCTCCCTTTTAAAATCATGCGCAGAGAATGTTTAGTACCTCCCTCTCCCCACCACCCACCCATCCCATGAATGGGTCAGCACAATGCTGATGCCATAGATGGAACTAAGAAATTTGAAAAAGTGCTTCACTTATCTTTTTCATTAAATAAATATAGAAAAGTATCTTTTCTATAACCTAACACATCCCTAGCATGTCTCTGGTATTTTACCCCAAACTGACCTACTTGATGTGTGGTTTCAGTGTTATGTAGGGTAGTTTGGGACTGATTTTTTTTTTCCCCCTTCTATCGTACTGGTCTTGGAAAATGTGATCATAAATACTGACAACCCCGATTTTTTAAAATATATGTATCCTTATCTTTATACACTTGCAATAATGTATCAATTAATAACTTTCACGGATGGTTCTTTTTTTTTTAAAGATTTTATTTATTTATTTGACAGAGAGAGATCACAAGTAGGCAGAGGGGCAGGCAGAGAGAGAGAGAGGGAAGGAGGCTCCCTTCAGAGCAGAGAGCCGGACGTGGGACTCGATCCCAGGACCCTGAGATCATGACCTGAGCCGAAGGCAGCGACTTAAACCACTGAGCCACCCAGGCGCCCATGGATGGTTCTTTTGATGTGAAAATAACTCCATATTGGAATTAGAGACCCTCTAGCACTTGTCACACCAGAAATCTGACCATGAAGTCTGCATATGTTTGTGTTTTAATATCATCGTGACCACACATTGTATATATACAAAATTATATACACAGACTTATACTTACTTCCTTGGATTTTTTTTTTCAATGTTTGATTTTCAAATAATTTCATAGCTGTGACAGAGTAGGGGTGGTGGTTTAGGAGGCAGGGTGAGGGCAAACCTTCTCTGATGAATTGATATTAGAGCTTAATTATGTGGGGTAAGTGAACGTTAACTGGGGAAAGGAGAAGGAAGAAGCATTTGAGCTTGCAGGAAACGTCAGACATTAGGAAAAAGTCAGTCATCTCTGAGAGGGAGTCATTTGGGAACAGCAACTCTCTTAGAGGATTTTGCCTAAGGTATAAAAGAAAGAACCTTCACATAAATAGGCATTGGTGTCCTTTTACCTCTCCTGGTAAGCAGAGATGAGAGTGAATTTAGTGACTTTAGTGACCCTCCAGTGCCCCTTGGTGGAGAGCAAGCAGGCTTTGTGAAGAATGGACGTATAGTAAGTAAAATGATGTGGTCACCAGAGAAATGTAGACTCCGAAAAAAAAAAAAAAAAAAAAAAGCCAGACTGTCATTTTGGCACAGGAATAACTACCAATAAAGGAGAAGGTGACAGGAATATATGTCTGAGATAAGAAGCATCACCAAAGCCATCTCCCGGGTCTTAAAGTCTTAGTTGATACCTACCTTTCAGTGTAGGATGGTGCATTATTTCTTCAAACACATGCAACTTGGACGTGAGAGACTGAAGACTGCATGCAAATTCTAGGTGTTCTTTTTTTCTTTTAAGATTTTATTTATTTATTTGACAGAGAGAGAGATCACAAGTAGGCAGAGAGGCAGGCAGAGAGCGGGGGAAGCAGGCTTCCTGTTGAGCAGAGAGTCTGATGCGGGGGGCCCAATCCTAGGACCCTGAGATCATGACCTGAGCTGAAGGCAGAGGCTTAACCCACTGAGCCACCCAGGTGCCCCTAGGTGTTCTTACATCTTGCAAAGGCTCTGAGTGAATTTGTCACACAACAGTTTTTTAAGGAAAACAAAGATTGCCTCAAAGGACTGTGCTGGAGATGAGAATTGCTTATTGATGATGGTGGTGAGGAGATAGAGCCAAGTATCGACCTCCTTATAATTTACACAGTTCCGCATCTCCCCACTACCATCGTCACCATGGCAGCCATTATCGGTTAAGTCATTGAATATGTGATTTTAAAGTTACTGATCATTTCCCAGTATGATTAATGATTTTGAAGGAAATACTTTGTACATGCTTTTTTAATACTTGCCCCACCATAAAAATTTGCCTGTGCTTCTACAGTGGGGAATAAAAGAAAAATTCCTCATACTAAGATTTATCATAATAATGATGTTTTCTGTTTTGACATGGATTTTTATTATTATAATTAATAATAATTATTATTACTATCATAAGGAAATATTCTTTTTCCAAAAAGGAGGTAATAAGGGATCTATTCCAGAATGTCCAGAACAGGAATTTTCAAAGTCACATCTTAGATTGCTAACAACACTCCAGTACTGGGTAGGAACCAACTCTTCTTTCTGTCAATTGGGAAATAGCAGGTTTTCTTTGTGAATGTCATTGCCTGTGTGAGGCTCACCTTCTCCTTATAAAAAACCCATTCCTTTTGCTGCCTGTTGCACTTAATAAGGTTACTGCTGATTACTGTTTAGATTTTTCAGATGCGTTAAGTGACATAGCACATTTTATGGAGTCAGGAACCAGTAGCCACGAAGATCAATCATGGTGGTCTGAATCAATTATAAATGAATTATTTTCTTGCCCACACAGTGATCAATATCTGTGTTGCCACAAAAGCTTGCTTCTAGCCCCTGGAAGAAAAAAAAAAAAATATATATATATATACATATATAATATATACATATTACATATGTATATATATATATATTTAGTTCTATGGGCTAAGAGACTTTGCTGAAGTTTTCTTCACAGAGAGAGATTGCGAGTAAGCATCTTTTTCAGTAGAATAGAGCTGAGTTAGGGTAAAACATCATTTACCCACCCAGCCTACCGTGGCCACAGAACCCAATGACTTCTTTTTTTAAATGAAGGTGTCTGCATAGCCACAGCCCTGCTCTCTGTATTTCATTACAATGCATTGCTTCACTCAACACACTCAGAAAGAAGAAAATGTACTGGCAGCTTCAAATTCCGCCACTTCATCCAAGCCAGGCTTGTTTATCTGTCTGCAACACACTTGGGGCATTTGAAAGACAAGTGATGAGGTTCATTCATGCTGCAAAAATGTGTTGAGCATCATGGCTGCTTCCTTCACAATGACCTGGCATGGAAGGATGGAGAAGGCCATTGTTATCACACAAATGACTGTCGATTTGCCTCTTCTATGACTTGCCCAGGGAAGTTCTAGGGAACTTTTATGACTGTAGTATTTTAGCCGTAACTTTGTGAAACTCCTTAATAAGCTTGCAAAGGATAAGTGTGGAATCCAGAAATAGTTTGTTCTATTTCGGGGGGGGGAAGGGAGTGGTGTTACTTTATACTTAGGATCCTTTATCTAGCCATGGGGTTTGGATTCAGGCTCAAGAAGTGGGCTTGGGAGTCATGCTTCTTTGGCTCTAGATAATGAACAAAATGCTTTTCTCTGTCAGTCTGAGAATGGGGACACTTTTATTTCTGGAATTATCCTCAGTAAACCACAAAATGTAGGATAGAGAGCCAGAAAGAACAGCTTGACATGTGAATGTTTTCCTTCTGCAAGTACTCAACCAGAAAAGGAGGCTAGTGGCACTCAGAAGGAGGCCTTTTACAAAACCTGGAACTTAGAGACAGCCTATAGGCCTGGGGGTCCTCCCAGACCCTTGCCTTATGCCACTTGCCAGAACTAGGGGAAGGAATTCTTTTTTTCTTTTTTTTTTTTTTTTTAAGGTTTTATTTACTTATTTGAGGGAGAGAGACAGGGAGAAGCAGACTACTAGCTGAGCAGAAAGCCTGGCATGGGGCTCCATCCCAGGAGTCTGAGATCATGGCCTGAGCCATAGGCAGACACTTAACCTACTGAGCCACCCAGGAGCCCTGGAAAAGGAATTCTGGGTTTACTGTAATGGCACAGATCATCTCACGGTGGAGGAGAACTAGTCTTCGTGTCCTCTTCATATAAAAACTCTTATTTGCCAGAGTTGGGGTAAATATAGACCCAGGCAAAGTAACTGCTCCATTTTGTCTTAATGGACTAAAACTACCTTGGTCCCTTGCTTACCCCCTAACTCCTTCGCTCTGTAAAAGGAGACTTGCTCAGTTAACTACTCAGACAACTTTGTGAACCTTCTGTGTTGTTTGGCCCAAGGCATTGGTGATCGCTGTAAGCCCCCTATTTTTAGTGTTCTCCTCATTTCCTTCACACTGATGGATGAAATGGGAAGGAGGTTGAATAAGCTCACTTTATTTTTTTAGATGACACAAATATTAAATTGACAGATACACGCCTAGGAGGTTCTAGTCCATTTCAGGAAAGTGTTGATATGAGGTCTTTAAGGGTCAACAGTCCTATTAGAGAGCGGGAGACCACTGGGGAATCAGGAGGAAAAGAAAAATGAGGGAAATGTCTGTATTCAATAGGAAATTGGAGGTGCTGAGAGCATTTTAAGAGAAACACTTGCTTTTTGACCAGCTGTGTGTTTTTGTTCAAAGGGACAAGAAACTTAGTACTTTCTCTGAAGTGTAAGAGATGTACAGACCTATCTCCACAACTTTTTTTTTTCTCCTTTACATAATCTCACCATCCTGCAAGAGCTCTCGAGTACGTATTTTCACATGGGAACTGGTCATACAGGATGTTAATGCAGAACTGGGTCAGTCTGTGGAGTTTCACGCGTGCGGAGCTGGGAAGTGTCTCCTCTGGGTAGAAGGTGTATGGACTGCCCCGTGTGTTCCCTCTGTGCCTCCGGGAAGCTTGCGCAATCCTGAGAGCTGAGGATCTCTTCCTTAGATAACCAGGCTGCTGGGGACCTAGACATTGTGTCTGGCTTTATTTTTATGTTATCAAACATGGGGATTTTCTAGCTTCACTTAACACGTCTGGAGGACGAAGCTATTTCAGTCAGGCAGAGCTCCGCCACTCTTAGAAACACTGAGGATGGATTTCCTTGTTGGTACCTGTTACTCATGAGAGACGAAAAACCGATAATTTGGCTGCTGGCAAAATTCCACTGCAAGGGCTAATAGAGAGTTCTGGAAAGATGCCAACAGCAGCCAGATTGGGTGAAGTACTTAAACCACTCTTTAAGATCAGTTCTGCAGTTGGGAACTTGAAATCAGCCGCAGTTTCTATCCTACTCTTCTCTGTGTTTCTCACGTCTTCTGTCACTGCCCCCAAATGTTATCCCAAAGTGGATCCTCTCTCTGTGTGTCTCTTGCACATAGACATGCTTATGTGAAAATGTCACAGTACTTTAGAATTTAACACTTCCACAAGCGTTATCCCTTGCCTTATACAAATATTAATGATATGATATTACATACATTAGTGATATTCATGGCTCAGAAGAAACACTAAAGGAATCACAGTGTCGACCATCTCCTAAGTTGCACTGCAGACCATGGCAGGAGCGGAGAGCTGGGTATCACAGACACGGGCTGTGTTACTCAGTGTCTTCCTGACCTTGAGCCCATACCTTAAATTCTCTGCAATGTAGTTTCTTTCCCTTTAAACCAGTGCTTCTAAACTGAGGGCAATTTTGCCCCTGGGAGATATTTGGCAATGTCTGGGGACATTTTTGATGGTCACAACTGGGGAGACACTATTGGCATCTAGTGGGTAGAGGCCAGGGATACTGTTAAACCTTCTGAGTACACAGGACAGCACCCCTAAGAGAGAATTATCCAACCTAAAATGTCAATAATAATGAGGTTGAGATATCCAGCTTCAAGATATAAATAATGTCTACCCCATTCATCACAGGAATAGAATGGAGCTCAAATATATAAGAAAACATAAAGTGGTCTTCCATGCCTGATGTTAATACTATTTGGCACTGGGCATATAGACACTATAACGGAATCTAGAGAAGAGACCAGTTTTATTCTCCTGGATTAAAAGCCACAAATGAAACTATCAGATTAAAATATATTCAATACCTCCACTAAATCTTGTTCCATAATTGTGATTTTAAGCCAACTCTCTAAACATAGGAGAAATAAGGAAAAAATATGAATCTTAGAAGAAACCTACCATTCTGTGACTAATATAGATAAAGGAAATTGGAATCCATGCAACTAATAGACTTTTCTATTAGCATACAGTTATAACACATCTTTCCTAATAGAAGCGAGCTTAAAATAATAAGTTGTTTGGATCACATTAATTAACATTGAGCTCTATTAGATTTGCACCTGAGGTTGGGTTCATTTTACCAGTACTGATGAATATCAAACTTAACAATATCTAGCCACATTATATTAGAATAAAATATGTTTTACGTGGAAAGCAAATTTTAGACTAGACTTTTAATAATGATCTTTTATATTAACTCAGATAACTAGAGATAGTAAAAAAATGAATCAAATTTCAAGAAGCCAGACTACAACATCAGCTATAATAGTAATGAGAATTAATCCTTTTTGTAGCTTTTATTGTGCAGTGGCCTCATATGTATATATAACTCTGGAGTTTACAAGTCATTTTTACAGATAAATTGCTTCTTTCCTTATTTTTGCAATGCAGTCCTCTTAAAATTTTAGCTTGAGATCCAGGGACAAGATCTGAATTTCTTCACAGAATTTTATTTACATGAGTATTTTCATTGGGAAAGAGCATGAAATCTTTTATCAAAATTATAATAAGGTTTGTTATTAAAAAAAAATATTTGAGAGATCCCCTTAGGATAAAGACTCATCTTCTCCTAAATGCTCATTTTCACCAACGCCTCCTTAAATCAAACTGTATTTATTCAATAGCAATATATTAGCAGATCATCTCTAGAGGTACTAACTGATCAATAATTTTAAAATTCTTACTTGACACAGACACACTTTTTTTTTTAAATTTAAAGATGCAGATCGGAAGCTCCACCATATAGCTAAATTGAATAATTATGCAAATGCATCACAATATTATTTAATTGGACCTTTTAGAATAAAAATAACCCAGGTGTGCAAAACTCTTTGCAATCTGGAACAACCATTCTACATATATCTGCCAAGTCACAACATTTTGTATGTTAAAAGGCAGAAAAAAATGGCTCTGGCTGCCCTTGCAAGGAAATATACGTGAGAGAGCATGTAATTACAGTACATACAAATTCCCACGTTGTTTGTTATGGAATTCCCACTGTATAAGAACAACGATATAGATAGACTGGAACTCCAGAGAGTTGGTAGTTAAATAAACATAACTGTCCCACATCCACCAATAGTAGTCACAAATGCCATTAGTTCTTAAGAAACACAACAAAGGAAACACAGAAATCCAACATTTCTTACTACTTTTGAGATTTATCGTAACACTGGAAAAGCAAACTCCCATTACAGATGCTGACATTCCACCCAGAGCCCGTTCTCCTTATTTTCTCATATCTATCTCTAACACCTTTCTCTCATTTGATAAGAGATTTCCAAGTACAGCTCTTATAACTGCTAAATGAGTTACCTGCCGTAAGATGCCTCATCGGATTCTCCCGGAGGGCCCAGTTCTCTTAAACCTTTCCATTTCTTGAACCAGCAATTTAACTGAAGAGTATTTGCTCCTTAGCTTCTCAGCTAAAGACACAACATTTTCCATGAAATATCCCTGTTGAAAATATGTGTATTGCTCAAAATATAGCCAAGTGTCTATACTTCTTTATGTTCCAGTAAAGACTATAACATGCAACATAACATAAAAGAAGCTAAATATTTGGACAAGAGTGTTCCAAATTAATACTAAATAATTGAAAATTACAAAGTCAAAATCAAGAGCAGGAAAGTTTGCATTCATTCCCAGCCATAGTTCACCACGACTTGTAGTAGGCAGATTCAGAAACCCTTTATTTTTCTTTGGCATGTTTCTCTTTTCATACCCTGTCTTCTTCAGGGGACAAATAGAATCATGTTAGCTTTCCCCAAACACTGAGAATACTTTGTAGAATCCCTTTCAAAAGCAAGAATGGTTCCGTGCCTAGAGTGACAAAATAGGAAGCCAGGTCCTTCTTCAAAACCTGCCATATGCAATTGTCGCCCCATGGACCTTGAAAGCAAGGCTACAGAACTATTTCATTTTGAAATATTTTCCTATGCACCATAACTTGTTTCCTTTGAATGATATATAAGAGTAAATATTTATATTTTTCTAAGAATAGTTTTTTTTTAACTTTGAAAAAATTCAACATTTGGAGAATTGAATTTTGAATTTTTTTTTTTAGAATGTATTTGTTTATTTGTCAGAGAGAGTATAAATGGGGGCAGGGGCAGTAGGCAGAGAGAGAAGCAGGCTCCCTGCTCAAGGGAGCCCAACCTTGGGGTGGGGGCAAGGGGGGTTCGATTCCAGGATGTTGGAATCATGACCTGAGCCAAAGGTAGATGCTTAACCGACTGAGCCTCCCAGGTGTTCCTGAATTTTGATTTCTCCTTGCACATTCTTTAGGCCTCTGTTCCAGGATTTATGGTTACCTTTGCTCAGGGGGAGCCCCTTTTAGGCAGAGCCTTTGCTTCTAGGGGGTAGAAATATAATTTGTAGGATAAATTGAATAGCTACACACCAGATGATACAACTAACGGACTGAATGGAAGAAATTTATGGCAATTAATATAATTATTCAAATTGGAGCATGGCCCTTGCTCTAGGGTTCATATTTTTCTTTGTACACAACATAGATGGGGATTCAACGTAAGCATAGGTAATTAGAATTTCAACACTAAACCACATCCCTGCAAAGGGCAAGTGAGTTTTGTTGTTGATGATCATAATAGTAACACAAGAAATTGGATAGTGATGGCAGGGGAACATCACCCTATCAGACTTGGCCACTGTTAGGAGGATGCATTTCAAATCCTGCCGTGCATGGAACAGCCTCACTTCTTTTTGGATGGTTATTTAAAACTACGTAGTAAATTTCAATCAGAACTCAGTACTCCGCAATTGATTTCTAAGTTCTCACAATTCTGCGTTATGGGGTAGAATGCTTCCTAGTAAGATCTTTCTAATATTGTGAACAAGTACAGTTATTCTTTTCAGTGGCGTTCAACTGGGTGCTATGGATGGTTCAAAGAATTTGGACTGAAGTGGTTCTGTGTGCTGAAAGAAACCCCCTGGTAAACGGTGAAGAGGCTACACAGAATCCATGGTTCTTGCTTTAATAGCCCATGCATGGCCCACTTTGCCTTCCCAGTGTTTGCTCTCTTGGAGCAACCAGTTCCATGTTTAAGACCAGACAGTCAGGCCTGAGAGTCTCCACATTGAAAATCTTGCCAGTTAACATTGGATACACTTCTAGGTTGTTAAAACCAAGAGCCCTTCTTCAGCTAGGAAATGGTACATTTTTATTGTTAAGCCTGGCTTGTGAGAAAGTTCCACCCACTGTTCTGGACAAGAGAGAAAACTAGCCCCAAATACAGAAAGCTATGTGTGGTTCTGCCTAATTATGCTTCCTAAAATCTATGTAGCACCATTATAAGCTACCCAACAGAGGAAGAGCTGCTTAGAGCTGCTTAGAGCTTTAGAATACAGGTAGAGAATTATTGCCTTGCAGTCTCAAAATTCCTCAGGTTGAGAGCTCCAGAAAACGTCATATATCTGAACATTAGCACAGTACAAAAGAGAGATGGAGAGTTTTCCAAAGCAATAAAGGTCCGTTGTGCCCAACACTTTTTCCTAAAAGCTGGAGTTGCTTGATTGTAAATTTGTCAGGGTTTATGTAGCAGTTTAAAAAAAAAAAAAAATCCCTGACCCATTAGTTCCTGTGTTGTCTCTTTTGGCCTATTGTTCTTGTGCTGATTTCAGCAGTGGGCCCCTTCCAGTGGCTGTTCTGCCCAGGGGGCATCAGCTTTCAAACCTTAATCCTTAAATTACATGCCTCCCTCTGTCTTTGTTCCATGTCCCATGTATCCAAGATAATACTCTTAGCATCCTATCCTAGGATATTGTCTTCTCACTGCAAGAAACACAAATTATTTCCCCTTTCTAGGACCCACTAAGAAAGGAGTGTTGTAAAGTGGTTACGTAATTGACTTTTTATTCTTAAGAGAAAAGGCAAGGCAAGACGTGTGCTTCCATTATGTAAGGATGTAGTGTTAAGGGAGTGGTAACCACAGTCAATTAAAAATGTTTGTGAAATGATCTTACTCACTTTGGAGCAGTTTTGAGCTCTATTAGCAGTAACACTTCACTTCCTTAAGTCATAGGTTCTCTCCAAACATCATCTTATCCAGTCCTTACATTTTACAGGCAGTAATTCTCTGGGGCACAAAAAATGTAAGTCATTGGAAGTCAGAAAATCAGTAAGTAAGAGTGCCTCCACACTTTGCTCCCTGGTGTTGTATCTCCCCTAGGAAGGTCAAGAGAGCTTACTTTCTCGAAGTTTGCTTGTTAGTAGGATGTATAACCAGGGATGGAGAAAGACCCAGCAGCATCGGAGTTTACTCATCTTCCTCGTTTCTCTGGAAGCATATTAGATGGCTCTTCCCATCTTTTTCCCTCCCGTGGCTTTATTCTCTGGGCCACGATTAGTGAATACCATTGCTTTACAAAGTTATTTTTTTCACCACTAATAGTTCCTTGATGTCACTTTCTGTAAAAGTATCACACCTGAGTTATTCTCTAGAGACTTTTGCATAGTTAAGTCCTTGCTTTTAGATTCTTTTTTTTTTTTTAAGAAAAATCCTACGGACTGTGGGTTAATCAAAGTTCTTCAAATATGAAGGCTCTTTAGAAGCTAAAATGCACATTCTCTAGCACTTAAGCTCTGCATGCAGTATCTTTGTGTCTTGATTTATACCCATTAGCCAGATCTGCAGGGTACATTGGGAAATGCCTTTGTATTTTGCAGTAATTATTTAGTGGGTATTTATCATGTGCTATGGCCACATTGCTGTGACTCCTCGTTCACTGTCTTTACCCATCTGGTCAACACTGCCCACAAACTTAAAGAGCAGTGACCAAGGACAATCGTCTGCTGTGTGTTCCTGTCCTGTCCAAATCTTGGCTGTCTGCAATAAGACTGAAAAGAAGAAAACCCAGGACTGATTCAGAGTACTTACAAATGCTATTCAGAAAGGTAATCTCATCCGGTTCTTGCATATGGCTTTGCAGGTCTTGCATTGCTTGACTCTAGAAGATATTATTTACATAGACTGTGAGAGGAACCCCATCCCCTAGAGCTGTACAAAAAAAAAAAAAAAAAAAAAAAAATGAGTCCTAATGTTTAAGCAGACAGATGGGTGCATCAAAACAGTAGGTTCTCTTGTTTTTTGTTGAATATTTTCAAGGAAACAAGACACCGCCCTCATCTGCAAGGAAAATTTGGGAAGAGCCAAAACACAGATAAAAACAGAACTGGTATAAGGACGAAATGACTTCTTTAAGTTGTTATGATACTGCTCCAGTCCTAGTCCTTAAGCCACTGTGTATTTCCATTGCCTTGTGCCTTGCCTACTTGCCCTTTAGAGTAGGAGAGAGTAGGAGACATGCCACTACCAAAAACTCTGCTTAATCATCTAAGATAACCCAGATTTTTCTAGTTAGTTGTTTATAAGGGCTAATGATATTTTGTACTAAATAATATATAGTAAAAAAAAAAATCAACTTTATTGTTTTCAGCAAGAGGGACCCACATGAGGCCAGCCTTAAGCCATGTGATTTTGTAAAGACCATACTTGGTACTTACTGAGTTTTAAGTTTCAACTTATGATACTATCCATCCATCTGAAAAAAAAACAAATACGACATTTTAGCAAGTGGCATTGGGGGAAACATTACTATAGATTAATACTATGAAACAGGAGTGAAATTAAGGAGCAAATGTTCTAATGGAGTCACTGCCTGTGAGCCCATTAAACTTCTGCGTAAAGACAGGGACCGTGAGTGGGTTTCAGGGTTTTGGCATGCTGACTTTCTTAATTAAATGTGGTACAACTGCTAAAAGTAAACCCTTTCGTGTTTCTCAGACCTTTTAAGATACCTCATGTTGTCATCCCATGTAGTGTGAAAACTTAAAAATCAAGGAACATATCCCTCCAAGACAGCACAAGCAAAATAGATCATGATGTTTACTAATACCATGAAGAAAGAGTACGGAAGCCAACATTGCAAAAAGGTGACCTCAGCTATTAAAAGTTATTAAAAGTGATCAGGTGGTCACTGGTACTGCTATTTCCAGAACTGCTTATCAGGCTTTCTCTCTCTGTAACCCTCCTGTGAAGCCAGGCTGGTGTCTTACCCTCGTCCTGACACCACGGTGCTGTGATAGACATGGTAGGCCCTGTGGTTCTCAAAGGACACAGCAGGAAGCCAGTTCTGGTGTCTTCTGGTCTGCCTGGGGGTGTGCTAGTAACATCCGTGCCTATTCACTGAGTACAGAGAAAGCCATTTTTATTCATACTCTAGAATGATTAGTGGAGGCTTCTGGTTTGAGGTTAAAATGGAGAAGAAAATAATAGGGTATGAAAAAAGAACAATGTGATGATCTTCCCCAACAATTGACTTATGGTGCTTTAAGAAAAATTTCTATAGCGTCAATGACGGATTAGGATATCGTATGAAAGAAAATGATGTGGGGCAGAGATATTCAGAGAGCACTTACACTTTAACAAATCAGGCAAATAATGAAGGAATCAAATCATTTAGACTACTTTTTGATAGGTACTTATTAGGTAACTGACATATCTGCTGTGCTACTCATAGAACATCCAGAGCATTTATTGTGGGGGTCTACAGTCCATGTAGTAGAAACTGTTAGGGAGCTTTTGATGTGCCAATGAGATCGTTTACTACTCTTTTAACATTTCTGGAAATACATGTATATGTTTGTATTTGTTTTAAAGATTTTATTTATTTGAGCAAGAGAATGAGAGAGGGGGAAAGAGAGAGAGCATGAGAGGGGTAAGAGTCAGAGGGAGAAGCAGACTCCCCGCTGAGCAGGGAGCCCAATGTGGGACTTGATCCTGGGACTCCAGGATCATGACCTGAGCTAAATGCAGTTGCTTAATCAACTGAGCTACCCAGGTGCCCCTCTGTGTATCTATTTTTAAAAATGCTTGTATATGGAATGTCTCCTTTGATTGATTCAATATCCAGTGAAGTTTATCTTCATTTTATAAATAAGAGTTTATGCTTACTCAAGGTCACAGGGGGAGGATCGCAGCTGGCACTTAGTTCAGGTTTTTGCACTAAAGTTCAACCTGATTTTGCATAAAAACCCTTTGGGGAACAAATGCAGATATCCAGACCTGCCTGTCATCCCATCCCCACTGGCCCCAATAAAGTGATTTAGTAGGCCTGGCTTAAATGACCTGACATTGTGAAAAAAATAGATCAAACAAATGAACAAACAAAACCCAAAATCAACAACAAAAAGAAACCCTCATAGCCCCTCTGAATACCTCATTGTGCAATAATAATTTCAAAGTCATAAGAGCTTGAAATAAATCTGTAGAGATCCTAGGATCTCCTGTAGAAGTTGTTTTTGTGCCTAAAGAGTAGCTTGTTTGTAATTTTCCATGCTCACTGAGAACCAAATATTAACATTCTATTTCAGGATTGCATTGTTGTTTAATGTAAAAACATGTAAGATTGGGTCCATTCATGACTTTTCAACTTTCTAGGTATAAAACTTTGGGCAAATTAACTTCTTTCAGCCCAAGTTTACTGACAGGTAAGATATAATTGTACTGATTCACTGAAATAAAATACATCAAGCATTCAAAATGATGTCTGGCCCAGAATAAGTTCTCAATAATACTTTAGAACATCTCCCTCCAGAACTAGGTTTCTCGTTAATTAGTGTTTTAACTATATGATTACAATTCATATTTTCTTTCCCTTTCCTCATACTTTCAAGGAGATCACTATGGTCATCATTTGATTATATGCATTTGTCCTTAAGCATCTCTCTTTACTAATCTACTGGCTCATATGCATTGAGTTTTTGGAATGACTAGGGAATTTCTTGTAGCTCCTTCTAATCTATAGCAGTTTCATTTACCAAAAAAAACTAGGAATAATCTCATGATATGTGTCATCCATGCAGACATCTCTGCAGTCTTCTGCTCCTCAAGGCTCAGGTCAGACGCAGTCAAAGCATGTAGTCATAGTACAGCATCTTGACGTCAAGTGCATGAGTCTTAGGCCAGTTTTTCATCTTGTTTGCATAGTATTAGTTCCCATTGATTATGAAAATGCCTTAGTGGTAAGGATTTATGAGCACTGTATGTTCCTTGCAATGAAAATAGATTTTAGGGAAAAGAGGGTGTTTTCAAGATACAGTGAGTTATAGTGTCATGTGTTTTCAAGTTCAGCTTTCTCATGAACAACTTATATGCTTTAAGGGGCCTGTGGAGAGGAAGTAATAGGTTGGGAGGCCCAGCTGCTACCACCCAAAGAAACTCTAGAACAACAACAAAAAAAAACCCCAGAATTCTGGTCATATGGGCACCTGGGTGGTGCAGTCAGTTAAGCATCCGACTGTTGGTTTCAGCTAAGGTCATGATCTTGTGTTCATGGCATTGGATTCCACATCAGTTTCATGCTTGGTGTGTGTCTGCTTGAGATTCTCTCCCCCTCCCTCAAATAAAAATCCTTAAAAAAAAGAATTCTGATCATAATGATAGAGTAGATGAGCTTTTGTGGACAACAGAAGCAAAACAAACCTTCTTGAATAATTTATTACCTTATAAAGACAGTCACAAAGTGTCAGGGTACCAGTTTAGGAGAAAGGTCGCAGTGCTGCCAGATTCTGCTATCAGTGGCTGCAGCGCCACAGGAGGCAAAGATAACCAAGTACATTTTTACTATGCTGGTCACCATCCTTCCTGCTGATAATTTGTTTGGCTCCTTCCTTGCTATTGCCTAAAGACAAGCATCAACGTTTGGCAGCTCTAGGTCTGAATATTCCATTTATTTTATCTTTAGCTTTCACAACTGCAAAGCAAAGCCCAAGTTTTTAATAAACATCCCAGGACTGGTTTATGAAAGGGAGAAGGAGTTAGATAGTGATGTATTTTTTCAGAAGGCTTTTTCAGCCAGCCGTGGCTGAGAAGGTCCAATTTGCACTGGAACTGCTGACTAGAACTCAAGGAAATCCCATCTGGTTTGGAGAAGAGTAAAAGAAAACAAAACAGAATAGAGAATGCAATGCCTCGTTAGTTTATGAAACATTTACTCCGTGCCTGCACTCAGGAATGATGTCACTGAGTGAAATCATTCAGCAGTGATTTCTTGTGCTCTTACTATATGTCCAGCTCTGCTCTAAGTATAGTGGAGAACAAGACAAAGTCTCTGTTCTCGTAGAGCTTACCTACCAATGAGGGAGGGCTAAACATAAATGAATGGGCAAGAGTCTGCTATGGAGAGAATCAAGATCAGTTAGGGAGCAGTTTGCTACTTTACTAGGGGCTGCTTTTAGAGGCCTCTCTGAAGAATAAAATTAGAGGAGAGACACAAATCAGTGGAGGCAAAGAGCAAGGAAAAGAGTCTTCCTGCAGGAAAAGCTAGAGAAGCATAGCCAGAGGCTGAGACATCCTGGGTCAGAGGAGCTGTGAGAGATCAGTAGATGAGACGGGAGTGATGACAGGCGGCCAGCTGATCACAGGGCATTTTAACTGTGGGTCAGGGTACAGAGTTTGGGTTTGGGGAAAACTTTTTTTTTTTAAGATTTTTTTAAAAGATTTTATTTATTTATTTGACAGAGAGAGATAGATCACAAGTAGGCAGAGAGACAGGGGGAAGCAAGCTCCCCACTGAGTAGAGAGCCCGATGTGGGGCTTGATCTCAGGACCCTGAGATCATGACCCAAGCCGAAGGCAGAGACTCAACCCACTGAGCCACCCAGATGCCCCTAAAAGATTTTTTTTCTTTATTTGACAGAGTCACAAGTAGGCAGAGAGGCAGACAGAAGAGAGAGAGAGAGAGGAGGAAGCAGGCTTCCTGCTGAGCAGAGGGCCCGATTTGGGGCTCAATCCCAGGACCCTGAGATCGTGACCTGAGCCAAAGGCAGAGGCTTTAACCCACTGAGCCTCCCAGGCTCCCCTGGGGAAACCTTTAAGGATCTTAAGCAAGAAACTGACTTGATCTGATTTATATTGTATACATTTTTTTTTTTTTTAATGAGAAGTGGGAGGGTAGGAGGGAGAAGCAGACTCCCTGCTGAGCAGGGAGCCCTATATGGGACTCGATCCCAGGACTCCAGGATCATGACCGGAGCCGAAGGCAGTTGCTTAACCAACTGAGCCACCCAGGCATCCCTATATTGTATACTTTTGAAAGAGCACTTCGGCTCATTATGGAGAATGGGTTTGAGGGAGTGAATAGTGAAGGTGGGAAGAATCAGGATGGTTTCAAGGAATCAAGGTAGCAAGGAATCAGGGTGGTTTATGCTAGGACCTGGATAATGGCATTGAGAAAAGTAGACATGTGAGGAATTTGTTGTCAGAGTAGAGTCAGTGAAACTTCCTGGAACACTGGATATGTGGAGGTGAGTTGGGGTAGGGGCCTAAGTAGATGACTAGTTAAGGGTTTGTACATCTGAGTCAGACCAAAGAGATGGGAAATCCTTGGGGAGATACAAGTTTAGGAGGCAAATGAAATCCAGAGTTATGTTCCAACCTTTTTTGATTTGAGAAGCCTCTTAGATATCAAAGTTGAAAGGTTGAGTGGGCAGTTGGAGATGGGGGACTGGAATTCTGAGTGGGTGGTGAATTGGAAATCATCATCCTATAGATGGTAGGCATGTGTAGCCAAGGGGCTAGATGGGATCACTCAAAATATTAAGGCAGGGGCCAGCCTGGAGTGAGAGACAGAGAGAGAAAGGAGGAAGGAAGGAGGGATCTCAGGCTATTCCAGCTACTGGAACAAAATATTTCAGACAAAGATTCCATTTTTCTCACTGGCACACAGGTGACTTTTTATGTTGATATAAAATAAATATTTTATATTACCGTTTTGGATTTTAATAGTATTAGAAGGGCATAATCATTTGCAAATAATGAGCTATTGCTAATGTTACCTCTGAAAGTCTACCTGGAGGCAAGGCGAAGAGCCGGGGAGCAGTTGCTAAGTTCATGGCTTTGAGCCCTCTTTATACTGGTCTTTCACGTTGTTTCATTTCATGAATATATTCCCTCCTGATTAAAGAAACTAGCGCCAGCAAGGAGAGCTTTTTTGAATCCCACCCACTTCACAACGCAGAGCTCTAAGTGTTGCAAGCTGTTCTGTTTTTGTAGTTTAATTCAGCACATATGCAATGAAGACCTATGGTGTGTCCTGCTCTATGCTAGACAGATTAAAACACACAAAATAAGCATACAGATTCAGCTTGTGAATCAGGGAACTTTTAATATCCTAAGGGAAGAAAGGCTTACTTGCACTAATACCTGGTGAACATTAAAACAAAGTGAAAAGAATAGTAGTTCCTGAAAATTTCTTAATGGAGTTTTCCTTTTGGGTATCTTGCTGTATTAACTCATTTGGCAGGAAGGAGCTAAAATATTACCTGGACCCTTGGTTCCCTCCTGTCCTCATCTTACCGCACAGTTCTGATGTCTATTGAGATGTGTGTTTCCAAGGGGTTGGAGTGAAGAGCAAGTGACTTGACTCAAGTCACGTGGTTTGCTAGAGGACAAGAACTCACCTCCAGGTCTGTCCACCTGCCGCTAAATAAATAGGTTCTTATGGAAATGATTCTAAATAAGAGCTCTTCAGAGTACAGCTCGAACCCACATGAAGGGTGAAATAAAGTAATTATGAAGTTATATACAGAAATAATAAAAATTCACTGTTAAAAGATGAACTAAGCAAGCTTTAGAAACTTACTAGCCTTATTGGAGGCGTAGGGACAGGGCTTCAGAAGAAGTTGTAATAAGAGGTATTTGGGTTAGGGTTTTGGATTGAGGCTCTTTGTTTGATGATAAAGCAGACTCCAGGGATCAGACTTGGAAAAGCACTGACCTCAGCTGTCTGGGACTCAGCCTCCTCTGTTGAATATGAAACCCTAATTTTGCAGCGGATGCTATGGCATTGGCTTTGAAAACAATAGTAACATCTAGAAAGCCCTTTAGAATTTATAAACACTTTCACATTTGAATTCTCATTAGTCCTCTAAACATATCCTGTGAGTGGGTTAATTAGCAGACATCATAATCTCCATTATTACAGGCGAGGACACTGACTTAGGGAGGTTAACAGACTTGTTCAGTTTCTTAAGAGGCTAGTATAGGGGGCACTACATCCAACCCTGGACCTTAGGTCTCCTGATCCTAAAATCTTTATCCTATATACTCTATCCCATATTCTAGGCACAACGCAAGCCATGGTGGTGATGCATGATTTTAATGCCTTTATGGACGTTCTAGCCTAGTTGGCGGGGCGGGGGGGTTAGGGGGTGGGAGGGTAAAAATTGCAATTAAACATATTAACCGATTTGCTCATTCATTAGTTCAGTCCAGAAATGTTTGGTTACTAATATTCTAGTTGGTAGGCAAATAAAGATTCCATGTGTGCACTAAAGTCCTTAGAGTCAAGTTGAGGCTAAGAAGAAAGCAAATGGAGTGCAACGGAGTGTCGGGAGTCAGCAAGAATCTCTGCAGGGCACAGCAGGTTCACAAACAAAAATGGAGAGGGTGGGAGAGAATTAAGGCTCAAGTAGAGGATTATGTGAATGTAGGGAAAGAAGTCATTAAGGTCCTTCCACAATAAATGTTTTATCTTACTAGTTTTAAAATGTAATGCTATCCACTATAATGTTGTAATGTTATATCCGCTCTCATCCACTTAAGTATAAAAAGTTACTCTAAACTGGGCAAGCAGATCATTAATCCAGAAACCCAGTTCTGAATATTGGACTTGATGGTGTCCTGGACTCTCTTGTCCATCTTGGAAGCTTAATTTATCTCTATCCCTATCTCTTAATTTTTCTGTCTCTCCCTATCTACTCTAATGATGTGTAGAAACTGAGTTTGGGAATTGACAGTACATGAACTTTTTACTTGGGGCATTTTTGTTCACCATTAAAAAAAAATGTTAAACTTTTTATTTAGAAACCAATACCGTATTTCAGTGAAGCAGGTTTCTTCACGCCTTCTCTGAGCATTCCTTAGGTCTGAGGAAGAGCTTGTGAGAAGTCAAGAGTATATGCAGGGATCATTTTGTAACATAGATGACAGCCTTTCCCATATTCCTGGATTCTGTATCCATTTTAGAGCCTCCATTTTTATTCTGGGCCAAACCGTGATTCAGAACTGAGCCATTGATTATCCTGGAAGAATCCCTCCCTTCTTCCCACGGACACATAGAATAGCAATCAGTGAAATGTTTTTGTATCTGCCATAGGAGGGACAGAGAGGAGATCTACTCCATAGATTTAACACAAAAACCTTGAAAATCCTCAGTAGGTATTGGTTCTCCAGACTTTTCTCTTACCCACCCTACCTGGAATGGTTTAACTCTTTTCCTGGAATTTCAACGACTCCCATGAAGGTTGCCGCCTCTTCCTGTCTCTCTCCACTATTTTCCCTAGAAATTTAAAATGTTTGCGGTTATGCAAAGTAGTTCATTCAGGTGTTCTTCTTGGGCCTCACCTGTACACACAGAAAACAATGTCCTTTCGCAAGTAGGATCCACTCTCCCAAAGAGGCAGGTCTGTGGCTTGAGTTACATCAGTGTGTCTTTGGAGGGTGTCAAGCACAACTCCAAGCAGTTAAGAAACTTGTCTTTGAAACAAGCACACTCCTCAAGATGAATTCTGACCAGTGGAATTCCATCTTACTGCATTTGATGGTTTTAAAAGTCTTACCTTACATTTAGACAGGGTTATTTGGACACAGTGGGATTAAAAAAAAAAGTTGCATCAAAATATGCTATTTCAGGTCAAATTATTGTATTATTTATTCTCAATGGCAGGCATAATTGTAAATCGTTCTACACATCCAGCAAGTAGAGACATAGGTAACAGAACTGTGTAGTTACTGATGATAAAACCTAACACAGCTGATGAAAGAAGAAAATAAAGCTGGGACATGATTTAGAACTACTAGAATACTACTTTGTATCTTACATTAGAGATCAGACAAACTTGTGTAAGTAACTATGGCTGACATATTATAAAAGTATCTATGCACTATAGTTTGTGTTGGCTTCAGTGAAACTATGGCTTCCATGGGTTTAAAAAAATACTGATTTTATTTGCAAAGTGACAACCATAAATTTTGCTATGTTTGATTGTTTCAACCAGTGATTTCTGGAATGTAAGTGATGTGTCATACTTGCGTGAATTTTAAAACAGGCTATTTTGAAATAGGTAAATTACTCAGTAAAAAACTAGGACACCCAAATTGATGGGTCTCCTCAAAATACCCTCTTAACACCTCTTATTATCCAGGACTATGTATATATTGGAAGTATCTTATTCTTTAAATCTCATACTTAGGCCAGTTATGTTTCCTACTTTAAAAAATTACCTATGGGGGAAAAAAATAGCCCATTTGAGTATTATCAAAACTTTGTTCTGCAGAAATCATTTGATGTCTTATGGGGCCATTTGAGTATTTTAGGGTCTTCTCATACCATAAAATTCAATGTTAAAAGTATAATTATTAAAAAAAAAAAAAAACCAGTGGCAACAAGGGTTTTTCTTTTCCTATATGAATGGGATTTTTTCCCCTCCTTCTAAAACCTCCCAGCTGCCCTTTGTGAAGTTCCTACAATAATGATTAACATTATTAAACCAGAGACTAAAAATCTTGGTACGGATGGACCCATGGGGGACACGTTACTATAATTATTTTAAGATAAAATAATAAAAGGGGCGTCCCAGAGGGGGCCAACGTCTGACTCATCCTCACAATTCATTCCTTTTTGTCAAAGTCACCCAGAAAAGTTCTTAGGAGTGACTAGGATTGTGTCAGAACCAGGTGCTCTCAAGTGTCTTACCTTTGTGGTTTGCCTGCCTGGGTTTCCGAGTCCTTGGTTGGACATTAATGTTCCCACAGGGATATAATATTGAATATAACTCTCGAGATTTCTTCCAGTAGAGGCTGAGGCCATTTCTAAACACACACACACACACACACACACACACACACACACACACACACTCACTCCCCCTTTTCCCCTAGCCACTCACTCTCCTCCTCTCCCTCTCTCTTTTCCATTTTTCTCTATATAGATTGGATGGAACATTTGTTTCCCACATGATCTCTAGAAGACTGGTATAGTTCCCCCCAGTGGACTTGGAGTACACCATGCTCATTTCCTGACTATCCTGTACTTTACAGATATTGACACTGTGCCACTGTGTTTAGAGTGGAGAGGGGGTTTGCCCCTGTTACTAATAGAGATCTCTATTGATCTATCTGCTATTTGATTTATCAGGCTCATTCTGTGAACACCTTATTGTCACTTATGGTACCCTGTCAATTCGGCAAAACCCCAGAAAACTCATAGGCAACAATGCAGTTATAACCGCTCTATGACTTACAAAATATGCCAAGTCTATGGATGAATATGGGATAAGTTTTTTAGAGCAGAACCACAAACTCATATGTATTTTTACCTCAGTTCCTGCCACTACAGGCTTTACTTCAGCCCGCAACATACATACACGTGTGCACCTCCTTTCCTTGTTGTAATTGGCAGAACGCCATACGATGCCCTTTGCCGCTACTGGAAAGGCATGAGACTAAGTCCCGTACCTTCCTCCCACCCCCAAATCAATTTTGTCTTGCCGACCTCTCCCCAACCCTAGCTTGCTGTTCTGTTTTTCTACTTTCCCTAAATGCAACTTACTTTAAGCATGTATTAATTTGATTACCATTCCTACAGTTAAAGAACAGATTACCCATTTGTCAGTCTTAGCCACTTTCTTCTCTTTCAAATGTCTACTTATGACGTACATCCAGACTGCACGCCCTTTTTATTTTTTTTAAAGAAGCAATACCAAAAAAAAAATTAAGAAAGTGCAAAATTTCTTTTTAAAAAAATGCAAAATTTGGTTTTAATTTTGGCTATCACCAAAAGGGGAATCAATAAGCCAGAAAAGAAAAAAAAAAAAGTGTCCCCTAATTGCTCTGTCTGTGCCTCCTCAGCGTGTGCATCTGGTTGTTCATCTCTGAAAGTGTGTGTGATACTTTTTTCTTTAAAAAATTTTTTTTGTTCTTTTCTCCCCTTTTGTTTGGGAATTAAGTGCTTTTTGTATTATATCTATCTATATATATATATCAATATGTTCCTCTGAATTGCTAGATCTTTAACTTTAGATTTGGTTTTATCCAAAATTATGAGAAAAAAGTTATGAATTGTTTTCTGCAATTTTTCCCCACTCCCTCTTTAAATGTGGAACAACTTCAGTGGCAGAATCTCCACATCCACATCTTTCGAATTAGCGCCTTCTTTCTGGGAATCCCATGCACCAGGGGTGGCAGGGGGAAGATGGATGATGTCATTCAGATCGCACCCTTGTTCTCTAGGGAAGTGATTAGAAACCCAGCAAGTGGGCTCCGCTATACAGGCTTGCCTTTCCATCACCTCTGCAAGTCTCTAACCCCCTTCCCTAACTGACTCTAGATGGGGCTGTGTGGCTGCTGGTGAAGTTGTTCAACTTGAATGCATAAATCTAGTCTCCTTGTTTTTGCTTTTAATCTTTTGATCATTATTATTAGTATTATTTTATGTATTTTGGCTACTTTGAGTAGGAAAGAAGTGTAACTGTTTTTATTATTTGAAACTCTAATTTAATGACACTGTAATGATTTTTGGAGTAATTGCATGTTGAAGAAGTTGCAGCTTAGGGTGTGTGAGATTGTGTTAGAGTTCTGTTCTTTATTTCTGTAGATGGGCATGTGTAGGCTCATTTGTTTTTGTATATTGCCCATCCCTTCCTTACAGCCAGAAGCTCTAATGCAGCTAGATCACTCCGTGCCGCCCTTACATGGACATGGCGACTCACTTACACATTCACCCCCATCATCATCATCTCTTGTGTAGTACACTCATAAGTACGACCCTCCCCTCTCGGCATCTTCCATACCCCCCTTTCTTCAGCATTGTTCAAATTTATGTGCTGTCATCCATCCCCTTAAGGAAATCTAAAACTTGTCAAAAAGACAAAAATATTTAAAAATTAAATATCTATCTGAGAACCTCTATCAGTGCAGAAGTTCACTCAAAACCCTTCAGATTCATAGATTTTTTTTTGAAAGGCAAATTATTAAAAAGTGAACAGGTTTTTTTTATTCATTTTTTTAAATCCTCGCAATCGGAATTATTTCAAATTCAGAATCAGTGCCCTCCCGAGCCCCTCAAAGTAAAACTTTGTTGAAGTGCAGATTTTTTTTTTCTTTTCATGTTATGTGGTGTGGATGTATGTGTTGTTGCCTCCCTGTATCATCCTCTGTTGTAAATTATTAGATTTGAAAAATTAGACATTTTGCTCAAAAGTTTTTTAAGAAGTGACAACAAAAAAGCAAGTTACAAGAATGTGGCAATTCTATTTGTCCAAGAGCATTCTTACACAACTTTCTTTTGTAAATTTTTCTTTCATGCCAAAAAACATGCGGGCAATTTGTTGATGTAAGTTGACTATAAATTAATACGGTATGCTTTTTTCACTTAAGTTATCTTATGGAAATGGTTTCTTTCTTTGTTTTCCAAAAACAGCCTCTATTTTTTATTTGCTTTTACTTCCCCCCCCCCCCCCCCCGTCATTATACTGTGAATGCCTGGTCAATGTTATTTGCTCTCCTTTCCTCTAGCTTACTTTGGCCCTGATGTTGGTTTTATTTTCTACTATATGATTTGAACAGTACTAAATATTTTATTTCATTTGTGTCCCTCTGCTTAATTTTCACTGTTATGTTCTGTGCTGAATTGCTTCTAACGATCAATGTGAACTCTACTTTTGGTAGAAGGGGGTGGGTGAGTTGCTCTTACCATCCAAAGGAAGCCTTGCCTTTTGCCTGAACCAACTTTATAGCCTTGAAAGTAACGGTAGGCTTTACAGTGGGATAGTAAACTGCTAACAGCTTATGGGAGGTCTGAACCCCCTACAAGAAAGTGAGTTAACTCCAAGTATTATCAGTGGTAATACTCCCTCATTTAACTCTTCAGAAAACATTTAGGGAAATCAGTCCTTTATTGTGCTTTCCTTCAGCAAAGGGAAATTAAGATACTCTCAAGTGACTATGGTAGTTTGGTTATCCAGGATTATGCCACCACCAGCCCCACAGACTACGGAATCGATTTTATCAAGAATGAAGGCATGGAGAATCCCCTCTGTTTAGAGTGTTGTCCTCTGATGATGCCTTCCACTGTATAGGATTAAGTACTTGTGAAACACACATGTATACACAGAAGGTACACAATTCTCCCCCCCCCATCTCCCTACCTGCCTCTCTCTTTCCCTCCTGCTCTCTCTCCCTGCCTCTCCCTCCTTCCCTGCCTCCATTCCTACCACTCTCCCTCATTCCCTCTCTCCTTCATCCTCCCTCTCCCTTCCCCCCCTCTCCCTCCTTTTACCTCTCTGTCTCTCTCCTTCTGCCTCCCTGCCTCTCTCCCTCATCCTCCCTCTCCCACCCCCACCCTGCCTAGCTCCCAATCTCTCTGCCTTTTTCCTTCCTCCTCCTCCTCCCACCCTCCCTCCCTTTGTCCCAATCTCTCTCTGCCTCCCTTCCCCTTTCCCCTTTTCATTAATAGTTGCTATTTCTCTCCTGGATTTAATCAGGTAAACTTTAAAAGGATTCTTCCAAGAAGAAACATGATGATTATCACATCTCAAGTTTTATTTAGGAAACCTTTCAGGTCGGTAGGTACTGCCATTTTGTGTGACCTTAGCGGTGAGAATATCCTGAACCTTAAAGGTATTTGGGTTAATGTTGCCTTATGCACTTGGGGAACACAGGATCAGTAAGAAGTGCTATACAATTTTTAAATAAAGAGATTACTTGTTTCACTTTAATTTCAGGTATTGTGTTATCAGACTATTATAGAAATAGACTACACAGTGGTTAACAGATACATTTCCAACCCAGCAGCTTTCGTGAACGGGCTCTCTCTCAGTTCATATGACTTTTATATTGTTTGATGTGCTGGATGATATTTTGGGTTTATAACCAAGAACTTCCTAAATGGGATGTTATTTTGTTTAATAGAATTTATTGTTGTTGTGGAAGCTATCCATAGGTCAACTTAATAAAAGGGTAATCATTTTTTTTTAAACACAGGCTCTTAGAATTCTTATAAATCAGTCTTCCAAGTCTGCATTTAAAATAGCCTCACTGAAAAGAAATTAAAAAAAATTAAAATTAAAAAAAATAAAAGAGCCTTAATAATGTAGAACCTATATTATTATACTCGTACCCTAGCATGAGGCTACTATGTTAAAATAAAATAAAAAAAAAAGTCAGAAGGATGCAATCAATGGTTTCAGTATCTACAGGTCCAAATGTTAGTAGAAATAATACTGGTAATAGGATTTTGGAGTAACAATGGGTTCTGTGCTAAATACTTAATATGCATCAAAATTAACATTAACATGCATTATTATTATTATTATTATTATTCACACTGGCGGTTTGAGATAGACTAAGTTGTCATTTCCATTCTTCAGAGAGTTTAAGAACTCTCTCCAAATTCATAGCTAGTAAGCGACGGAGCTGGGATGCCGGCCTGAGTATGAGGGACTCCAGTGACAAATCTCTCACTCAATAGGTCAATGAAAAACTCCACTTGACGTTCCTTATTTTACAACACAGAATGATATCCAGGGGCTTCTCATCTCACCCGGGCATATGTTGAAAAATAGAATCCATAGCCTTTCAGAATCAAATCCATCTCAGACAAACTGGGGGTGGGGGGAGTCCTACTTAGAGATTCTCATCTTATTAAAAAGCCCCTTTGAGACCCTTGAGTATCTCTGGAGTCTGCTCCCCGGGTCTTTGCCATGTTTGTCCACGGCTATTTTTTCTGAAGGTGGACAGGGACTGCAAGCATTAGGATTTTTTGGGGGGCTGTATATACATGCTGCTTTGGCACCAAATAATGAGGCAAATATCATTCACCAACTAATTTAGCAGGGGGAAGCATGATTTTTCGGTATTAGGTGAATTTCTCAGCAGAGAACTAGAAAAATGCAAATAAGAGGTGAAGTAAGGAACTTAAATAGACATAAAAGAAATTTGAGGAACTGGAGCATGGTGTCCTCTCTCAGTCTGGCTCTTTGGTGTCATTGGTTTGGTATTTTTGTGACTTCTTAGACTCAAATATCTCCAGAGAGGCAAAGGTTGGAGCCACATTGAAATTTCGTGCTGCTCCTGTTTTTTTTTTTTTTTTTTTTTTTTTTTTTCAGATGACCCACTGCATTCACCATCACCTACAACATTCTCACAGTTCAGAAGAGTTCTATTAAATTTTTAATGCACTGTCTTTTTCGATGGCAGAGAGCCCCTTTTGCTGGGTATCAGCCCTAGACACATGAATTATATATCTATAAATACACTCATAAAGCAAAAAAGCAGGGCAGTCTTCAGGGCTAAAATAGACCTTTTATATCCCTAGTGATCTCTCTAGTTTAAAGAAAAGCACAACCCTGTCAAAAAGGAGTATATGTTCCTGATTTAAAATGCTAACGTTAAGGAATAAAGATAGTTCTTATTCTAAGCCAAAGAAAAATTCGGGGGGTGGAATAGGAAATTGGGGTGTGGATGGACTGCAGTGTAAGGTTTCTGCCTGTAACCCCCATATGATTTTAGGCTTGTTGCTTCAGTGAATACTTTTATAAGCATAGACATCTGGTAGATCCCTGACTCCATAGTCTTTGGGCACTGAAAAAAAAGTATCATCCGCTGCTCCAGCATTTCTGAGGGAATCATTCTAGATTAAAACAAAGATACATGAAATCTTAAATAGCTCTCTATAACCCAAGTTATTTCTTGTAAGGATCTAATCATGGGAGAAATGTATCCTTCATCTCCTCATATCAAAGGATGTGTGCCCTTGGAACTCCCCAGGACACTATAATCATCCTAAATCTTAAAGATGGAATTTGATATTAAAATTGATTATACACACCAACTCACACACCTGTCCCAGGCACCTTGTGCATTTATACAGCTCTAGAATTTTCCGTCTCATTTTCACTGTAATTCCCCTTTGTAACAATTCCCATGGCCCAGTTGGCTTCCCTTAAACTGAAGACTTTCTTCAGTATCTTAAGATGCCAGCAAAGGGAGTAAATTATGAACGCTTTTCTCCCTTTTCACTGGTGAACCTACCACCAGAATTGGGGCTCACTTCCCTGGCAAGGGGCATCACTTTTTTTTTTCATCACTGCTGCCAGGATTATTAACAAAAATGGCAAAGAAAACTGAATCTTAGTAATTTAGACAGGTCCTTTTATTTAAACTCTGAAATAGCGGTGTGCCCATCATTTTAGTTTTAAAGTAAGGTCTTATCATGTCACTTAAGGGCTCACCAACCTTTTAGAAGCTTTTATGAACTGGTGAGCTTTGCGTCTCTCCATTATGAAAATGATGGTTTCTACTCATTTTCTTTTAATCCAAGAGAGGTTAAAAGGTGTTGAATTGGGAAGTGAATAGCAAAGGAAGAGGGGAGGGCGGCAATTCAACTGCATTGAACAGTTTGTGGATTTTGTAGACTTTTGACAACAAAGACACCGCAGAAGCTTTAGTTAGGATTGGAAGAAGAGGGGGGGAAAGGAGGCAAATTTAAGACAACAGTTGGGTGTCCCAGATGGTACACTAAAATTGCAAATGAATGCCACTGTGTAATTATGAAGGCAGTGATCTTAATCTCACTTGAGGGACACCAGCACCCTATTTAACGATTTGCCTTTATGTTTAAGTACCAGGCTTTTGACTTTTAGCAGAATGATATTCCTTGTCCTTTATCCCAGTTCCCTCTCTGCTTAATATACATGGAGCAGATTTTTATCATTGTCCTAAGGAACAGAGGACTCTCAGTATTTGTGTCAGAAAAGAACACACAAGCTAAACTTTTATTCTAGGTGAGATGGGTTTAAAAAAAAAAAAAAGTCCTGTCTTGTTCTCTGAAGGAAAGTGAAATCATCCCTGAGTAATCTCTAGGGAACCTTCAAACACATATCATAGGCATTCTCTTCTCATCGCCCTTCTTGTCCTTAAACACTGCCTTTTTCCATGGGTCACCTTAAATATTAACACTTGCCATACACCCTTTCCCCCCGCCCCCAGAAGAATAAGGTGAAAAGTAAACTCAGGGTTAGTTTTAGGACTGGCTTACCTTTAGGGAACTGTGCTCCAAATTCCATTTATAAAAATTAGCAAAAGTTTTATATTATTCATTAAATATGCTGCAAGATATATGAATTATATATATTCACAATGTAAAACAAAACAAAACAAAAGAAAAGAAAACAAAAAAACCTCACAGTAAAGCAAGTCTGAAGCTTTGACAAATCTGCGAAGATCATTTCACTCAATAGCTTGAAACTCTTGAGCACTAGAAGAAAGCAGCTCAGGTTAGCACATAGCCCCAAATACCATCTTGAAATTCTCAAGTTCTTCTGTTATTTCCCTACATATGGTAACATTACCAGGTAGGACAGAGATGACCGCTTGCCCTCCAAATGATACACATACATTATGTCCATTACTGCCACCCTCCCCGACTCCATTTCTCTCTGCATAATACAATGTTACTGGCTAATTTTGGAGTAAAGCATCTGATATGGGAACAAACGGCTCTTCTCAGGTGCTCTGAAGGTATGCAACAGCCTTCCTCCTGGGATACCCTTCTCTTAGCACAGCTGCAGTCGGGGCCGGTTAGACACAGCGGTTCCAACTGAGGCACAGGAAACGTTTTTAAAGATATAAAGTATTGGGGCACCTGGGTGTCTCAGTGGGTTAAAGCCTCTGCCTTCAACTCAGGTCCTGATCCCAGAGTCCTGGGATCGAGCCCCGCATCGGGCTCTCTGCTCAGCGGGGAGCCTGCTTCCTCCTCTCTCTCTCTCTGCCTGCCTCTCTGCCTACTTGTGATCTGTCTGTCAAATAAATAAAATCTTTGAAAAAATATATATAAAGTATTGGGGCACCTGGGTGGCTCAGTGAGTTAAGCCTCTGCCTTCGGCTCGGGTCATGGTCCCAGGGTTCTGGGTTCGAGCCCTGCGTCAGGCTCTCTGCTCAGCAGGGAGCCTGCTTCCCTTCTTCTTTCTCTGCCTGCCTTTCTGCCTACTTGTAATTTCTGTCAAATAACTAAATAAATAAACCTTAAAAAATATATATAAAGTATGGAAAGCCAAGCAGGAGAGTTCTCATTTGTGAGTCAGTCTTTATAGGAAGAACCTGAAAAGACCATGTAAGCTCAAAGGCTGGTCCACCTAGAATTTTACAGTTGTGAGACCCAAGTCTGACTTTGTCACCAATAAGGGGCACTTCAGCAAGAGCTGAACATCTATCTGATGTTCAAACAGCGACCATCCCATCAGGGCAGTTACTGTGGAGGGCAGAACACACAAGAGCATCACACCTGGCTGAGTGCTTAATGACCTAGCTCAGAAATCATATCCTGTTAGCAACTCACCTGTCTGATGGACTGGGACTGGGGAACATCATGCCATCCCTGCTAGAGGATTTTTCTTTAAAACAGCTGGAATATATTTTTGGAATAAATTCAATGAGGAAATAACTGTGACTTCCGGAGATTCTTTCTCTGTTTGAAAAATAACACTGTAAAGAGACCTCGATTATCTTGCTTACGTATATGAGTAATAAACATGGCCCTACAATTGAGTAACACCCACCACAGAATATTTGTGGTACCCATGATTCGCAACACACTCTGATTTACTGAACCACTTTGAACTTTCCTTCCTGACCTAGTCCACATGTTTATAAGTGCGATAACTCAGGTCTGTGGGTAAACCAATTTATTTTTCCCACTCTAGATAAAAATCGCTGATTTTAATTTTTTTAAGTTTCTATTTATTTATTTGAGAGAGAGACAGAACAAAGAAGGGCCGAGGAGAAGGGAGAGGGAAGCAGACTCCCTGCTGAGCTGAGCCGAGACAGAGCCCAAAAGGGATCTGAGGACCCTGAGATCATAACCCGAGCCAAAGCCAGACGCTTAACTGAGACACCCAGGTGCCCTGAGAATTGCCAATTTAAAAATTTTTTTTTCTTTTTTATAGAGAGAGAGAGAGAGATTACAAGTAGGCAGAGCAGCAGCCAGAGAGGGGAGGAAGCAGGCTCCCTGCCAAGCAGAGAGCCCGATACGGGGCTTGATCCCAGGACCCTGAGATCATGACCTGAGCTGAAGGCAGAGGCTCAACCCACTGAGCCACCGAGGCGCCCCAGAATTGCCAATTTTAAAACCGTCCTTTGCTATCTCTATGTTTCTGAATCTAAGTTTTCCACAAGGCATGGATATCTCGTCTGGGTATTTTTTAAAATAGTATCCAGCTCAGTGTATATCGCAGAGCGCATCAAAGCAATCCCTGAACATAATATGAGATCATTGCCAGGTGAGTTGTCATTCAATAGGGGAATTTTTGGAAAAGCGTAGTCCAAAAGGGTTTGTTAGATGAACATTTTAACCTCTCCTAGGTTCCCCTCCCTTCGCATACGGTAAATGAAGACTGAAATTGATAAATGTTAATAAACGTAGCTTAAACTACTAAAGACAATCTTTTTTGTTCACTGATCTTGATCTCTGTGACATGGAGAAATGCATCACGCTCATCCTCACGGGAGCAAATAAGTAGAAACCCAAGAAAATAATAAAGAAATGCTAGGGCTCCCGGGTGAACCACATGCATGAGCGCCCACACACCCACAATTCTGATAGCCAGTCAGTTGTCGCCAACAGTAACATGCAATGTCATTATCTCGTAAGCAGATCCTGGAAACAGCCTACTTGAACGCTAGCTAAATAATTACTTGAGAGTATCTTTAAAACCTAGGGATTTCATATTTTGGTGGCAAGAGGCATATAATGGGCTATCAGTCAGTTTAGAATGATCAGGCTACAACAAGAAAGGATCCAGGTGCAGACCCAGGTCATTCTGTCGTAATTTCTGATGCCTAACCTATGAAATACAGTCACTGAGAATGACGAGGAATTGTGTCTATCTACAAATATACTAATTGTGTTTTTCTTTTTCTTTTCAATCCCAGGAGGTGAATTAGTTGTCCCTCTTCTTGTAGAAGACCCTTTAGCTACCCCTCCTATTGCTACTCGTGCACCTTCCATTACACTCCCCCCTACCTTCCGCCCCCTCCTCACCATTATTGAGACCACCAAAGATTCCCTGTCCATGACCTCTGAGGCGGGGTTACCTTGCTTGTCGGACCAAGGCAGCGATGGTTGTGATGATGATGGCTTGGTGATATCTGGGTATGGCTCAGGGGAAACCTTTGACTCTAACCTGCCCCCTACTGATGATGAAGATTTTTACACCACCTTCTCCTTGGTAACAGATAAGAGTCTTTCCACTTCAATCTTCGAAGGTGGCTACAAAGCACATGCGCCCAAGTGGGAATCCAAGGACTTTAGACCTAACAAAGTCTCCGAAACTAGTAGGACTACTACCACATCTTTGTCCCCTGAGCTGATCCGCTTCACAGCTTCCTCCTCGTCTGGGATGGTGCCCAAATTGCCAGCTGGCAAAATGAATAACCGTGATCTCAAACCCCAGCCTGATATAGTCTTGCCTCCGTTGCCCACTGCCTATGAGCTAGACAGCACCAAACTGAAGAGCCCACTAATTACTTCCCCCATGTTCCGTAATGTGCCCACAGCAAACCCCACGGAGCCGGGAGTCAGACGGGTTCCGGGGGCCTCAGAGGTGATCCGGGAGTCGAGCAGTACAACAGGGATGGTCGTCGGCATTGTGGCTGCTGCTGCCCTCTGCATCTTGATCCTCCTGTATGCCATGTACAAGTACAGGAACAGGGACGAAGGGTCCTATCAAGTGGACGAGACGCGGAACTACATCAGCAACTCGGCCCAGAGCAACGGCACGCTCATCAAGGAGAAGCAGCAGAGCTCGAAGAGCGGCCACAAGAAGCAGAAAAACAAGGACAAGGAGTATTACGTGTAAAAATGACAGCGCTCACAATCACGTGAATTTATGACACAGAATTATTTCTATATACATCTATAACTACTTGGAAAATGAATTTCACAGATGTCTGAACTGTGATTACTATGAGATGGGGTGTACCATGACTACGGTGGGGAAAACCATTTTTAAAAGGACGCACACAAAGATGTACCTACCTATAAAATTCAGCCATGGCTGCTTTGATTCAGTCATCGCTCGGAGACAGAACATTCTCTCTGCCCTGCTGTATCATAAAGCACACATTCTGCGCTCTGGAGCAAGCCGATGGCTCCCCCACTTTCGCGGACTTGGAAGCTTCCTTCTCTTGAGGACTTTTCACCCAAGGTAGAAGACTTCATGGCTTACTTGTTCCATAACTCCAAGTGAGTCTGTAATGATGTTTGTGAAGCTTGACTGTAACGATGTTTTTCTTTTCATTTGGTTTAATTATGTAAAAAACAAAAACAAAAAAATGAAAAAAATTAAAAACGAAAACAAAAAAAACCCACCCTTATCTGGTTTTGGCCAGTGTACGTGTAACTTTTCAAGATCTGAGGGGAAAAAAAATGGCTTTTGGGTTTTTGTTTATTTTTTGAGAATGACTGGACATAAGAAGAAGAAAAAACAAAACAAAACAAACTCAGAAAATGAAAGTAAGAGAGACTATTGCCATATGAACTCAAAAGCTACCATGGTGTTCACTCTACATATCAGGTTGTGGTATTTCTAGAATCTGTTGTTTGTTTACTATATGATGCTTTGCTGAACACATAGCAAAATCACATGACGGATGATGGCATTGATTTGTAAAGCTGGTCCCTCAGGATCTAATTTCAGAATTCGCCACCCAATCCCTGACCAGATGGGTTTAGGGCTGGTTTTATCAGAGCTACTGGCTTTACTTAACAATATTGTTCCTGTTCATTAGCCCAGCCAAATCGTGGTAAAAGGAGAGAGCCCAACAAAACAGAGCCTTTCCCAGGGAAGGGGAAGAGGGGGTGGGCTGGATATGTGACTGACTGAAATGCATGCACATCATAAAAGACAAGACAATACTAAAAGTCTGTTAAAGAAGCAAAACAGACAGTAGGGGAGTTCAACGTGTGATGGATCCACAAAAGGTTACACAAGCCAAATGTGGTGACAGAGTGCAAAAGACATAGTTCTTCCCCCGCCCCCAACATGATGTTTTTCATAGTGGTTTAATTTTGTAGCCTGACACTTACAGATAACTCTGTCCTTCCATTCGCTCACGTCTCCCTTCACCCATCTTTTCTAAAAAACAAATAAATAAATAATGAATAAAGCTGCTGTGACACACACACAAAAAGGAATTTAATAGTATAATATATATATAAATAAATATATATACAGATATATTTATCATGGTATGTTTGATGGGATGACTGAAACAGGAAAACTGTTCAAGTCTTGAAGTGGAATGAGACTGTTGTTTTAAAAGAAAATAACAACAAAAAAGTAAACCTTAAAATGTGAAGAAAGTGTGAGTTTTAGTTTTGTCACAGTTAACTGTGTCAAAGAGAATAAACAATCTTCTCAGATTTTGTTTACATATTTTACTACATTTTTGCTGGTATAAATTCCTTAGCCACCTATGTACATAACTGCTTTAAGAACTGTCTGTTCTTTTCTATGGGTTTGTTTCGGTTCGTTTGGTTTATATTCCAGTTGTCTGTCTTTCTTTTTGAAAAGAGGAAACAATGTACAGAAAAACAAATTGGTTGTGTGGCCAAAACTAATCCCAAAAGCAAGAGACAAAGCAAGACAAACATGCACACAGAAATGAAGTATGTCTTCTGGAGGGTCGGATATATACAATTTCTTTTGTACAGATGAAAACCAATCAGCTGTTTAGATTTAGAAATCTACTCTTGCTGGTCTTTGTAAGTTGCATGAATACTTGATTTCGAGAAATATCTTAAAGACACGGGGCAAAAAGCGCAATCGAAATGATGGTAGCTTTGACAGATGTATATGGAAAGAGTTCCTCATTATCTGATATTTCAATGTGTTATGAGTTTTGGATTTTTTTGTTGTCATTAAAAAAGACAGGATTATAAAGAGATATCAAAGCACGACTTTAGATAACTTAAATGGCCCAACCTATATGAAGTTGATTATATCTTGATGTCTGTAAAAGATTGCTGTTTTTGGAGTCTTGAGGTCTTGTGAACTGATTTCCTGCTTTCTTAAATTTTTTTTTTTGAGTAAAAATACATTTGTTATATTCCTTTCAGTGTAAGTTTCTATTTGGACAATTTTATGGGAACATGTGCATTCTGTATGTGAGCTTCTATCATATTCCTGTTGTTTTATGAGCAGACTCTTAAGGAATTTATTTTATGATGTTGTGAAGTTACTGCTTTTTCTTTTTCCTTTCTCTTTGATTTCATATTTGCATTTTCGTTCAAGGATATGCTTAGCAATAAAATGTTCTTCCCCAAACCTTGTATGATGATGCATTTTTATTTTCTAAACATTTGGTAAGAGATCTCACACTAGAGCTAAACATGTCATATCTTATTAAAAGTAAGCTAGGACCATGTGAAATAAAATATTCTAACCAGTTACTAATTCCTTCTATACATTTATTAGAAGTGGCATATTTATGGACTACACAACTACTGTCTGTCAACTGAGGCATTATTATTTAGATTGCTATGATAGGGTAAGCTGGAGAACACTTCTGAACAGGTAAGATGACAGAACATTGTATTCTGGGAAGTATTATTGGATATTATATATTTTTTTAAATATCTGGTAACTTATAAGTATATGCTACAAGTCAACGAACTTCTAATGGTTTGGCAGAACCTTACTTATATAATGTCTTAAGCCCTGGAAAGCTTTAGATGTCCTCTCTCCAGGTTTCCTGGCACATTGATAATTTTTTTTTAAATTATTAAGTCCAAAGACAAAATATAAATGAATGCTTACATCTTTACAGCTTATTTCTAGATTTTTAGATTATAAAATTCTGCAAATATTCACTACAGCTGGCACCTTTCTCATATCTCAGATGTCCTTGACTTACCAGTTCCCTACACACACGCTTACTTTGCCAACTGGATAATCCGTCATGAGACTCCACGTTTTTCACCATGATCCTGACATGTCAGTTAACTGAATTAGTGTACTCTATCCATACATAAGTTACCAGTTTTCAAAGAGAAAAGCAAATTTAGTTAACCCTGTTCCTTCGGATTTCATTAGTGGAATGGTTATGCTCTTGACTCTCATGGGCCTGGGGGGACAAAAGGCTCAATGATGTCAAATTATGGAAAGTTCATTTTTCCTGCCTGTCTCAGATAATTTATGTAAACTAAAGCAACATTCATCAATCCCTTATTGTGCCAGGTACTGTGTTAAATGATTTGGATCTGCATAGTGTGTTTAGACCCTGAGTGGTAGATAGTTTTTTCCTTATCTTAAAGATAAACAAAGACACAAAGAGCTTAATGACAATTTGGCAAATTGTCATTGGCAAATTTGGCAAATACACTCCTAATTATGTTATAAGTCAGGTCTTGCTGAGATAGACATCAGAGGGGTTTTGTGGAATGGGGAGAGACCCAACAAGATTGGGCTGGAACCCCAGCTAGACTCTCACCATGTATGGGCAAATTTCACAGTCTCTCCTCATCTGAAAAAAAAAAAAAAAAAGGACACCTCAATGACCTTGCCTTGCAAAGCAGTTTGGGGGAAAAGTGAAATAAAATGTTTTAATTGTGACTGATACAGAGTAGGGGGCTCAAAAAAGTTATGCTCCTTTATTTCAAGTCCTTTGCTGTTCTGTATACAAGAGCTGCCTTCTAGAATTAGAAATCCTGCACTAAATTCCACATTAAAAAAAAGATTTAGTAACATGTTGTCAAACAACGTTAGCAAGTCAAGACTAGTTGTAATAGACAAAACCAGTCTTTTTCTCGTCATATTAAGCATGACTGCAACTAGTAAGTATGTGGCATTGAAATATGGTAGTGCCCATGTGTCTGACAGCTTATTTTAATCAAGTGGCCAGGAGTTGGGGTATATAAAGGGAGTCTAGATTTGAGAAAACTTACCAGAGAAGTTTCCAAATAATGGTTAATGTGGTAGATTCATCAAAATCTAAGTAGCATTTGTTCAGATGCATTGGTTAAAGTTCATCAACAGAAATACTTTTTCACTGTCGTTCTATGAGGAAATGTTGAGACTACACCATCCCTTTTCAATGTGTTTAACTCTGGCCATAGGCTTTGGAATCTGAAAAGCTTAGTTCAGATTCTTGGATCTGAATCCTTGGCCTATCCTTTACTAGCTGTGAAACCTGGAGTAAGGTGTGCAGTAACCCCAGCTTCATCTGTGAAATTGGAATGATACTGTCCTCCCCTTAGTGCTATTCTATTAACTAAATGAGCTGATGTGAATGTAAGTGCCCGCTTATTAACACAGTGCCTGGCCCATAACCTTCCAACAGTGATGGCTAATTGTGCCTTTCTAATCATTGGGTATTGCCCTAGAAAAAAATAAGCCAAAATTCCTTCTAAAAGTTTAGAAAGGATATATATTGGAGAGCCCCAGAGCAATCACTTTACTCTGTCACCTAAAGTCATAATTGTTTTTATTCCCCTACAATTGAAATCATATTGATTCTTTGAGCTCTTCTTGTGTATTCCACCAGATATGTGTGTAACCCTATAAAACCCGTTACTTCAATCAACTCCCCTTCCTTATAGAGTGCATAAGAAAGATTCAAACAGTAGCCGGTTCATACCTCAAGGGACAGTCTTCAATCCCTTCCAAATTACAGCGTTATCATTGCCTTAGACACCCTTTCAAAACTCTGTATTGGGTTTCCCGCCATACACTTTCTAACTGCCACTGTTCAGTATATAATCCAAGAACCACTTTAAGCATTTACTCTTCTTGTAATTCAACCAACACTTACTGAACAGTTCTGCGCCATCCAATATACTATTGGCTGTTGTTACTTTGTTTCAGTGAAGGCAGCCTTTAGTCTGGTGTAGATACCTACAGGCTAAAATTCTCTTCACCCTATTCAAGATGAAGCTTGAGCTTTCTCCAAAGATATCCAAGCCCTGCACTTGTCCCAGTTCAATTAAAAATCTTGATACTTCTGCTTGAAATTGGTTTTATTATTAATGTACTTATTGGACATTGATTAAATGGTTTCTATATCTTACATCAAGAGACTTAAGGCATATACAACATACTAAAAGAATACAAATGATACTACCGCAACTTTTCTGATGCCAACAAAATTAGGTGTCAGAAAAGTACAAACTACGTTCTTTGGGGGTTCTGAAGAAATTACTTATGGGAGGGCTTCAGAGAGGAGGTGATATGTTAGGTAAAACTTGAAAACTTGATAAGCAATGACCAGAGCTACATGCCATTTCAAGCAAAGCACTGAAGTGGAGGCAAGCAGGATCATTACCATTATTTGGATGGATCCCAGATTGTGGATAAAGTGTATTATGGTTGGTCTGTTGCAAGTTTTTTGAAATTTTGTTAATGAAAGTCAAGAATAAGGAGAGAATGTCAAGAGGTTCCCAAGGTCAGAGCCAGCTATTGAGTACAGAGGCCACAAGCATGTTTGAAGAGAAAGGTAATAACCAATACATTCGCAGAGAACCTAAAGGATGATTCGAGAGCTCAAGTTTGCATATAGACATATTACTCTGAACGAAGCAAGGGAAGCGTATTCTTTTGATACAACAACAAAGGAGAGAGTGAGATAAACAAAACTGACATACTGCAGTGGGAGTGACAGAAGTAGAGACAGGCATAGTCAGCCTCAATGTTGAAAAGAAGGTCAAAGTCTCCGAGCAGGGAGACTCTGAGCACATGGCAGAAGTCTGCTGACGATCCCATTAGGAAGACAGCCAATAAAAGCATCAGTCAGAGGTCAGTTGTCATTTTCTGGTATTAAAAGTCACACTTTATATTTTTGCTACATTTCCTTTTTACATCCTGCCTTGAAGTCTAAACTTTGTGTTTCCAAATTTAGAGTTCTTTCAATTATGTAATGCTTTCTCTAGAGAAGCAAGCCATTTGATACTTTTTTTTTTTTTTCCAGGAGCATTTGGAGTGGAAGCTAAGACAGAGGATGATAGGCTGCTGCATGTACCCTACTCAGGCTGCCACAACAAAGTATTATGAACTGGGCAGCTTACCCAACAGAAATTTCTCTCTCACAGTTCTGGAGACCGGGAGTCCCAGATCAAGATCTGGTAGGGTTTGTTTTCTTATGAGGGTTTTCTTGGCTTGTAGACAGCAGCATTCTAAATCTGTCCTTTAGTCTATGTATGTGCTGTGTATGAGGGGGTGGGGGAGAAAGAGATCTTCCTCTTCCTATAAGCCACAGTCCTATAAGCCACAGGTCCTACCTTAATGACCTCATTTAACTGTACCTCCCAAAGAGCCTTTTCCTAAATACAGTCATATGGCAGGGGAGGGGGGTGGCGTCAACATATGAAATTGGGGGACACAGTTCAGTCCATCACAGATGTGTATGGTATCAGGAATTAGCAAGGTGAAAATTTCAAGAGCTCAGAGGAGTAAAGGAACCCAGAAGCAACTCTAGCCTTGAAGTACTTGGATAGGCAAGGTCAAAGTACAGATAAATCTAGGAGAGACTAAACCACAGAGCAGGAGAGAATCACAGGACAAAGGGCGAGGACCGAGAAGCCGTGCTAGGGTTGTCACAGGAGAAAGGAATAGTTATAGGGAACCCAGGCTTAGGTTTGGAGGAATATTAAGTGAATAGTGTGAGCTTCAAGAAGCTGTGAACTTTTACAGTGGTTATTAGGTTCATGGGTTCTCTAGTCAGAACCCCATGGCTTGCATTCTGGTGCTATAACTTCAGATAAATTATTTGATCTACCTAAGACTCACCCTTCACACCTATGAAAGGAAATGATAATTACCTATCTTATAAATTTGTCAGGAAAGATTGAATAAATTCATATAAAATGCTTAACTTATGCCTGGCACATAGTAAACCTTAATAAATGCCAGTTATTATTACAGTTTGGCCTTGTTATCTGACTCAAGCAAGATAAAAATTAGCAACTACCCACATGGCTATCCAGCACCGAAAAGGCCATAAAAACAGAGAAATCAGGCAACCACCCTGCATTTCCCTAGGTCTTTCATTTTCCAAGAAAGTACAAAATGCAGTTGCCTGCTCATTAGCAAAGCTTTCCCTTCACTGCCAGGCATTGTCTGCTTCCAGGCTCCAGCTTGGATCACGCCCATGCCAGCTCACCCCTGAGACCACCACACCTCTCCTGCGTTTCTAGCTCTCAGCTTTCCTGTGGCAGCTGGTCAAACACTGGGAAGCCAAGACGCCTTCAGGAAACCTTGTTTTCCTTTACTGATATGCATTATTTTGGTTTTGTTTTTAATTTGGCTTTTTATTGTGATCAAGAATGGCATAATAAACCCCCATTTATCTATCATCTGACTTCAAGCAGTTAATATTTTGCTGTTCTTGTTTTATCTATGCCCATCTTCCCATGAAGGAATATTTTTAAGGACTACACAATGTTAAACAAAAAAGGGCATTGAAAGAGTAGTTATTATTGGGTCTCTTGACCTCAGTCTTGTTCTTAATGTGCTTTAGTACCTAAAACTAGCATTCTTTCTGATGGACAATTAATGGCACGATTTCAGTTTTTTACTCAGTGACAACATAAAGAGCAGATTAACTGCTAAGTAGACTCTTCATCGTTTAATGAGATTGCCTGAAAACTGAAAGGATTTTTCCAGCTTACGTGTATTTCAATTCAACTATGCTCAATCACTTTCTGAAATGAATAAAAATGTCTACAGATTACATACAGCTGCTCTGTCTTTTGTGAAACGTGACATCTTGGAATAGAATCTATGTTCTCCTTGAAGGGAGTGGGTGACGGAGAATACCCCATTGGCACCTGTGGAAGCCAAGAAATACTCACGTTTACTTCTAGAACTGTCATTGCAAATCTACTCGCATATTTCCCTAGGGTTATATTCACGTCTTTGCAATAAGTATAACTATATTGAATTTGCATGTGTCTGCACGGAAGAGATAGTTCATTAAGCACATCGTCAAGTTATGATTCTATTACTGCCCCACTGTCTATTGATAATGGTGATTTTCTCTCCTTGGCTCTCACTCACCTGCCATTTCTGACCTACGATTTTCATCATAAAAGTATCATGAAAGAGAGAGCATCCGAGAGAAAGTTATTTATAGACTATTTGAAAGTATCTTCTTCTCTATCGCAAAGTCATAGTAAGCGTTAGGGAAAATGGTTAGAACTACCACAGGCTTTGCTTCTCGGTTTCATGGGGAAGAATGAAAAGTAGAATACCAGGTTTCAATAAGTAAATAATTTTCCTGTACATACTCTGAGCTAGCAGATTTCCCCCATTTACTTATTTTATTTGAAGGGGGATTACCTAGAAGAGCACATAAATATTCTTCTTTAAACAACAGCAACATGAAGGTCATCTAGGTTTGTGTGAAAAGAAAATCAGGCAGGTGAGGAGTGGTGGGGTGGAAGGTTACTTAAAGTAAGGGTGCTATTAAAACCAAAATACTGGGGGCCTGGGTGGCTCAGTGGATTAAGCCGCTGCCTTTGGCTCGGGTCATGATCTCAGGGTCCTGGGATCGAGTCCCACATCGGGCTCCCTGCTCCTTAGGGAGCCTGCTTCCTCCTCTCTCTCTGCCTGCCTCTCTGCCTACTGGTGATCTCTCTCTGTCAAATAAATAAATAAAATCTTAAAAAAAAAACAAAAACCAAAATACTATAGTTTTAGTGGTATGGTGTTTTCAATGTTCATACATCACCCAGGAACAAATGCTTATGTGCATGCATGGGTATGAGTAACCAGACCTGTTCTGACGTCAAAGCTGGAGTGGGAAACTAGGATAGTTACTCTTCATAATCCAAACAAGAAGGAAGGAAACGTGGGTAGGCAGAGGAGAGCAGAGGCAGAAGAGTTGCACTTAAGCTCCTATTCGTAATTGTTCAGAAGTCAGGTCCAGAATTAGAGCATCTAAAATAATGAGGGCTCTCTCTCTCTTCTCTCCCTTTCTGCTTCCCCCTTCATTCCAGAAAGTGTCTCATGTTAGTAAGTTCTGCCTTTACACACAGCCACACCCTCCCCACACACCCTGCACTTCTTTTGTAAAAAAAGAAAAAAAAAATGGTGCTTTTACTTTTATGAATTTTAAAATGTTTTCGTTGCTATGCTAGTTTTTTGTGCTGGTCTTGATGTACCTTTTCCTTCTTGTCTTTTAAATTAAAATTAAATTTAAATTTAAAACCTCCTTAAGGGCGCCTGGGTGGCTCAGTGGGTTAAGCTGCTGCCTTCGGCTCAGGTCATGATCTCAGGGTCCTGGGATCGAGTCCTGTATCGGGCTCTCTGCTCAGCAGCGAGCCTGCTTCCCTCTCTCTCTCTGCCTGCCTCTCTGTCTACTTGTGATCTCTCTCTGTGAAATAAATAAAATTAAAAAAATAATTAAATAATATTATAAAAAAATAAATTTTATTTATAAATATTTATTTATTTATAAATATTATTTATAATATTTATATTATATAAATATAAATAATATTTATTTATAAATATTATTTTAAAAATAATTAAATAATTAAATAAATAATTAAAAAAATAAAACCTCCTTAAGCACCGATATTATGAATATCATTTCCTTAAAATATATTGTAAATCCACAAGTTAGATGTTTATATAGTTGGACGGAACTTCCGTGACTTCCTCACTTGTCAGGTGACAAGCTGCAATTTCGTAACATATATATGTGCTAGAGCAATAGCTCTTTTGTTCTGATGAAGTCTAGTTTTTCTGGCTTGACTGAGATCCCCTGACATACAGCATTGCAGGTTTGTAGTTTAATCAGCAATGTGCTGATCTGATGCATGTATTTATCGCAGAATGATTACTAGGATATGTTAACACATTCATCACCCTGCATATGTTCTGTGCGTAGAGAGAACACAGAAGATTTACTTTCTTGCCAATTTTCAACTATATGATACAGTGTTAACGCTAGTCATCATGCTCTACGTTAGACCGCCAGAACACATTCACATCAGATTAAGTTTCTACCATTAGACCAACATCTTCCCACTTCTGCCACCACCGCTGCTGGCACCACTGATCCGCTGTTTCTAGGAGTCAGAATTTTTAGATTCCACATAGGAGATCACACAATATTTGTCTTTTTCTGTACGACTTACTTCACTTTGCATGATGTCCTCAGAGTTACTGAGGTATGTGATGTGAGGTGGTTATCAGAAGATGGGTCCAGAATTAGAGCCCGTAAAAGTACTGAAGTCCTGAGGATTCACAAGATGGCAGCAGAGTAGGACCCTAGACTCCTCTCATCCCATAAAACACAACTAGAGATCAGACCTGAAGACACATCAAACTCCACAACTGAAGGGAGAGAAGAGGCCACATTGAAGAAGACTGTATTCTGAATATAATAATCTACTAGTTTTTGTCCACTTTTAGCTCAATAAAACCAGCTCTCCACCTTTCCTACTTGCTAGACCAAAGGGATTAGAAAGTGATTCTCTATTTTGCCAGAAACTAGACCATATAAACTGCACATTCAGCTACACGAGTTCTGGACTTTTGATTGTATCTAGGGAGGATATTCTGCAAATATTAAGCCAGTGCATTTCATGATGTCCCTTTAAAAAAATAATCAAGTCCTCTCCCCTTCCCTGAGGTATTTTCAATTCCCTGATAATTATAATATTGAGCATTTTGTCATGTACTTGTTGGCCACATGTCTTTGAAAAAATGTCTGTGCAAGTCCTTGGAGTATTTTCCACATTGAATTTTTTACATTAAACTTTTTACATTCAGATTTTCCTGCTATTGATTTAGAAGAATTCCTTACTGATTTTGGAACCCTTATGAATTAGTTTGCAAATATTTTCTGCCACTCTGTAGGTCAACTTTTTATTTTGTTGATTTTTTTTTTTTCTGTGTAGAGATTTTTAGTTTGGTATAATCCCACCATATAATCTTGCTTTTGTTGCTTGCACTTTTGGTGTCATATTCAGAAAAGCATCGTCAATGACAAACGTCAAGGAGTTTTACTCCTAGGTTTTATTCCAGGAGCATTACGGCTTCAGGTCTTACATTTAAATCTTTAATCCATTTCAAATTAATATTTTTAAGTGGTATAAGACAGGGGCTCAAATTAATATTTTTAAGTGGTATAAGACAGGGGCCCAATAAGGTATGCAAATATCCAGTTATCTGGACACCACTTACTGAAGAAACTATCCTTTCCCTAATGTGTGTTTTCAGCTCTTTTGTCAAATATTAGCTGAACATGTACGTATATTTATAGGCTCTCTATTTTGTTCTGTTGTCTGTGTGTCTGTTTTTATGTCACTGCCACACGGTTTGATTACTATAACTTGGTAGATTAGTTTGAAACCAAGAAGTGTGAAACCTCCAGCTTTGTTCTTTTTTAAGATCACTTGACTTTATAGTCTTCTGTCATTCCATTTGAAGTTTAGGATTGTTTTCTCTCACTTCTGTGAAAAATGACAACTTTGATACAGATTGTACTGAATCCATAAATGGCTTCAAGTAGTACAGACATTTTAGCAGCAATAAACTCTTCTGATACATGGAGTATCTTTCCATTTATCTGTGTCTTCAGTTTCTTTCATCAATATCTTATGGATTTGGTGTATATATCTCTCACCTCCTTGGTTACCTTTACTCCTAAGTATTTTATTCTTTTTGATTCTATTGCAAATGGAATTGCTTTTTTTTTTAAGATTGTATTTATTTATTTGAGAGAGATCATAAGTAGGCAGGAAGGCAGAGGAGGTGGAGCAGGCTACCTACTGAGCAGAGAGTCCAATGTGGGGCTCGATCCCAGGACTCTGAGATCATGACCTGAGCCGAAAGCAGAGGCTTAACCCACTGAGCCACCCAGGTGCCCCTGGAATTATTTTCTTCATTTCTTTGAGAGATAGTTAACTATTAATGTATAGAAACAGAACTGATTTTTAGATGTTGATTTTGTAGCCTGAAACATTACTCAATTCATTTATTAGTTCTAACAATTTTTTGATGGAATCTTTAGAGTTTTCTATGTGTAAGATAGTGTCATTTGCAAACAAGGACCATTTTAGTATCTCCTTTTCTGATTTGGATGACTTTTATTTCTCTTTCTTGTCTAATTGCTCTGGCTAGGATTTCCATTACTATGTTAAAAAGGAATGCTGAGAGTAGGTACTTTTGTCTTTTTTTCTGAGCTTACAGGAAAAAAAAATTAGCCTTTATTATTGAATATGATGGTAACTATGGGCTTCTCATGTATGACCGTTCATATGTTGGGTATATTCCTTCTACACCTACTTTGTTGATACATGAGGATATAATGTATGATGATATCAAGAAAGGATGTTGAATTTTGTCAAATGTTTTTTCTGCATGTATGGGGATGATCGTATGATTTTTGTCGCCCATTTTATTAATACAGTGTATCTCATTTATTGATTTGTACATGTTGAAACATCCTTGAAAACCAGGGTTAAATCTCAATTGATCTTCGGCTGTTTTCTTTTCTTCTGTTCTTTATTCCTCTCTTGCTGTCTTCCTTTGTGAACTGATGGTTTTTTTCCATAGAGGTATGCTTTGATTCACTTCTGTTTATCTTTTGTGTAATTACTACAATTGTTTTGTTTGTTTGTTTTATAGTTACAAGACTTACACAGAACATCTTATAGCTAAAACAGTCTATTTTAAGCTGATAAAAATTTAGCTTTAACCACATACGAAACCACCTTTAAAAAATATTTATTTATTTATTTGACAGAGATCACAAGTAGGCAGAGAGGCAGGCAGAGAGGGGGGAAGCAGGCTCCGGATCCCAGGACCCAGGATCAATGACCTGAATGGAAGGCAAGAGGCTTAACCCAACTGAGCCACTCAGGCACCCCACAAAACTACTTTTAATCCCATTTCACGTTTTTGATGTCACTTTACATCTTTTTATAGAAACAAATTTTTATATAAACAAATTATTTCAAATTATTTTTAATATTTTTACCATTTAAACTTTATATTAGAATGAAGAAATTAACACATCACCATGTTACAGTATTAGAGTATTTTAAATTTTACCACATCCTTACCTTTATAAATGTTTTATGTTTTGGAAGGTTTTTATGTCACTAATCAGCATTTTATATCTGAAGCTTGAAGAACTTCTGGTGCTTCTCGAAAGGCAGGTCTAGTGGTGATGAAATCTCTCAACTTTGTTTCTGTGTGTGTGTGTGTGTTTGTTTTTCTGGGAAGGTCTTTTTCTCTGCACTTATAAAGGACAATTGGTAAAAACTTTTTTAACTGGCAGTTTTTTTTTCCTTCAGCATTCTGACTCTATTACCCCAATTTCTCCTGGCCTGCAAGGTTTCTGCTGAAACCCCTCACTAATTCTAAGAGTTCCCTTGTATATAAAGAATATTTTGTTTTCCTCTGGCTGCTTTTAAAATTCTTTTTCTTTAGTTTTAGACTGCTTTATTAGGTCTTAAAAAGGATCTTTGAGTTGAAACTTTCCAGGGACCTACAAGCTTCATGATCTTGGATGCCCAAATCTTTCTCTAGATTTGGGAAGTTCTTAGCCATTATTTCCTTAAATAATGTTTCTGCCCCCTTTTCATGCTCTTCTCCTCTCAGATTCCAATATGCGTATTGTTTCTTTTAATGGTATCCTATAATTCACAGACGCTTTCTTCCTTATTTTTTTTTTCCTTTTTACTCTTCCGACTGAATAATTTCACATCCTCCCTCTTCAAGTTCACATTCTTCCTCTTCTTTGGTCAAGTCTGCTACTGCAGCTTTCTACTGAATTCTTTAGTCATTGTATCTTCAGCTCTAGGATTACTTTTTTTTTAATTGTCAAACTTCTCATTTTGTTCATGTATGGTTTTCCTAATTTTATTTAGCTGTGTATCTCTGTTGTCACCACTGCATTTCTCTGAGTCTTATTCTGAATTCTGTATCAGACACTGCATAAATCATTTCTTAAGCACCAGTTATTAGAGCTTTATTAGTTTTCTTTGGTGGTGGTACGTTTACCGGATTCTTCAAGACGCTTGTGTTCTTACATAGGAAGCCACACAATTGAAGAAGCAGTTTCGTCTTCCAGGCTTTCTCAGCACTTGAGTGGGGCTGCTGACTTGTTTTCCTGCTGTGGCTTCAGCTGTACATGTGCTGCCCAGCTGTCTAGCATCTCTGGCCTTACTCCACGGTTTGGTGGGGCTGGAAACCATGCTTGGCAGTTGAGAAGGGCCAATGACTTGCTTCCCTGCATGTGTGAGTCTCTAGAGTAGTTGGGACAAACTGACAGCTGGGGACCCAAAGTGAGCAGATCTGGTGATTGAGCCCTCTGGCCAGATAGAGCCAGCAGTGGAACAGAACTACTGGATGGGCTCTCCAGTCACGTACCACAGCCAAGAGGAACATGGGTGGCCAAGCACCACAAGCTTACTGCTGTGAGACCCACCCCCCCTTCCCTTTTTCTAGCTGATTCCTGCAGGGATCCATGTGAGGCAGTCCCTAAGTGAGCCTCCCCGAAAGTGTCCCAGCACAGGGGAGAAGATATGTGTCCACCTTAGGTTCTCCTTTTCCCACTGGAAACACTGTAGACCCAGTGTGACCCCCCTCAGCAGTGGTGCTGCACTGGACTGGGGTAGGGGTGATGCAGTCAAAGTGAAACCATTCTTCTTAGCCTTCTGTGGTGGATTTTTTTTTCCTAGTTTTTATGGTCCAAATGGGACCTGAAGTATCCTCACCTGTGGGTTCTGAGATCTTCACAAATGTGTCTTCTATGGGTAGCTGCTAGTTGCTCCTTCTGTGAGGGGGAACTAAAATAAAAGCAAGAACCACCTGTTTCCCCATGTTCCTGACATCACTTCAGGCAATAGCTTTTATAACTAGACCGGATAATGCTATGTAGCAATAGCTGGCAAGCATGTGTTATTAAGAACACCAGGTATAGATAAGTTAACGGTCTGTGAAAAAAAAGTGAAGTTGGACCACTCCTTGATCATAGTTAACACTGAGAGCAGTTCATTCTTATATTTTTCAATTTAAGGATTTTACAGGCCAGCCCTACACGGACATGTGACTTCAATACTTCCATCACACACATCTGTCGGGATGGGACTATTAAGTTATTTAAGTCAACTTTGAGAAGCTCTGGGGAAAAAAAAAAAGAGAGAGAGATTCTAGAAAACTATACCCTCACCAAAAAGCCATCTGCATGTACACCAGCTAGGGAAAATTCCTACAGTCCAAGCCAGTGAAACAATGCTCAGATGAAAGAGGGTTTTTAAGGGCCTCAGTTAACAAGGCCTCTAGTTACCTCAGCCAGTGGGCATTCAAGTGTTGGCTTTGGCAGGCAGGTGCTGGATGACACATACAAGAGCCCGGAGAGGCTGTTTCCCCTTACATCACCTCCAAGTTTGGATTTTCAATTTATTTTTTAAAAGCAGATACACAGTAAACATCGGAATGTGAGTTTTATGCTAAATAGATTTTGGTTTCAGAGCAGTTATCTCTTGCTGCCAGAATAGCCCTAAGGATTAAGATGGTTTATTGGGATCAAATGCCTGGGAGATTTATTATAGTGCAGACTGTTAACTCGTTCCCATTAAAATGCCGATTATGCTTATTTCTTTGTCTCTCTCTCCTGCACCTCCTTTATTCCCTTCTCCAAAGCCCATCCTCCATTATTTTATTTTCCAACTTTAAGAGGAATCTACTTAGATTTTTTTTTTTCTTTATTAAAATTGAGTCCTTGGAAGCTCTCTGACTTTATAGGGGCCTGGGAGTGGCAATGGCATATATGTATCTCATTAAGGTCTTGGAAACACTGAGTCCCTGGTTAGCAACCTGGGGTGGGGGTCGAGGGGTGCTCCAGGACCGTCTCTGCGAACTGGAGAAAAGGGTGCACATTTGGAATTTTTTGCTGTGAGCGTTCACAAATAACCTGGCTATAATTATCTACAATTTAGAGCTATGTAAAAGCAATGATAATTTGCCACTAGGTATAGGCTTTACTCGGACAAAAAGGGACATTATCTATTTTATAGCCAAATTCTATGTTAAACATTCAACAGAGCAGGTGAGTTTGCATACAATATATCAGCTCTCAAGAAAACAGACATGAGACAGCAGAAAATATGATCATTTAAATAAAAGCTGCAGCCCAGGAAATAATCCTGCAGGGCTTGATAACGCATCCATATGTATAAGAAAGACCATCAGTAAGCCCATTAGGTGTGTAGAATGATTTTATGAAAATGATGGTGAGCCAGGTAAATATTTGATATACCATAATAAATTGATCTTGAATACTTCGTGACTATTACAATGTCTGGCATGTATGAGATGCCCAGTAAACTGTGGAAGAAACAGTAGAATACGGCTCATCTGATACTCATTGGCTATGCCAGTACATTGCTACAATTTTTCTTTTTTCTTTTTTTTTCCTGATACATTTTCCCCTTTTTCTGCTTGGAAAGATCTAGACCAGCCATTGTCCAACTTTAGTATGTATAAGAATGACCTGGAGGGCTCTTTACAACACAGACTGCTGGGCCCTGCTCCTCAAGTTTCTGATTCAAGAGGTCTCGGGAGAGGTCTGAGAAGCTGCATTTCTGACATGCAAAAATGATGCTGGAATGCTGGTGCATGAACACATTTTGAGAACTACTGTGGCCTATAATGTGATGTAGGAGTAATTATACACTTGAGGACAAAGAATTGCTCAACTCTTCTAATATAGAAAATATGATTTCCATCTATTCGACAGATCCAGAGCAGTTACCGTCTGCTGCTAAGGTTTCTACCACAGCTGCAAGACCAAAGGGTCCTCATGCTTTCTCTCTGACCGTGGCAGCCAAGATTCAACAGGGAAATACGGGAGAAAAATACGGTAACCCAGGAAAAAAGCATACAAGAGTATTTTTGCAATTCAGAGATAACTCTGCAAATAGTAGAGACCTATTGTATTTAGAAGAATCCAAAATTTAAATTTACATGAGAAACATTGGAAAATCATTCCCCCGCACACTTGCCTTCTGATTGATTCCACTTTCTAAAGCTTAAAGGTTAAAACTAATTAAATTAAAAGAAAAAAAAAAGACCACATGATTAGAAGGCTTTAGTTGCCTGACAGCTTAGGTGCCTTCCTACTTAAAAAATTCTTTGAGTCTGATTGATTATTTCAATCCCTGTTGATAGGGTAAAGCCAAGGAAGCTGATTCACTATAAGCAAATGATGGAAGAGAACAACACAAAAGTACTGTGTGTTGAGCACTCACTGTCAAGCTCTCTGGTAACCTCTTTATATACCTCATTTCATTCACTCTTCATAAGGGTGCTAATCTCATGTTACTGAGAAAAGTCAGGTGTAGAGAGTTTAAGTGACTTGCCCATGGTCATGCTTCTTACTGGGAAGACAGCTTGATCCTTTCCTGATAACCCAAGAATCTGAAATACGTAAGTCAAGTTCCAGCTAGGCCATGGTAGAGGAACCAGTATTAACAGCAATATTAACAGTGCCAACCGTTATTACAGCAATTAGAGCACCATTACAGCAATTAGAGCAGTCGTCCTAAGAAGTCCTAGGATAAAGGTATCTCTATCCTCATTTTAAGTCTGAGAAAACCTAGGGAATGTAAGCAGCCTGCCTGAAGCTATATAGTTAGCAAGAGATCAACTAACATTTATAGATTCTATTTTTTTTTTTTTTAGATTTTATTTATTTGACAGAGAGAGATCACAAGTAGATAGAGAGGCAGGCAGAGAGAGAGAGAGAGGGAAGCAGGCTCCCTGCTGAGCAGAGAGGCCGATGCGGGACTCGATCCCAGGACCCTGAGATCATGACCTGAGCCGAAGGCAGCGGCTTAACCCACTGAGCCACCCAGGCGCCACATTTATAGATTCTAAAGCCCACATTGTTTATGTATCACCACCAGACCCTAATATCAAGCAGTCCCTCCCTAGACTCTTTAGGAACAATCCACAACACAAAACTTCATTAGTTCCCCACAGACAGCAGAAGAGTGCTGTGATAACCACCTTATATACAAGGTCAAACGTTGATGGGCATGTCCACAGCTTTACTGGGTAAAGGCGTATTTATTTTTATAAATGATTTTCTTTGTATCAAAGTCATATACCCACATAGCTTAATAGGTCAAATGATTGCTTTATAACCAGTAACAGCAGCCCTGCTCCCACTTTTCCTCCCCTCCACTCTTACCCTGGTTGTCAGAGGCACCCGCTGCAGCACTTGGTTCTTTGACAGGGTGTTTGCTTCTGCATTACGAAATACAGCACACAGCTATCTGCTGATTCACAGATTTGAAACATTTTTCACTGACTTCCTAATGTGCAACTGTAGGATCTTTTTTCTTTCTTATACATATTCTTTCTCTTCTTTACTCTTTCAAGGTAGCTATACATTTTGATTAAATATTATTTGGCATTTTCATGATTAGGACTACAAAAATATTCTCTAAGTTCTGTATGATTACTTTTCATTTTCTCTATTTTTTTTTTTTGTATAATGTTTACCTTCTTTTAGAATAGTAACCCTTAATCCTTTTCATATACTTGGTTTCATTTGGACCTAAAGTTTAATCATCTCCCTTCCATTAATGGCCTTGAAAGGTGATTTTCCAGATAAGGTTTTATATCACCAACTCTGCCCAATAATCTACTAGGTTTGGTTTTGTTGTTGTTGTTGTTGTTTGGTTTCGTTTTACTTGTCTGTAAATCTTGGGGACAGTCCTGTCAGGGCACTCTCTTTTCTTGCTCCAGTCTGAGCTAGCACACTTTCAGCTACCTTCAAAGCCTACCACCCTTTGTTATCAACTTGCTAGTTTTCTCATTCTGTTGTGTGGTGGGTTTTCTAGTTGCTGAGTTCCCAGTCTTTCTCCTACCTACTTTATTTCCTTGTCAAGTAAAGCACATCACCTAGTAGCTTCCTGCAAAAGGAGGCATGGTATGTAATCTTGGAGATTCTGCATCCCTGAAAAAGTTTATATTCAAATTATTGGTGGTTTTGTTAGAGTATGGAAATCGAGGAAGGAAATCCTTTTCCCTACGAATTATATTCCCCCCGTGGTCTTCCAACTTCCTGCATCGCTGTTGGGTAGACCAATGCCATTTTGGTTCTCTTTCCTCTGTGTGTGATCTGGTGTTTTTAGCATCTTCTCTTTATCTCTGGTATTTGAAATGCCATAATGACATGCTTTGGTGGCTGCTGCTGGGTCAGCTACGAAATGAACCTGACAATTTTGTCAGAGAGGAAAATGGAGATTATATTCCCCAGAGTTTATCGAAAGAATTCTTTCCCCCACCTTTTTGATCTGCATTCCTACAGTGCCCATGCCTGTGAGTGAGAAAGAGGGTTGCTACTTGTCCAAATGGTCAAGTAATTTAACAAGAAGCGAGAGCACAAATTCAGCTTGAATATAATGTGCTTCCTCTTTGCAGGGCCTTTTGCAAGACACAGGTCCTCCCTTCAGGGTGCCTGGAATCTAATGTGGCAGATATTTTAAGAACATAAAATTATAAAGAAAAATTTATAATGATCTTTTTAGAAAAGTGTGACAGAGCTTCAAGAGAAAATGAAGCAATTTCAGATAAGGAGCTGGAAATGCTAAGAATGAGGGGGTGTTTGGGAGTTAGGAATGTGAGGAGAGTGGTAAAGATAGGGAAGGCAGTTAACACTTCAGGGGTTCTCTCTTTTTTTTTTTTAAAGCTTGTATATTTTATTTATTTGACAGAGAGATCACAAGTAGGCAGAGAGGCAGGCAGATAGAGAGGTGCAAGCAGGACCCTGGGGTCATGACCTGAGCTGAAAGCAGAGGCTTTAACCCACTAAGCCACCCAGGTGCCGCAACACTTCAGGGGTTCTGAAGTGAGTGGTTAGTAGTAGCAGAGGTAGAAGAAGCATTTGTTATAGGCAAGAGTCGGTGACAGGCATAATGATGAGAAAGTGAAAGACAAATCCAAGAATAACAAGTTGGCTGGATCCTAGCTGTCACATGGAGAAATTTGAGGCTAAAGTCTGGCAAGCTTTGGTTACAAACTTATTTTTTTTTAATTTTTTTTTTATTTATTTGACAGACAGAGATCACAAGTAGGCAGAGAGGCAGGCAGAGAGAGAGGAGGAAGCAGGCTCCCCACAGAGCAGAGAGCCCTATGTGGGGCTCGATCCCAGGACCCTGGGATCATGACCTGAGCCGAAGGCAGAAGCTTTAAGCCACTGAGCCACCCAGATGCCCCAGTTACAAACTCATTTTTAGGATTAATTTATTTCAATCATTTTCTTTCATTTACCAATTCATATTCACTGATCGAATACTGTGAACCAGCCTCTGTGCTGGATGCTAGGGAGCATCAGAAAGAGACATGGTTGCTGACCTCAAGCGATTAACTTGATCTATGTACTTGATCTACGAAGACGTGCTGTGTCATACGTGTTTGTACCTACATTCTACAAATGAAGTACGAATGAGATACATAGTGGTCTTTAGGAGAATAGAGAAAGTAGACTCTCGGTTACCTGGGGTCTTCAGAAAAGGCCAAAGAGAGATGATGGCACCAAGAAGAATCAAATGAGGTATACAAGTATGGGCACAGCATTCTAGGCAGAGGAATCCTCACCCTCAAAGGTACAAAGATGAGAAAGAACATGGCATGTTCATTCGTTTATTCACTCATGCTACAAATTTTATCGAGTACTTATTATGTACTAGCCATAGTACTAGTCATGCTAGGGAAACTACTGATTTTTAACAGAGTATGATGGTGTCTTTCCTAGGTTTTTACCTTCGTGAGAGTAGGAATTATGTCTGTCTTATTTGTTGTGGGGCCCAGTACTTAAATTTGTACAATAATTATATTTAGAAGGATGGTAATGGATGCCCGTAGGGAAGAGGAGAACTACAAGATGATAAAGAGATTCATGAGAGAGATGTTTCAAGAATTATGAATAGATAATGTTAACTGAAACTAGGAGTATGGGAAGCCTGCGTGGCTCTGTTAGATAATCATCTGCCTTCAGTTCAGGTCATGATCTCAGGGTCCCGGCATGGAGCCCCGTGTCAGCCTCTCTGCTCAGCAGGGAGCCGGCTTCCCCCTCTTCCTCTGCCACTCCACCCCCCCCCCTTGTGCTTGCTCTCTCTCTCTGTCAAATAAATAAACAAAATCTTAAAAAAAATCAAAACTATACGCTTGGACAAAATTGCTCAAAATTTACATTATATGTATATGAGAGTAGCAGGTAAAGAACTGAAAAATGGGATTTCCAACATTTCTGCACAAAAGGAAGCACTACTATTAAAAAGAGTGGGTTTCTACCATGCCAGAGGCAAGTTTTATTTATTCGTACTTGATCTATATTCTGATTGGAAACATCAAACCACTTGTGTTTGGAGAATGTTGCTAAGTGCCTCCTTCTAAAAACCTCAATGCTTCCTCTCCCATAGCTCTTGACCATTTGGTTCTACAAGACCACATCAGCAAAAAAACAAAAAACAAAAAACAAACAAAAAAAAAAACAAAACCCAAAAACAAAATAAAAAACAAAAACTGCCCCTGGAATTTGGCATTTCTACTTTGCCTTTCTTTAGTCATTAAATCTTAGTTTTATCCAGATTTAGATAGAACTCAGCTCAGCCCTTGGACTCCCAGGCCTATGTACCTCATGAAATAGAAGTGAGCTCTAGGCTTCTTCTCCAAGGAACAGAACCATAGTCTTAGCCACTGGACCAGTACTGCAAACAAGACCACCTTATTCCCTCTCAGTGGAGTCTTTTGACTGGGAAGGAGTGGCTACATAAGCAACAAGTAAACCACATCAAAACATTATCACCAAAGCCTTAGCAAGGGGAGAAGCATTAAGGAGGGAGAAGTTTCTTCTATCAAATGTATCAGAGAAGATCAGATAAGACCTGAAAAGTATATAAAATTCTAGCAATAAAGGAAAGACAAAGGTCTTATACTCAAGAGACTTGTGGTCTTTTAAAGGACACCACTGTCTCTACAGAGATACTTAAGTGAAAGGGGAAAATCAGAGGGTGAGACGAACCATGAGACTGTGGACTCAGGAAAAAAAAAAAAAAACACAACTGAGGGTTTTAGAGGGAATGGGTGTGGAGGAATGGGTGAGCCTGGTGATGGGTATTGAGGAGAGCATATATCGCATAGAGCACCGGGTGTAATAGGCCAACAACGAATCTTGGAACGCTCCATCAAAAACTAATGATGTACTGTATGTAACTAACGTAATATAATTAAATTAAAAAAAAAAAGAAGAGTTCCCTTAACATCCTAGCACTGTGATAGTGGGTACCCAAAGTGTATTTGTAGAATGAATGAATGCACATGGCACACATTCCCTCACTTGTGTTTCTTTGAATTGGGTTTGACAGCTAGGAGGTCACTAATGACCCAAATAAGAAAAATACCCTGTACTAACAGAAACAGAAGTCCAACAGCAGGAACTAAGGGCTGAATGAAAGGCGAGGAAGAAGAGAAAATGAACAAAGACAACTTACAGTATTGTGGAAAGATCGTGGTTTTAAGGAATGTAAAACTGGCTTTATTGATGGTATTTACTTGAAAATTAAAATCAGAGTGCCCCATGGTTTTATAATGAGGGAAGATTCTCCATGTTTTCTACCCCCAAAACATAAAAGACAAGTAGTTCATCTGATAATCCTCAGTAGACTGAAAAGTTAATCAAGAACGAAGACCAGATTTTATCTATCATTAGGTTTCTTGCATTTCCTTAGCTCAGGGTCTGATACATACTAGGTGCTCAGTTAATATTTGTTAAAGAAATTAATGTATAAAGAATAAGCTGGCTAATCCTGCTTATCCTAGAGGATAACCAAGATGAGAGGAGTTAAATAGTAGCAGTAAAAGATGGAAGTTAGGTAAAATATATCACTTTGCTATGTTTCATGCATGTCACATTTCATGAAACTATATGAACTGTTAAATGATTGAATGAATCAGCAAATAAATGGATGAAACATTAGTCAGAAAATAATTCAATATATACATAACCTTCTGAATTATTGGGTTATTTTAATGGTCAAAGGACCTTGCTGATTGTTGGCATGCTTGCTTCATCTACTTGCCGGCATTTACTGGCGTATTACCTACAACCATTTGCCAAGCGTCTCTGCGTGAATTTAGCGGAACAGACTATAAGCCATCTTTGAAGGAAAAACACATAAATGCACCCAGAAAGAGAAGAAATGGGTTACTTTTCCTGCCTCTCATTCCCTTACCTACAGAAGGTAACTGAGCAGCGCCCGGATAGCTCACTTGGTTAAGCGTAGGACTTACTTACTGGGCTCGAGCAGTTGCAGGATTTCTTTCCCTTCCGTGCCCAAGGTTCTTGGTCACGCCACCTGGGAGAATGAAAAGGTGGACCCATTGAGGAATGGTGGGCAGCAAAGCCAAGTTTGTAGATGGAAAGGATCATGCTCCCAAACAGAGAAGGGAATCTGAAAGGGTTGTGGTGGGAGTTTCTGAGTCTAGGGGAGTTAATGGGCTTGTGGGTGTTAAGGTACGGAGTCGACCACCCCTCAATGAGACAGAGAACACTCTCAATAATGCAATTCACACAGCGAGGTTTATTTCCAGCTAGCTGGGGTCCAAGTATCTGCCCGGCGCAGCAGGTTTCAACAAGGACCCTGAGCACTCAAAGCCATGGGTTTATATAGCATTTTCAAGGCACTTTTTCATAGCTACATACATATCTTGCGCCCCACTTTGACAGTTTAACTTTAACTTTTTGCCACCCTGGCATCACCCTGGCGGTTAAGTGAGATTTAGGTTTAGAAGAAATTTAACTTTATTTACCTTTCCCTCCGCCTCAGCCTCCTTCAGTTTTATGGTGGGGAGGGCGACCTCAGGCCTCAAGGAACTGAGCTATTTGTCTCTGGAAATTGGGCTACTGAGAAGATGGCTTCTTTGTTGTAAATCACTAGGACATTTGTAAACGGAGGGAGACTCCTGTCTTGCAGGTTTGTGATCTCTGCAAGTTAACTATTTGTTTTTTATTAACATCTGGTCCCTATGACGCCACCGCTTAACCGTCCTGGTGGTATATGATTAAGTTGCTTTTTCAGGTGTTAGCTAGATCCTCTTATCTCAAGTCAGGTACACAGTGTGGGCCAGTTAGGGACGCCCAGTAAAATGGCCTCCCGGCCTTCAGGATGGCCATTCTTATGCTAACCCACTCTTACAGTTCAAGGTGCCAGCTTTTGCTTTGCCAAGATGGCTGTACTTACGTCAGGGCTAGACTCAGGTGGGTGCAGCCTTGTATTTCTTGGCCTCCACACCTGGAGCTGGTTTCCAGGACTTGTTTTTAAGTCCTCTGGGGGAAGGGGAGCGGGGACAGTTTAAGGGTTAAACTGTCAAAGTTTGTTAAACAACAAAGTTATTGTTCAACCTCAATGGAAGCCTCTGGCCAAAAAAATATAAAATAGGTCCTTACAGTGGGCAGGCAGTAATCCTCCACACGCCATCATCCAATCAGGTTTCTGTCCACGTGCTCATCTACCTATGAGGTAGTTGCTCAGGTGGGAGAGGGTGGAGGGCTCCTTGCCCTGTGGTGTAAAATCAAGGGTAGTTTCCCTTAAGGGTAGGGCGGGGTATCTTTGCTTGCCTTTCTTCCACCTATCTTTCATTAAGATCCTGATCCCAGGCTCCTGCACTCCACGCTGGGCTTGCAGCCTGCTGAGATGCTTGCTCTCCCTCTTCCTCTGCCCTTAACCGTGCCTCCTCCTGTGCCCCCATGTCTCTCTTAAGAAAAAAAAAAGGGGGGAGGGGCACCTGGGTGGCTTAGTGGGTTAAGCCTCTGCCATGGGCTCAGGTCATGATCTCAGAGTCCTGGGATGGAGCTCTGCATGGGTCTTTCTGCTGAGCGGGGAGCCTGCTTCCCCCAACACTCTCCCCCCGCCCCCCACCCCCCGCCACCACCTGTCTCTCTGCTTATTTGTGATCTGTCAAATTAAAAAAAAAATTAAAAATCTTAAAAAAAAAGGTAACTGATTGCCAAAGAGCACCATCTCTATATTCTTATTTTTATTATTCAGAAAAAAGTGAGGAACGTGGTGCCACGCCCTTGTCATCGTTTGGCAGACATAATAAGTGCCGTAATTGCTGCACAGAGGCAGGAACGGATTGCCATGATCCCCTAGCTTGGAGGAAAGCAGGGCATGCATCGTGTAATTCGCTTGTAGGTTCTTAAAGCGATTGACACTGTGAGCTACATCATTTTCCCTCCGCTGTGTGTAAGAGTGCAAAATGCTGGGTCTGATGTTTCCCAGCTGACAGCATGGGGCATTATTACGGGGCATTATTACTCACCTTAAGTTTTGTTTTGTTTTGTTTCCTAAGCTCCTCCTCCTAAAAAGAAAAATGGCAGTACCTGTCCCCATCATGTCACCATTTTGCTTTCTTTACAGCAGAGAATGCACTGAAGTAAGCATCAAAAAAAGTGATTTATCCCATTTTTTTTTAAAATGACAAAACCTGTCTTATGAACTATAGCGAGTGATAGAAACTTCCACAGTCTCCCTTACAATTTATTTCCCAGCACTCCACCCTGGGACCAAAGCACAGGCAACAGCTAGCCCTGTAAAGAATCAAAATCATTTGCAGAATTGAAAGGCATTTCCCTCCCGTGCAAATATCCATGGAACATTACAGTTTTAGGTAAATGTATTCACAAGATCAGGAAATATATTCTCAGTTGGAGTTAGTTGTTATCACTCAGTACGGGCTCAATTTTGCTCAGCTGCAGCACCAATCTACAGGCACTGGTAACGTCTCCCAAAGCTTGTGGGCTTCCTCTCACTGATGACCACTTCACAGCTTGTGTCAACTTAGGTATTTATGTTTACAATGGGCTTCCTTTCCCAGAAGATGCAGGATAGCTGTTCTCTTTACCTGAAATGTTACCTGCCTGACTGAAATACCCAGTTATGGCTACACCAGTAGAGACAGCAATTCTAGGAAATAATTATTTTCAGAACAGGGTTAGTTATTCCATCAGCAGCTTAACTAGAGCAGAATGACTGATTATTAAGAAAGAGTCTTCCAGAAAAATAGCCAAAGAATTCCAAGTTGGGACATTGAGTCACTTTTTAAAATTTAAAATTTTTAAAATTTAAGAGGGCTGGGTCAAAAGAAGAATAGAACAAAAATGAGTATACATAGCTTTAAAATAAGTGCAAAACAGAAAGGACACCTGTCTGTATTCTGAGTAGGTGCTATTTAACTCTTAGGAATTTCCAGGGCATTGGGGGGGGGAGCCCACTTAAAATTATGGCTTGTAATTTTATTTTCTCTTTCTCTTTATTTGCATAAAAAATCTTTTTATTACCCAGTATAGTTTCATCAAAATGGGCTATTATTTTCCCATGAATTTTTACCTGTTTCCATTTTTAAACCTAATTTAAATTTTCTCCTCCAATAGCCAAAGCTGGACACCATGTGGATTATGGTAGGGGAGCAGGAAATAAAACAGAAAATGTATGAACAGGGAACTTTGATTTACTGAGAGTGGAGAGTCATGACATCTGCCTGTTTTTTTGTTTTTTTTTTTCTTTTTTGTTTTTAAAGAGATCTGCCTGTCTTTCAAGGTGAGCAAAAGATGCCTTACCTGACAGGAGGCAGGATGGCAAGCACAGGATTACATGCACTATCCCATGGTATGGGAGTATTTTTACAGGTATTATATTTTTATTTACATCACTTACATGCTTTGTTTAAGGTCGTATGTGTAGAATGCACTAATAGGAATTCCAGTGCTTCTCATTATTTTAGGTAGATCTATTTTTTGGTTTGAAAGCTGGTATCTCCAGACTCCTAAACTCCTGAGGACTGAGGATCCATTTGTGTTTCTTTGATTCTTACTGCTTTCAGCCTTCTTCCTCTCAAATTGCCTTGATGAGTTCCCGTGTTTTGTCTTGGTGAACTTTTCCTGTATTTTCCTTCCATTTGCCCTCTCCAATCCAACTTCCTTAAAAAAATTTTTGCTGTCAGAAAAGAAAGCTTTACACCACTGGGGCCTCACTGAATCCAAAAAGCAATGAATGATTCTTGTTTGCTACATTCTAATCCCAATTTAGGGCAACTCATTCTACAGTTTTATGACTGGCTGATAGTATCTCATGAATAACAATGAAAGAGTAACCTATCACTGCAGACTCTGACAAAGTGGTGATATGTAAATGCAAAGATAATTGCCATTTGGAAATGAAGGCTCTTTCTCTGTCTCTTTCTCTCTTTTTTTGTAAACACAATCAGTTGAAAATAAAAACTAGTCAAGACACATGCATTCTGCTGCTGGCATTTTAAAAAGTTGGCTTCAATTTGATTAATGCAAAAAGGATTTGACCTAAGAAGTCTTAGAGAGTTTCATTGATAAATAGAAAAAAAAGTGAAAGTAACAAGATTCCTACTTAAAAATTAGCAATTTACATTAGATGTAAGAAGATACCTAATAAAGGAGATGGGCACATATGCAGTTAGAGATTCAAGGATCAATTGGACTTGTAATTACTCAGCACATCAGGAACCTGATCTCGTTAGCCAAACCATGTAAGGAAGTCTTAATTCTTACGGCAAAAAAATGATTTGGTAGTTGGTATAATTAAAAATCACAGATAATCCCAAACCCTTATGACAGTGATTCATTAAAGTCTCCTCCCTTAGAGAAATGGTTTTATAAAAGCTACAAATCATTACAAAACTGTCTGGCTAATGTCTCCTCTCTTTTGATTATCCCACTGCAATGTCTTGGGAAGGCCCATCTCTTGAGTGAAAAAGCTCAGAGTCAGGAAAGAAGAGGAAAGGGACAGAGCCTCAAGGAGAAGCCATAGATTCCCCAGCAGACTCAGTATAAAAAAGCACACAACTCTCAGTGGTAAGCATCCTGGAGAGTAACTGAAAGTAGGATTCCCATAATTCTGTTGAAAACAGTAGTGAGCAGTCAACCTATGGGAGGGTGTGTGCAGAGCCAGGTGGCAATGCCCCAACTAGAACATGAATTTTTTTTAAAAGAATTTATTTATTTATCTGATGGAGAGAGAAAGAGAGCATGTGGGGAGGGTCAGAGGGAGAGGGAGAAGCAGGATCCCTGCTGAGCAGGGAGCCCAAGGCAATGTGGGCCTCCATCCCAGGTCCCTGAGATCATGACCTGATTGGAAGGCAGACAACCAAAAACTGATCCCCCCGGCACACCTAGAACACGAATAACTTCTAGTTTGGTAATCATGTGGAGAGACTATGTTCTACATAGTATTTTTTCCTTATTTTCTACCTTCCTCTATTATTAGCCTCAGTAATACTAGCATACAAGACTCTGTTACACTCAAGTGAGGAAGAATGCGACACTCCTTTACTTTACCTTTTTTCTCATTGTTATGTTTTACTGGCACAGCTGCTGCCTTATCAGTCTCAACCTGGGCTGAGCCAGAATCCATGACAGACCAGTTTTCTAACTTCAGATTCAGTGACTTTCTTGTTTCATCATTACTTTTATCTTCAAAACCTCATTTTACAAAATCTATATAAATGTCTGCCAGTTCCTGTCTTCACGTTCTCCATTCAACAAGAATCTAGAAGACTCTAAGCAGGCTTCATCATTTTCTTTCTCTCTTTCGGCCCTCTGTCAAAATCAATGTACACACCTGACAGTAATTTTCATCAGGATGTTACAAATACATAGCCCATAATGGTAAATGAAATCATACTTAGGGCTGCCAAAGGAGCATAGTGACTCATAGACAATTGACTTGCGGGTGTGGGGGGGGGGTTCTTTTCTCAGCGGCATTCTCTTCCACCAAGCATGGAGTTGGTAGGAGAGTAGGTGTAGACCTAACTACTGAGATAACCAGCTGAGTCAATCAGAGCAATCAATATGTAACAAGTACAACAATCTCATTGTTAATGAATTCTGGCAAATTCGCTCCCTTCCTTCTTTCCTTCCAAAAGTAATTCTTTAACACCACCCCAAATACATGAGAAGTGCTCACAAAATAGCAGGTAAGATAAGCTTAGGCCTTGACCTGGAGCATGCTCCAGTGGGAAAATCACACAATTATAAAAGTCAAAACAAGAAAACCAAGGTAGCGTTGGTATACAGAAGTCAGTTATAACTAATTTAGTCTAGGTCTGGGAGTTAGTCAAGCAAGACTTTCTAAAGAAGTGACTTCCAGAGTGTGACCTGCAGGGTGAATAAGCATTGACCAGACAAATGGCACAGTAGGGAGGTGGTGGTAAGCATAGGAGTTCTCAGGTAGAGAAAAGTGGATACAGAGAGGAATCGTCAAAGAGCATGGCTCCTTTAAGGAACAGAAATGAGTTTGGTCAAACTGGAGGACGGAATGCAAAGAAAGAAAATGAGGAGTGATAAGAATATAGATGTAGATAGGAATCAGATCTTGAATATTCTTATAAGCTATGTATTGATAGTATTAAACTTCAGGCTATAAAATTCAAACATGATAGATCTCTAGCTCAATTTTACTTTAACCCAACCTCACTTTTGATTTTGAGCCCTGTAGTAAAGATTGACTAGCTATTTACCAAATCTGTTTCCCATTGCTCTGAGTCTTGAGGCTAGACAATGTTCCTGTCTCCCTTGCAATTAGCTGTGGCCATGTGTCTGAGTTCTAACAGAATGAGAGAAGATTCTTCTATGCTTAGCCAATGAAAACCTCCTGTGCAGTCCTCCACTCGCTGTCTTCCACTGTCGTGCCGCTGGATATCAATGCCCAAGGTGAGCTTGTAAGCCATGTACAAGGAATATCACTCCTCCCTCCCCCATACACACGTACACCCATACATACCACTGTGTTAAGTGGATGTTATAAGGAACATGTTCCTATTGTACTAAGCCATTGAGATTCTGATGCTTATCTATCACACCAGTAATTCTCAAAATGTGATTCTGAGAGGAACAACAGTAACATCACCTGAGAACTTGTAAGAAATGCAAATTTTTGAGCCCTCCCCCAGATCTACCTGCTGAATCAGAAACTCTGGAGCTAGGGCCAGCAATCTGTGGTTTAGAAGCCTTCCAGGTGATTCTGGTAGGAGTTAAAGTTGCAGAACAGGCTTCCTCATTTTAACATTACCTTAACCCATTCCACCCAGTGACAGTCAAGGTCAGGTAATTCAGGGGAGTCAATCAATGCAGGCTTGCATTTGTCAGATCAACTCATGTACATTATCATGTGTGAGTTGGGATCTATCTGACCCTTAGTTATTAGCCTTTATTCACCTGCAGTATCAGGTGAATTACAGTTTCTCTCTCTGTGTGTGTGTATGTGTTTATTTTTGACTGGTTCTCATTGTTTTTCCATGATGATTGCTACTTTGTCTTCCTTATGCCAGCCTCTTTATGTTGGGCCCCCAGCTACTTTTCATCATCCTTCACATGCAAACAGACCCTTTAAGGAAATGCAGATTTCGACCTAGCTGCCTCTACTCTCCCCTTCCCATGCTATGCCAGGATAGGAGAACTCTTTAATATTCAGCTTCCTCAGCCTTTCCCTGGGGTCTTAGAGACAGGTGTTCTGTACTCTACATTTTATTCTCTTTCTCTAACCAGACTTGTCTATAGTGGAAGGGCAGGAGCAGGACTTTGTTTTAGGGACAAAAAGCATAATTTAAGTGTATGGCTTTTTTTAAACTATCTTTGAAAATCTCCCTTCTCTGACCTGTTGTGGGACTAAGAAAGCTGGCTGTATTACATTTGCTGATTGTTTCGTGCATTTTGTTAAATCTATTCTTTATGCTATAAAATTTGTGTCTTAGGTTTTTTTTTTTCAAGTTTCATGTTTTTTTCTTGTTTTTGTCTGACAAATCCGTGATTCTCTCAACTTCCTAATAAAGAAGTTATTCTCATGAATTTTTCAGATTTTGCAGTTCAAAAAGCTTAGATATACTTCTGAATATGCTTTATTCCACAAATCTTTTCAATATCTCGATGATTTGTACTGAGTTTCCCACAAGTAAAATCAACTCTTTTCCCGTATGAATATAGTATGATAAGTATAAATATAAATATAAATGGACATTTATCTTGGGACTTTTCTTTTTTGTTGTTGTTATTTTATTGTGGTAAGGATATTTAACATGCTATGCTCAACAAATTTTTAAGTGTACAATCTATTATTGGTGACTATTAGTACAACATTGTACCGCAGAGTTCCAGAACTTGTTCATCTTGCTTAACTCAAACTTTATGCCTGTTGATTAGTAACTCCTTATTTCCTCCTCCCTCTAGCCCCTAACAACCATCACCATACTCTGTGATTCCATGGACTGAAGTATTTTCAGTACCTCATATAATTGCAATCATATAGTATTTGTCTTTCTATAGCTGGCTTATTTCACTTAACAATGTCTTCAAGGTTCACCCATGTTATCTCATATTGCAAAATTTCCTTCTTTTTAAGGCTGAATGATGTCCCATTATATGTATATCCTGGCTTTTCATTACCCTTTCATCCACTGGTGGGCATTTAGGTTGTTTCTACATCTTGGCTATTCTGAGTAGTGCTGCTGTGAATATGGGAGTGTGGTACAAATATCTCTTTGAAATATTGATTTCATTGCCTTGGATATATACCCAGAAGTGGAATTGCTGAGTCATATGTACGTCTCTCTTCTTCTTCTTTTTTTTTTTTTTTAAAGATTTTATTTTATATATGGTAGAGAAAGCACAAGTAGGAGGAGGAGCAGGCTTCCTGCTGGGCAAGGAGCCCAATGTGGGACTCGATCCCAGGATCCTGGGATCATGACCTGACCTGAAGGCAGATGCTTAACCGGCTGAGCCACCCAGATGTCCCTGTACTTCTCTTTTTAATTTTTAAAGCAACCTCCATACGGTTTTCCCTAATTTATATTCCCATCAAAAGTGTAGAAGTGTTTCAATTTATCTCCATCCTCACTGCTTACTTTCTGTCTTTTTTAAAAATAGCCATTCCAACAGATGTGAGTTGATATCTCACCATGGTTTTGATTTGTATTTGCCTGAGGATTAGCAATGTTGAAGACCTTTTCCTATACCCGTTGTGTGTCTTCTTCTGAGAAATGGGTCCTCCCAGGACTCTGGGAAGATGGGACTGGTCAAAAGGGGCTGGAGCTGAGTCCATAAAGGGACTGGGGCTGTGTGGAGTCTATAACTGTAATTATGTTCAGCAAGCCTACTGCCAGGACGAGGGCCTGCTTTCTCACAGCAGTTCTCCTTAATCTTGGACTTTATTGGGATTTCACAACCTCCCACCTGGATCCCCAAGCTCGCATAAAGACACTTTGGTTGATGGATGACTGCCAGATGGTTGCTTGTGTTGAGGGATGTGAGCTGGAGACCTTTTATTTCATCATCTTTGCTGGTATTACCCTCCCCTTGTGGTATTTTTTTAGAGAAATAGAAAAAACAATTCCATAATTCCTATGGAAACAAAAAAGACTACATATAGCTAAATCAATTCTGTGTCTTAGTTTTAATGATGTCAAAAGACACCTAGAAGAAAGAAGATGAAAAGATAAGCAATAAACTAAGAGAACATATCTGTAATATCTACAGCCACAAAGGAGATATATATATATGCACACACATATTTGTATGTAATATATTACATATATCTTGCCAATCAATAGAAAAATCTTAAATATGTATTTATTGGTACATAATATATTACATATATCTTGATAATAATAGAAAAAATCTTAAGTATGTATTTGTATATGTATATCAGTATGTAAACTACAAATCAATAGAGAAAACAAACATATCAATAGAAAAATGGAAAGAAAAGCAGAAACAGCTATGAACAGAGGGAAAAAAGACATATGGCTAATCAATGTACTAAACCACATTAGTGCTTTGGAGAAGAAAATCAAGGCCATAAAGATAAACAAATCAAGACCACACAAGATAAAATATGATTCCACTTAATGGGTAAAGATAAAAAAAGCCAGACAATTCCAGAACAGATCAACAGGATTTCTTATACAGAGCTCACTGAAGCCATGCTTCAAACATTTTAGCATTATCTATTAGTGTTTCATATCTAATAAAGTTGTCTAAGCAATTCGACTCCTTCTGACCCAAGAATAAGTAGATGCAAGTTATTGGTAGGGTTTTGGTTCTTTGACAGTATACTAGGTTATAAGGTGCTCTTTATATTATTAGAAAGAGAACAAAATAAATGATGGCCTTGTATGAAACATTGATAGTTTCATAAACCAAGGATCATGATTTGTTCAATTCCAAGCATACAAGGTCCATAAAAAGAAAGAAAAATAATCTTTAGCCTTTTGCAAATAGAAAACTCTGATTTCTGAAATAGATGAGATTTATTTTTGATTGTTGTTATTATTACTATTATTATTATTATTGGTGGTGGTGTTATTTACTACTCTTATCAGGTTTACTTGCCTGAGGCATTAACGGATTCCATGGAGTAAAAGAAAATCATTACTGGGAACAAAACAAGCATTTGGTTAATATATGAAAATAGCATATCATTCTTAATGATAAGATGGTTAGATTCATACCATCAAGGGCTTTCCTTTTAAGCAGCATTATAGGGTTTTTGTGAACCATCTGGACTATTAATACATTAACATATTCCATATTTTTCAGAAAGTCGGATATAGAAAGATCAACTTGACTATTTTCTAGTCATTTACCTTGAGACAAAGCCATTATTCCCATCCACTTGTAAAGCACAAATATGCACCCTCTACTCTACTTCTTAATGAGCATCCAAAGAGGAAGGGAATTTTCATCTTTCAAAGAAAGCTGCTGCATTGCTGAAAAGTGACAGTGAAAGAAAAATCTGATACCTAAACAATTTTCTGAAAATGAAGGCCCTTCATAACACAATGACTGGGTTAAAAAAAAAAAAAAAGTTTCCCATTCCAAAACATTATGGGTGGGTCTCATTGCAGTTCTCATCAACAATATGAAACACATCCTTAAAATAGAATTTAGTACTTATAACAAAGTATAGTTTCTTTTTGCATGTTTTTGAAGCATGAAAACAATTTAAAGTTAGTAGTTCTTCAAAGTGGAAAACAGAGGGATTATACAAATAGAGGAAATAGAACTAGAGGAAATATTCTGACATCATAACCCTTTGACAATCATTACATAATGAACATAGTTTTGAGATATACAATTAAAAAATCATCCTTGATTCTTTAAGAAATTAAAAATAGAGCTAGCCTATGACCCTGTAATTGCACTACTGGGTATTTACCCCAAAGATACAGATGTGATGAAAAGAAGGGCCATCTGTACCCCAATGTTCATAGCAGCAATAGCCACAGTTGCCAAACTATGGAAAGAGCCAAGATGCCCTTCAACAGACGAATGGATAAAGAAGAGATGGTCCATAAATTCAATGGAATATTATGCCTCCATCAGAAAGGATGAATACCCAACTTTTGTATCAACATGGAAGAGACTGGAAGAGATTATGCTGAGTGAAACAAGTCATGCAGAGAGAGTCAATTATCATATGGTCTCACTTATTTGTGAAACATAAGGAATAATATGGAGGACATTAGGAGAAGGAAAGGAAAAGTGAATTGGGGGAAATCAGGGGGAGATGAACCATGAGAGACTGTGGACTCTGAGAAACAAACTGAGGGTTTTGGAGGGGCAAGGGTGGGGGTTGGGAGGGCCTGGTGGTGGGTATTAAGGAGGGCACATATTGCATGGAGCACTGGCTGTGGTGCATAAACAATGAATCTTGGAACACTGAAAAAATAAAACAAAATTAAAAAAAAATCCTCATTGATAAAGCCCTGACTATAGTAATTTAAATTATTAAAACTGATTATAGGTAATCTACCCATAAGTAAAGACATAGACAAAAAGAAGCAATATGAAGTTCTAAATAAGAGGGTTTTTTTTTTTTTAAAGATTTTAGTTTTAAGTAATCTCTACACCCAATGTGGAATGGAAACTCACAACTCAGAAAGCAAGAGTTGCATGCTCCACTGACTGAGTCAGCCAGGTACCCCCTAAATAAGTTTTTCAAAATGAATGGTTGGGGTGCCTAGGTGGCTCAGTCAGTGGAGCCTCCGACTCTTGATTTCAACTTAGGCCATGATCTCAGGGTCATGGGATCCAGACCTGCATCTTTGGGCTCCATACTCAATGGAGAATCTGCTGGAGATTTTCTTTCTCCCACTCCCTCTCCTCCTCCTCCCACCCCGGGCTTGTGCTTTCTCTCTCTCCTTCTCTCTCTCTAAATAAATAAATCTTTAAGACAAAGAAAAGTGAATGGTTATTTGTGTAATAAATACATATTATACCTAGTGTGCTTTAAATAAAGGCCTAATTTGTGCTTTGTGGATTTTTATTTTTTGTTTTAAAGCACCTATGTTTACAATTTTAAGAAATAAGTTCTTTACGTGAAAAGAAATTGCCTCTAGTTATGAATGCTATAGCTAACAAATTAAATGCCCAATGGTTTGTATCATTATTTATAATATTAAATAAAATGGAAAACATATTGAACAACAGGGAATTATTTAACTTACATTACATCAGTAAAGTAATGCAATTAAAATGATGATTTGCCTTTGCAGCACTTGTCTAAATCGTTTTAGAGACATTAAAATTCATGTGTATAACAATTTATCTATATGAGCAAAAGCTTATGACATGATATTAAGTTTAAAAATGTATAAAACAGTAAGCAATTGGTGACAATGAGGTATAGCCACGACTGGTGAAACGGAAACTGGAAGGCAAGTGCCTCATGTGTCATTATTGCCGTGTTTTCATATTGGAATAGCAGATGGTAGTTGTCTCTATTACCAACATTTTTAATAAAAATTACAATGATTATCATAATAAGCATCCTTGTGGGAAAGTTTCTGTTCATATCATTTGTCCTTGCCGAATAACAAATCCTATAAATAGATGCGTTAGATCAAAGAACATTTCCCAAACTTCTTACCTAGTGCCAACTGCCGTCCAGAAATGCACAAATATACAGTCCAGCAAGCAGTAAATAAAGATGCCCCATTGTAATTTTTACAAAGAAAGAATAATGAAGCAAACCATCAATATTTGAGCCTCTTTTTTTTTCCAAATGTGGTTCTAAGATCAATTGTGTTTTATGATTACTATAGATAATATGCAAAGAAGTTGGGAAGAAATCACTGTCATGTACTTCTGCTTTTCAGTGTGGTAACAAGTGCATTTGAAAATTGCCCGCTTTCTCTGATTGGGAAGCTTTGTAGAGATCCCCAGGAAATATAGTCCCATTAGTTTATGTAGTCAAGGTAAAAAAAGCCGTGAGTGCTCTAAGAGAGACCATTCTTCAATTACCCCCTTGAAGACCACTTCCAATCTCTGTGGGGTAGGTAAAGAAAGTACTTTATGTCTAGATTTTTCTCATGTTTGAGAACAGTTTTTACTTATATTCAGTTCGGTTTGTCTGTTTTCCCCGTGCTAATGTTTAAATACTTTATAGACTTTAGCCAAGACTTTGGCCATTATTTAAATCTTTTTTTTTTAAGATTTTATTTATTTATTTGAGAGCAAGAGAGAACATGAGCAAGGAAGAAGGACGAGGGAGAGAGATAAGCACACACCCCACTGAATAGAGAGCCCGCCCAGGGAACTTGATCACAGGACCCTGGGATCATGACCTGAGCCGAAGGCAGACGTTTAATCAAGTCACCCAGGTGCTCCTTTAGTTAAATCTTTTAATAAACTGTAGGACTTTAAAACATTTAATCACACTACAATTACTTTTCACCTAGTCACTCGGTAAATCCTAGGAAAACGGCAGAATCCTTATTATACAGCTTTATGTTGTTTAATTTTTTAATTTCACTGTGAATTGCAGTACTTTGTTTTGGACATCCTTGCCTGAAATTTTCTGTAACTGAGACACTGATAAGATGTAGAGTTTGAGGAGGCAGAATAAAGTCTAGAAACAGGATACCTAGATTTGACTCTATGAAGCTCCAGTTCCTTCATCTAATGTGAGGCTATTAATAGTAACTGCCTCTAGGATTTTTAGGAGTTTAAACAAGATAACTTCATGTACAACATGTATACATTTCTGTGCAGCACTAAGTAGGTATTAGGTACTAGTTCATTTACCATCATCACCACCATCATTAAACCTGCATAGTTTAATGATTAGATCTCAAATTTATGAGTAAGTCTCAAACACTGGAGAGTGGTTTTTTTTTTTTTTAAAGATTTTTATTTTATTTATTTGACAGAGAGAGATCACAAGTAGATAGAGAGGCAGGCAGAGAGAGAGAGAGGGAAGCAGGCTCCCTGCTGAGCAGAGAGCCCGATGCGGGACTTGATCCCAGGACCCCGAGATCATGACCTGAGCCGAAGGCAGCGGCATAACCCACTGAGCCACCCAGGCGCCCCTGGAGAGTGGTTTTAAATGCAGATTCTTGGACCTCACATCCAAAGATTCTGATTCAGTATGTGGGGCTGAGGCTCAGATGATTCTGATATAAGTGGTCAACTGACTATATTTTGAACTTCTGACTTATACCTGGTCTAGAGACACCTAGGTGGCTCAGTTGGTTAAGCATCTGCCTTCGGCTTAGGTCATGATCCCAGGGTTCTGGGATTGAGTCCTACATCGGGCTCCCTCCTAGCATGGAGTCTGCTTCTCCCTTTGCCTGCCACTCTTATTCTTTCTCTCTGATAAATAAATAAATAAAAACTAAAAAAAAAAAAAAAAAACAACTCTAGCTGATCTAAGAATTAAATTGACATGAGACAGATTAACAGGAGAAAATAAAATTAAATTTTATAGTTACAGGGAATCCCCACAGACATGAAGTTCCAAAGACAGGCAAAGTAAAATATATATATCATCCCCATCCAAAAAGGGGATAGGGATCTGGGACTTCAAAGAGAAGGAAAGCAATTTGAGTCTCCTTGATGGCTAGTGATGATGAACATTTTTTCATGTGTCTGATAGCCATTTGTATGTCTTCATTGGAAAAATGTCTGTTCATATCTTCTGCCCATTTTTTTTATATGATTATCTGTTTTGTGTGTGTTGAGTTTGAGGAGTTCTTTATAGATCCTGGATATCAACCTTTTGTCTGTACTGTCATTTGTAAATATCTTCTCCCATTCTGTGGGTTGCCTCTTTGTTTTGTTAACTGTTTCCTTTGCTGTGCAGAAGCTTTTGATCTTGATGAAGCCCCAAAAGTTTATTTTCGCTTTTGTTTCCTTTGCTTTTGAAGACATATCTTGGAAGAAGTTGCTGTGGCTGATATTGAAGAGGTTACTGCCTATGTTCTTCTCTAGTATTCTGATGGATTCCTGTCTCACATTGAGGTCTTTTATCCACTTCGAGTTTATCTTTGTGTACGGTGTAAGAGAATGGTCGACTTTCATTCTTCTACATATAGCTGTCCAGTTTTCCCAGCACCATTTATTGAAGAGACTGTCTTTTTTCCATTGTATATTTTTTCCTGTTTTGTCGAAGATTATTTGACCATAGAGTTGAGGATCCATATCTGGGCTCTCTACTCTGTTCCACTGGTCTATGTGTCTATTTTTATGCCAGTACCACGTTGTCTTGCTGATCACAGCTTTGTCGTAAAGCTTGAAATCAGGTAACATGATGCCGCCAGTTTTGTTTTTGTTTTTCAACAATTCCTTAGCAATTCGGGGTCTCTTCTGATTCCATACAAATTTTAGGATTATTTGCTCTAGCTCTTTGAAAAATTAAAACCACATTGAGATATCACCTCACACCAGTTAGAATGGCCAAAATTAGCAAGACGGGAAACAACATGTGTTGGAGAGGATGTGGAGAAAGGGGAACCCTCGTACACTGTTGGTTGGAATGCAAGTTGGTGCAGCCACTTTGGAGAACAGTGTGGAGATTCCTCAAGAAATTAAAAATAGAGCTTCCCTATGACCCTGCAATTGCACTACTGGGTATTTACCCCAAAGATATAGCTGTAGTGAAAAGAAGGGCCATCTGTACCCCAATGTTTATAGCAGCAATGGCCACGGTTGCCAAACTGTAGAAAGAACCAAGATGCCCTTCGACAGACGAATGGATAAGGAAGATGTGGTCCATATACACTATGGAGTATTATGCCTCTATCAGAAAGGATGAATACCCAACTTTTGTAGCAACATGGATGGGACTGGAAGAGATTATACTGAGTGAAATAAGTCAAGCAGAGAGAGTCAATTATCATATGGTTTCACTTATTTGTGGTGCATAACAAATAACATGGAGGGCATGGAGAGATGTAGAGGAGAAGGGAGTTGAGGGAAATTGGAAGGGGAGGTGAACCCTGAGAGACTATGGACTCTGAAAAACAACCTGAGGATCTAGAAGGAGCGCGGGGTGGGAAGTTGGGGGAACAAGGTGGTGGGTATTAGTGAGGGCACGTGTTGCATGGAGCACTGGGTGTGGTGCAAAAACAATGAACACTGTTATGCTGAAAAGGAAAAAAAAAATAAAGTGATATATGTTTAAAAAAACAAAAAAAGAAGGAAAGCAATTCCTGGGAAGATGAGAGAAGAGCATATGTTTGGTAGACAAGTGTTTGCTGATCCATCGGAAAACAATGGGACAAAGAAAGGAATTTTAACAAACAGAATTTACTAAATTCATTTTATACTATAATTATCTATGGCGATAGGCTCCCTTCCTGGAGCAGGTCCTTTATCTAAATTCCTTTAGGCAATTACATGAAGGTCAAAATGTCTTCCTGAGTCTTTTGGACCTCGATTGCCTTCAGCTTGAAATGTAATCTGTATGCCAAAGTGGCACATTATGGGCAACTCGCCCTTGGCCCCTACAGGGGTCAGGGTAAGGAACTTAGCTCTCCAGTTTTTTGTTTGTTTGTTTGTTTTTGTTTGTTTATTTGTTTTTTTTTTAAGATTTTATTTATTTGACAGAGAGAAATCACAGAGAGGCAGGCAGAGAGAGAGGAAGGGAAGCAGGCTCTCCGCTGAGCAGAGAGCCCGATGCGGGACTCGATCCCATGACCCTGAGATCATGACCTGAGCCGAAGGCAGCGGCTTAACCCACTGAGCCACCCAGGTGCCCCTATTTGTTTGTTTTTTTAATTTCAATCACATGGAAGTGGAAACAACCAGAAAAACTGGTTCAACAGGGCAACTTTGTTTCCAAATGGATTATCCCATGTTCACTGTGTATAACTCTTGATAATGGACCACATAGTACATGCCTTTGGGGACAGATAGCCCTGTGCTTTCTTCCTGATGCTTTCCTTTCGGAGAATTTCATCGCTCTGTGAAATCACAAGTCAGGGTGGACTGGAACAGAAAAGAGGAGTGGACCCAGAGCAGAATTCCATCAGGAAGCACAAGAACCTTGGTCAAAATTGGAATACTGATGCTGTGTGGCCTCGGCACATTCTCTGGGTTGATCACCTCAATCCACCATGCCTACTTTCTCATCTGTAAAATAGGGAACTAACAGTGTCTGTCCTATAGCATTGTTGTAAAAATTAAATCATGGGACTTGGAAATAAGATGACTAAAGTTAAAGTGCATTTTAATTAATCATCTTTGTTCAGCCGTCTTCCTCCCTGAAGGTTGACCGTCATTGATCTAATAATGTATCCTATTTCTTCCTCTCCCTAGTCAAAGATGCTGCATATGATACAGAATACAAATTATAAAAGGAAACATGGAACACTGGTCAAGCAAAATGTATTGCTCTGCCTGCAATTTCCCCTTCTCTACTCCAGATATTAAAAACTAATTCTCTCAGTTATTCATTGCTGGCAGAGATGATTAATTTAATCTTTATAGATAAAGTAAAATGTTTGGACGAAAGGAGCAAATACTCTGCTGAGGCTAATTGTAAGGCACATTCGGGTGAATAATTCATTGTGTGCAGTATAATATCATAGATGGTTAGCCAAGAACAAACATCAATTCTATAAAGAGAATTAAACTAAAACCAAATCCATTTGGCAGCAGAAAATGAATATAGTCCTTACAGCCAATATGGATCTCATTTTGGTAGTTCCTACCAGGGCCCAGGAAGATTTCACTATTACCAATTTATGATAGCCTTTCACATGTGCCTTTATCTCTCAGTACTGATTCTTCACTTCAGTAAAATATTTAGGGTATCAACTGGTATTTAGAAATGTGTTCGAGTAAGATAGACATTGGAGAAATCCCACACTGCTACTAAATGTGGTAGTTGTGCATGTGAATAAACTCCACAAGCTTTCAGTTTCTCACCAGAAAAATGGGGAAAACAAATATTGGGTTTTTATGAGGATAATATGTGATCTATTTAAAGCATTACTTAAGGGGTGACTGGGTGGCTCTGTCGGTTAAGCATCTGCCTTCAGCTCAGGTCCTGATCTCAGGGTCCTGGGATCCAGCCTGACATGGAGCCCCATGCCAGGCTCCCTGCTCAGTGGGGAGTCTGCTTGTCCCTAAGCTACTCCCCATGCTCTCCCCATGCTCGCTCTCTCTCAAATAAAGAAATAAAATCTTTTAAAGAAAAGCATCATTTAATGTAGTCGTGGGCTTATAGCAAATATTTGATCAGGGAGAAATATGGAGACATGTAATATGTGTACATGTGCATATCTATAAAAAATACATATGCATATTATAAATAATATTTCTATTTATCCTCCTACCATCCAGCTATCTTTCTTTTACTCCTCAGCTGTGTTCATTTCTGTCTTTTTTCAAGGTATTTTCCTTTTCTCTGCACATTTTAAAATCCTCATCAACAAATACAAGAAGAAAACAGATGGAAAGATTCTTTTCCTCATTAGTAGTTAAAAATGCAAATTATAGCACCCTGGAAATGAGGAGTTAGAAAAAAAAAAGATAACATGAGCTGATGTGGCTAAGATAAACTCGTTCCTTACTAACAATACTTTACAATCTTTTTGTAAAGCAATATTTCAAAAGTAAGAGCCATAAATGTGCTCTTAGCCAGCACCCCTGGTCTTCCCTAAAAGTATATCCAAAAGAACAATCTGCTGGAAGCAAAAATTTAGTGACACAATTAATATCTTCATGGGTAAATCTAAGACAGCAAAATTTTAAAATAAACACACAGGCCAAATGGAAGGCTGCATAATTTATGGCACAACCAGATGATGGAATGTTACATGATGATTACAAATATAAAGTATTTAAAAACATGAAAAAGTTATGACAATGTAAATAAAAATGCTTAATAAATTGTATATCAAGATTACAACCATTTAAACTGTGCATTTGTGAATGTTAAAGTAAAACATGAGCTTTTAATGAGGTAGAATAAGCAATTTTTGTGATGACAATTTTTTGGAATTTTTTTTAAAGAGTGTTTTTTTAAGTGTTTGTTTGTTTGTTTGTTTCTTTGAAAGGAGAGAGAGAGCATGAGAGGGGAGAAGACCAGGGGAGAAGCAGACTTCCCAGTGAGCAGGGAGCCCGACGCAGGACTGGATCCTGGGAACCTGAGCCAAAGGCAATCGCTTAACCAACTGAACCACCCAGGCACTTAAAAGATGGATTTTTTTTTTTCATTTGGCTTTTTCTTTCTTGAAAAATGATGATCAAAGTCTTCTCAGCACGTATGATCAGAAAATCATACATATTGTCTTCCCTTTTTCAAAATAATACAATGGCATTTAGTTTTTGTATTTTTTTAATTAATTAATTTATTTTTTTCAGCGTAACAGTATTCAGTGTTTTTGCACAACACCCTGTGCTCCATGCAATACGTGCCCTCCCTATTACCCACCACCTGGTTCCCCCAACCTCCCACCCCCGCCCCTTCAAAACCCTCAGGTTGTTTTTCAGAGTCCATAGTCTCTTATGATTCACCTCCCCTTCCAATTTCCCTCAACTTCCTTCTCCTCTCCATCTCCCAATGTCCTCCATGTCATTTGTTATGCTCCACAAATAAGTGAAACCATATGATAATTGACTCTCTCTGCTTGACTTATTTCACTCAGCATAATCACTTCCAGTCCCATCCATGTTGCTACAAAAGTTGGGTATTCATCCTTTCTTTTTTCTTTTTCTTTTTTTTTTTATAAACATATAATGTATTTTTATCCCCAGGGGTACAGGTCTGTGAATCACCAGGTTTACACACTTCACAGCACTCACGATAGCACATACCCTCCCCAATGTCCATAACCCCCTCCCCCTCTCCAAACCCCACCTCCCCCCAGCAATAGTTTTTGTATTTTTTAAGAGAAATTTTATTTAATATTTTAAAAGATTTTATTTATTTATTTGACAGAGATCACATGTAGGCAGAGAGGCAGGCAGAGAGAGAGAGAGAGAAAGAGAGAGAGAAAGAGAGAGAGAGAGAGAGGAGGACGCAGGCTCCCCACTGAGCAGAGAGCCCAATGCAGGGCTCAATCCCAGGACCCTGAGATCATGACCTGAGCCAAAGGCAGAGGCTTAAACCACTGAAGCACCCAGGCGCCCACATTTAGTTGTATTTCTTATTCTGGACCTTACATATATTATTTTTATCATTTTCACTTACTTCCTCCTTGTTCATTTCTTCCCAGAAAGACTTTAAACCCTCTGAAGACAGAGGTGGGGTAATTTCCAGTTTACAAACATCTTGCAATACCTAGCCCAGACCAGGAACTCAGTAAAGCTATGAAAAATTGAAGAGAATGTCCCACAAATATGAATGAACCACAGAAGTATTACCAATACACTTAGATAAAATTGCTTTATCAATTTGGGAGCTGGTTAACCAAACCAAAATGCTTATGAGGCACCATCATGCAGTTCCTAATGCAGAATATGGATATAGAAAGGTACTTGGGGCTTGGTTCTCTTGATCCCTTCAAGGTTCACCTTCCTGTCTTTGTTGAAGTTCTGGGGTCACTGCCTTCTGCTGCTGCTCTTTCTATCCCAGACTCTTACATTTCCTCGATTTTCCCCAAACCCCATTCATACAATCCATTGGCATGTGTGTGTGTAAGACTCACTAAAGATTTGACAAAATAGATCACACATCCATACAGCGAGAACTTTTGAAAATGCAATATTAGACACTTCTTGTATCAGTCAGGGTCTCATCAGGGGAAGCAGAAATCCCTCTAGACATTTAAAGAGAGAGGATGTCACTTAGGGAATTAACTGAACAGGCAGGGGAGATAAGCAACTGGACATACAAATGAACACTGGTCTGCTCACACATGACAAAAGATCTCTGACCCTTAACCTCTGTAGAAGTCAGCCCAGAATGGTCAGGACTTGACCAATGACCACAGGCTTCCCCATCTTTTTATCCACCGCCCCGTCTCCTACTCCCACCACCTGCCAACTTTGGGGAGCATATCCCAAGCCAAATATGCTCCCCAAATCAACACAGCCTGCCTCTGAGATTCGCCATTCCAACAACCCCCAGTCAGAACACTCCTGAAATCTTCCCTTTTTCACTATAGTTTTCACTTTCCAGCCTGCCTATGAGTCTCCGCCAACTGAAGCAATGGTGGCTGACTCCCTTGCCATAGCAAGCTTTGGCTAAATAGCCTCTGTTTGTTCTCATTTGTTTTTTGTTTATTTCCATAGTGGATTAAAAAGAAAGGAGGTCACATTAAAGTAATACAAAGTTAATGATCACTCCAAGCCATCACCATCCCTAGTGTTGGAGACAAAAAGGGGAGCTATTAGAACCTAGAAGCTCAGACCCCACACATGGGAGAGAGCCTGCAGGAAGGAGTGACCATCTGGCTGATGCCAGCAAATCAGGGTCTTGGGGAGCACGTGGCTTACGTCTGGGGCTGAGCCCTCTGAGAAAAAGCTGTTGCCCCTCTGGTGCTGGTACATCGATAAGGGGACAGTGAGGCTGGTCCTGGAAGTGCCAGAACATAGAGACTGAAGCTGACTGCTGCTCCTCAAATGAAGCTCTTTGTCAGGAAGATGGTTATAGAAACAACAAATGGCTCCAGTGACAGGAATAGCAAGCAAAGAGGAAGGAGCAAGTCCCCAGACTCACTGTGGCAAAACCTAACAAAGGCAGCTGACAGAGGAAAATGTACTTTGCAGCATCCGAGCATCAGCATAGCGAAGCAGCACACAGAAGGGCAACAAAGCAGAAAGACAACCACTTAATAATTAACACACTCTGGGGCGCCTGGGTGGCTCAGTGGGTTAAAGCCTCTGCCTTCGGCTCAGGTCATGATCCCAGGGTCCTGGGATCGAGCCGCACATCGGGCTCTCCGCTCAGCGGGGAGCCTGCTTCCCCCCTCTCTCTGCCTGCCTCTCTGCCTGCTTGTCATCTCTGTCAAATAAAGAAATAAAAGCTTTAAAAAAAAAAAAACATTTAAAAAAAATAAATAATTAACACACTCTGTCCTAAAAGCATTTTAAGCCATCCACATTACCCAAAGCCATTATTTTGCTTTTTTCGTCCTTTGTTTTCTTCCCATTCTTTCCTGAATCATCTTTATTTTCTCCAACGTTACAAGCAACAGTGACTCTCTCTTGCATCGTATCCTTCTACACTGTGTCCTGGGAGGCTCAGTGCTTGCACCCTAAATCAGCCAATGGAGGCATTTCCCTTTACAAAGAGCTGTTGGCTCTGGAGGAAAATTATACCACTCCCGCGGGGGACAGAAGCAGCTGCCGCCAATTGGGAGTTCTAAAAGCCTTTTTGTCCTTGTTTACTTTGTTAGGCATGTTTCCATACTCCTGTGCATGATGCGCAGGCTGATGCTGGGGTCCCTACGAAGGCGAAGTTTCTAGGAGGCAGGCATCTTGCAGCGTCTCACTGTAGGAGAATCCATGTTAACACAGGTGAGGGCATGAAGATCTAGTGGCCGCAGAGGGTAAACGCCAGTGGGTTTGGGCAATGAAGTCAAAGTGGGGCAACTCAGAGGCCACACTTGAAGGAGGATGTTTTCTTCTGTTAACTTTTCAAAGTAGAATACTTTGAACACACGTTCATCATAAACAACAAAACAAAACAGCACGTTGGTATGTAAGGAAGTAAACATCTTCATTATTTCCTCTTCATTATTTCTGCCTCCTGGGTATGCCCACATTATTGCATGGTGTGTATTCTTTTATGCTCTTTTCTTCCATGGGTAGTCAGTCCCCTCCCACACGGCCTGGGTTTGGCCACGTGACTTGCTTTATTTAGCCAATGAGCTGATAGCAAATCTGATACAAATAGGAGCTTGAAAAATGTGCATGAAGGTGTGCCCTCTTCTGCTGCTGCCAACCTTTCCACCTTCATGTGAACAAGTCTAGGCTAGCGTCCCGAGGAGGAGAGACCACGTGCAGTGAGCCTCAGCCACACTAACCATCCCTGCCATTCCAGCAGAGGCCAGGACAGGTGAGTGAGGTCATTCTAGACAGTCCATGTTCAGCTAAGTCAGACTAACTCCAAACCCACCCATGGAATCATGACAACTAAGAGTGTTTTAGGCAATCGAGTTTGTTGCACATTATATTATTGTTCATAATTATGGGAAGATATAACTATTTCGATATAAATAGATTTATATTTCTGTATCTAAATAGTACAGGTTTAAAAATATTTTTATTCATCCTTACTTGAGTCATATATGATTACGTTCCATAAAAATCACAAGACAACTCATAAGGTAAGAGAATCCCTGTAATCAGTAGCCACCATCCAAGTCATCAGTGGGTATGTGCTCATGTGGATCTACTCCTGCTTTGTGAATTAGAAAAGAGAAATTTTTTATTTTCTTCCTTTTTTTTTTTTTACTCTAGCCAGTCAACAGCATGGCTTGGAATTATGCGTATCCCAGTGAGCATACATCTATTCCTCCACATGCACACATCTACCATACTGTTTACTACCTAGATCTTTAGAATGTGAAATTTCTTAGATCAAGTTGCTCTCAATTTATTCTTTTATAAAACTGCCTTTACCTTTTTTCACATTTATTCTTTCACTTGAATTTTATTCTTTTTTTATTTAAAGATTTTTTTTTTTTTTTAAGTAATCTTTACACCCAAACTGGGCTCAAACTCACATCTTGGAGATCAAGAGTCCTGTGCTCTACCAACTAAGCCAGCCATGTGGCCCTCTTTCACTTGAATTTTATACTCCTCTGGTCACGAAGGATGAAACATCTTGTGGGAAATTCTGGGAGATTACTTTGAATTTAATCAGTTTGAAAGAATTAACAACTTTATTGTATTTCATCTTCCCATGAACAAACATGTTATATTTCTCTTTTACTCAGGTCTTTCCATCACCTTCAGCAAAATTGTATAATTTTCTGTACATTATTATATATTTACTTCTAGATTCCTTCCTCATTGCTTTATATATTGTTTCCACCAGAAGAAGGATCTTTAAATCTATTCTATCCCATTGGTACATAGGAGAGCTCTAGATTTTTTTTAGCATTTATTTTTACCAGGCCACAATACTGAACTTTATTCTACTAGGAAAACTAAGACAATCAACCGACCAACCATATAGGTAAGCTTATCACTTGTAAATCACGATTTACCTCTCCCTTTCAATATATGTACTTCACATTCTTTTTCTTATTTTATTAATTTGGAACTGCAATGTAGAGTATTAAAGACATTAGCAGTCATCTTTATCTACTTCCTGACTTTGATGGGAATGCTTCCAGTGACTCACCATTGATCACAACAGTTACTGTAGGTTACTGGTAGAAATTTCCTATCGAAGTAGGGTTATTTTTTAGTTCTCATTTTCTGAGTGTTTTTTTTTTTTAATAAAGAATGGGTGTTGAATATCATCAAATGCTTTTTCATTATCTATTGAGATCATCATACAGTCCTCCTTCTTATTTATGAGCTGAACTATCATAATAAATTCTAATATTAACCTACTCTAGCATTTCTGAAATAAATGCTAATTACATTGTATTATTTTTCCAAAACACTGCTATGCTTTATTAGTAGTATTTTATTTTAGATATCATGCTTCTGTTCACAAATGAATTTTTCCAATACTTTTATTTTCTTATTCTCTCCTTATCTATATTTGGTAACAGATTAACAGCTGACCCTTAAACAACATGGGTTTGAACCACAAGGGTCCATTTATATGTGGATTTTTTTTTTGAGACAGTACTGTAAATGTATTTTCCCTTCCTTATTATGTTCTTAATTATATTTTCTTTTGCCTAGCTTACTTCATTCTAACAATATATAATAATACATATAATACAGTATGTAATACATATATACTACAAACTATGTTAATTATTTATGGTATTGGTAGGGCTTTCAGGCAACAGTAGGCTATCCGTGGTTAAAATTTTGGAGAGTCAAAGTTATACATGGATTTTCAGATGCCTGTGAGGTCAGCATGTTTAACCAGCATGTTGTTCAATGTCAGCTATAATACCAGCTTGATGGTGTGACTATTGTAAATGATTATCTGTAGTTACAAGGTACTGTGTTTCTTTGTGCCTGTTTATATGTGTGTTTCCTTCTGCCAATGACATATCTATATTAAATTCATGCAAATTCTTCTCTCCTCATCTATCTATCTACCATCTTTCTCTCTTTCTCTATCATATATTCATCTATATATCTACTATCGTCTCCTCCGAGTAATTTTGATTCTCATCTTCTAAAATAGCTGCTGAAATGTTTAGTTCTATCTTCAGTGACTCTCATTTTTTTCTTATGTTTTCCTCAGCTTTTTGAGATAGCGTTTGAAAGTGATAGTGAATATTTACATAGCTCTTTATATACAGGCACTGTCCTCAGTATTAACTCACATATGACTCAATTCATGTCCTGCGTACACATACGAACTTGATTCGATATTCATAACCACCTAGTTCTGGTAGAACATGACAAACTATATTAGTCGGGATTGATTTGGGAAAACAAGACACCCTAGATGTTTCAGCAGAGAGAACTTACACAGGGTATTGGTCAAGCAAGTACTAGAACTCTGAAAAAGCAAAATGAGAACACTGAGGGAACCTAGAGGTATATGGAAGTAAAAGTGGCTACCACCTGTAAGTGTGGGGAAATTCTTGAAAGATTTTCAGAACCTAGAAACTCCACAGAATTGGAGTACAGAACTCTGAGCAGAAGGTGTTACTATAGGTCACATAGGCAGAGGAGGGGTCTCCTGGAGATGAGGCAGTGCCCACTGTATGCATGTTGGTGAGGGAGAGTGAGGAAGCCTGCTTTGGACTGCCAAAGGAAGGTGGAGACTGGAACCAACTGCTATGGCCATGATTGCTTCCTACTACTGTTAGGACCATGGGGACACTAACTACAAGCAAACACGAAGTTCCTACTCTTGCCTCCAGCATCTTCATTGTGCTTTTGTACGCTCTGTCAGCATAACTTCACAGTTAATAAAGTGACAAAGTGACAGAGGAGAAATAAGTTCACAAATTCCTAGCCCCAGTTTCACAAAGAAAAGTATTGTAGGATATGTTTGGAGTTTAAAGAAAAAAGCTTAATAACAAGCACAAAAAATTTAAATGATTTTTCTAATGCTACACAGACAGTAAATATAGACCTAATATTCAAATCTAGGCAGTCTGTTTCCAGATGGGCATTTAAATTGTCTCCATATCTTGGCTATTTATGACTAGTGCTGTAATGAACATGGGAGTACTAACATCTCTTTGAGATCCTGATTCCAATTCTTTTAGATAAATACCCAGAATTGGGATTGCTGGATCATCTGGTAATTGCATTTTTAATTTTTAAAAAGATTTTATCTATTTATTTGAGAGAGAGAGAGAGAATGTGTTGGAGGAGGAACAGAGGGAGAAGCAGACTCTCCATTGAACAGGGAGCCAGACATGGGACTCAATCCCAGGACCCTGGGATCATGACCTGAGCCAAAGGCAGATTTTAACTGACTGAGCCACCCAGGCTCCCTTATTTTTTTTTTTTTTTTAAGAACTCCATACTATTTTCTATAACAGCTACACCACTTTATATTCTTATCAACAGTGTGCAGGGGTTCCATTTTTTGCATATTCTTGCCAACCATGATGACAGTTTTAATTTCCATTTTATTAGGTTAATTTTATTATGGGTTAAATATCTTCCTACAGTTTTTAGAATATAAATTATATTTATTCTAAACTTCCTGTTTTGCTTATTCTTCTGTCTCTGTCCTTATGATTAAGTTGATTAAGTTGATCTTTTATTGAGGAACAACAAAATATTGGCTTTCCTTGAATGATTGATGACTTTCCCCCCCCTAAAACTAGGCCATTTTAATTTTTTTTTTTTTACAATAGAATAAATAGTATTCTTGATTATTTCAGACATGTAAAGCTGTTGGATAGTATTCAGAAACATCACAGTCATGCTGGTTTTCTCTATTGGTGTGTAGTCTTCAATAATTATAAGAAGTTACTTGTATGAAATTGATGTCAAACCATAGGACCATGCTTATGCATCCATCATTTTCAGGATTGCTGGTAACTTGTGGGCATATCTTCCCCAAATACTTTCCCTCCTTGTGTCACTGTGGCACAAGGCCCAACTTGCTGATGTTCACTTCAATGAGAGTTCCTTTGGTAATGACGTTCAAAGTTGTGTAGAGTGGGGATAGGAGACTCTTTTTGATACTAAGCATTGTTGGGCAAAAGATGCCATTCTGGGGGCACCTGGGTGGCTCAGTGGGTTGAGGCCTCTGCCTTCGGCTCAGGTCACGGTCCCAGGGTCCTGGGATCGAGCCCCGCATCAGGCTCTCTGATCAGCAGGGAGCCTGCTTCCCTCTCTCTTGCTGCCTGCCTCTCTGCCTACTTGTGATCTCTGTCTGTCCAATAAATAAATTAAAAAAAAAATGCCATTCCATTCAGGATGAGTTACATGGCCTTTTTCAAATATAAGCCCAACCACAGATGTCTATAGCCACACCACCTGAATGCGTCTGATCTTGAAACATAAGCCCATTGGCTTAATGTGTCTTCATATTTAGGTGGTTTTTGAGTAAAGTCATCTCCATCACAGCAGACTTTAGTAACCATCTTCTTCCGTGTTTTCTTCTTTCTCTTTCCTGTTCAAATAACTTTTAATACTTCTATTTCTTCCCAGGCAAAAAGTTGGGCAGAAATTTCCTGATTTCATTCTTTATTTTTGTTTAATCATTTTTTTAAAGTTTTTATTTATTTATTTTGAGAGAGAGTGATAGAGGCAGAGCGTGTGTGCACAAGCAGGGTAGGGGTGGGGCAGAGGGAGAAGGAGACTCCTTCCTGAGCAAGGAGTCCAATGCAGGACTCAATCCCAGGACCCTGGGATCATAACCTGAGCCAAAGACAGATGCTTAACCAACTGAGGTATCCAGGTACCCCTGTTTAATCATTTTGGAAAGTACCTTAGCTCAGGACTGTCCCTCTTTATCGAATACATACGCAAGTACTGCTCCTTATAGAGTGTTTTGATCATTCTTTTGTTTGGTGTCTCTCTTTTCATGTATCTGGATATAGCCTTTTCTGTTTGCATTTTCTAGGCGTGGCACAGTTTGTGGTAGAGCTTAGCTTTCAGACCAGTCACCCAGACTCTTGACCTTCCTTCTTTCTCTTTTTCTCATGGTAATCCAAATGATATCCATAGCGCTTATGGTGTAGGTGTAGCTCAATACATTTTTTTATGGTAAGGTGATGGCCACCAAGCCACCAGGTGCACAAAGAACCTCTCAGTGTTTGGGTCTCAGAGACTTACGAGCTGACTCCAAACCACTCACCACAGGAAAGGAATACTTCTAAAAGGACCAGTTCCATACAAAAAAGCATGATGTGATTGGTGACTATCGGTGTGCTCTCCTCTCTAACAGCTGAAATACCTTGCTGGATTGACTGACTGACTGTCCACTTACCGGGAGAGGTGAGATGAACTGCTGCGGCCTGTGACTGAGTAGCTTTCATTCAGAGTAGAGAGGCTTGGAATATTCCATGGGTGCAACATGTAGCCTTCAGTTATCCTATTTCCTTCACCCGCCGTTGTCATAGCCTGATATCCTCCCATCCCCATCCCACCTGAGTCTGCAGCCCCTGTGGTTGCTCTCTGGCCTGAGGAGGTGGATTTTTCAGAATCTGTCCTGCTTGATTTCCTCTTCTGATTACCTGTTGGTTACTTTTAGGACCACTCTTGAACTTAGGATCCACTACACTTGGGTATGAAGCTCCTTTGGTAGTGTTCCCAACTTGTCTAAAAGGAAAATATGTCCTATGTCTTGGGAAATTTCATTCTTTCATTTCCCACCTTTCAAGGATTTTTTATATGTTATGATCCATTAAGAATTCTCCTTGAGGGGCGCCTGGGTGGCTCAGTGGGTTAAGCCTCTGCCTTCAGCTCAGGTCATGATCTTAGCGTCCTGGGATCAAGCCCCTTGTGGGGCTCTCTGCTCAGCAGGGAGCCTGCTTCCCCCTCCCTCTCTCTGCCTGCCTCTCTGCCTACTTGCCATCTCTGTCAAATAAATAAATAAAATCTTAAAAAAAAAAAAAAGAATTCTCCTTGATTTACATACCAGATGTGAATTTTAAAAAGAAAATATGTGATCATTTCTAGAGATTCTTTTATGATATGGAGTAGCTAAAGCAGTGCCAAGTTTGCCATCTAGAATGAAATTTTATATCTATATTTAATAAAAATGGGCTTCTGCTACTCACAATATTTTGAAAAATTTTTGAGGAATCAATTAAAAACATTTCCGTGAACGTAGATATATGTTATTTTAAGGTTGCCTAGTGTTCTATATATAAATATACCACATAGACATTCCCCTGTTGATGCTCATTTTAGTTTCTTTTCAGTTTTTATATTACAAACAATATTGCAATAAATATGTCATATACTTTTGAAATTATTTCTATAGAATGGAATTTTCAATATATATTTATACAGTAAATAAGAAATATTCATGGGATGTGGTTTTCAAAGGAAGAGATTACTCTTTCTTTTCTACGTTTTTGTTAGCCTCCATCCACATTAGCTCAAGGTTCTTATCATTCTGGCTATTTCAGTCCTGGAGCCGAGGGGCAGGCCCATCATCCATAAGTATTCTCATTTAGTCAGAACAAAAGCACCAGGATAGAGAAGGATATTCAAAAGCATGGAGAGGGGCGCCTGGGTGGCTCAGTGGGTTAAGCCTCTACCTTTAGCTCAGGTCATGATCTCAGGATCCTGGGATCGAGGCCCACATGGGGCTCTCTGCTCAGCAGGGAGTCTGCTTCCCTCTCTCTCTCTGCCTGCCTCTCTGCCTGCTTGTGATCTCTGTCTGTCAAATAAATAAATAAAATCTTAAAACACACACACACACACACACACACACACACAGAGAGAGAAAGAAACATGATGCAAAAAGAAAGCATCAGTCATGCATTCCCAGAATGTTAAAAACCTACAATATCTATTCATAAATAGATTTGATAATTAAAATGTTTACTGAATAATATGCAGAAAAATAACAAATCCTGAAGTCAAATAACTAATTTCTCAAAATTATCAGGAGCTTTACACTCACCAAGAAACTCTTAATCCTTTTCAGCAAAGAGATCTTTCCTTCACATCCTAAATCCTTTTTCTCAATAGACTCAAATCCAACATCTGTCTTCTTTGCAATTTTAAACATCTTCTTACCTGTTCTGGACTTCTTTTCAACAACTAACACTTTCAAGTTTGGTTCTTTTCTTTTATCCTCAAGTATCAACTCCAGAATGTCTGTGTCAGAACAAATATATGGTAGATCTACCAGAAGAACCCCAGGGACAAAAGTTATTAACCTGAAATGAGCTGATTTATAGCAGCTGACCAGAATATCACTAGCATTTACTAGGAATGTGTTCTCCATGCATGAGTTGTTATTTCTTTTTTAGAAACTATAAGAAAGCACAGATAGGACACAAACAAACACACAAAGGAAAGAAAAGAGAAGGAAAAAGAAAAAGAAATAATCACTGGGCAGACCGTGTTTCACAAACTGTCCATGTTTTTGTGTTTCCAGTTCTATGTGACATTTGTCCTATCAGAGGGTGGAGTCTAATTTTCACCCCTTGAATGTAGGTCAGCCTTTGTGACTGCCCAATAAGTAGAATGCAAAGGAAGACATTTGAGACTAGGACACAAATGGTGTTATAGCCTCCATCTGGCTCTTTCTCCGGGACACTCACTTTTGGATCCCAACCACCAATTTTTGAGAAATCCCAGGCTCCATGAAGAGGCCTCCTGTAGGTGATCCTTTGACAGTCCTATATCAAGTCCCCCTGAGAGCCATTATCAATCACCAGGCACGCATGTGAACAGCCTTAAGATGATTCCAGTTCCTGGACTTCCTTCATAGTATCTTCCCGATGAGGCTTCATCAGTATGGATCAGTGACAAGCCTTCTCTCATGTGCTCTATTCAAGTTCCTGACACATAGAGAATCTATAACAAATGGCTGTTTTTGCCATTAAATTTGGGGTAATCATGGAGAAACCACTCCTCACCCTTAGAAAAACAGAAAACTTGCCTTGAGTTACTGAAATAAATAAATATGGGAAGATATATGTTTAAAACATCGGGTTTGAAAAGGGCTGGACACTCACACCCTTCCATCACAATGTTAGTTCTGGTGTAGAATTAATTCTTTTATTAGAGATTCAAATCAATATTGATGGCTCTCAGAAGTTTCAGGTGGGTACCTTTTCCTGTCCTTTGGCATTTTCTCTGCTGTATATCTGAAAAATGTTTAAAATTGCAATAGATTCTCCTAATGTTTAATTGAACATTGCCCTTCTTATGTTTCAAGGCATTGTCTCTAAGGCTCCTATCTAACGTCAGCCTTGACCCTCCCATTGCCTATTATATACTCTGCTGAGATTCATTTCTCCTCCTTAGCACCTGCTTTATCTGACTGTTAGCTTTGGTAGAGTTGGATGAGAATTAATAATTTATTCATTTGGAAGAAATTGATAAGTTTATTATTTAGCAAGTATATTTCAGAATGCCTTAGGCTCATCTATTAATGATTCCTTCTTTAGCTCATAAGAAACAAACAAAACCAAAACCAAACCAAAATAAAACACACCAAATATATAAAATCAACCAGCAAAGATTTTACCCAAGCCACCCTGTTAGGTCAACTCAGCAAAGAGAAATCAAATAGGCTGAGACTAAAAGCTTGATGTAATAGCTAATGGAAAATTTTATCTCTTTCTGATGAAATGCAAAATAGCTACACAGTTGAGTGTAAGTCTTATATTCAAAGATTAAAGCCCACATTCATTTATGGTATCTCAATTTTGTTTTGGTGATGAAATTTAGTGTTTTTAAAAAATTTACATTGCAGCCCGTTCTAACACAATTGCTATCTGACTACTTTATAACCTACACTATACCATTTATGGATAAAATAATGAAATTTCACAGAGAATTAATTTAATGTTCTCAGAGGAATTTTCCATATCTGTTTTTCCTTTAATTACCCAATATGGCTGTGTGAATAAGGTGGAGGAAAGACGTGGGAAACTAGATTCTATTCCTTTCCTGGGATTTGATCTAAAGCCGCTAAGAGACATTCCATTTTTAGGCTCCTCAGATGGAAAATTTTCTACTCATGTTAGTCCTTTATTTTCTTAGGTGAGGTGTAGGTAATGGGATGCTGCTGCAGATTTTTTTTTTTTTTTGCTGCAGATTTGAAAATGACTATGACACAAAGGTGTCAGAATAAAATAATAATTTACAAGTGTATTAAGTAGTCTAATACTACTTTTAAGCCATACATTAAATTTGAATTGTCAAAAGTGATTTAAAATGGGACATTGATACACTCTACCCATTCTGTCTTGAAAGCCATTTTTATTGCTACAGTTACTTTGTTTGAGTCTGGGTGTGTATTTTATAAAATGAAACAAAGACCAGAGAAGTGTATCCTCAGAGAAATTGCATGCAAATGGGGAAATCCTTTGGCCCTGAGGTTATTGGTAACTTTCTTTGTAGTCCACTTCAGGATTTTTCCTTTAAATAATTGTAGAGCTGAGAGTGTGGGACAGATCCCACTTATTCAGGATGTTACACTTGATTTTTTTGCCCCTTTTGTGGGCTATCATAAACTTCTTACCTCAACCAGACTTCGTTTTTGGCAGTTTCCAACCTTATTCCTGCCATTATGACACAACTATGTATATAAGAGATCTCTCAACATAGTAAACATTGCTAGAACATCGTCATTCATTATAAGCTAAAATATAAGGATGCGGGGCGCCTGGGTGGCTCAGCGGGTTAAAGCCTCTGCCTTCAGCTCAGGTCATGATCCCAGGGTCCTGGGATCGAGCCCCGCATCGGGCTCTCTGCTTAGCGCAGAACCTGCTTCCTCCTCTCTCTCTCTCTGCCTGCCTCTCTGCCTACTTGTGATCTCTATCTGTCAAATAAATAAATCTTTAAAAAAAAAATATAAGGATGCTTATATAAATTTTTTTGTGTTTATTTTGGTTTAAACTAGGTTCCTCTGATTCTGGGTTGACCTTCATATTCTAGCCCATGAAAAAAATTTGCAAGAGGTATTTATTAGGCAATTAATCTAGTGCTTTCTAGGCATTGTGATAGAATTTTTGAAGTGGCTGTAATTTTTTTCTTCCTCTTTATGGACCACTGCAAAATATCCACCCAGTCAACACTTAACTGTGATCTACGATGTGTGACCAAATCTACTGGAGAAAATATCTGTTCTTGCAAGAAATAAGTGCATGCAGATTTTGGAGATAATTAGTTTGTACTCCACAGTCATAGTTATTTTTATTTTAAAGAACTTGGAATATTATTCTCAGACCATTCAGGGGACAAGTCCTTCTGGTCCATTTTACTATAATAGTAATAACCACTATTAGTATTACTGTCATCACACTTTCTGTGTGTGTGTGTGTGTGGACACCTACCAGATGTCAGACCCTGCTCTACATGTTAAATGTATGTTATCTTCTTAAACCTTGTGAAGTAGACATTACCCTTATTGTAAAAATGAAAAAAAATTGTCACCATGCATAGTGGAAATAGCAAAATCATTGGTGTCAAACAGACTTAGACTCATTCTCTGCCACTTCAGAGCTGCCTTATGAGCTGTTTTTCTGAACCTTACTGTAATAAAAGATACAAATGTTTGGTTTGAAGGAACCATGAAGCAAAAAGCAAATGAAAGAAAAATAAAAGCAAAAATCAAAATAAGCAAACAAAAACAGATAATCAAGCCTTAAAGTCATTTTTTTCCCTTCAGGGGTCTAAATTGTTGTAAAAATGATCTCCAGTTTTATTGATCAGGTGAACTTTAACTTCTGATTCTTTTCCTTTGAATTTTAATGAATCAGTCATTCTCACCGATATGATGAGCCTTTTAAGCTACCAAGGAATGAATTTTATGTGTATGCTTTTATATGTGTATTTAAATTCTAAATTGCCTAAAAATATGATTTTTGTCCTCATTTTAAGCTTTCAAGAAATTATACCTGAATCTCTGGGTAATCAAGAGTTCTGCTCATTTCAGTTTAAATCATTCTCTTATGGAAAAAAGCCTCAGTATTAACTGGATTGAAGTTGATTTTAAGTTATCATGTCTCTTAGAACCCTTCCTTCTCAAATGAAGTTCTGTAGCTTTTTCACTGACACCTTTAAACCAAGACATTTAACTGACACTAATTGAAAATGAAAAAGAGAGACACTATGGGGTATTTTTAAGTCTCAGCTATGGGAAAAAAATATGTATATCCAGTCTTCCAGGACTAATGCATGGTCTGGAAGAAACTAGTCTAGATGTGCAGTGCTCTTTGGTGATCATCTGGCCCAGGATATGAGTAATTTTTGAAGCTCCTTCTGAGCAGAGATATGTACAGTAAAATACCACCTCTGTTTGCCCACAACAGCTTCCTCACCTTCTAATTTGGCCAGGTCTCTGTAATATCCTTTGTCCAAAAAGGATGCGCTATGTATTGATGGGTACTAAATAGCTTATACTACCAAAGAGACTTCCTTTTCATCTTCTAGTCTCAGATGATCATAGTAATCCAGGGAGAACACTATTTTGTGCTGAGGTGTCTTTTCCTTCTGAACGCTTCAAAGTGAAACCATCATTAAACCGAGTGGCAGTCATTATTTGTCTCCAGAACCCAAGTGAGCAGATGAGTGGTGACTGTCTAAATGGCAAAGGGCTTGACCACTGACAGAATTCTAAACCTGGATTCTGAACCTATCCTTTGTCATGAGGACAATGAAAGGGAGACAGATTTTATACTAGGGAGGGTCAGCAGGAGAGAGATGTTCTTCAATGGTGGTCAAGGTCTCTCAGTTCAAAAACACTCAACACACATTTAATGCCTACCATGTGCACTGCTGTCCTTGAGGCACATCACTCTCTGCAAACTGTTCCTTCAGAGGAAACAATAGCCCACACTCATGAGCAAGTTCTTAACAGCTGTGACCTTAAAGGATGGAAGTGTGGTTTCACACTAAAGTTTTCCAACTGGAATCAAATGCTGGAAAGGGCATGGGAGTCAGAAGCACAGCTAATCCCCGCATCCTACAGACAGATACAGAAGACTTAATTAGAAAGACTTTACTAGAAACATGATTCACCCTAGTTTGAAATGTCTCAAAGGGAAATGTTCACAATTTTCCATGGAAGCCCAAATTCATGGTCTGTTAGAAGTTGTTATCCTCCTGTCTCCTTGCATTGAAAGTGAATATTTTTCTTTCTCTTTTGATTCTTTCACCTCCTATTATTTCCTCCTAACAGAATGCTTACTCTATTCCTTTATCATTTCCATGTGACTGTGGTTTGGAAGTCGATACCTAACAATTACTAAAGAGTTGGCCAAGTACTCTTGGAAGGTACCTTGATGATTATCTCAGATCCATAAAAATGTCTGTACTCTAGATCACATACAAATTAAAAGTAAATACATTTTTGAAGTATAACATATACGGCTAAAAAATCCATATTTAAATAACCCTGGGTCAGTCTTTTTTGTAATCAGTTCTTTAAAATAATTCCCTTACTGAAATTTGAGGTGAATGAAGGCACCAAGGTTCTTTGGCACTTGGATCATTAATTATCTGCCTTCCTTTGCCATATGATTAAAGACAAGCTTTTGTCTTGGTTTTCTTTCCTTTGTCTATTTAAAAAATGCTTTGCCTGCCTACCTTTGACACATTGCATTTTATATCCTGCTTAGCCTTTGCTGGGCAAGGGAGCTTGGATTTTCTCTCTTAGAAAGTCCATTTGTTCAGAGACAAATTATATGAAATGATCAGTAAATGTGGCCTTGGGTGATGAACATGTGTGCTCGTACTGTTCGTGTACATGCCCTTCAACCAAGTATAAATTAATTTTTAATATATTAATTAAAACATTGTTTCCTAAAGGCAGAGAACACATCTCCCGACCTCCCTTTTCCTCTGTCTCTCTCTCTATCTTCCATGTTGCCTAGCAGAGTGCTATATACTTTGTGATTGCAGTGAGGAAAGGGTGCTGGCATACTTTAAAGACATAGTAATATAATAATAATAAAACTTTCTATTTTCTCTTCCAGTTTCCTAATCTAAACTCTGTATCTTTCTATCAATCACTCTTATGGTTCCCCTCAGCTCCCTTCATTTCAATTGTATTCTTCCGTAAGAAAATGAACAAACCAATGTCAATTTTCAGGTGGTATTCTCATGCATTTCCATGGCTTCATTTACTATGTATGCCGGTGACAGCCTGCTCATTCCATCAGTCACAGAGGTAAATTCCCATGAGTCCCCAAGATGCCTCGATTTATTATCCCTGGACTATTCCCTTTGAGAGATTTATCAAAGAAAGGGTGTTTCAGAGAAACCTAACAATCCTTGCATTGAGGTTCTCTCAATCATTCCGACAATCTAAGGATTCACATTTGTGAGGCCTCTTGATGCATAAAATAATGCAAAGAGAGAAATAAAGCTCACAATGAGCTTGCACTAGTGGGAAAGTCACAAATGGTAGTGATTAAAAACACAGGCTTTGGATTCAGTCAGTCTGGATTCAAATCACAGCCCATCAATTACTGACTGTGTGATGAGGGCCAGGTCCTGAATCTTGGTTTCCTTGTATGTGAAGAAAAGTAAGAATATCGACCTCACAGGACTTCGGAGAAAATCAAACGAGATAATGGTTGTAAATATGAGACCTAGTGAAATGTCTGGAATATGTTGCATTTTCCTAAAGCTGTAACTATAGTTATTCCTAAAGGCTGCAAAATGGTCAATCTCATTATGAGAAGGTTTGTTATTTCGGTTCCACAGATTCCTTTACCTAAATCACGTTTTTCAAAATATCTCTATTGAACATGGGCGGGAGCACGTATTACCAGACATTGGCCGTGCTGTCTTGCCATCTGCAGCATTATCAAGGGGCAAGGAAACCATCTCATCACATTGTGAATTTGGCAGAAGGATTAAAAACGTATAGAGCTTGAATCATAGGCTATGTGTTAATTAGTATAAAAGCCAAAAGAGTACTTGATTTTCAGTTCAACTTGAAATTTTCAATTTATTTCTCAGTTCAGTGGAACAGTGATATTAATAGCTAGTATTAATGGAGTGATTACTCTGTGCCAGGCACCAGATTCCCTAGCACAAATATTTCTCAGTTCAGGGGAATGCTCTGCAGGGTCCCTGGGACAAGAATCCTTGGGAAGGCAATAATTATCTTGCCTTCTCCTCAAATGAATCAAAATTCAAATGAAGTTCTCCTTTGACTTTGTATATGCCAACATCTGGCAGCTACTTTGACATCTATGTCTCACCAGGCCATTTATAACTCCCTGATTTTCTCTTCATTCTGAAGGCTGCTTTTTCATGAATTCCTCACCAATGCATAAAAGCCGTAAAGTTCAGTGCTTTTTCATAGTCAGATGACGAGTTCCAGGGACCATTTGTGTTATCAAGATTGCAACATCGCTAGGGTATTCCTTATTGCCCAATTTTTAATTGATTCAATGAAAAAGCAGAGGACAGTTAAAATTGTTAACATTGAATGCTATATCTGAAAAACCTATAAATTGGTTAACTAAGGGGCTAGCTACACAGGACTGAAAGCAATAATTTCATGGTGGGAAGAATGCCTAAAGGTCTTATTTCAAATTCTGATGATGCAGCAGATCTAGACACTAGCATTTTATAGTAATGCCTGAACTGACAAACATTAACCAGAAATCACTGCCCATGATACAAGTGGCAATCTATCATGGTAAATGTCAGTATGGGAAGACCTTAAAAGCCAAAAAAACAAAGAAGATCAGATACAAAGGTTATCCAATTGGACTTTGCTCTCTAGAGGAATTTTAAATTCAGATTATAATTGGGTAACCTGTGCTCTTTATAAGTTCTTGAAAAGTTCTCTAGTTCTAGATGGTATTGTTTATGGCCTTGAATGATAACATATCAAATCCCCTTAGGAAAGGCAATCTTTGAATGACAAAAAGATTTCCAGATTCTAAATGATTGGCCCATGTATTTCAAGCTACATTCAGATCAGTAAAATTTCAGAGTAGCAACGATGATGGGGTTGGATCCATCTTTGGTGATCAGCATTAACAAAATTTTACTCTCAATATTATTAATTTTTTTTCAAATTAATGATCTTTCAAGTCAGAATGCTAATCAAAAGAAACCAAGCAGAATATATCAGCTTCTTCTTTTAGATCTAATATTGTTGTTTCTAACAATGATATGATAGAATTCTCTCACTGATGTGTTTTTAATACATGAAACTTAAATACAACACTCAACTTACTAAAAAGATACAGGATCTCTTGTTCCAGAAATGAAGACTAAATCATCAGCAAAATACAAAATCTTTCAAAATGACCCCAACTTAACTTTCTAATCTTTTCCCTACCATTTCTACTCATCTTCAAAATGTATACCTAAGCCATAGTTACAGAAGACCTGTTGCATTTCTCCAATGTGACATGGACATTCACCTGTCTGTTTCTTGCACTTAAATGACCCACTTCCCTTCTCTGCATGAACAATTCCAAATCAGCCTTTAAACTGCAGCTCAACTACAACCCAGAGCTGGTCGCCTCTTCCTCTATCTGTGCTCAATCTATCAGAGCATCTGCCACATTGTACTGACTTCTGACCACATCACACAGAGTGATAAGCTCTATTTTGCCTTTGTATTTGCAGCGCTCAGAATGGCATTGAGGAGTCAGTGGACAATAGATAATATATTTTTTTTCTAAATGAATCACTCCCAGGGCTGCTGTGTACATCTCTGCAGGTTATGCATGACTTTACTCTAGGGGCCACAATTCAGATAGATGATGATGTGAACAGGAGCCCCACAGTTGTGAAATACATGCCCTGACAACACATGGCAGACTCAGTCATTCAGGCTACAAGTTTCATACTCCCTCATGCTAAACGTTAGTGTTCTGTGCTGCTCACACCCTCTTCCTTCAGTTTTCAAATCCTGATAAATCAGGATAAGTTGGTTTTGCTGTAGTAACAAACAGTTCCAAAGTCTCATTTATTTGAGACAACAAGTGATTCATAGTACATGTCCAATACAGGTTGGAGAGGAATTCTTTTCAATATTATCTTTCAGAGACCAAGACTGACAGAGGTTCTGTCTTGACCCATGGCCATGATCACTAATTTAAAAATCATGTACTGGCTCTTTGAGCTTCTGTTTAGATATGGCACGTATCACTTCTAATCACATATCAGTGGCCAAAGAAAATCATGTAGCCGTACCTAATTTTGAAGGGGTCAAAGAAAATGCAGTTCTTCCAGATGCTCTAAAGAAGGGAAAATACTCATAAATTGGAGCATCTCCTATTTCTACTCCATTTGTCTGGTTTAACTCCTTCTTACCTTATCCCTAGACTACAACTATCACCTACATAGCTTCTCTGCTTTCTTTTTCTTTCTTCCATCTTGCCCTTAGCCCTTCTTTTCATCAATGATAGATTGATCTTTAAAAAATAAAAATGGGGTGCCTGGGTGGCTCAATGGGTTAAAGCTTCTGCCTTCGGCTCAGGTCATGATCCCAGGGTCCTGGGATCAAGACCCGCATTGGGCTCTCTGCTCAGCAGGGAGCCTGCTTCCCTTCATCTCTCTGCCTGCCTCTCTGCCTACTTGTGATCTCTGTCTGTCAAATAAATAAAATCTTTTAAAAAAATAAAAAGTAAAAAAAGAAAAAAGAAAAAAGAAGTTTCTTACTTCTTTCAAGAAGAGATTTTTAATTAAAAACCTTTAGTGATTCCCCCACTGATTACCAAACTAAGTCGCAATTTATTTATCTAATCCCTCCTCTTTCATACATTCCACAATTTTTGACTTCTTAATGGGAATCGGACACCACATGGGACACTGAGGAGCAAAAAAGATAGTTCCTGGACTTGACAGAGTTTATAGCTAGACACAAAGAGAAAATGAGGGTATTTCAGAGTGATGTTATAGTGGTATAGCTCAGTGGTAAGATCAAGAAGAGGATAATGTCTCGTTTTTTTTTTTTTTAAAGATTTTATTTATTTATTTTTTGACAGACAGAGATCACAAGTAGGCAGAGAGGCAGGCGGAGAGAGAGGAGGAAGCAGACTCCCCGTTGAGCAGAGAGCCCGATGCGGGTCTCGATCCCAGAACCCTGGAATCATGACCTGAGCCGAAGGCAGAGGCTTTAACCCACTGAGCCACCCAGGTACCCCAAGAACAGGATAACTTTGGAGTTGATAAAGGCATCTCCCAAGGAAGAGATGTTTAAGATGGTTCTTGGGTTTGAGTATATGTTTTATAGGCAAATATAGTTGGGAATGGGTGAATTAGGGAGGGGTTAAGTCAGAAGGAAAAACATGGATAAAGATGGAGGCATGAAAATTTGGTGTGTTAGAAATATAAATAGTTCTGTAGGCTAGAAGAGAAGGAATTCAGGTGGTGGGATAGGAATAGTCCTGAGGGGTAGGAAGTACACATAGAAAGAGAGATTGAAGTCAGGTGAGAAATGGAGGAGACTTACAGTTTGTTTTAAAGAGTCTGGCCTTTGTCCTTTGGGAATGGCAGAATAATTGAACAGTTTTAAGCAGGAAATGATGTGGTCTACTTTGTACTTAAGTTTCACTCTAGTGGTAGCATGAATGCAGAAGTGGAAAGCAGGAAATACCTATTTTGGGGTGACTTTTACTGTGATTAATTTTATGTATCAACTTGCCTGGGCCATGGGGTGGCCAGATATTTGGTCAAACTTGTTCTGGGTGTTTCTGTGAAGGTATTTTGGGTGAGAATAACATTTAAATTAGTAGCCTTTGAGTAAAGCAGATGAACCTCATCCAGTGAGTTGAAGGCCTGAATAGAATAAAAAGACTGTTCTCCCCTGAGCAAGGGAGAATTCTCTAGAAGACTGCCTTTAAACTTCATCTGTAGCATCAGTTTTTTCTGGTTCTAAAGCAGACCGCCTTGGGACACAACTGGAACATTGGCTGTCCTGGGTCTCCAGCCTACCAGCCCACCCTGCAGATTTTTGACTTGCGAGCCTCCATAAGAGTGTGAACCAATACTTTATAATAAATCTCTCTCCCTCACTTTCCTTCCTTCTCCCTCCTCTCTCTCTCCCTCCTCTCTTGCTGTCTCTATCCTCTCTGTCTCTCTTTGTCTTTCTGTCTCTCTTTCTATTTGTTCTGTTTTTCTGGAGAACCCTGACTATACAAATTTTGGTACTGAGAGTGGTTCTGGGAGAACAGAATCTTAAGGATGAATTTTGTGAGTTGGTTCTAAGGCTTCTAGAATTGGGTTTTTAATCTGATTAGATTTAAAGACATTAATGACTCTATTTTAAGTAGTAAAAAGAACACTAATAGTCCATGTGTGACCTGGCAATAGTACTATGCAAAATATCACCAACGTGATAATCAAAGACTAGAAGTAAGAATCTAGGTATCCATGTATATAATACTTGGACATATTTGTCAAAGTAAAACTTTAAAAATTTTTATTTATTTGTTTGTTTGTTTTAGAAAGGGAGTGGGAAGGGAGAGGGAGAGAGAGAATTCCATGCAAACTCCACACTGAACCTGGATTCCTACTCGGGACTCCATCTCACAACCCTGAGATCATGGCCTGAGCAGAAACCAAGAGTCGATGCCTAATCAACTGAGCCACCCAGTTGCCCCTAAAGGTAACAGTCTTAAATACTTAGCATTTACCAAGTCAAGAAATAGTCTATGAAATGTTAACTGCCTTGCCCGAGGCACCAAAACTTAAAGTGAATGACGTGTGTCATGAACTCACATTTGCTGGTGCAGTTTCTGGTATTTTCACCCATTACTCCAAAACTGAAGGGTTGAGTTCAGTCGAAGACTTTACTTTTGAATTACAATTTGCAGTTCTCCTGAAATAGCTCAGTACTTTTCAGTACTTTTCCTGATGCTTATAATGGAGCTGCCAACTAATGGTTTATTAACAATGGAGGTGGACATAATCTGATGGGATTAATCAAGTGTGGGTCAAGTTGTCCCCAAAGTAATTTCCATATACTCCATATAAATAGAGAACCTAATTATGTAAATCACTCCAGAGATCCCCAACTGACCTTCTTGACAAGAGCTAACCATCAGTAATGAGTGGAAAGAGAAAATATTGAAAATTGGATCATTTCCTCAGATAAATCCAGAGCTGACAACAATGCTTCTTGAATTTGAGTGCTATAGCTGCTGACTGGGGACGATCGTACTGATTCAAGCTCCCTAAATGGGATGTATAGATTCACTAGGAGATAAACTAAAAAGAGAGATGTTTTCTGTTTCTGTATGACCTAGCTTTATATTTATTAAAACTTGAAATGTTTCTCAAAGTGATGGTAAATAAACTTCAACTGGCAAGAAAAAAAAAACTCACTCTGTATTTTCTAATCAAGGAGGATTAAAAGGCTGTGAAACTATATCCAATGAATGCACAAATGTTGTAATTATGATAAATATTTGTCCTTTCTGTTTTCACTACAAACTCAAAAATCCTAGAGTCTGTGTTTGGCACATGCAGGAGATTACAGCCATCTGCTGACAGACAAAGCTGTCAATTATAAAACAATCTGGCTTTCCATTTCATTCTATTTCCAGGTTAAATGTGGCCCAGCTGAGGTAGGATCTTAACTACTATTACTATTAAAATTGAGAAGTTCTTGATCCCTTCTGCCCTGTGATCCCTTCTGCTCTGGATCCCCAGAAATTTGCAAATCTCTGAACTTGGAGTTTCAAACTCAAGGTCAGCATATCTTGTACAGGCCATTTAATAAGGTAAACCACACTAAGGGAAGACTAAGAGCTCTTTATCTAACTTGAAGGCAAAATGATGGTTTCATTCAATTAAAATGTACTTTAGACTAAGGAGAGAAATTTCCGCAAACAGACATAGCAAAATGGAGATAGGACTATTGTCTGTCAGCTGGACTGATGAACATTTAGAAGGGAAGCTTTGAGGTTAATAAATAATAAAATATTGAAACATGGGGGGTCATGGGGCTGGCTCATTCAGAAGAACATTCGATTCTTGATCTCTAGGTCATAAGTTCAAATCCCACATTGGGTACAGAAATTACTAAAAATTAATAAATAATAAACTTTTAAAAAACACACAGAATGAGGGGTGCCTGGATGGCTCAGTCAGTTAAGCGTCTGACTCTTGGTTTTGACCCAGTTCATGATCTCATGGGTCCTGGGATCCAGCCCTGTGTTGGGCTCTGTGCTCAGCAGGGAGTCTGCTCGAGACTGTTTGTTTCCCTTTGCCCCTCTCCCTGACTTGTGCTCTCTATCTCACTCTAAAATAAATAAATAAATCTTAAAAATACAAAACAAAACAACAAAACCCCACACATACAATGAAACATGGAAAGTAGAATGGCCAATTTAATACCTTAGGATTCAGCAACATTGAGGAGGGACAGTTCAAAACCATGGTAGAGACATTTTAATGAAATCAGCACTGGCCCTAAAATTAAGGCCATTAAAGACCTAATGGAAATGAGTTAGCCTTTGTTTTGGCCAGATTCCATACTAGACAACTCACTTTGCCTTCTTGAAATTTTCCTGCAGTTTTACTGGAAACAGTTATCTTGTATTTTGTCTTAGTTAAATTGCCTTTTAATGGACTGTTCGGTAAGTCTTCTATTCCTCAACAGCTGTGGAGGAAGAATTGGCTTTTAAACAGACACCTAATAGTAGAGAATACACATTTTCCTACCTAGATCTGGGCAAGGGTGAGGCCTGAGGACACTTCCAAGGGACTATTGAAAGCCTAATTAAGGCTCCATATTTACATAATGTTAATCATAGTGTTTTTTGAAAGAGTTCTTCCTCAAAGCCATTAGAGACCAGAGGGAAATGAAAATTAATTTGAATTTTCTCAAGTGTGTGATTCCTCCCCTCCTTTCAGTTTAACAACTGCAGTTTGCATTTCATAACAATGACCTAATCTTGGGTAAATAATTTCACCTACTGACTCCTGAACTCAAGACAAAAGAAAAAAAAAAAAGAGAGAGAGACTATATTTTACAACTGAAGAGCCCACTGAAACACAACTCATAAATCTAATGCTTCTCAGTTAAACATAAAAATGCATACCTAAAAGGATTCAGTTTAAAGCAAATTGGGTAACAATTAGGGCATCTGGCTCTAGCCTGCAGAAGCAAATTTTGCCTCCTGGTTTCAGGGAGAAGGTTAAGTTGGATTTCAAAGTTACCTTCTACTTTCCAGCTGACTCTGTTCTCCCATCTGGTGACATCCTCAATGTCAGCATTTCATTTTCTCTTCTCCATGCCTCTTGTACTCAGCCATCAACACTGTGTGTCCTGGGTCTCATTCTGTCAAATGGATTAAATGTTAATCCATGTTAATCCAATGTTAATCCAATGGTAAAGAACAGTGGACTAACTTTATTGTCTAGTACAGCTGTTGGAGCTTTCAGTGTCAATACATTGTTGGACCACAATCAACTGGAAGGTTTATTATAATTAATTTAGCACCTATACACAGACTCCTCTACTTGAAGACTTTCAACTCCAGACTCTTAGAGACATAAAAAAATTTTCCTATAAAATTATCCCTATAAAATTATCAACTTTTCTTTTCTTGACAAATGGTAATATAGGGGGGATCCTGTGGATAGATGTTGAAGGGGGATCAGGATATACCACCTCGAAATATGCCATTTTGACATAAGGATTACTTTGAGTTTAAGGCAATTGGTCCTCCCCATTATCTGCTTAAAAGTGAACATAAATTTCCCTTTGTAAAGTTGACTCCATTTTACCAGGAAGAGAAGAGTGACTGTTACCTGGGATAGAGAACAAACACCAAGGTGAGTTTGTACAAACAAACCTTACTAAAATAACTCTTATCTCCCATCAGCTGCCTGGTGTATTTCTAGTCCCTTCCCTATAGTTTATTGTCCTTTGAAGTCCTACCTTTCCTTCCTTTGTTAAAATGGTGTATAAGCCCCTGAGTCTAACCACTTTTCTGACTTTCACTTTTCTTTATCTTTTTCTTTTCTTTCTTTCTCTCTCTCTCTCTCTCTCTCTTTTTTTAACGATTTTACTTATTTATTTAAAGAGAGGGAGAGTGTGTGTGTGAGAGTGGCGGAGAGGGGCAGAGGGGGAGAGAGAGAGAATCTTCAGCAGAGTCTTCGCTGAGTAGGAAGCCCAGTGCAGGGCTCCATTTCACAACCCTGAGATCATGATTTGAGCCAAAATCAGGAGTCAGATGCTTAAATGACTGAGCCACCGAGATGCCCCTTTGACTGTCACTTTTCTATGGACTCCTGTGTAACTATTAACAAAAATCCTGTACCTTTTTCTCCTCTTGATCTATCCTTTATTAAATTCACAGATCCCCAAGACTGAATATAAGAGATAGAAAAAGAGATTTTCCTCTCCAACAGTGGACAGAAGTTAAGTTTCATCACTGTGTGCCTACGTTGATACAAAAGAAGGACAGGAGTATGTCTAAGACTATAAATACTACATGTATTAAAGTTCCTGCTGATGGGAATTTTCCTGGGGACTATGGATGCTTGTTCATACTCAAGACAATTTGCATCCACACATCCTCAAGGTCAATGGTAAGAAGGAAAATGAAGATACCCAATGGGGTTTATGAAGTTTATTAGTGACATATGGGGAACCCACTGCTTGTTAACTTACAATATCTATTTTCCTCTTTTTTATTCATAACTTGAATTCTCATTCATAATGAATTTTTTAATTACTAACCCTTACTTCCTTAAAATCTCTGATTTCATTCAGGATAGCAGTGATGAATAGTTTGGTGCAATTAAAAGAACTTACGACCTTATACCTTCCCAAAACTAGGAGATTTTTTGGCCCAGGTGTGGCTAGTGAAGGCAGGTCTCCAAGTGGGCATATTGAGAACAATGTTGTTTTCCTGTCAAAAGTGACAAACTAAGCCTGTATGAATCTTTTGCTGTTTATTCTTTTCTTTTCTGCTTGCTGGAATACAGATGCAACGTCTGAAGTACAGAAGCCATCTTACAATCATGAAGTTAGAAGACAGGCTAAAAATGGCAGACCAGTGAGGTGCCTGGGTGGATCAGTGGGTTAAAGCATCTGTCTTCGGCTTCGGTCATGATCTCAGGATCCTTGGATCGAGCCCCACATCGGGCTCTCTACTCAACAGGGAGCTTGCCTTCTCCTCTTTCTCTGCCTGCCTCTCTGCCTACTTGTGATCTCTGCCTGTCAAATAGATAAATAAAATCTTTAAAAAAAATGGCGGACCATGGCTTTGAGAATTTGGTCTTCCTCTGTCTAGGATTCTGCTGTATGATTAAAGCCACCTTGCGTACAGACAAAAAAAAAAAAAAAAAAAAAAAATGGCGGACCAAGAGGTAGAAGGGGCTGAGCTTTTGATGACTTTCCAAAACAACTGCCCCAATTTTAGATTGCCCACCTCTGGAGTTCTGGTCATGTGAGAAAAATCTGTTTAAGCCACATTTGAGGTTTTTGTTGTATGAAGTCATCCCAATTCTAAGTGACATAAACTGCTCCAATAGATTTTAATTTTATTGATTAAAAAGTGGTCTATTGGGAGGAAGATGCTTGAAAGACTTTATTTTAAAAACTTTGGGGACTAGCTCAGACTTCTATACAGGAGAGTGTATTGGTTGAGCAAGTTAAATTTCTCTCTGCAACTATATATTTACGAAAAGAGATAATTAAAAGGAGTTACACACAGACATTTTGGTTATTTACTTTCTTTGCCAAGGAACTAGAATTAGTAAATTAGTTCTCTTCATGTAAGTTAAAATGCACTGAATATTATTCCTACAACAATGCCTCCTTCCCTCACTTGTGCACTGAAGCTCCCAACTAGTGATGGAAGGTTGGATCTCTAGTCCTCCTGAAATCAGACACAGCCCTGGACACACCCTGGGAGTTTGTCCTCTGTGAGAATCTCCTTTGCTGTATTTGTCTAGGGACCTCTTTAAAAACTGTTAGAATAACATATGTATCTATGATTAGTTTTCTAAATTAGCACACTGATTTTTTTAAATTTCTTTTCAGCATAACAGTGTTCATTGTTTTTGCACCACACCCAGTGCTCCATGCAATACATGCCCTCCCCAATACCTACAACCTGGTTCCCCCAACTTCCCGCCCCCCGCCCCTTCAAAACCCTCAGGTTGTTTTTCAGTGTCCATAGTCTCTCATGGTTCACCTCCCCTTCCAATTTCCCTCAACTCCCTTCTCCTCTCCATCTCCCCATGTCCTCCATATTATTTTTTATGCTCCACAAATAAGTGGAACCATATGATAATTGACTCTCTTTGCTTGACTTATTTCACTCAGCATAATCTCTTCCAGTCCCGTCCATGTTGCTACAAAAGTTGGGTATTCATCCTTTCTGATGGAGGCATAATACTCCATCGTGTATATGGACCACATCTTCCTTATCCATTCATCCATTGAAGGGCATCTTGGTTCTTTCCACAGTTTGGCAACCGTGGCCATTGCTGCTATAAACATTGGGGTTCAGATGGCCCTTCTTTTCACTACATCTGTATCTTTGGGGGTAAATACCCAGTAGTGCAATTGCAGGGTCATAGGGAAGCTCTATTTTTAATTTCTTGAGGAATCTCCACACTGTTCTCCAAAGTGGCTGCCCCAACTTGCACTCCCACCAACAGTGTAAGAGGGTTACCCTTTCTCCACGTCCTCTCTGACACACGTTATTCCCTGTCTTGCTAATTTTGGCCATTCTAACTGGTGTAAGGTGGTATCTCAATGTGGTTTTAATTTGAATCTCCCTGATAGCTAGTGATAATGAACATTTTTTCATGTGTCTGGTAGCCATTTGTATGTCTTCATTGGAGAAGTGTCTGTTCATATCTTCTGCCCATTTTTTGATATGCTTATCTGTTTTGTGTGTGTTGAGTTTGAGATAACACACTGATTTTAATGATTCTTTCTGAAAATTCTGTCTTAACCCAACAGAATCCTATAAGAGAATGAGAAGGTGAGTATTTGGAAAATCAGGGCCTTTCAGCATTCCTCAAAATTGGTTCCACATCCATGGGTAAGCCTCTTCTAGAACATGAATGCTAGTTAGAGGAAAACTGGCAGAAAACTAAAGAGAGAGAAGAAAGAGGTGGGCTCCATCACAGTAATTTGCCTAGGACTCTCAGTAGGTCTGTTTGCACAACAGTAATTCCTTGGGTTTCCTTCCACCAGATAGAGTCCATCATTAGGTTTGTGATTTGCAAAACTCCCTTGCTGCCTCACTCTCACTGGAAGGGACCAAATCAATCAATCAACATCACTTTCCCAAGGCTCTGTTTGCAATAAAAAGGGCCAAAGTTTTTCTTGTTTATAATTAGCAAAACATCCTGCTAAAACAAGATCCACATGAAGGCTTGCCAGCATCACACATCCTCATCCCAACATCCAACTCATAAAGAATACACACTCTTTGTGTTGTGTAGAGCAGTGCTAGCAGCTGCTTAATGGCATAGCAACTGTACATGGGACTGAAAAGCAAAGGCAAATACCAGATTTGATTGAACCCGCAGGGAAAATTTCAGATGGTATAATGTAATTACCAGAGTTAGGATATTGAGGTTAAGTAACACCTATGCTCTCTTATCTAAAAGGGTCCAGGATCTCTACCAGCCATCAATGACTTGGATCTTAGTTTTATAACCTGGTAGTGGAAAGGGAGGCAATTCTCCAGCAGCACAGCAGTCTCTTGTTGGAAACCCTGTTTCTCATCCGGCACCACCTGTGTGTCCCCTTGGCTGCTCCCCAGCACAAGGCACCGATTCAGCCAAGCCCACTGAGCCTGTGAGAGTGGCCAGAAACACAGCAGAAGGTTTTGGCTTCCTGGCCTCTCGTTGAGGCCATCTGGACTCTCTAACACACCTGTTTGGGAGGGTTTCCATAGCTTGTTTTACAAATATAAGTGCAGCTCAGAATGTTCTGGTCTGCGCCTGATCATTGGCCTTTACTTTTTGGGATGTTAATTATGCAACAAGATCATTTCTGTGCCCATTTTTCTCCTCCGTTATAAACTTTAGATGGCAAAAATGTGCTTCTCAGTTTTTTTTTTTTTTTTTTTTTTTAGTGGAATGAACAGATGTAAAAGTGTTTTCAGTTCCTTAATAAAGGTGACATTAGGCCAGATTTGATATTACACTAAGTCCCACATAACATTTAAAAATGAGTTTTTTCAACCATAAAATTACTAATTGATCTGTCTTGTAAAAAGATAAAGGAAATGAATGCCTATTTGAGTTTCATTTCTGTCAGGCTCCCGATTCCTTATTTTATGTAGCGCAAAATGAATTTTAATGAAGCAGCCTCCAAATTTCAAAATATGCCATTACCCTTCTGAAGTAATTGGCATATTTGACTGCCTTTTCCTGTCTTAGAGCCTGTTTGACTTTCTCATCTTAAAGTCAATGTTCCATTCAACATGTTCTTCTGCATGCCATGTGAAAGAAGTAAATTAAAACAAGAGGAGGGACTGTACCAGAAAGAATTCATTCATTGAGCTACTCAACAAATATTTATGGAATTCCTGCTATAGGTCAGGCACCGCTCCAGGTGCTGCAGAGAGAGTGGGGCATAAGTGAAAATCCCAGCTTTCATGGAGTTTCCATGTCTGTGGAATGAGACAGTATAATAGACACACAAATATATGATATTCAGGAGATCTGCACTATGAGGAAGAATAATGAATGTTAATATGTGTAAAGGGACAAGGTGGAAAGTCTGTATATGCTAGGTGGTTTTTTGTTTTTTGTTTTTGTATTTTTTTGGAAGGGAACCCAAATGAGCCTCTTTAAGAAAAATGGCATTTGAGCAGAGACCCAAATAAAGTAAAAGGGTGAGCTATTTTGGCGATGATCAGCAGATAGAGTAGGCTTTCTTCTTCCTCCCACATTTTTGCCTACTTATGTACATATAAAACCCTTGGGGTTGCTTTATCTAATCTGGGAAGCTATAGAAGGGAGGAGGGAAAAGCAACTTTGGTTAACTACCTGTGCTACAATATGTATCTTTCTATTTTGTGAACCTGTATGACAACTCTCTGGCCCAATAATCTGATCCCTTTTTACAGCTAGGGAAGCAAAGGCTCAGGGACAGCTTGACGTATGAATGTTCCAGTTCTTTCTTATTGCATTACAAACTCCTAAAATTTTGTGGCCTAAAATAACAACAGTTCTTTATTTTGCTCATGAAGATGCAATTTAAGCAAGACTCAAAAGGAAAGGCTTGTGTCTGCCCCATGTGGCATCATTTGGGAAGCACAATTTAGTGTTAGGGATCCATATCCAAGATGGCTCATTCCCACTGATGGCAAGTTGGTGCTATTTATCCAATGATAGATAGCTGTGTCTGAAGGCTTGTGGGCCTCCTTTTCTTTCTGTACACACTAAGCTTCCTCAGAGCATGGTGACTGGGTTTCTAGGACAATGCCCTAAGAGAGACCACGAGATAGAAAATTGGCATTATCATGTAGTCTTGGGAGTCCATATGCCCAGATCAGCCTCTCACTAGTGTTGGGTTTTCAACAAACTGACATCACCCTGACCCCCAGGAAGGCATTCTATTTTCCCAAATAACACCTTTCACTGCATCCGTTTGTTTAGTCAACAAGCATTGCTGAGTGCCTCTAGCACAATAGTTAGAACTCTGCTCTGGAGTCCAGTCCTTTGAGTTTGTATCCTAGCTTTTCCCACTTATTTGTTGATGAAACTAGGGAGATTTACCCAATCTCTCTTTGCCTCGGTTTTATTAAATGTAAAACATCAGGATTTAAGGAAGGTCCAGAGAACTTCTCATACACCTAATAAGATCACTAATTTCTAGCCCTGTAATACTACCATCTCAGTTCCATTGTCTTAAAAAAAAAAAAAAAATCAATCCCAAGAAGGTAAAATTAGAATTAATGGCCTGCTGGGGTACCTGGATGGCTCATTTGGTTAAGTGTCTGACTCTTGATTTCAGATCAGGTCTTGATCTCAGGGTTGTTGAGTTCAAGCCCCATATTGGGCTCCATCCACACTGGGCATGGAAACTACTTAAAAAATAATAGTAATAACAATGGTCTGCCTTCTCCAGAAAGCCTGCCATACATTTTATCTCCACAAGAGGCCCAAGACATATATGATATCCTTTATAAGAACTTTTATGCCCCTATGTTTCTGTATAACCCTGAATCTAATTCAAGCTCTCATCTCTTACCATGAATACCACCTGTGCCCCAGCAAAGCACCAAACCCTTCTACTTTTCCCTTTAGAATTCATAGTCATCATCTGAAAAACAAACAAGCAAACAAACAAAAAACCCCACAAAAACCTGTTTTCTAAGCAATCTCCTAACCTTCTTTCTTTAAAAGAAATAGTTTCCTAAAGCTCTTTCCCATGATAGCTGTTTTGTTTTGTTTTTACCACTACTACCCTATGTAGTAAAGGGCTTTGTGGTAGGATAATTGTCTTTCTTATTCTTTTTTACAGTGTCTAAATCACTTCTCCTCTCACCATCCCCAAATCCAATGTCCACTGAAGCAAATGCCATAAGATTATACTGCCTACATCCCTTCATAACACAATCATCCATCAGTACCCTGCTTTTTCCTTACCCTTCACATGAGACTTTAGCCCTTGCCTCATTCGGTAGGTTTTCCCCTACTATTATACCTATCACTGTATTACTGGGTTTTACCACATATACAGATAATCCATCCACTATCCTGGCTCCTAACAATAAATTCTCCTTCCCTTTCCAACAATCTTCTTTCACCCCATCTCTACCATCCACTCTTACAGCCATATTTTGGATCCTAAATCTTGTCAGCTCACTTCCTTTAGTACAAGTTCCAAGTAATTTTTCAGTTCACCAAGTATTTTAATCCACTTTTCTCAAAATTCCAATCTTCCTATTTTTTCCTTCCTTACCTTGCTAGGTAGCATTCTACAGCCCATTACTAAGGACCACTCTTTTGCATATTTTTTCAACAACTTGAACTTTGCCACCTATGGATGAGTTTTTATTGGTGTCACAACAAATCACTACAAATGTAGTGGTTTGAAACAATACACATTTGTTTATCTCATAATTCTGTAGGTCCAAGTTTGGTGGGCTCTTACCTGGAGGCTCTGAGGAATCATCCACTTCTAAGCTCATCAAGTTGTTGGCCAAACCCAGTTCTATGCAGTTGTAGGACTGAGGTCCCACTTCTTTGCTGGCTCTTGGCTGGGAGCCACCCCTAGCCACTAGAGGATATTTTCTGATCCTTGCATGTGGACACTACAATTCAGAACCGACAGGTTCTGTTGAATCTTTCTCATACTTTGAATTTCTCTGATCTCTTCTTCTGCCTCTTTGCTTTTAATGGTTCTTGTGATTACCTTTGTCCCACCTGGACAACCTCCTTATCTTAAACTCAGCTGATTAATAACCTTATATCTTCAAAGTCCCTTTACAGTAGGACTTATATTAGTGTCTGGTGGAATAACCAGAGGATGGGATCTCAGAGGGTCATTTTAAAAATTTTGCCTATCACCATCCACGTAATTTTTGCATGATAAACTCTAACTCTGCTTAAAACTGGCCCTTGACCCCTTTGCAGCTGCTCCACAGCTGAAGAAAAACATTCAGTGTTCTAATAGGAACATTCTGAATTTGTGATGGCAAACCTCAAGTAGGACTCAGCACAGCCAAACAATCATTCTGATTTCCCTAGGAGGCATCAGCATATAGAAGATATTTAAAACATTGGGACTAATGGGCTCAACTATAAAGAGAATGTTGATAGAGAACAGTACTTCTACTTGAGAAGTAGAATATCAGTATATGGTATGAGCAAAGCCTGACTGGGATGAGTTGAAGAGAAAATAGCTATTGGAGAAGTACAGGTAGCAAGAATAAACAACTTTCTAAGGAGTTTTTATATAAAGATGAGCACAGAAATGGGGTAATGCTATCGGGTTTCATGGGATTTAAGAGCAGAGAAAGATTGGTAGAGAAGCACATGGGGGCATTTGTATTGACTTCTAGTTGGTATGAAAATTCAAAATAATCCACTTAGAAAATTTTAATTTCAGATTTTCACTGTTAATATTTTCAAATTATTGAACATTGAATGCAGGGACACTTCCTTGGGTTTTTATGTGTTACTGGACAAGTTCTTGCACAGTGTAGGGTAAGAAGGCTATAATGTATCAAAATGTACCTGAGAGCCATATATCTTTGACAAAACAAAGTCCAGGGAGGACTTTTTTAAAATGGGAGATATATTTGCATTTTTGTATGGTGACATTAAGCAATGTAGGAAAGAGTGAAAAAATGCAGAGAAGAAAGTATAATTGCAATTGGAAATTCATAGAACAGGCAGGAGGAGATGAGATTGAATTCATTCTGGGAGGCTAATAGTAAATTAAAACAAAGACTTAAATAGAAGCAGGGAAGCTGAATATATGCATGAAAATGAAACAGATAACTAGATTTCATAATGGATAAATATTGTAGTTTTCTTCCAATTGCTTTGAATCTTCCTCCCAGTGAGATGAGAATTGAAGTTGTCATCTGGAGGTAGAATATGAATAGAGTTTTGAGGATCAGAAAAACATGTGACATGCCATCTGGGGCAGTAGAAGCAACCCATACCAGTCAGACTTCACCCCTATCATTTACTAATATTCCACTTCTCAAGTTCATCATGGACTTCCACTATGCCAAACCCAATGAACAATTCCCAATTCTAGGCAGCACCTGACACAGTTGATGAATCCCCTGTTCTTAAGACACCTTCTTTATTTATCTTCTAGATCACTATACTCTCCTGGGTTTTCTTGTACTTCTCTTTGGCTGTTCTTTATCAATTTCTTTTGCTTGATTCTCCTTCTTCCTGACCTCTAAGCATTGGCCTTCCTCAGGACTCAGTCATCAGCTCTCTACTGTTCTCTATCAACATTCTCTTTATAGTTGAGCTCATTAGTCCCAATGTTTTAAACATCTTCTATATGCTGATGGCTCCCAATTTTAGATTTCTAGTTCTGACATATCCCTTAAGCATTAAACTCATTTACCAATTGCTTACTCAACATCTCCTCTTGGTTGTCTAATAAGGTTCTCAAAATTAGCATGTCTAATATAAAACTCATGCTCCTCTCCATTTCTGCTCTCCCTTCCCCACCACAATTCACTTCTCTCTCTGTTTCATCTTTGTCAGTGTTACAAAAATTCACCTACCTGCTCAGATCAAAGCTATATTATTCAGGGTTCTCCACAAAGCATAACCAAGAAGATATGTAAACAGATAGAAAGAGAGAGATATCTTAAATAATTATTAGCTCAGCAACTATGAGGGCTGGAAAGTCTAAAATGTGCAGGAAAGCCAATAGGCTAGAGACTAAGGGAGGGGTTGATGTTACAACTTCAGTCCAAATGCAGTCAGGAGGCAGAATTTCTTCTACCTTGGGGGACAATAGTTTTTGCTCTTAAGGCCTTCATCTGATTGGAGCATACCTACTCACACTATGAAGGGTAATCTGCTCTACTCAGAGTCACTGATCTAAATGTTAATCACTTTAATCATGTCAATGTTAATCTAAATTCAATTAAAATTTAAATGTTAATTTAAAAAGTATCTTCCCTGAAACATCTAGCCAAGCTGACATAAAATTAACCATCATGGTCCACCCCTTGTCAACCTGACATCCATATGCATCTTCTTAAACCATATTAAATCGTATTTAAGGCCACAATAAGGTCATAATTCTAACATAATACATATATCCTGTGTATAACCAAAACACATTCATATTTTCCCTAGAAAAGAATGCAAAGTCCTTAGGTGATACTCAGTTTTCTTCTTGCTATCTTGTAATTAAATATGATGATATAAAGTGAAGACATCTTATGGATATAAGGGAAAAATCAAAGATATTATTATATACATATATATACATATATGTCACCTTTGGTGTCAATGCAGAGCTTGATTCCAATAAACCTCAAAAAGTCATTCTTTTCAGTTCTTCCTCAGAGGAGACCCATAGATGGCAGCCATGGCACTCAGCTAGAATGGCATGATCCGGAAGCCCCACTTCCACAAGGACTGGCAGGGGCACATGCCCACGTGGTTCAACCAGCTGGTGCAGGAGATCTACAGACATAAGGCCTAGCAAGCCAAGACATGCTGCATTGCTCCATGCCTGGCATGCAGAGTCACTTAACCCATTGTAAAGTGTCCCACAGTAAGGTAGCATGCCAAAGTACAAGCTGGCTGGGGCTTCAGCTTGGGAGAGTTAAGGGTGGTTGCATCCACATGAAGGTGGCATGGGTCATTGGTATTGCCCTGGGATTTCAGTGGATCCAAAAACATGGAACAAGTCCATGGAATCCTTGTAGTCCAACATGCAGCAGCTCAAGTGGTACCATCCTTGGTTCCCAAGAAGGGAGACAACTCTGCTAAAGAACTCAACTTGACTACCCAGCTAACACGACTGGTCAAACCCATAGGGAATGTCTATAAGAAGGAAAAAGCCAGAGTCATTACAGAGGAGGAGAAGAACTTCAAAGTCTTCACTAGTCTTAATGTGACCAGTACCAATGCCTAGCTCTTTTCATATCTGGGTAAAAAGGGCCAATGAAACTACAGAACAGGACATTGAAAAGAAAAAATAAAGTGTCATTGACAACTTGTTAAAAAAAATCATTATTTTCTCAATGCACAGTCATCTCGGTGAAAGGCCATATATCACTTTGGAATAGATTGGGAGAAAGAATAGCAGGATACATTCTCGGCAGTGTACTGGGTCCTTCTCCAAGGGAAACTGGCTTCGCCTTCACTCAAGTTCAAGGGGTCCCAAGCCTATAAACTGGCTCAAATATAGGAATTAACTATGGGTCTGTGACTCTCTGCTTTTATAATTCAAATTTGACTTTTATTCTTTTGACCTAGAACCCTCTGCTTATACAAATAAAGAATTTAGACTTACCATGTATTTTACTCCTAGAAATTTCAGGATTAGCTAGCCAACAGCTCTCTGCAAGTCATAATATTCTAATTGCTGCTTTGATTCTGCTGTCCATTAGAGTAACCATGCCCACCTTGCCTTTGGTGATTAAATAGAACCACTTGCTTTGATACCTTGGGATTCAATTCCTTTCATTACATTTAGGTATTCCAAGTCAGTGACAGTTGTTTCCACTATAATTTCTGACCTATAGAGGAAAACAATCACAGAGCTCTTCAAGAGTGCTGGGCCATCCCTCACAAACTTATTGCTCATAGTCATATTGAAAGGTATGTCCTCTGCACCCTCCTAGGCTGGATGAGGAGATCTTAAGTGATAAATCCATTCTAACATTCTAATCTCCCTAAGCTTTTGAATCTCTTCCTCTAAAGTTTATCAAGATAGTGCTGGCATTTCAGTCCATTTAGTGTAGGCTGTATCTTCTAATGTCAATGAATCTGTTGGTTTGTGTTTCGAGTAACCAATCAACCAACCAGGTAGAGTTCTTTCTAATCTCCTAAACTACAACATTAAATGCACATCTCTGCTTAGTGGGCCCATATCAATAAATTCTGCCTGATCCAATTTTATGGCCCTTCCACCATTATGCCATACCTGTAAATACTGACTCCCACCCATATTTTCTGGATTTCTATTTATATAGATTGGCAAGATCATGTAGTTCTTGTGGAATGTACTACAATTCTTTATGGGTGACATTTTGTCTGTCACCATTAGGGGTCTACAGGAATTTGAGTCCAGTGATAGATCTAGAAGCAAAGACAGTGGTGGTCCTGAAGAGAATCATCAGTGTCTTGAAAGGCAACTACTTCGTAGGAAGTCATTACAGTTTCTTTAGGCAGAGCAAGGTTAATCTCCTCAGATGAGGATGGAGTGGCTGCTTCTACTGGCAAAGAAGACTCATGGGAGTTTAAGTGTTCAATGTCCCCAGCTTTATCAGGATCTTCCCATATGTTCCTATTCTAATTTTCAGGATCTCATTCCTTCCCAATTTATGCCTTCACTTTAAAAGCAGACACCCTGTGAGGTTGAAAATTCAATTTGCATTGTAATTCAGCCACTTGCAGGATGAGACTCTGAGTTTGGTTTTTTAGCACTCTCGGCTCTTTGGCTATATAGGTATTACCTATATATAGGTAATATATATATTATATATATAATATATATATTATATAATATATAATATATAGGTATTACCTATACAGGTAATAAGGGTTTCTTTCAACAAAGAATAGAAACTTTTAGGTCATTTATGCAGCACATGAGCTGGGAATTTGATTCCTAAACTCTTCCTTCTTTTTCCTTACTTGGTCCAGGGCAATTAGGAGCAACCAGCCAATCTCATACTCATTATTTTGCTAAAAATCTTCTAAAATATTAAATAAGTAGTCACTCTGAAGCTTGCCTCGTAAGTATTTGACTAGGAGTATCTAATGGTGAAACTGTGAATCTCTATTGTCACATCACACCACAGATAATCCATGTTCTCTTCACCAATGGAAGTAGTCAATGGTACTTTTGAATCTAATAAGATTAGAGAACCAATTCCAAACACTAGGCACCATATTCTAGCCAAGTTGACACTTAAGCATTATAAAAACCTATGATTAAAAGTAGAATTGAGCATTATAAAAACCTACAAGTCATCCTTGGTGTCTTTCACTCTTACTACATTAGATCCATCAGCTTCACTTTGAGAGTATATCCTTCCTCTTATCACTTATCATATTCAGTATTATTGCCACCCTCATCAAGGCTGTCATCATTGCTCATCTGCGCTCTCAAAATATTCTCTTTTTGGTTTCTTTGCTTTCATTCTGCCTTCTACCCCGCTGGTCCCCTATCCTCTGAGTCCATTATTTATGCCGCAACCAGAATGGTTTATTTAAGACACAAATTTAATCATTTCACTCACCAGCCCCAAAACTCCCGTGGCCCTAACAAACTCAAAATAAAACTCAAACATCCTATTATTGTTAACAACTCTATGTAGTCTCACCCTGACTCTCTTTCTTTGATTTTATTTCTATATTCACCAGCACTTTTATGAATTCCCCAATGTCTAACTGAAGGTGTTTCTTTTGCCTGGAAACCTCCTCTCCCCGATGCTCTTATGGCGCCATTCAGATCATTGCTCAGAAGTCATCTGTTCGAAGTCTTCTCAGGATCACTCTATTTAAATTAACTGCATTATACACTATTCCCTTACTCTGATTAACATTTCTTCATTACTCCTATCACCATATAGTATATCATACATGTATTTGTTTAATGTCTGCCTTCCCAACTAGAATAAAACCTCCAAGAAGACAGGGGTTTGCCTACCTTGTGTCTTGCCAAATCCTGAGACCCCAGAACTACATCTAATGTACAGTAATGCAAAATCATTTATCAAATACATGAATGGTATTTATAGAGTACCCTAAGTTAGTACTCATAAGGTTGTTTAGAGGGTTAAATTTGATAATACACAAATGCCAAAGACTGACAATCATCTTCTAATTTCAATTCTTCCTTCTTTCCTAAGAGAATCCCCAATTTTTATTTACTCACATGGCTTCCCAGAATAAAGACTCCATTTCTACCCCATCCACACAGTCACACTGAGCTAGTACCCACAACTGGTATCAGGCTGCAACCTCTGTCTTCCTGCCACCTCTCTTTGCCTCTGGCCAGGGATTCCCACAGAGTGAATGAGCTTTGGGCCTTGGTGAAAATGTGTAAGCAGGATCCAAGCATTTTGCACACCAAGCAATGTGCTTCCTGTGGGAGTGGGTGGCAAGTGTGGTGGGTAAAATACTACCTGCTGCTCATAAAACTAAATCAGAAGACAATATCAAGGAGGAAAAAACCGATAGTAAGAAGGTGGAAGAAAACACAAAGACAGAGGAACCATCAAGTGAGGAAAGTGGTCTAGAAATTGACAATGAAAGTGTGATTGAACCAGATCCTGATGCCTTTCAAGGAACGGGAAATGGGTGCCTGGGTGGCTCAGTTGGTTACGTGACTGCTTTCAGCTCAGGTCCTGATCCTGGAGTACCAGGATTGAGTCCCACATCAGGCTCTCCACTCAGTCAGGAGTCTGCTTCTTCCTCTGACCCTCCCCTCTCATGTGCATTCTTTCTCTCTCTCTCTCAAATAAAGTCTTAAAAAAAATAAGTGGGAGATGAACATGTAGAACCAACCAAGGAAATGATGGATCAAGCAAATAATAAAACATAGTGGCTAACATTGATGCCCTAAGTGATGGTGAACTATGGAAAGCCATTGACTTGCTCACAGGTGCCCTCACACTGAATCCTCACTTGGCCATTCTGTATGCCAAAAGAGTCAGTGTCTTCATCAAATTACAGAGCCAAATGCTGCCATCTGAGACTGTGACAGAGCTACTGAAATAAATCCCAATTCAGCTCTGCCTTCTGAATAGTGAGGGAAAGCACACAGACTTCTGGGCCATTGGAAAGATGCAGCACATGATCTTGTCCATGCTTGTAAACTGGATTATGAAGAAAATGCTCATGCATGCTGAAAGAAGTTCAACCAAGGGTCCTGAAAATTGCTGAACATGTGAGAAAGGATGAGCAAAAACATGAAGAGCAGGAGGTCAAATAAAGAATAGAATGGGTTAAGAAGGCTTGGGAAGGATATGAGACAGCCCAGAGGGAGGAAGAAGCCAGAGGACAATCAGGAGCACAGGATGGCTCCTTCCCAGGTTACTTTCTTGGAGGAATGCCTGGAATGGGATGGGGTATGCCTGGAATGTCAAGGATGCCTGGGCTCAATGAAATTCTTAGTGATCCAGAGGTTCTTACAGCCTCATAGGATCCAGAGATTAATGGTGGCCTTCCAGCATGTGGCCCAGAAGCCAGAAAATATGTCAAAATATTAGAGCAACCCAAAGGTTATGAATTTCATTAGTAAATTGCCAGCTACATGACTTTCCGACAAATAAAGCCCGTGCTGAAGGAAGAACAACTTTGATCACCTAATGGACGTCACGATAATACAAACAAGTGCACCTCTGACCTTCTCATGGAGAAAACTAGGGTGTTGTGAAGAGAATGCCTACTCCTCTGCCCCACAAACAACTGAAACATTTTATAGTGGTTTGCCATTAGAGTATTCATTCAGATAATGTTTTCCTACTAGGAATTACAAACTTTAAACATGTTTTTAACCTTCAAAATATTTAAAAACAATTGAAAAGGGTATGTTAATTCCTATAATTTTTATTTATTTATTTATTTTTACTAATCATTTCAGGGTTTTTTCCTTTGGATTAATTGGGCAAGGAAGACACTTCAATATGGAAGATTTATTGCTTAACTTGAGTGAAATGAAGGTTTATTAGTGGGAAGCAAATATAGCATTTAAATACATAAAGTTTGGGAAGAATTTATGGTTTCTCAGGCATTTTGACTTGTCTTTTTAATTGCTTTATTTTTTTAAACATGATTTATCTCAATACAACCATTGGGACTACCAGTATTGCAGTAGGATCTGGATGGGTACTAGAAGTACTTAGCAGGGCAGCAGCAATCTAACCACTACTTTTATATAGCATGTACCCTTGTGCAGATGCATTTGAATCTTTTAAATTTAAATTTAAATTTAAATTAAATTCACTGTGGTGAAGGGATGATTTTTATATATGTGGCAGTGAAGTTGGATTACTTAGCTGTGTTCTTGTCTGATATAGAAAATAAATGTTTCACATTATTTCCACAAAAAAAAAAAAAAAGATTCCATTTCCCACCATGCCTTTCAGTCAATATTGATCATGTGATTAGTTCCAGCCAACATGGCATAAGCAAATAAGCAAAGTTCTACAAACTTCTGAAAAGAGATCTTAAAAGAAGTGAGTAGAGGAGTTTGCCCCTCCCTTCTCTTCCTTTGCTGACCGCAGTTTATGTATGATGGATCTCCAGAAGCTCTAACATCCATCTTGAAGCATGAGATGACCTTCAGAATGGAGGTTGGCAGTGGAGGACCAGAAGATACAAAGAGTCTAGGTTTTTGCTACCACAGAATGACATATTATGTTCAGAACCTCTGAACCTCTGAATGTGAGCAAAAAGTAGATTACTTTCATTTTTTATTTATTATCATTTTGAGATTTTCTGTTTCTTACAACCACACCTAGTCCTAACATTTTTAACACATAAATTGACCAAGACAAACTTTGGGTCCCAATAAACCCTTAATAAATATTATCTTTTACTTGGTATTACCATCATTGCTTTAATTGTTTTTTTTTTCTGTTTCTATATCTCTTGTTAGCATTGTTTGTTGTTAAATGCTATGTACTATACCAAATTTTAGGGATATGGACAAGAATAAGATAGATCTTTGAGTTAAAGGACATTGTGGTTTGGGAGGGTAGGAAAAAAATTACAATACAACATATATTGTGTTTTGATGTTTTAATAAAAACATGCTATGGGAGCACATAGGAAGAAGAGCATAAGTTTTCCAGGAGGAATAGAGGCAGATTCATTGCAGAAAACATAAATCTTGAAACAAGATGTAAATATGTATAGTAACTATCATAAGGACAGAAGGTTGGGGAGGGAGAGAGAGAAGCAAGAGGAATGACTGTATGAGGACTTCCCTAATTGGTGAGTAGCAGTAATTTGGATCTTACAAAAAGAGAGAGAGAGAGAGAAAAAAGAAAAAGAAAAAAAAAAAGGTTGTTTTTGTTTTAATTTTTGTTTTTGCCTCTAAGAAAGCCCTGTCTCTTATCTTACCCAATACTTCATTGCAAATGTGAGGTCATTATATTAAAAAGAAAAAACAAAACAAAAAAAAAAAAAAAAAAGACAAGCAAAAAACATTAGCACCAAAGAGTTTGAGTAAAAGATGAGTTAATATCTTAGAAAGCAGAGGGGATTTCCAGATGGAACTTATATAATCAGGACTATTAAAATAAACCATAATGACATATCTTAGGTTGAAATTATTGGGGGATAGAGGTGGGGGAAGGAGGTTAGGAGGTGGCAGGACAGAATATACAAATGTATAAAATCAGAAAGACCTTCTGAGGGAAAGATACCTACTTAAGGTTCTTAAGACAACAATTTTTAAAGTAGTTTCTAAAAATTACACTCTAAGTACTCCCTAGTCTATCCCTTATATTGACAAGCAATAAGGAGCTTAGGATAGTATTCATTTGACTTTCATTTTCATGGCAATTTCTGTATAAATTTCAAAATCTTCATCTTACCTCCACTGTATGTTTTTGCAGTGCAAGTCAGAGGATAAGTGAAGGTGAACTAAGATAGCAAAACAAGGATGGACAGTTTGGGATTTCCTCCTTAAGACATCTTCACTGTTGTAACCTTAAGGCTTCTGGTGATTCCTAATTTGAATCCTCAGGATTCTTGACATTATCCATTTAACCTCCTGAAACTAAGCTGACCTTAAATTTACTCCTGAAATTTCCCATACCTCTAATACTAGATTTAGCATTTGCTCACAGCTTCTCTAATAGTGACTCTTGATTTTTTTTATCTTAATAATCTCTCCCATTGGCAAATTATTTTAAATGCAGTTTTTAACATGCCTTAGAGTCAAGGCATGTTAATATTTCTATGCAAATAACACACCTCTGAAAATACAATGGAAATCTATTGAAAACTATTAGTTGATCTATAAAAGTCTGATTTACAGATTTTAAATGTCAAGAATGACTGTACAAAAAAAAAAAAAAAAAACAAAATAAAATAAGCAAAGCAAACAAACAAAAATACTCCACAAGGCAACACTTAAAGGAATTGATTTCTGGGACTGAAGAGGAATATTTGTTTAATATTAATCTATTATAATATATCCTTCATGTCAGCTTCTCTTTGCCACACTCTAAAGCAGAAACCCTTTTTACTGACCATATAATTCAAATCTTTCTTTGGAGAAATATGCAATAGTTGGTAATCGCATGCATTCTAAAGCATCTCATTTTATGCCCCCCAAATGCATGATTTACTTTGAATGATAAATATGGCTATGAAATGGAGTGTTTCCGGCATTCACAGATCAAATGTAACTAGGGAGAGATAACTCAGATGCATCCTGATGTTTTATATTTCCATGCACTAATATTTGCTTCACACCATATGTCACAGTTACACAAAAATGTGATAAAGTAGAACAGCCCAGTGGTTTTCTCTTCCAACATCTGGTCTTCTGAGGAAGTCTAACACTTTAGAGATTCATGTTTAAATCCCCAGATAGGTGGGATAATCAAATGCCTTGGTGAGAGGAAGCAAAGGGAGTGCTGGAAAGCCTTCCCATTATCAAATTGGCATCAGTGAACACTGTGATAATCTCAAATGAATTAAACAAACAGACCTAGAAGCCCAGTGGACCCTCCATGGAAAACCACACACAAAGTCCATTCCCAGAGCAGTGAAGAGAACCAGATGTCAGCCTTTTAAATGGTGGCCATCCGTCAAGCCTTCTGACTCTTCATTTTGTTCAACACAGTCCAGCCCTGGAGGGACCACAGCTACCTAAGGAACAATAGCAAAATCATCTTCCTAAAGCTGGCTTGGCCAGTCTACACAGAAAAAGACCAAGACCACATCAGCTAAATTGATGGGATTTGCAACACATGCTTGTGTCCTTGTGTCTCCAATCCTTAAAAAACAACAACAACAAAAAAAAAACAAAGAAATAACAACAACAACAATAAAAAACGATGGGGAAAATATGCTTTCATATTTCTTACTCCCCTGCAAGAATAAATTAGCTATATTTGTTCTCTTCATTCCCTCAGATGTTCCTTGTTCTTTACGTGGACACAATATGGCTACCCGCCCTGCCATTTCAAAGAAGCTACCCACTGAGTTCCCAAGTGGCCACCTATAGAAGCGAAACTTTACATACCCTTTCTATCTTTATTTTGTATCACCACATCATTTAATATATTATTGGCTGCGCTCTCCTTCTTGGAAGAGTATTTCCTGCATGAAATGTCCACCTCTCTGCTTTTCTAATCACTCTCTTTAAATCTTTACTATTATAATGATGACGATTATGATTATTATGTCTTTACTTTTTCTAGACACTCAAATTTTGATGTTTAGCAAACCTTGGTCTTAGGTCTTCTTTCTGTCTACATCTCTTCCTGGGTGATATAACCCTCATCAACACTCCAGGTCCTTATCATCCATACGCTGCTTGTGTTGATATATTCTCTTCTCCTTAGGTCTGTTGTCCACTCTTCTGTACCTTGTTCTGTACTGCAGGAAGCTGATCTCTTAGGAACTGTGTCATTGGTTCTTTGTTTGGTGGTTTGCTTTTGTCAAGGAAGACACCAGCAGGAAATTAGATACCAGGAGGAGAGAGGTAAGATACTATTATATTTCTGGCTCCTTCCCTGCCAGGCTCTGGGTTAGCAGTGGCTGCATTAGTTTCCCAGAAACCATTCCTCTTAGGCAGGTTCCTTCTATAAGTAAAGGTCTTGGAGATTCCAGTACCTTCTCCTTTCTCTTTCCCCTCAAACTGAGAGGTGGTAGCTGCTTTCAGTTTTCAACCTGATCCCAAGTTGAAAATTGAAGTCCTCATTCCGGGGGACTTCCCCACTCTTGCCATGTTCCTGAACCCAGTCATCAGCTTTGTAAATAGTTTATTCATTAAGGTCTTTTCTTGTGCCTTCTTTCCAATGTGCCTTCTTTCCATCTATTTGTTGCCAAAACTCTGACCACAGTCTGAAATTACCCTCATCTGTATCTCAAGTTCGTCTATCTTGCTGGAGGTCAAGATTCAAAAACTGACTACTGTGCTCACTTGGATTTTCTAGAATATTTAAATACTAACATGGACGTCAATGAAAACATGAGCTTGTCTTCCTCTTTCTCTATATTCCCCTTTATAGGAAATGAATTTGCTATTTTCAAGCCAGAAACATGGAAGTCAACTTTAACCCCTTCTTTCTTTCAATTCTAATTATCCAGTGAAATACTAAATTTTACTGAGTCTGTTCTAAATATTTCTTGAACACATTCATTTCCTCCATTCTCATCGCTTTTATGCTAAACTAGATGAACTCCGACTTTTGTCTGGTCTCCCCTATGATACATTTTCCATAGCAAAGCCAGAATAATCTTTTCAAAAGGCAGATTTCATTATATAAAAACTCTATTTAAAAACCCTTAAAATGGATTTCCATTGCCTTTGGATAAAATCTAGGCTTCTTTACATGGTTATGTGCTTATCCACTACCTGATCCATTCTCTATTGTAACATTTATTGTAATTTGTTATTTAAATGTCACCTGCCTCCATTAGAGTGAAGGTCCACAGGTTAGATGTTTGTCTTGAATTGTATTCCCCTAAAATTTATATGTTGAAGTTCTAATTCCCAGTATCTCAGAATGTGTCCTTATATGGAAAGAGTCATTGCATATGTAATTAGCTAAGATGAGGTCATACTGGAGTAGGGTGGGTCTCTAATCCAATATGACTGGTGTCCTTCTAAGAGGAGGAATTTGGACACAAACACAGACACATGTATAGGGAAGGTGACTGAAGAAAGTGGAGGAGAAGGTGTTCATCTACAAGCCAAGAAAACAGAAAGAAAGTGGGGGAGAAGGTATTCATCTACAAGCCAAGAAAACAATCCCAGAACAGATCTTTCCCTCATAGCCCTTAGAAGGCTTTAATGTGCCAACACCTCCATTTTAAGCTTCTAGCCTCCAAAACTATGAGACTATCAATTTCTGTTGTTTAAGCCACTTAGTTCTAATATTTTTTTACAGCAGCCTTAGCAAACTAATACACAGGGAATGTGTCCATCTTAATTATTGTGGTATCCCAAGTCTCTGACAGTGTCTCAAACACACACAAAGCTATTCTACAAATATTTATAGAATGATTGAATGAATTCCTGTAATTGCTGTGAAGCAAAATTACATATTGGGCAGGTAGGTCAGACCAATCTGATGGAGCTTAATTATTGAAGTATCAAGAGTATCTCATTAAAACCTGATCCCAAGCTGAAAATTTAAGGACGATGCTCTAGTCAAGTCCCATCACATTTAATATTAATTAATTAGGCAGGAAAATAGAGTAAATTTTCCATCAGAAAGAGAAAAAAATGCTGAGGGTCGTTACTCAGCTAGAATAACATTTTAGACATACAGTATCAAGTAAAATGAAAATAAAATGCCATATCGGCTTTACCTTATTCTTTTCATAAGCCCTTTAGATTTTATTTATCCAAATAATAGAGAGTCATTATAGTCAACAGGGACTCAAGCATAGAGGGTGGAAGAATTTGAATGGGTCCTTTGTCATTTTTACTTGCAACTGAGGCACCAGGCAAGGAAGTTTATTTAGTTGCTACTTTTTGAGTTTGTCTTTTCCTAAGTCAAACCTGAGAGTTTCAACACCCTCAACAGAGTACTTATAGGCCAAAGGTTGGAAACCCTATTAAAATTTCATGAACCTGAATCCAATATGTTGGTTTATTCAGCTTTCCTTGGTGTTCCTAAGGTTCATATGGTTCAGCTGAGGCATGGCATTTGGATTTCCTAGTGAATAGTGAATTCTGTAAGTTTATATGTATTCTAAAATGCATATCTCTTAACCCAATATCACTTAGCTAATATCTTGGAAATCAGAGCCTCCTCGGCATTTGGGGCACCACAGGTTGGCATTTCACAAATGAAACAGTCCTCTTTAATTAAAGACGAGTCATGATGCTAAGTGGTGAATATAATTTGAATTAAATTATACTCACCACTTAGCATCATAATTTGAATTAAATTATATTCTGAATGGTTAAGTCTAGAAAAATCAGCAGCCTAATAAAACTCATGAGTATTGACTTTGTGCTTGGTGACATCAACGATCTCTTCCCATTTTTATTCTTCAGGTGTAAAGTCACATGCATGACACTAGTGCATGTCTTAGGAAATGTCATCAAGCTTCTGCCTTCAAAGAATTGAGAATACTTGAATCTGACCACTTTTAATTGCATTTCTTTCTTATTAACTGCGATTTTGTGCATCTAAATCACAAATCAAGCCATTAAGTGCAGTTGATATTATATCATACCAAGATGACTCAGTAATCCCAGTCAAGTTCTCCATGAACAGAAGCTACACGATCAGAACCTTGCACTTTCATTAAATAATTAATCTGTCCACATGGCCATATCTCAAGCAGAGAAGTCCTCACTCACTGGCGAATTTTGGGCCTATATCCTGAACTCTGTCATGTCATCTGAATGGGAATTCTTTTTACTAGTATGTTATTTGAATTATCATTTTCTTGAGCACTGGAGGCCCTTGCTCTGATAACTAACAGTGCGTTACCGCCCTTCCATTTCCCCAGCTCTGCCCTGCACATGGCCCCTCATATGGTAACACCCATCTTCTTGCCATGTAGACTTCCCTCTTACCTTGAACAATTCAGATCCCTATACCTCATCACACCACTGGCCTTGTAGCCAGAGATTTCTGCAGTCCAGGAAATGGGAAGTGGGATGGTAATGAAAGATACATAGTTTGCCTTTGTTACTAATCCAGGGCTCCCTTCTCTATATCCATGGACGCTTAGAATCCTGTTTCACAAACTCATGGAAGTATATTGGTGCCATGATGGTTGCTCCACGGACTCCTATTGGAGTCAGATGTATCTTTTAAAAAAGTTTATAAACGTTTTAGAACGCTTCTTCCGTAATCAAAATATTTTATAATCTTCTCCCTGTTTCATTCTTCTATCATCATAGCAATTAGAAGACTGATTAGCACCACTGCTACCTGGAACATGAATTCAGAGATAATTGTCCTTGAAAATCTTCCGGTTTAATCCTTGTTTGAGCCAGTAGAAATTCAGTTTTCTATTCCTTGCAAATAAATGACTTCTAGCAAGTCATTTAATTCAATCTTTCGTATCAAAGAAATTTTACCCTATTTTAAAATTTTAAGAGTTGGGGAAAGAAGACAAAGATGAAGAGGAAGAGCAGAAAAGGAATGTGAATGACGAATTGAAAATGTCTTTTGTCTCTGAAACACCAGAAACAGTTTCACAGACTTTACAGTTTTGTCACATTAAGTATCCTTAGGACCTCATGAGTCAGTTGGTTTCAGGTAGCTTGTCCATGTATCCATGAAGCAATCATGAAATCATTGTATCTAGTCAGCATGAAACATAATTATTGTTGTTAAGGATCCTTAAATATTCTTAATTATGAGCATCTGAGGTTTAAAAAATATATCCAAAGAATAAGTTGTTTTTGAGTTTTGATATGAATTAGCAGAAAAGGGACTCTAACACTGACCTAAGTTATTAACAAAAAGATTTAACTATCAATGAATAAACGTGGAGCATATAAGGATGTTTCTTATATTTTTTAAAAGAATCACTTTCAGTTTATTAATCTTTCTAATCCAAATATTCGTAATTATTTCTGAAAGAAAGGATAAGATTACTAATAATCATTACACTTAGAAGAATTTGAAAGAGAAAACACTTTCTAGTGGAGCAAACGTTTCAAGATGCAGGTCAATGTGATCTAGCAAAAACACTGTGAACTCAGGCCTTTTATAAATATGTATATATATATAATATATATTACATATATAATATTATATATATATATAATTCAATATTTACCTATTAATAAAATACCAAAGATCAGGAAGACAAAATGTGCTATAAGCACAGTTCATCTTTAGAGGAAGAACAATCACATCGTTGCATGTTTTCTTTAGGTTGACATTGGAATAATTATACAGTAGTGCATAGATCAATAATACACTATACCAATATGCCTTGATAGAATATCAAACCCTAAAGATCTGTTCATAGTTTGGTTGGTCAACATTTCCCTCATTTTTCTACAAAAAAGCACAAAAAGCACAAGCAATTTTCTCTCTTCCATGTTGGCTTCCAAAATAATGCCTTCACGGAGCCTGCAGGGAAACTTGGGAATTGGAACTCTTTTTCAATTAGTAAAGGAAAATCAAAGAGAACTTCCAGTAGTGACTCAATTAATCCAAGTACAGCAGGGAGTAACATCCTAATAGCTGGAAAAAGAAATGGTGGGAGGATGGCTAAAATTTATTTCTAATTCCAAAGCTGAAAAACTGAGTAGCCTAAGGCCATTCTACCTGCCTACTGGCCCTTCACATTTCCCCCTTGGTGAAAAATAAAAGAGTAAAAGTAAATTTAGTTCCATCATGTAGAAAGCATTCGGAATATTTACATGCTCTACTAACAGTGTTCCTAGAGCAGCGCCAAGAAGGGGCCTAGAGACTGACGAGGCTATTAATTGCTAGTTATGTCCTACATTAAGTTTGTACACCTCAGGTCTTCTTTGATGTCAAGAATATTTTCGCATTTGTCTTCATTCTCAGATAGTTCAACCTTTCTGGACGGGGAGATATTTATCCGTGTAGCCGAGACAGTTTTGATAGAATCAGTTTCAGTTTTAAATCTCTCTTGAGAGGCTCTCACATCTTGTAGGTTCACCTAGGCTGATTCCAAGGAAGTCTCTCAAGGAACGCGCCTCGGGCCATGTGCATGCATTTAAGCTTCTCGCTGAGATTCCACTGAGCTAGCAGTTTGTTAAAATTGTTTTTAGAAATATGTTCCTGTGTGGCAAAGCTCCAAATAACATCTAAATTATCATTTGTGAGGCATGAAGGGGAGTGTGACTGTCTCCACCGCGTCCCTCAGGGGCCAAGGCCCGCCCTGACAAAGCACAGGGTGAAGCTCTCATCTCAGAGGAAAGACACAATACCTCGAGCCGCTTCACCCCGGCGGCAAAACGGCAGCAGAGCTCCAGGGTAGACACAGCTCATTAGGACAGTGGAGTTTTGCTGGCTTCCTCTTGACTGATGAAACAATGCACATCTTTTCTTTTTTCCAATCAAAATGCAGATTAAATTTCATCATGCACTACAGGTGCTTTGAAAGAGCAAACTCCTTCCAAAAAAAAAAAAAAAAAAAAAAAAAACCTATTGTGTTTGACTCATCACACATATTCTTTCTTCTGTTTGGAATGTCTTTCATCTTTTCCACGTGGTTAAAGCCCAGTTCTAAAGGAAGAAAGTCTTGCTTGGGAAACTTGTTCTCTCCCCAGTTAATCTGGGTGCTCGTCTGTGGATACACAGGCCCTCCCAGGACTCCTATGTCACAGCACTTTCCCCACCCTAATACAATGTTTGGGTCACTCCCTGGATCACTAGACGGTAACCTCCCTGAAGCAGAGGACAGATGGCATCACCTTAGTACCTACAGGGTCTTTAAGGACAAGTACTAGCACAGAGGTAAACTAAAAGAAGCATGTTTAGTAAATTAATGTACCTAGTGCTGTCCAACAATCAATGCTCTCAGTAAATAGCAATTTAGATTTGTATATCCTCCGTCATCACTCCAGCACTTCCAGAACACACACTTGGATGTAGATAATGGATTATCTCTGATTTTCAATTTTTTAAAAAATTATTTATTTATTTATTTGACACAGAGAGAGAGAGCACAAGCAGGCAGAGAGGTAGGCAGAGGGAGAGAGGAGGAAGCAGGCTCCCTGCTGAGCAGAGAACCTGTTGCGGAGCTCTATCCCAGGACCCTGAGATCATGACCTGAGCCGAAGGCTGACACTTAACCAACTGAGCCAACCAGGCGCCCCATATAATAGATTATCTTTAAACTCTCACTTTTCTTAGAATGCCCTCTGACTCAAATGTGGTTTCTTGCAGCCATAATTTCTTCCCATTTATCTTTTTTATTAGACTTTGAAAAGAGGGAGTGTGCCATGCTTCCTGTAGCTAGCAGGTACAATAATAACTACTTTTTGAATAAATAAACAAGCAAATACGAAAATGTGACTGATGTTGCCCATGGCTGGGCAGAGGGCATGGCTATTGAGGATTGACTCAGTAGCTACACAGTTAATCAGATAGAGGTGGTTGGAGCTAGGATACAAAGGATTTAGGAAACTAATAATAAAACCCTTCTACAGACTAAATAACACTATCCAGTCAAGATAAAAGAAAATTTATCTCCCAAATAAAGATGTTGCCATAGAAATAGGAGATGTGATCTTACAGTGTAGAAGAGTTAAAACTTTGTTCATTGATGAAAAAGCTTTTTTATTAAGCTTAGAACTAGAAAAAACAACCTTGAGTTATACAAATGTAGGGGATGAAAGAGGGACAGTCTGCAGTACAGACCTGTAATAGGCAGTTTTCCAAGGAAAAGGACAGGTTGTTTTGACATGGGGCTAAAGGGAAGATATGGGGACATGACCAATTCCAGCCATGGACAGCTACCAGAGAATTACCGGGAAATAAGCCTGGAAAATACCTTTTCCACCTAAAAGGTATGTTCATTTCCAAGTGACTTGGCTTCTTTTCAATGCTGGCCCATCGCCTATTAGAAGAGCGAATCATTTCAGAAGCTTAAAGCAGCCAACCCAGATGCTTTGACAGTTCTGGAATGCCTCATCATTTCATCAAAGCACCCAGACAACAGAGCATTGTACTGCACCAATGGGAGCCCAGCCTTTTATCCTGATGCTTATGGTTTCTTAGGATACACAAACACTTGGAAACCACTAAGGGGAATTACCAGCCAAGGTACCACATCATGTAGCCAGCCATGATTACCAACAGAGCCCTACTAACACCAGTGCGTGTTTTGTTAAGAAAAATTAAAAAGTTACTCAGCTGTGAAAACCACTTCCCATTCAATTATTGCCAGTCCCAAGGTGCAGTTACACAGATCCAAGTTAACAGCAACATACACACACCCTTCAGTTATAAATCAGGACCCACATGACTTAGCATTGAGCCTGGCAAATAACTAGAAGTGGTTTTTCTTTCTTCCCCTTCTTCCAGTTGGCTGACAGGTATAACAAGCTGACTGAGCCTGCAATCAGCTCCATCAGAGAGTGTGGACAAAAGAGCAAAAGGCAGAAGGATTTTCTGTGTCTAGCCTAAGAACATCCCCTGGGAAATCTGTAGAAGTGGAAAACACTTTTCAGAATTACTGCAATATACTACCTGTTCATCGGAGGTGCTTACAGTGATTGAAATGCCCTAATTAAGTTTCCCATCCACCTTGGGGACTGGGATTGTAAAGGTCCTTAAAGCAGGTACTGACCTACTAGTACTGACCCAACACTCATGCATGGAGCCCTTGTGCCACCATATTTTTTTCATTATATTCTGTATAGCCAGAGAGAAGTCAAGCCAAGTCCCTGTTCAGTTACCTGCCTCTGCTCTTTAAAATTTCAGGAATATGGTAAGGCCTATGGTGTGTGTGTTGGGAGCAGGGGAGGGTAGGGTAAGAGGAAATGGAATGACAGGAAGGGAGCATGAAAGCTGAGGAGGAATGGGATGTGGGAAAAGCTCATGGCTTTTCTTACCGACTGATTTTTAGTAATGATGGCAGTGAATGAATTACCCAGCTAGTGTACTCCAGTATTCTTAATGAAGAGATTAATGGATATGGTTCATTCTTAATAGGTATTTAAGAAAACTGCTAGATTTCAAGAAGTCAAAATGTTTGTTAGCTTTTTTCCCTGTCTTAAGAATTATCTCTAAATGGATGATTTCCTTGCGTGTGCCTCAATTTAATCCCAATATTTTCATATGGGCATTGCCTACTGAAATGCTTCCTCCTTCTCTGGTGGATTCTGGAAATACTTGATGGATGATCCTCCTCTCCATGCATCCCTCTGGCCTGTTTTGGAGCATCCCCACCACGTTACCCATGGCTGTTGCATTCTTCTAGGACCCTTTACCCCACAGGACTGCATTCCTGCCTTGAGATGCTATTGGGCACTTCCTCCTGTTGGCACTTACCTGGCTTTGCATGGGGATGGACTCCTCCTCTAACAAGAAGGATGTGAAAGTTTCCCGAGGGAGAAAAGGAAAAAGCTTTGGCATTAAAGTCTTTTCTTTTCCCCCCTTGAATGTGGTCCAGATTGTTGAACCAGTTTTGGTTATTATCTGTTTCTGCAACCTGCAGTCCTTGTAGAAATCCTGCTATATATAGCACCCAGCTCCATTTCTGACCACCTGGAGCATGGGTTCTGGTGCCAAACAGGCTGGATTTAATTTAGCTCTAATCCTAACTCCCGTTTATGACCTTAGATAAATCACTTAATCTGTCTCTGTCTCAGTTTCCCATCTGTAAAATGGAGTTAAGAAGCTATTTTTAGGGGTGCCTGGGTGGCTCAGTTGGTTGAGCATCTGCCTTCAGCTCAGCTCATGATCCCAGAGTCCTAGGATTGAGTCCCGCATTAGGCTCCTTCTTCAGCAGGGAGTCTGCTTCTCCTTCTGCTTGCTGCTCCCCCTGCTTGTACTCTCTCTCTCTGACAAATAAATAAATAAAATATTAAAAAAAAAAGAAGCAGCTATTTTTACTTCATAGGGTTGGTATGAGAATTAGACGTTAGACTTTCTGGGTTTTCCACAAGACTCACATCCCTTTTGTCATAGGCCCAAATGTTTGCCTTAGGACATGCCTGGTCACTAAAGCATTTGAATTTATTGTTAAGTATTTTCAGAGTCCTTATTGCCTACTATAAACCTCTGCTTAAAAAATAAGTACTGTCACAGGAGATGTTGATATTAAATAAATAACTGGTAGAGATATTTATTAAAATTAGAGATTCTTGGGGCGCCTGGGTGGCTCAGTGGTTTAAGCCACTGCCTTCGGCTCAGGTCATGATCTCAGGGTCCTGGGATCGAGTCCCACGTCAGGCTCTCTGCTCTGAAGGGAGCCTGCTTCCCTCTCACTCTCTCTGCCTGCCTCTCTGCCTACTTGTGATCTCTCTCTGAAAAATAAATAAAATCTTAAAAAAAAAATTAGAGATTCTTTTCTCCACATTCATTATGATACATTTGGAACCCAAACCACCAGGTAAATCATGCCCCTTTGTGTCCAGCAAGGGAAGCAACAAAAAAAGGAGAGCTGGCCCTGGGGCAACTTATAAGTCAATTCCTCCAATGAGTGTAATAACACATGTTCTATTTAAGAATCATAAAGACCAGTTGATTTAAAACAAATTTTATATTTTACTGTATGAATATTGGAAGTTCAAAGAGAGGAGGGCCAGTGTGAGCTTCAGCAGGCAAGACACCTCATGGCCTTGCTCAATCAAGTTCAACGGGAAAGGACGAAGGAAGACCGCTCTCATCTGGACAAGTATGGGGAGGTCAAAGACATCATAAATAATTGTGCAATTTTTGGTCTAATTAAATAAACTTCTGCTTCATAAAAAAATTTACAATATATCCCTTCATGTTCTAGATTTAAATTTGGAGAACTGAAACACACACAACACTACACACATATTTTAGTTCTTGCTGACACATCCATCAAATATCATTACAAAAATCAAACAATAAAACCCCCTAAAATCAAAAGGCTCCACCAACGACAGGAGGCAGATCTAGCTTCAGGGCTATTATAGAATAAAACTTACCGCATTTTTTTCACTGGCTGATGCTTTACAAATTCATTTATAATTTGCTGCTGGCTGTTCTTTGTCTCTCTGGTGTTTCTGCTTTCAGAGTTCTCCTACCCTTTATAGGTTAAGCATTAGATCTCCCTCCACACTCTCAGCTTTAATGCTTATTTTGCAAGCTAAAAAATTCATTTCAAACACCTGTAAATCTTCTAGCAATTCATCAATAAACCATTAAGTAATTTAGGAACTAATGGAGTTGATCTTGATGCCCCCCCCCACCCCACAGCTGAGTGGCTCCACTTTCATTTCAAGCCCCTTCCTGCCCTTTTACCCATTTGCCATTCCACACTCTGCCACAGGCTGCTATTAACCAATGATTTTTACACAGAAGTCTGTCAACTTATGTTTGATCCATATGCTCATATATTTACAGAATAGATACTATTTTGAAATCGCCTTGTAAAGACTGAAGAGAGGAAGAAAACCAGGGAAAGCTTTTTATTGTTAGATACGAAGAGACTGAAAGATTGATTCCTTTGGGGATACACCAACGTAGAAGACTATATAAATTTGTGAATGCCCCCTGGGCATTATTTTGTGAGATGGGACCCTGAAACATACAGGAAATATTTATTTTGCTGAATTCCTTGCTACTTTCTCTCCTCCTCTTTCTGCATTCTCTTCCTTTCCACTGTCAGACTAAAACTCTCTATACCTGGAACCCTCTATGGAAGAGACAGTCATGATTTATTTTGTGCATTTATAGTGTCTGTTTTTTTGGGTTTTTTTTTAGCATCTACAGGTATCTCCTACTTTCCAAAAGTTGGCGTCATGCCACTTTGTTCTTATAGAAGACCTGTGTTAGTACCTATTTTCACTAACCAAAGGAAATCCGAAGATTATTTTTGCTCTTATTAAAACTTCTGTTACCATCCTAATGCAGAAAGTGGAGGATATTCTTGCCAAAGTTTCATAGGAATGCTCTAATTTTGAATAGCAAGGGAAACGTGGTATTCATTGAATTTTGAAATTAAACATAAATTACGTAGTATCACAATAGGTAGTATTACACTAACTGCTTCTGTCACCACAGGGCACAACCGGCAAGCTACTGAAAATGGGGAAAACATATCAAACAGCCAATAGCAAAACCAAATAAATGTGCTGTGCATTAGAACACCACAAAGGCAGGTTTCAATGGAAACTGGAGGTAAAACTTTTGTGAAATTTTGTTTCAGGTACCACTGTTACAGGTGAGATGATCTGTGTTGAATTTGCCATGAGAAGATTTAAGTGGGGGATCTGGGCTTGAACAAAGATAGCCAAAAGGAAATTAGCAAGCACAAAGCAGTTTACTAAAGTGAAACCACACACTCAAAGTGGAGAGTTGGGCACGTTCCTCCAGGTGGACCTGGCCTCCACGTTGTTTTGAGATTGTATTGGTCTCTCTGGGCTGGGAGGAGCTGCGACAAACAAACAGTGGGGTGGTATCTAATGGAGACTGTTTCCAATCCTTCCAGAAACTCCTCCCACAGGTTGGGAGGAGGAGTTTTTGACCCTACACAGTGTGCACCAGAACTATCTCTGCAGCATCTCCTCCATGGGCTGTACCCACAATGCAAATGTATTTCAGTGAGTGTAGGGGTTAGTCTGGGGCAGAGGAGGAAGAGGAGAGTCCTATCTGCTCCTGCTGCTCTTTGGTCTGTCAGCCCCAAGGTCTTAAAAGCCACAAAGTTAGGATGTTGTACTCCTGGGTTTTTAATGTGTAGCTTTTTAATCACCATCCTTGCCTATGGCAAAGGTCTCTCTCATTCCCCTTCAAGGACTTGGGAGTCTGCTTCAAGCATTCCTTCCACTGCTCTGGTCTAGCTTCTACCTAACACCACCATCTCTTTTACATGGCTATGGACATTTTAATTCCCAGGATAACTTAAATAAGATAAAGATCAGTGTGTCTCTCAGAAACGTGAGGGATGGTAACAATCACGTGTTTTACACCACATGGAGAGAGGAGCACTGCCTAGTTCATTGCAGATGCAAAAGACAGACTTTCCAGAAGAATATATGGAAATTTTGGCTTTCCAGTCAGGTGGGAGTAAGTGTGACAAGATTTTCTCTCTGATGTAAACAACTGGACAATTAAGCAAAATATATAAAACAACTGTTTTCAGACACTGGACCACAGGCAGCCCAGAACCGATTCCTTAGAGAAGGAAAACAAATCAGGTTTTCTGCTTAGAATCACCTCCTAGAGTTTTATGGAGAGCAAAGTAGCCCAGACAGACAGATCTTGGTGTTTTTACCACATTGTAGAAATAGAGGTCAGAGCACTGGGTAGCTAGAATTGTGAATGGGTACCAGAGAGAAGAGAAATACATAGAGACAAAGCTTCAGAAATCTGCACCAGGCACCATGGTAGCCACTGCTGAATACTTAGCTACACATTCATAAAATGAACATCTATACATTAGACAAAGAATTCTCAGGGAGAACAACATCCAGAGTTCAAATGCATTGCAATCAGCCAGAGTGGGGCATTCAGTAGTAGGGTAATAAAACTTGGCCTATAGTAAAAAGCATAGTAGACTATTAATAATAATGCTTTAAATGGTGGAAATAATCTTTAAGTAACTTTAAAGCCTGCGAAAACATTTTTAACACTCTTTGTAAGAAGTAAGAACCTAATAGTAAGAGACTAAAAAAAGTAAGAGCCTAAATAATACAAAACTTTTAATATCTAATATACAATCAAAAAATTACTAACTAACTAAAACTACTAACTAACAACTAATGAGAAATTCAGGACAAATTGACCAAGAGTCAAGTGAAAAATCAGTCAACTGAAATAGACCAAAGATATGACAGAAATAAGAAATTACCAGACAGTCTTTGAAACTACTTTTATGAATAGGTTCACTATGTTTAAGAGTTACACAGAGAATACGAATATAATGTGGAGGGAAAGGAAAGATATCAGAAGGTTCCAAGTGGAAATTTTAACCATGAAAAATAAAATACCTGAAGTAAAAAATTCAGTGAATGGAACAATGTTAATGAACAAGTAAAGATCAATGAACTTGAAGACACTGTAATTGAAACAATCCAATCTAATACACAGAGGAAAGATTAAGCAATGAATACAGCTTTGGTGACCAATAAGATAATGCCAAGTGGTTTAGCATACGTATATATGGAGTCCCAGAAAGATAGGAAAAGTGTGTGTATGACAGGGAAAGAAATAACACCTCAAAATTTTCTAAATGCAATAAAAATTAAATCTACAGATCCATGGAGTTCACCAGACTCTAAACAGGATATACACACATAAACACAAACACACACACATATACAGACAACCAGACCAACACACATCATAAATACATTCCCGAAAAACCACAATAATGAAATTTTAATTCTTCTAGAGGAAGAAAGACATGGCACATACAGAGAAATGAAGAAAACAATTCCTACAGACAGCTCAGAAGAAATAGGACAAACCAAAAGAAAATGAAAAACCACCTTAAAAGTGGTGGAAAAATATTTACAAAATTAGCATTCTAAATCTAGAGAAAGTATCTTTAAACATGAAGGCATAATAAAGACATATTCAGACAAATAAAAGCTGAGGGAAATTTGTTGCCAGCAGTCCTGGATGTTAAAAAATGATAAAGAAGTTTTCTGAGCTGAAAGGAAATGATTCCAGATGGGAACTTGGATCTAAAAACAAGAATAAAAGGTACCAGAATGACAAATATGTGGCAAATATGTAAGGCTTTTTAATCTCATGTTCAACTTTATTTAAAAGTTGTTGATTTTTTAAAAAGATTTTATTTATTTATTTGACAGAGATCACAAGTAGTCAGAGGCAGGTAGAGAGGAAGGGGAAGCAGGCTCCCTGCTGAGCAGAGAGCCTGATGTGGGGCTCCATCCCAGGACCCTGAGATCATGACCAGAGCTGAAGGCAGAAGCTTAACCTACTGAGCCACTCAGGCGCCCCAAAAGTTATTGATTTTTTTGAAGCCAAAATGAAAACAACAAAAGGTAGGGTTTGTAAATATAGACTAAAAAGCTTCACAACACTTGTACAAGTGATGGGGAGAAGGGAATAGAAACAGAGTCTTGTGAGGTCCCTGTGTTCTATGTGAAGCATTATATTATTAAAGTAGACTGGGGTAAGTTAAAGATACACATTACAATACCTGGATTGATTTGTGTGCTAAAGGAAGCACACAAATAAAAACAAAACAGTGATGTGTCTAATAAACCAACAAAGGACAAATGCTCTCAGTCATTCATTCCATGGTATCAATTCTTCAGATGACCTGAGTGTACTCCCTCTGCCACTGGCTCAAGTAGTAGAAAATCCCCTATGGGTTAAGATCCAATGCAATAAGAAGTGAGACAGGCCATGGCTTTTAGATTGAAAATCCATGATGTTTTAGACACTAAAGCATTTGGCAATAGAAATTTCCATTAAGGATCAGCCTAACAAAGTAAGTGAAATCTGTTTTTCTTCTTTGGGTTTCACGGTATAGAGAAGCTGTTGTAACAACAACCACAACAACAAGAACAAAAAACAAAAGCAAAAAAGAATCCCACACCACAATAATACTTCTCATTGTACTCCTAGCTACCCTCCAGAGCCCTCACATAACTCCTCTCGTGGACTTTCAGCCCCTTCATTCCGGAACTGGGTGCTTTATGGTGTCATTAATGTAGAGGGCACCTACTCATTGAACAGTGTTTGAGGTTCCACTATTTACCATACAGGATTTTTATAGGGAGTTCCTTTTCCTTTTCTGTAATATATTCACTTTCCACTGACTCTTTAAGCTCAATTTCAAATGTCTTTTTCTCTTTTCCCTGGTCACAAGAATCCTACTCCCAAAAAATCTTCTCCTAAAGTCCATAATCTGTTGTCCCTTGTCTCACAGCACCTATCTACCCTGTATGGTAACAGTCTGTTTCCGTGTTTCCATCTTACTCATAGGTTGTACATTGTCCATCTTTGTACCTGCTTCTTTCCTCAGGACAGAGCCCTGCACATAAGGGAGACTTCATAAATGCAGCAAGGTGCGGGGAGGGTGGTGGGGTGGAGGGGTGTGAGACAGGCTTTTGAGGTCGTTTGAGCCATCATTTTGCCTTTGGCATTTTGCCTTTTGGTTACCTGGAAGGCAAAAATGTCAGAGGATCAGGGAAAATTATTTTTACCAGGTCACTTGCAAATACAAAGGTAAAGATCTACTCTTACTTTTGGTGATAAAACCTCATGGGAAAAACTCAAGCACAGTATGTATCCACTTATGTAGAACAAACAGAAGCCACAATGAACCATGTTAAGGACGTGAACTGTTTGAACCCTCTCTTAGAGAGCTTAGCTAGTTCGAGGTAAAATTGCTGGAGGAAGTCATGGGAGGTAAGCAGGCACTGTCAAACCGAGCCTGTTACTTAGAGAGTTAGATCAGGAAATTCCAGTTTTATCTTGGCCTGGTCTCACAAATGGAAAGGATTTAAAAACTTAGAAACTGCAACTTGTCCACTTTGTGTCTTATGGGTTGGAGAAGTAAAAGAAAAGAAAAACAAACAAAAATTTAAAGAGATAGAATGAAGTAGTCATGACCAAGAGAAGATAGAATAAGAGAAAGAGTATTCCTTAAGATGGTTTCCTACCCTGGTCCCAGTACTCCAAGACAGTTGGCTGAATGTCTGTCCCATGACTCATAAATCATAAATGGAATTTAAATTTTTTTTTCTTTTGAAATAATTTAAGACTCACAGAATGTGCAAAAATAGTATGGAATTTCCTTATACCCTCACCTTCCCAAAGGTAGCATCTTACGTAACAATAATACATTATCAAAATCAGAAAACTGACATTGGTATAATATTGTTCACTACAAGCCTGATTTATTTTTATTTGTACTCATTTCGTGTTTGCTTATAGTACTATGACATTTTATCTCATGTACAGATGCACTGAACCATGTAAGCACCACCACAATCAATACATAAAACTGTTCCATCACCGCAAAGAAACTCCCTCATGCTATTCCTTGATAGTCAGACCCTCCCCCCAACTCTAACCTAGCAACCACTGACTTGTTCTCCATCTCTATAGTTGTACTATTTAATGCTGTTATATAAATAGAATTATAAGGAATGAAATCTTTGGAGATTGCTTTTTTCCCCCAGCATAATGTCCCTCAGATCTATCCAAGTTCTTGCATGTGCTGATGGCCTTTTGTTCCTTTTCGTTGCTGTGTAGTATCCCATTATATGAGTGTATCAGTTTGTTTACTCACACACTGAAGGACATCCAGTTGTTCACATCTTTTGGCTATTATTAATAATGCTGTGATGCACATGAATGTGAATGTATGAACACACGTTTTCATTTCTCTGGGATAAATACCGAGAAGCTCTCTTTTAGAGTTCTTTGGCATATATTAAATTTTAAAATGCATCTTTCCTTTAATTTTCCCACTTTCAAGTTATTTCCTTTCTTACAAACCAAGTTCCTGGAATAACACTGTCTGTATTCCCCACCAGAATAGGAGTCTTCCAAGGCAGGGGTTCTGTCTTAATGATGATGGCACATCCAGTGATTACGTTCACTGTAGAGTAGACATGAAGAGATGTGGCTTGTTTTTCCTTTCTCAAAATATCCAAGGCCGTTTGGAATAATTTCTGATGGATCACTCACTCATGTTTACAAAGAAGTCAATGACTTACATTTACAAGGAAATTAGAAAGTGTGGGAGCTGATGTGGTATCATTCTGAGTAGCAGTTATCTGAGGCTAGAATTCCATGCTTCAAAGGAAGCCCTCTCTGCTCATCATAATCACCATCTTGATTTTCTCTTCAATCTGTTTATACCTACCAAGGTTAGCCATCAGGTACCCTACCTGGGGGTGGTTAGTTGATTTTTAACTTCTTTGTTGCGAAGAGCAAGGCCTTATGAAAAAATCTCGAGGGAAGTAGAGAATATGCTGTATGAGAGGAGAATCAGGAGGACATTTACAGACATGAAGAACAGGGTAAGCAGAAAGGAAAACTATCTTAATAGGAATAGAAAGGTTTACAGAGAACTTGACTCCTAAAACAATACCAACAATACCAATTTAATGAATTATGTTAACATAATTCATTATTATTATTATTAATAAAGGCAGCTAATGATTAAACTTTTCTTTTGACCTTTCAATTGGCTGAATACACACTATTTTTCTTAAAATATAAAGGCTGTCCATTGCTTTTGCTACTGACAATGCTCCCTTGATATCTCACCTTCTTTGCCAAATCAGAAATTATTATATAGACAGGCATCCCCGTTCCTATTTTCTAAGTTAAGCATGAGTATTTGGGTGTTTGCATAGCAAGAGTTTCTCATATCTGATGCTTGATGTGGGTGACCATACAGCCATCAGTACAGGTGACAGGCATCAAAGGGCCCTACCGTGGCTGCCTTAGCACCAGGAAGAAGCTATATACAATGTGCCAGATGATAATCTTGGAAATGTTGAGTAGCAGTTAAAATGCCAGTGACTTCCATTCATCATCCCTGTGCAGGAACTTGGGAAATAAAGTGGGTGGAGGAATCTAGGGAAAGGATGTAATGGGTAGGGACAGTACTTGGAATCAGCACTTTGTTACCCTTTTGTAGAAGAAAATACCGTTCTTTCTTTCTCTCTTTTTCTCTGAAATTGCATGTCACATTTCAGTGATTTTTCACTTGAAATGGGTATTAGGGAAGTGATGCTATTGTCAAAAAGTCATACAAAGCCAGTTTCAACTAGATTAAATGGAAAGCAAACAAATAAACTGAAAGTGAACTCAAATCTTTTTATTTATGAAAGTGATAATTTTCTCCCTATGTGTGAGTTGAGTTGATCCAGAGATAGAAAACCAGAGACTTAAATTTCAACTGAAATAAGAGTCTTGTTCCCTCATACTTGGGGGGGATTACACATTCAACAACCCTCTCAGTTTAGGCATGGTGTTAGAAAAGACTAGTTTCAGTCACAAGTGATAAAGATGCTCAAATAACAGCAGCTTCAAATGTATTGCTCTCAGATATAAATGAACTCTAGAGATAAACATTTCAGAGCTTGTCTGGTAACTCTGTAATTATTAGACCCAGACCCCTTGTAATTTATTGTTCTACCGTTTCCAACATTAGGCTGTGGTTCGAGATGACTTCCTACGTGCTGTGAGGTCCACGTATCAGCAGGAGGATGGAGAAGAATGTGTGAAAGTTCTCAGCCTCAACTTTCAGGAACATTTCCTAAAAGCTGCACATGACACTTCTATTTATATCTCAGTGGAGGGAGATTAGTTACTTGGTCATATCTAGCCTCAAAGAAGGCTGGGAAATGTAGTTTCTATTTTGGATGGTCATATACCCAGCTAACATTCAGAGGCTCTATTATTAAAGAAGAGGGGAGAATGAATCTTGAGAAATCAATAGCAATTTCTGTCACAGGTTCTACACAATGGATATTTGTTATTTATGGCTGTCTCGAACCCTTTGAACCTGTTCTCTGGAGTTTTTTTGGGGGGGGGCGAGCTTATTTATTTTTGTTTGTTTTTTGTAGTTTTCATCATTGCAAATCCCTAGTGAGAACAGTTGAGAGGCCAGAAATGAGGCTGAGAGAGGCCAGAGGACCAATTATGCAGGACCCCATTCATTCCATCAAAGAGTTTGGATTTATAAGAATTGGATATAGGTTTATCAGGAACTTAGATACAACTGATGATAGAGAGACAGACATATATATATAGAAATATAATGCTTTTGATTACTAACTATCAAGGAGGCTGGAACAAAACTAAAATTGACATCCATAGCTCTTTAGGATTTTATAATTTTGTAGAGAAAATATATCCATAAAATCCAATGCAGAGTTATAAAAGGTTATAGCCCCTTTTAATTTACAGCGAACTTTTACATCAATGACTGAGTAAATGATTAAAGCAAAGAAATGGAGTCTGAAGAGGAAAGGATATTTTGGGGAAATGAATAGTTTATTTTGACTGACTGGGAATACATATATAGGAAATAGTGGGAAAAGCCCAACAAAATAAATTGAGAATAGATTGAGAAATAAGTTGAGTATATATTCCCCATATTCTAAATGTTTTTGAACATTTAAAAAATAAGAAATAAAAAACCTAAGTATTCCTGAATACATACAGTGAGGTTTGTTTTCACTTACCAAGTTTTTACGAAAACAGATCCTCTATCAGATACCAGGAATTCCAAACCTCAAAAGTGTCACTGAGCCCCAGACATGTAAATATCATTGGTGATTCATAATCAACTCCACAAGGTCAACTACATAAGGTCACAGAAAACTCTGACCTGACTGCTCTGACCATTCCACTCTGGCCCCCACATAGTGACCTGGGATATTTACAGTCTGTCTCCAAAAATGTCTACTGTTTCTATAACCTATCACTGTGTAACAAAGCACTCCAAGAGTTAGTGGCAATATCAATTTATTACTGCGCAAGATTCTCTGGATACTTCTGATTTATGTGGTGTCAGCTGGGGAGCTAGGAAGGGTAAAGGTCCAAAATGATTTCAGTTATGTTGTTGGGAGTTGGTACTGATTGCTGATGGGGGGAACACATAGTGCTACCAGCCAGGAGTCGCAAGCTGCTTCCTGGGGCTGTTTCGACTTCGTCCCAGAGCAGGAGTGAGGAACTAAGGAGTGTTCTAAGTGGCAAAGGTGGAAACCACAACATGCTTTAAGGATCAGCTTCAGAAGTTACACAGCATAATATCTGTGCTATTCTTTTTTTTTTTTTTTTTTTTTCCAAAAAAGACCACAGGGTCATGCTAAATTTAAGGAGAGGGGAAATATATCCCATAGCTTGATAAGGGAGCAACAAGGTTATATTGCAAAGATATGTGGGATAGGAGACACTGTTGACAATCTACAGTTATCCTCTTTCCATAACAATTCATATTTTTCTCACATGAGAAGTATTCTCACCTCATTACCCCCAGAATTATCCCATTTTAACACCAGGTTCAGACTCAAGGTGGAAGATTTTTTTCATCTTGGTTTCAGAGGACTTCTGAACTATCTACCCCAATCCTATTCCGAACAGTGAGAAAATGGAGATAGGATAACCATAATACACATTCTAATTCAGAAAGAGGGAATACGTAGTACTTAGTTGTCTCTTGTTTATGGAAATTCTGATACCCAGCGAGGCGCATGTGGCTTATCCTTCCTGCTCCAGCCTTGGGCAACGTACATTGATTAGGACTGAATTCTGCTCCCTCTGAGTGATTTCTCTTGGTTTTGGGCTCTACCTTCTGAATTCTAGGCTTTGCCCACTGAATCATCCTTTCTTTTCCACAGATATAGCCCACACTGGTAGGTGAGATGTTTTTTTCATTCTGTTCTTGACCATAGAAAGTTAGGGGTCCAGAAGCCTTGATTAATTTTGATCTCAGTCCTTTTTAATCTAAATAAGCAGTGTTTCCTTCTGATATTTCTCTTAGAAACTTTGTAGGTTTCTTATGACTCGTACTGGAGTGAACATCCTTGGATGGCAGCCACACACAATTTTGGGGGTTGATCTGCAAACCAAAGCTATGTTTACTCTTAAAGATAGGGCCCTTCCAACCTTGGGGTGAGGGCTGGTTGTGGAACACTGTCCCTAAAATTTTTGCAAGTTCCTTTTTCTATATGAAACATCTATTAAGGAAACCCTTAAAAGTTTTAGAAACTTTTACATCTGAGAGTGTAAGAGATATGGGTTTTAATTTTTATGAGGTCTTAATAATCTTACAGACACATCCTTGACTTGGCTTTGACCTGAGACCACATTATAGCAGCATCACCCTGGGTTTGCTTTTTCCCCCAGAGTCATTTCTTACTTTGCCAACCTTTTGCCATCTGGAGATGCTTGAAATGAGAAACAGTTTTATTTTACAACCTTGAAACTTCTGGATTAGAAAATTTCCTCTAAATTTAGCTTGAAATCCAAATTATTTCTTTGGATCTTCTTTGTTTCATCATTCCATAATCAGCAGTTAAAAGAAGACAACTGACACTTTCAACATTATTCCCGGAAATCACTTTGGCAAATCCACAAGTTCATTAGTCATGTTTTCTATCATCCATGTTACAGCAGATGATAGTGCTGCCAAATCTTCCGTTCCTACCTACGACTGGTCGCCCGCCTTTCCTTCAGTCCCCAGTATTAATTTCCTCATTGCCTTTTTAGCCTCTACTGAGTCTCCTTACTTCTGTTCATTCCTCCCCACAGTCTAATCTTAAAATCAATACCATGTGTTTTAGGTTTTATATTACAGTTGTACCCTATCTCTATACTTCTCCAAAACTTAGTTACTTACAACGATAACAGTTTATTATATATGAAGATTCTGTCAGTTGACTATGTGGTTTTTCTGTTTCTTATGGTGTTGACTGGAGTGCCAAGGTGAATGGAAAGTCCAAAATGACATCCCTTACATGGCTGGAAGCTGGTGCTGGCTGCTGATTGATAGCTCATCTGGTGGTATTAGCTGGGGGTCTTGGTTATCCTCAACATGGGCTCCTCCACATATCTGTTTGGGCTTCCTGGCATTTAGTCACATTTACCACATGTGATTTATTTCTTATGCTAGCATTGTAATGTAGATATTATCATCTTCAATCATTCAGCAAATAGCATCAATGATTAGCAGTTGTATGTCAGGAGCCATGGTTGATTTATGAGAATAAAAATTCAAGTAAGACACAATCCTTGCCCTAGAGGAATTTATGTCTAGTGGAGGAGTTAATCAATGATTATAATGCAAAATCATAGATGGGGAAACAGAAGTTCAAAGGCTAACTATATTGCATTTTATCTAAAAGCTGACTCAAGATACAAACCTAGATCTGCCTGATTTCAAAACTATGTTTTCTCTGCAGCAGTATTTAGAAAGTTAATGTAAGTGTCCAGACCAGTACTAAAGAAGATTCAGAAGTTAGAAATGAAAGCAGGATCAAATGCAAAATATTGCCCAGGTAGAATAGATAGGACTTGATGACGGTTTACATGAGGTAGATAAGGTCAATAGAAGAATCAAAAGTGAGCCCTATGAGACTGATGCTGGGAAATCAGAAGGAAGGATTGGTAGTTAAAGATGGTTCCATTTGTTTTATCCATGTTTAGCTTGAAGGACTGACCAAACATACAGATGTTATATAGCAAGCAGGATAAAGATGGAGAACTTGTATTCATTTATGCTAACTTTTTTGAGCACCTACTATATGCCAGTTACTGGGAAAGTGAATAAGAAACCATATCCCTAACTTCAATGATCTAATAGTCAAGGTGCAGAGACAGTCCTCCAGGCAGATGATTACACTTTAATAGGACTAGAGTCATAGTAAAAGTAAATACACTAGTAGGTGCAAAGGAACAAAGAAGAAAGTAAAGATGAACTAGGGGAATTAATTGTACATGGATAGCCATTACACCAGAGTATAGATGCCATTACTAAGAGGGGGAAAAAAAGGAAAAACAGGGCCAAGGACACTTATTTAGATGGAAATTCAAAGAAGTAGATAGAAGGAATGCCTGAGAAGTAGGATGAGAACCAGCCACCGAAGCCAAGTGAAAAGAATATTTCTACAAAGTCACCCTAATCTTGTAAGAGTCAGTGGCAACTCAGTGGAATGAGATGTGGTCTCAAGCTTTAATATGAAATTGATCTAGGGCAGTCAAAGAGGATTAAGACCAAGAAGAGAATTTTGTATTGGGATTGAATTCAGTTCTTTCTGTCTGTTTATAGGGAAGTCAGATAAGCTATGATAATTCAATCTTTCAAAGACATTAAAATGACTTCCAGATAAACAAGTCTATTGGTTATATAGCTCTATCATAATGACTCATATCCTAGGAAGGGATAAATGAACTATAAGCTGAATGAGAAAGAAACACTTAGCTGAGATAATTAAGTTAGCTAGGCTTAATTGAGGGTTCAGAAGCTATAAGATTTAGAATGAAAATGTTAGAGGATAAACTTATTTTCAAATATGGAAGAATAATTTCAGGTTTAAAAACTGAAAAGTCCTAAGCATTTAGTAGCTGAGCTGTCCTATTTCAACTTCTTGGTCTGTCTAAAGAAAATGTCATTGTAAAAGCAGAAACAGCTATTTGTTTGGAAAAAAAACAACAGAACAACTCTTTATTTTTAAATTTTCTATTCTCTATAAGAAACTTTTAACCAAGATGTGAAAATATTTATAACAGTATATTAAAATGGGGTTTTCCTATCTCAGTTTCAGCTAAGACCCCAAAGAATGAGCACAAAACAATAGGTGCCAAATACCCCCACCATCTAAAATGAGAATCCAGGCCATATACTCATAACTTGCAAAAGAAGTATTCTGGAAATTTGTTTTGACAACCCTTAGCATAATGACTGCCTCAAGGATATTTAGAAGGTTGGAGAGGCCAAGAAAAAGGACTATTTTTCAGAGGGAATTTTTTTTTGGAGAGAATTATTGGAATGCTATGGCGTTCCCTACCAATTCTGACTCAAACACACATATTTCACCACCATGAGGGAAGAGAGAGGTGTTCTGGCCCCTTACCTCAAGCCAAGTAAGTGGATATGAAGGAAACTACCTGGAGTTTCACCTTTGTCCCTAACAGGCTGTGAAATACATAGACTGATCCCATATCTAAGAATAATCCAAATGTGGGAAATGGTGGAGGTTGCACTGGTAAACAGCAGCAGGCAACCACACGCTTACCAGTGACTAACTGCAGGGCTCAGACTGGAACCCAGCATGGATCCTCACCCAAGAGGGCTTCCTATAGGGAAGACAGGACTCCCAGCAGAAGAGACCCCTGGATGTCCACAGTCCAAGGAGAAATTATAAGCAGACACCTAGAAAAGAAGCACTGTCTTAACCTCAGCAATGTATCTGGAGGTTCCCAGGGGGGAAATCTTTGAGAAACCCATGAAAGTTCCCCAAGAGATAATGAGTCAGTCTTGGATGCCTGCCAAGCTCGGAAATCAACAAAATGAGATCATGACGGTGTGACATTACTAGCAATGTTAAACCTTTCCTGCCTCCTGCCCCTCATATATCTTCTTCCTCCCACTCTTCCCCTTCCTCACCTCCTCTCAAGCTGCTGCTCTTAAGTTGGATGAGTCAGAGACAACTTATTGTAGTAAGGGAAAATAAAAACTTTAACCTCAAATAAAGCCTTGAGTCTCGATTCATACCATGGACTGGCTCATATTAATTCTGAGATGAGATTGTCCTTGCATTTAGAAATAAAAGAGATTTTTTTTTCTTTTGCTAGCTGAGGGCCATAGGACCTGCCTAAGTTTTTATTGAAGGCCCAGGGAAGCAATAGTCTACACAGATATTTTAAGGGGCAGTGTTTTATTTTGCTTTCTCTTTACATTCTAAGGAGTCTCAGTTGTTTGTTAGAATGTTTACACCTAGATGGTGTTCTTTATAGTACAGAATAACATAATGACTATTATAGTCAGTCTTTATAGTACAGAATAACCATAATGACATGTGGAATGGGACGTAGATTGAAATGCCACTTATGTGAACTGGGGCAACTAACCCAGCCACTGCAAGCTTTCTCTCCTGGAGCATGGGTATAATAATTATACCTACATTATAAGATTGATGTGAGGACTAAATGAATTTATGTAGGTACATCACTTGAGTACTTTGCCTACCATAGCTTGTACTCTATAAATAGTAGCTGTTGTTTTTATTTACCAAATAGTTGCCATTAACTGATTTTTCCTTGTTCTCAAGAGCCTATTGGTTGATATTTATCTGTACAGATTGTTCCTAATTACCCTACTACTCATCAAGCTTAATCTTTCATGCAGATTTCTAGCCCCCCTCTGAAGTAAAAGTTGGCATTCCTTCCAAGAAACTCAGCAGCACTATAGGACAGGGAATGGAAAGTAGAACCAATTGAAAACTGCAGGCAGAACTTGAGCAAGTGGAAAGTGATTACTTTGTCTGGCATCTTCCCAGTTCCCTGAAGAGCAAAAAATCCTCTGTACCCTTGCTAGGAATGGCCTGGGATTTTGGAAGTCTTCTGGACCATCATAGTGATTTTCCGCCACTTTTTTAGAAAATCACTTCACTGAAATTCTAGTTCCACAGTGCACATGGCATTTTGATATTTTCAAATATTTCAACATATTTTATAACTATAGTTGTCAGATATCTTCCTTATTGGGAGAGTGGGCATAATTTAAGTGAAACATTCCTGAGAATTGAAAGTAACCATCTTAAAGAGCATTAGGTACTCAATCTTAGATGTTTCCTCTTTCCTCCAAAATCTTAAAAAAAGCCGATCAAAAACATGCTTGGATAAGTAGGGCTACTCAACCACAACCACAACCACATCAACAAAGAAAGAAAAAAGAAAAAAGAAAATTGAAGTGGTATAGAAAAAGGGAGCGGTATGCATGTTAAACAGCTTTTGTTTTGTCTAGCTGTAGTGGGGCATCATTGTGCTATAGGATTTTATAACTAAAGAAGCCTTAGGGGTTGTCTACAGTATCAGCCCTCTCTATCCCCTGTTATCCCCACATTCTATCCCTAATTCTTTCAATGGATGCTCCCTAACTTCTGGAATTGATTTGAGTTCCTAAATAATTATTTTATTTTAGTTAATGTTTCATTTTAGAGACATACCATATTTACATGGCTCAAAATTTTAAAGGCCCAAAAGGGTATACAGTAAAATGTTCCCATCTTATTCTTATTCTGGGCAACCATTGGATCTTTCCAAAGGGAATTGATGCTATCAGTTTAATATGTATCATTTCAAAGCACAGAACTGGAACCGTGAATGTGTGTGTGCACACATGTATCCTTTTCTATTACACAAGTTGCAGTTGATTACATAATGAGTTTTGTACTTTGATTTTTAACCAAAAACTTGTTTTAGAAATTCTTCCAATCCATAAAGAGCTTTCTCATTATGTTTATAGCTGCATAATTTTCCTTTGTACACATGCACTTATCCAGTTTCCTATTTATAGACAGTTAGATTATCAGTATTTTGGTATCTCAAATAATGTTATGATGAGTAATTTTGCATAAAGGTGCTTCATGTGTATACGAAAATATCTGTAGACAAAATCCCAAAAATAAAATAACAGAGTAAAAGGAATGTGTATTTGTAATTTGGAAGTGTCCACACAAAGGTAATGGACACATGCATACTCCTGTCACATTCTATGGAAGAAAATTAGGCATATTGGGAAAACTCACAGGTGGTAGGGCTAGCAGGATGCAAGGGTTCACGGTCCTACTGACATCCTGGGGAGAGACATGCTGGGCTAGGCATAGCTGGATGTATCAGGGAGAGTGTTCCAAGAGAAGACCCTGATTTCATTACACTCTTTATATTTCTAGGGAGATCTGGCATAAAATACCTCCCTCATTCTGTAACAAGTGAGGCTTCCTGACCTGGGAAATGCCATTGTAGGATCAGAGCTAAGTTAGAGTCTCTACATCTCAGTGCTGCTAATATGAACCAGAGATCGTGTGCTAGCCCAATGATCTAAGTCCATCCTGGTAAATTAACTCACTGTGAAGCTACCAGAAAAACAAAAACAAAAAAGCTGGAGGTAGAAACTTATGAGGGGTACCCAGAAGTCAGAAAAATGCCTTCTCCTCTGCCAGTCACAATTAATTAATTCTCCATAGAGATTGTGGTAATTTGGACTCACTCCAATGAATCACAGTGTCTATTTCCTCATATTCCCATCATCAGGACATGATCATAGTTTTTGATCTTTGATAATATGCTGGTGAAAAGTATAAGCTCAATATAGTTTATGTTTACATTTCTTTTATTATTATGTAAACTAAGCATCTTTTTATGTTTTAGAATAGCTCATTTTCCTCTTTTGTGATATGCCTGTTCATATCCTTTTTTGTTTTTATTTTGGGCTATTGGTCTTTTTCTTATTGGTCTGTAGGAGATTTTTATCTATTATATACATTAAGGAATTAATGCTTTGTAACATGGATTTCAATTCTGATTTATTATCTGATTTTTGATTTTGCTAATGGTGATAAATTCACTTTTTGTGAATACAAAGTGTGAATTTATCACTTTTTGTTTGGGGTTTTGTGCCTGGTGTTATATAGAAAGGCTCTTCTGAGATTATTTAAAAAAACAAAACAAACAAATCTTCTATGGTTTCTTTTAGAACTTTTATATATTACTTATTTCCTTTCCTTCTTTTAAAAAACATCTGAATCTTTAATCCATCTAATTGTCTCTCATTGTTCAAGTTGAGGACATATGGTATATATCTATATATCATTTTTGTATCTACAGAATTAGGAAAAGTTTTATAAAGGTGTAGCACTAAAGCTTGTTTACCTTTTCCTTTTAAGCTTGATTTTTTCAGTATACTTTAGTATGCTTACCACTCAATCAGTGGGTTTGCCTTGTTTTACCTTGTTTCCCTACACCTGTGAACTTTCTCAGGAAATCTCAAACTCCCCCAAGCCTAGAACTCCAAATTAGAGAGACGCCACTAGACTTCTATAAAACCCATAGAGACATTTTTCTAGATTTTTTATTTTTTTTCTCTCTTTATCCAAGATTTAGCCATTCTTGTTGGGTTTTAATCAGTGTTACATGACTGAGTTGCTTATAAAACTTTTTAAAAAGATTTGTCCCCAAGAGGAACTGTGTGTGTGTGTGTGTGTGTGTGTGTGTGTGTGTGTGTGTGCCTTTATGATTTGATAAACTGACAGAAGTTTTTGCAAGGAAAAATAAAAGAATATCACGGATGGGCAAGATGTTTTAGAAGAACAATACGGGGGACTCATCTTTCTAGAGATCAATAATTTTTATAAAACTAAGTCAGTGTAGTACTGTTACCAAGGTAGACCCACAAATGAAATAGTTCAAAACCCAGAATCAAATCCACACATATATAGAAACTTGATTTATGATGGAGCTATTATTGAACAATAATGAAAACTGGCTAGAAGTGGCAGCAGGAGTTTCAATACAAATTGAGATAATTGATTATACATACAGAAAAAATGAAATTAGATGTGTACTTCATCTTATGAGCAAAATATAAATTCTCAGTTCATTTAAAGATTGAAAGGTGAATGTCAAAGCTAAAATATATGGTAGATAAACCTGAGAATAACTTCTTCTCAGCTTCAAGGTGGAGAAGAATCTCTTAGACAGAAACAAAAATTGTGAATCATAAAGAATGCAATTAATAAATTTAACTATAGTAAAATTAAGAACTTAAGCTCATTTAAAAAGTGGAAATAACAAGACAATTAGCAAGGGAAATTTTGAAGCCTATGATTGACAAGGGATTAGAATCTAGGCTGTATAAAGAAGTCCCAGAAACTGAAAAACAAATGAGCCAAAAAAGAAAGAAATGAAACAAACTGAAATGGCACTTTACAGAAGGAGAAATGTGAGTGGCCAACAAACACATGAAGAGGAGAAAACTTCACTGGTAGTGATGAGAGTGAAGATTCAAACCACAATGGTTTCCACTTGAACCAACTGGCAAAAGTTGAAGTGTCTAACAGATCTGATAAGGATATCAGATAAGCAAGTGAAACTCTGTCTATGCTAGAACCCTATCTATACCATATAACCCTAAATGATATACAGTTCAGAGAGAAAACGTTCTCTTTCTTTAAGGTAAGAAAACAGTAGACACAAAATGCAGGTAGTGGTTATCTCTCTTGATTCAGGGGACAGGGGTGATATCAGAGGGAGTTACCTAGAGAACTTCAAATATTATGGTAATGTTCTATTTCTTTAACAGGGTAGTGGGTACACAGGCATTTACTGCACTGTTATTTTTTTATATATGTACCTGCATGTATCAGCTTCCTAGGGCTGCTCTAACGAAGTACCACACACTGGGTAGCCTACAATAATAGAAATCTCTTACCTCACAGTCCTGGAGGCTAGAAATCTGAAACCAAATGGTGTTGGATACAAATAGCACAGAAATATACCACAACAGATCCTTCCCGATTATTGTCCTTGTTCATTCTGGGGTGCTAAGGCAAGCAGAATATATTCATTCCCAAAACAATGTATCTTCCCCCTTCCCCAGCTGACACTAGGGAAAAAAATCTTTCCTCGTCCTTCTGAGCTTCTAGTGGCTTCTGGCATTCCTTGACTGAGGGTAGCATAATTCCGATCTCTGCCTTTGCCTTCACATGGCTGTCTTCTCTGTGAGTATCCCTCTGCCCTCTCCTCTTCTTATAAAGACACCACCAGTCATTGATATATCACAACAGATCCTTCCCAATTCATCCTTCCCTGGTTCATTCTAGTGTGCTACAATAAGCCAGACATATGCGGCCCCAAAACAGGCCATGTCCCCATTTCCCTCTTTCTTCCCCCTGCTTGCTAACGGTGAGTATAGATGATTTTTAAATGATTTTAAATGGATGATTTCATCATCTCTAGTTTGCCACTAGCTTGTACAGCATATTACAGGGGTCCTCAAAGTGCGTTCCAAGGACCAGCAGCATTCTGACTCCGGAGTATGTCCTCTCTGTGCTATTGCAATGCTTCTCAAATGGAGCATGCATTAACATCATCAAGAGAGCGTGTGGTAACACGGGTTTCTGGTCCTCACTTTTGGAGTTTCTGGTTCAATGACTCTGGGGTGAAACCTGAAAATTTGCATTTATAACAAGTTCCCAGGTGATGCTGATGCTACTGGTCCTTGGTTCTATAATTCCATCTGCAAGTTCTCTATGCTGACATGTAAATCAACTGAGTAAAAGGTACTTCTCCTGGGCCAGGAAATTAAAATTAATTTAGATCACGAGGAATTCTCTTACCAAACACTCGCCTACTCCAGGTTTCACTTTTCTCCTAAAGATATTTGTTTCTCTCTGATTTGAATATCCTTCTCCTTAACAGAGAATAGGAAAGAAAAAAATAAGTTCTTCCTTTATTATAATCAGACCATTTAAAGTTTCCCTAACGATGGGCCTCTTACTTCACTGACTGTCTTATAAGTGATACTTAGTTAAAATGCATTTAGTCATTTATCCAACAAGTATTTATTGCATACTTATATGCAAGCAGTGATTTGTATGTTAGGAATACAGCAGTGCAGAGAATACATAAAAATCTCTGTCCTCATGAATCTTATCTCTAGATGTATTATATAGATAATATAAATAAATATATTAAGAAATAAAATTATTTATTTGGTCAAAAATAAATGTTATGGGAAAAACATGTTAAGGTAAGGGAGATTGATAATGTCAAGGTGTTCAGGATTGACTATTTTTTATTGAATTACTATTTTATTTCATTGTGATTTCTTCTCTTAGAAATAGAAAGTGAGGAGTGAGACTTGCTTCTTCGGCCTTGAGCTTTCTAGGAGATCTATTCTACCTGTGTTTCAGTGAAGGTGGTTTCTAGGATCTGGTCCAGATCAACTAATTCCTTAAGAGGATGATGTATTTTTATCCCAGGGCTACTGTAACAAATTACCACAAACTGGGCAGCTTAAAGCCATATAAATGTATTCTCATTCAGTTCTGAAGACTAGAGTCCAAAATCAAGGAGCTGATAGGCCCAGTTCCTCCTGGAGGTTCTGAGAGAGAATCTGCTCCAAACCTCTCTGCTGGCATCCAGTGACTGCCAGCAATCCTTGACATTCCTCAACCTGTGGGCTTATCACACAAATCTCTACCCCCATTTTCCCATCTTCTTCTCTGGGTCTGTGTGTCTTTTCTTCTTTTTATAAGGCATTTGTTATTGGACAGAGTGTCCACCTGGATAATAGTGGATGATCTCATTCAGAGACCTTTCACTTATTTATATCTGCAAAGATCCTTTTTCTAAATGGGGCCACATTCAGATATCAGGCAGACATATCTTTTAGGAAGGACCCCAATTCAACCCAGTAGATGAGATTGGAGAGTTTTATTATTGCAGTGATAGTTCCCTGCCTGCAGTAGTAGACACTGTAGTCAACAGTTACAGCTAATTTGAGGACAAAATTAAATTCAAGATTAGGTCTCTCCATCATAAAATTAGACCAATTCAATACCAACCTATGATTCAACTCACCTGCTAAATGCTAGTCCAAAAGCTATTACTTATCTGTGAAGAAATAAGAACAGAAATGGAGAGTAAGCCTTTAGAAACTTCTATGGCGATTTGACAATGTCTGTCGAAGTTAGTAATAAAAAATGGGGGCTTATGTTTCAGTTTTCTTTTTTTTATTTCATAAGTGTTCATGTTTCTTTATTAAAACCCATTTTTCGGGACGCCTGGGTGGCTCAGTGGGTTAAGCCGCTGCCTTCGGCTCGGGTCATGATCCCAGGGTCCTGGGATCGAGTCCCGGCATGGTCTCCTTGCTCGGCAGGGAGCCTGCTTCTCTCTCCACCTCTGCCTGCCTGTGTGCTCTCTCTCTCTCTCCTTCTCTCTGACAAATAAATAAAATTAAAAAAAAAATTTTTTAAACCCATTTTTCTGGTAATTAATTGTTACTGTATTTTTACAAATATTGACTGGTGATTAATTTAAAAAACATGGATTATTTGAGAAGCACTGGTAGAGGCTACAATCATTTACATAATTTAGAGAAAGCAATATCTTTCCATAATTATGTCAGTCCACTGGACTGAAAACATTTCAGTGCCAGGAATGGGGGGATTATGTGTTACTGACAATGTGCCTTATATCACAAAGAACAGTATCTAATTGTTCCCTTGGGATATCTCGGAATCTAGCTTTGTTTTTGTTACTATTATTGTATCCACTCATCCAAGGCTGCTGTGGTAAACCTCTACAGGTCAGAGAAATTGAATCAAGCTCTGGCTCACTAGTAGCCATTCTCATGATTATAGACAGCTTTCTTTGCCTCTCCTCTAGTCAAGTTTTCTCACCTGTAAAATCTATTTCTTTTTGCTTTGATATCTCATTCAGCACCACTGCCGCCACAATCAAAAATAAAGTGTAAGCCAAAACAGGGACTATCTCACCTAAGGATTAGCTAGAGAAATAGGCATTGTTTTTCACAAAAGTTTTCATACGTACAACAGAGTTGAACAGAGTTTGCACTTGGAAAGTTCTAGAACCAGTTCCAATGTGGGAAGTGAAGGAGAAGTTCCTCACACATTCACACAAGCTATGCTCCAACACCAGCTGGCTGTCTTATGATTCAGTCCAATTTTGACACTCTCCACCCAGAGGAAGCACCACATCCCACAAAGTAAATGTCTCAGCCCTACAGGACTGGCCTCTGCTTCAGATGTCAAACACAAGCCCATGTTGTTGCCTGGATGACTTTCTATCAGAGGTTCCCACAACTCCCTTCCTGGGTTGTATTAATTTGCGAGAGTGTCTCACAGAACTCAGGAAACCCATTTACTCCCTAGATTATCAATTTATTAGGAAGGATGTTAAAGGGCAAGAGGAAGAGTTATATTGGGTGGGGTCCCAAACAAAGTTGCTTCTTCTCATGGAGTTTGGGGCTTGGCACTATGGCACATGAAAGGGTTCTGGTTCCCCAACCTGAAAGCTCTCCAAAACCCCCTCCTTTTGGGTTTCTATGGAGGCTTTATTACATAGGCATGATTGATTAAATCATTGGACACATGTGACTGATTCGATCTCAAGACCCTCTCCCCTCTCAGGAAACCAGGAAGTGAGATTGAAAGTTCCTACCCTGTATTCAAGGTTGGGTCCCGATCAACCATCCTTAGGTGCTCTCTAAAATCACATCATTATCATAAACTCAGTTGTGGAGAAAGAGAGCTCATTATAAATAACAAGACACACATTTCACCTTTATGATTCTGAAATGATTTCAGGGACTGAGCACAAGAGACCAAATATTATAATAATAGGTGCTCTCATGCTCTTTTTTATTCAGAAAATTCCAAGGCTTTTGGAAGCTATAAGCTAGGAGCTGTGGACCAGACCAAATATATATGAAAAATACAACTTATTTACATGAATGGCCAAATTTTATAAATCACAATATTGCAGCAATGAATGCCCATATAACTACAACTTAGATTTTACCATTACCATTTTCTTGTACATGTTTATCACTGTCTAATTCCCTTCGTAATTATGAATCCATATATTTTCCCCTTCTTGGTTGGATTTTTTTCCACATTTCCAAAGAAATGGCAGACATCAGTGCACTTCCACTTAAATAATTGAACAAGCTTATCATTAACCAGAGCTCAATATTGGAATACTCTTCTTTTGATATAAAGTTTATATATGAAGATATGAACAAATCTTAAGGATATATATTTGCTGAGATTTGACAAATGCATAAGTTTATGTAATCCAAACCCTACCAAGGGTTTTCAACATTTCCATCAATTCATAGACAACCTAGTCATGATTTTTCTACCCTAGATTAGATTTTTCTATTTTAGAATTTCATACACATGAAATGTTATGAGATGTTCTTTTTTTATGTAAGGCTTTTTTTACTCAGCATGATGGCTCTGAGATTCATCTATGCTATTGAATATATTAGCTTTCCATTTTGCTGAGTAGTATTCCATATATTATGACCGTGGATGAGTATACCACAATTTTTAAAATTTTTTAATTTTTTATTTTTTTTAAATTTTTTATTTTTTAAGATTTATTTTTTTATTTATTTGAGAGAGAGAGAGAGAGCAAGAGCATGAGAGGAGAGAGGAGTATACCACAATTTTGTATTCATTCTTCTATTGATGGACACTTCAAATCTTTCCAGGTTTAGGCCACTATGAATAAAATTCCCATGAACATTTTTATATAAATCTCTCTGTGGACAAATGTTCTTACTTTTCTTGATTATTTTGTGTTTCTCTGTTTATGTCTGTAGTCTCTTTTGAATTAATTTTTGTGTTTGGTACAAAGTAAGGGTAGAGATTCATTCTTCACATACAGATATCTAGTTTCACAACACTAATTTTTGAGATTACATTTTCCCTTCCTTCCTCCATTGAATTATCCTGGTATTTTGTTTAAAATTTAATTGACCATATATATGTGTTTCTTTATAGGTTTTCTATTCTATTCCAGTGATTTATATGACTATTCTTACACCAAAACCACACTGTCTTTGATTGCTATAGTTTTATAGTAACTCCTATACCTTTGTTCTTGTTTCAAAATGTTCCTTTTACTTTTCTAGATCCTCTAACTTTCTGTATAAATTTTATAATTAGATGATCAATTCCTGCCCCAAAACCTCTCGAGATTCTGATTGGAATTGCAGTCAATCTATAGGTACTTTGGGGGAGAAACGATGTCTTTATTAACATTGAGTTTCCATTTTGCAATTAAGGTCATTCAGTGATTGTTAAATTTCTAATATTGTGTTTTTTCAATTCTAGAGTTTTAATTTGATTCTTTCCTTGAAGTTTTATTTTTGCTTTTTTTTTTTTTTCATTCACTATGAGCATTCTGCCCTTTATTTTATTGAGCACAGCTTTAAGGAATGTTTTAAAATACCTGTCAGCTACTTCTAATATCTATGTCAATCATCTTGGGGTTATACATTCACACTTTCTGGTATCTTCTTATGCCAAGTAGTTTGTATTGTATCCCACATGTTCTGTAAGTTACATTGGAGATGCTGGATTTATGTTCCTCTAAAATGAGTTGATGAAAAAATGTTCATCATCATTTGCCATTAGGTAGATTCAAATCAAAACCACATTGAGATACCACCTTACACCAGTTAGAATGGCCAAAGTCAACAAGACGATAAGCAACAAGTGTTGGAGAGGATATAGAGGGGAACCCTCTTACACTGTGGTGGAAATGCAAGTTGGTGTAGCCACTTTGGAAAACAGTGTGGAGATTCCTTAAGAAATTAAAAATAGATCAACTCTATGACCCTGCAATTGCACTACTGGGTATTTACCCCAAAGATACAGATGTAGTGAAAAGAAGGGCCATCTCTACCCCAGTGTTTATAGCAGTAATGGCCACAATTGCCAAACTGTGGAAAGAGCCAAGTTGCCCTTCAACAGATGAATGGATAAAGAAGATATATATATACAATAGAATATTATGCCTTCATCAGAAAGGATGAATACCTATCCTTTGTATCAACATGGAGGGCACTAGAGGAGATTATGCTGAGTGAAATAACTTAAGCAGAGAGAGTCAATTATCATATGATTTCACTTACTTATAGAGCATAAGGAATAAACTGGAGGACATTAGGAGAAGGAAAGGAAAAGTGAACTGGGGAAAATCAGAGGGGGAGACAAAGCACAAGAGACTGTGGATTCTGAGAAACAAACTGAGGGTTTTGGAGGGGAGTGGAGTGGGGGTATAGGTGAGCCCAGTGGTGGGTATTAAGGAGGGCACGTATTGCATGGAGCACTGGGTGTGGTGCATAAACAGTGAATCTTGGAACACTGAAAAAAAAACAAAACAAAATAAAGTAGACAAAAAATAAAATAAAATGATGTGATAGTTTTGTTTGTTTTGTTTTGACGGACAACAAACTTTGTTAGATTACAAAGACTGTCCTTTGGATGCCAATTCAAATTTAGGTCAATTCTTTTATTCTTGATTTTTCTTGGAGTCTGGCTCACACATACATTGTTTAGGTATTTAGGAGATCTTCAGGCAAAGTTTATGTACAGAATGGGCCAGCTCCTCCTCTCTGGTGCTCCTCCTTCTGGGACTCTCCCTCCTCCTTTGCTTTTTTGAAGTTGTCTCCAATTCTGTCTTCTCGCTTTTAATCCAGAAAGACTGTGGGTTTTCTGTTAGACTTTCACCTTCCCTAAGGTAAAAGCTGCTAAAAAGCAAGAAAAAGAAGCAGGAAGAAGAGGAGGAGGAGGAAGAAGAGGAGGAGGAGATGGAAAAGAGAGAGGAAGTGGAGAAGGAGTACAGGGTTGAAATATATTCAGCCCCTTTTGCTTCTCCCAAGTGTCAGCTTCCCTTCAGAATCAGTTTATGTTAATTCTCTAGTGCTTTCAGGTACTTTGTTTTGTCCAGAGTTTATACTTGCTATCTGTGGGAGATCACATAGGTAGGAGCCTATATAGCCTTACCAGAAGCAATGAAAAACAGAACATTTAAAAGATGCTTGTAATTAGAGCCTATTGATAAAAAAAAAAAAAAAAGAGCTGCATTTCTCTTAAAGAAAAAATGCTCAGGAAACACTTTAATGGTCCTTTTGTTTATATAAATATTAAGCCCAGGGCTAGAAGGGTAAGAGATATTACAAACAAATGGGCTGCAAAAATTGATGTGCATAATAAAATATAGAAACATATAGGAAGATGGTTCCCTAGGGATGAACAGGGGTGGTTCTGAAATAAAGTATATGGAAGAAGGGTGATTCCCTGAGTACCAGCAGAACTTGGCTGGAGTCAGAGTACTAAGAGATGAAACAGCTAAGAAAATAAAAGAATATCCCATGTAGAAGAAATTTAGTCAGAACTGTCTGATATTCAAGCGTAAGTTGAATCTCTGTCTTTAAACCTTCATTTTATCCCAAACCGATAGTATATCCTTGTAAAAGAAAAAAAAAGGGAACACATTTTCCTCTTCATTTGATTATTTTCATGTATTGATTACATACTATTTCTCTAGAAGGTATATTATTTGAAAAAATCATCACTAAATTAACTCAAGGACAACAGCCTCCTAGAAAGATTAATGATACATAATTTACCTTTATGAAAGACGCAAGCATCCAATAAATTAGAAAACGCATACCATCACCCAAGTAAATTGTTAAATATCTCAAGTGCTTCCCTTATTGAGTATTTGACAAATGGATTTTACATCCATTCAATTACATCAGTGCTATTTTCATGTCACTTGTTCTATTGTTTGCATAAATGTATGTCTTTTCACTAAGGATGTTATGTGTACTTAAGTCCATTCACTCTGTGTCAGGGAGGGACACTCAGCAAGGATAATCATGTATCACAGGTACTAGTACTCAGATTCTGAGATATCAGTGACAGTCTTATTTGATCTGCATGGGGTGCCAATAGTTTAAGTATTTTTATACAAGAGATTCCTTTATTACTTTCTACACAATCCATGATTCTACATTCAGAAATATATATATATATATATATATTTTTTTTTTTTTTTTTTTTTTTTTTTCCCAAAGCAACCATTTTCTCTCTCATTTAAGTAGGAAAGAAAAAGGAGTAGTATTGACCAGCAAAATTTCTGCTCTGGTAAGAACAACAACTGGGTTGAAAGAATTTCATCTAAACACAAAATCTCTGTGTTTTGTTTACTCTAGTACTGTATTCATAGCTAAGTACACAATATTTGTTTTAGAAACAATAAAAATGATTTGCAAAGCCTACACCAAGATATTTGTTTTTAATGTCCTCCCTGCCCCAACTTCCATTCTTCTTCTAATACCCATACCTTTCTAGTCCTTTGATAAACAACCTCTCCACCTTTATTAACTTCCTAGGGTTTAAAACAACAGAAATGTACCATCTCACAGTTTCAGAGGCCAGAAGTCCAAAATCAAAGTGTCAGCAGGGCCATGTTCCTTCTGAAACCTAAAGAGAAGAATCCTTTTTTTTTTTTTTTTGCCTCTTCTTGTCTTCTGGTGGTTTACTGCAATTTCCAGTGTTTCATAGCTTGCAGCTGCAAAATTCTAATCGCTGCCTCCATCACATTGTCTTGGTATAAGGACACCAGCCATATTTGATTAAAGACTCACCCTATTTTAGTATAATCTCATCTTAATTAATTATATCTACAATCACTGTATTTCCAGATAAGACCATATGTGGGGACCCAGGGGGTTAGGATTTCAATCTATCTTTTTGGGAGGAACAGCACAACTCATAAAACCATGATTTTAGTCTTCAGAATGGATCTGATGCTACATTTGGCTCAAGAGATGGGCACGGGGTTTAGGTCTAGTCAATCAGAACATAGTCCTCTGCCCAAGCTGCTTGGTTTCTGCTCTGTGCATATGTATGAATCAGAGTGAACAAAACATAATGGGAATTTTGCTGGGATTTCAAAGGACGAGACACTCTTAATTTCATTTGTTTTTGGGGTATATAAAACCTGGCTTCACTACTAGCAGTTCTTTTGCCATGAAGGGATACTGATGTGTAGAGAATATGAAAGAGAGAGAAGAGGGAGATAGAGGAAGGTAGGAAGAGGAAGAGGAAGAGGGGGTTTTCCAGAAAAAGAAAACAAAGTAATTGGGTTATGCAATTATGAAGGTTGAGAAGTTCCAAGATCTGCAGTTAGCAAGCTGGAGACCCAAGAGAGTCAGTGATATACTTCCAGTATGAATATGAACACCTGCAAAATGGGAGAACTAATGATATAAGTTCCAGTCCAGATGCTGGCAGGCTTTAGACCCAAGAAGTTTCTATTTTCAAGTTCCTGTCAGAAGGCAGGAAAAGACTGATATTGTAGCTCAAAATGCCTTTATGTGTCATTCAGGCCTTCAACAGATTGCATAAGTTCCACCCACATTCGAGAGAGCAATCTGCTTCACTCAAACTACTTATTCAAGTGTTAATCTCATTCAAAACACCCTCACAGAAACACCTGAAATAATATATGCCCAAATATTTGGGCATCCTGTGACCCTGTCAAACCAATACATAAAATTAATCATTGTAGAAGCGGAGAGACCAGTTTCTTTACCATAGCCTGAGATCAAAAATTCACCCAGGCATCTATGAAGATCCACCCTTGGGCTTTTCAAGATATGACCAATATATTCCCTTATTTCTTAAGTCATTTCAGGTGTCTTCTCTAATTTCAATATGATTATGATCTTCATAATATCCTAGGACCCATCATCTCTAAGTGGAAATCATTGGCAAATACCATAGCTAAGATTACATTCTTCATCTGTCATCATCCTCACACTTTTGGGACCCACCTTATCACTATGCTCCACCAGATTCTGGGCCAAAAACTTGCACCATAGTCACCTATTCTTTAAACAACAGAAATAACATGCTATAGGGTTACTTTTCACCTCACTAAGGAAAGAAACTCCTTCTTTGGGTTAGAACATGCTTTTTCCGGACCTTTCTTTCTATTATTCATACTTGTATCTCCAGACCAAAATATCTCATTGAAATATTAAAAACACAATAAGTTAATAGTCCAGGAGAGCAGATAACTTTATGTCTTAGCATAGTGATTAGAGAATTTATGCAGCCCAAGCAGAGATTCGAGCTTCTCCACAATTTCATGCAGTCTATAAGTTGACATTTTTCAAGCCCTTGAGATGTCTGCATTTATGACTCTATAGAGAGAACTCAATCAACCAAGCAATACAATCAGTCTGTTTTCTTTAACACTTGCTTTCTGTGAAGTTTTTTGATTGCAATGACACACAAACATAAAGAAAAAAATTGCTCTCCACAAGACAGAAACTATACCAACTCAAGGAGAAAATAAATCACCTAAAGGAAGTAAGAGTGCCAAGTTGTTGCTAAAAATATTTCATTTTACTCAGTTGATATCTAAAAATTTTCTCCACCCTGTTTGACTTCATTTGGGGTCCTGAAGAATGAGGTTGAACTCCTACATTATGTGTTCATGGGCCAGCCAGACATATGTAGATATTTCTGGAAAGTTCTTATAAGTTGAATCATGTCCAAGGTTTGCTAGAGGAAATTGTTATCTAAAGGTATTATATAAGAAAACTTTTTAAAAGCAAGTCATCTATTTGGTAAAATAAAATGTCCTCGGACTTTACTTTTATATTTAATTTTTTTTTCTTATTTTGGACTTGCCTTAAGTCAGTCTAGACTTCTCTTTTATGAAATCCACCACAAACCAAATGAAACAGCTTTCAGACTACTCTAAAGCAAGTAAGAACAGAGGAGGTTGTACCTAGTTATCTGAGAATAGCAACAATTCTAGGACAGAAAAGTGACCACTTTCTGGAAGGTAGGACATGTGGAGAAGTGAATCTGAGGTGATATATGGAAAGATAGACTATGGGGGGATGGGCCGGGTCCTGGCAAGTGGTAGAGGAGCAGAGTACAAAATCAGAACTTTTAGAAGTCTGCTCCACTGAGGGACATCACTCTAGAGGCTAAGCAGGGGGAGGGGGGGGAGTTCTCATGGGGACAGAGTGGTCTCAGGACCCTTGGGGTCACAGAAAGACTGGGGGTACCTGAGTGTGGCTAAGCTCCCAAGTATCTGAACAGGGAAGCCAGCTCTAAAGACTGAGCTGAAGAGGGAGCTCTCAGCTTGGGGTTACCATAAACCATGATTCCCCAGCAGAGTTGGGCCACTTCTCTTTGAGCAGGGACCCCACAAGTGGCAGATCTGAAGAAACTCACCTTCCTCCTCTAAGAGGAGTGGCACGGGAGGGTGTGGCAGGAATCTGCTGGGTTTGGAGACTCCAAATGGGGCCATGCACCAGAGATAGAAATGCTCAGTTACAGGCCAGGTGAGCTTGGCGTACAGCCAGAGACCAGAGAGATGGGAGGGATTGACGCTTTTCTCTGATGGTACATGGAGGAGTGGGAGCCCGAGCTTGCCTCATCTCCAGCATGGGGGATTGGGAGGCTGCCATCTTCATTCCCATCCTCCAAAGCTATACAGAACGTGTTCAGGGAACAAAAGCTACCAAGAGCAAAATGGAGCAGATTACTTAGCCTGGCCCCGGTCAAAGGTGGTGCAAGTCTGCCTCAGGCAAAGACATTTGAGAATCATGGCAACAGGCCTCTCCCCCAGAAGATAAACAAGAACATCCAGCCAAGACCAAGTTCAAAGATCAATGAGAGCTGCAAAACTTCAGAACTAGGGGAAAATAGCACATAGAATTCATGGCTTTTTCCCCATAGTTCTTTTGTCTTTAAAATTAACTTTTTAAAATTTTGGGTTTCTTCTTATTCTATTTTTTTAAAAATTTCCACTTTTCTATTTTAACTTTTTAAATTATTTATCTCATCAATACCTCTTAAAAATATATTTTTAATTTGCATTGTTAAATTCTGTCCCTTTGTTGTATTTAACCTTATTTTTTGTATACATATAAGTTTTTCTTTCTTTAAAATTTTGGGATACAGTTTCTTCTAACAGATCAAAATGTACCCTAAATCTAGCATATGGCTTTGTTCTAGTCTCCAGCATGATCACATTCTCTCCTTTTTTTCTTTTTTCAACCAAATTCTTATCTTATCAATTCCTTTTTAAAAATCTTTTTAAATTTTCATCTTTACAGTCATATTCCATCCCTCCATCAAGTTTACCCTTGTTTTTGTATATATATAAGTTTTATTTCTTTAAAATTTGGGGAGACAGTTTCTTCTAATAGACAAAAATACACCCAAAATCAAGTGTGTGTCTCTGTTCTATTCACCAGTCTAATATATTTATATTTATATATATAATATATATATAATATATGTGTGTGTATATATATATATATATATATATATATATATATTCCCCTCTCACCCTAGTTTCAGGTCTCTTCTGACTGGTTAGTGTATAAGTTTTTGGGGTCATTGCTACCCTTTGAACATTTTGTTCTCTCATTCACTTATTGTTCTCTGGATAAAATAACAAGGTGGAAAAACTTACCTCAAAAAAAGGAACAAGAGGCAGTACCAATAGCTAGGGACTTAATCAATACGGACATTTAGTAAGATGTCAGAACTAGAGTTCAGAATGATTACCAAGATGCTAGCTGGGCTTGAAAAAACCATAGAAGATACTAGGGAATCCATTTCTGGAGAAATAAAGTAACTAAAATCTAACCAAGTTGAAATAAAAAAATATATTAATGAGGTGCAATAAAAAATGGCTCTTACTCTAGGATAAAAAAATAAAGAGAGAATTAGTGGTATAGAAAACAAAATGATGGAGAATAAAGAAGCTGAGAAAAAGAGAGATAAACAACTATTGGACCATGAGAGGAGAATTTGAAAGATAAGTGATAGCATAAGTTGCAACAGTATTAGAATAATTGGGATCCCAGAAGAAGAAAAAAGAAAGGAGAAGAAGGCATATTGGAGCAAATTATAGTAGAGAATTTCCCTAATATGGAAAAGGAAACAAACATCAAAATCCAGGAGGCACAGAGAATCCCCTCAAAATCCATAAAAATAGGTCAACAACCAGTCATCTAAAAGTAAAACTTACACGTCTCACTGACAAAGAGAAAATCCCAAAAGCAGCTCTGGACAAGAGGTCTCTAACATACAATGGTAGAAATAATAGATTGGTAGCAGACCCATCCACAGAGATCTGGCAGGCCAGAAAGAACTGGCATGATATATTCAGAGCACTAAACAAGAAAAATATGCAGCCAAGAATACCATATCCAGCTAGGCTGTCATTGAAAATAGAAGGAGAGATTAAAAAAAGCATCCAGGAAAACAAAAACTAAAAGAATTTGCAAACACCAAACCAGCCCTATAGGAAATATTGAAAGGGGTCCTCTAAGTGAAGAGAAAGCCCAAAAGTAAAAGACCAAAAAGGAACAGAGAAAAGATACGGTAACAGTCACCTTACAGGCAATACAATGGCACTAAATTCATATCTTTCAATAGTTACCCTGAATGTAAATAGGCTAAATGCCCCAATCAAAGACACAGGGTATCAGAATGGATTAAAAACAACAACAACAACAACAACAAAAACAGACCCATTGATAGGCTGTCTTCAAGAAACTCCTTTTAGACCCAAAGACACCTCCAGATTTAAAGTGAGGGGGTGGAAAATAATTTACTGTGCTAATGGACATCAGAAGAAAGCTGTGGTGGCAATCCTTATAGCAGATAAATTAGATCTTAAGCCAAATATTATAATAAGAGATGAGGAAGGACACTATATCATACTTAAAGTGTCTGTCCAACAAGACAACCTAACAATTTTAAATATCTATGCCCTTAACATGGGAGCAGCCAATTATATAAACCAATTAATAACAAAATCAAAGAAACACATCAACAATAATACAATAATAGTAGGAGATTTTAACATTGCCCCCACTAAAATGAGGATCATCTAAACAAAAGATCAACAAGGAAATAAAAGCTATAAATGACACACTGGACCAGCTGGACATCACAGATGTATTCAGAACATTCTATCCCAAAGCAACAGAATACACATTCTTCTCTAGTGCACATGGAACGTTCTCCAGAATAGATCACATCCTGGGTCATAAACCAGGTCTTAACTGGTACCAAAAGATTGGGATCATTCAATGCATATTTTCAGACCACAATGCTTTGAAACTAGAACTCAACCACAAGACAAAAGTTGGAAATAACTCAAATACCTGGAGACTAAAGAGTATCCTACTAAGGAATGAATGGGTCAACCAGGAGATTAAAGAAGAATTGAAAAAAATCATGGAAACAAATGAAAATGAAAACTCAACTGTTCAAAATCTGTGGGACACAGCAAGGCTGGTCCTGAGAGGAAATTATATAGCAATACAAGTCTTTCTCAAGAAACAAGAAAAGTCTCAAGTACACAACCAAGGCCTATACATAAAGAAGCTGGAGAAAGAACAGCAAAAGCCCAAACCCAGCAGGAGAAGAGAAATAATAAAAATCAGAGAATAAATCAATGAAATACAAACCAAAAGAACAGCAGAACAGATCAACAAAACTAGGAGGTGGTTCTTTGAAAGAATTATTAAGACTGATAAATCCCTGGCCAACTTATCAAAAAGAAAGGGGAAATGACCCATGAATGAAATGAAAGAGGAGAGATCACAACCAATACCACAGAGATAAAAACAATTATAAGAACATAGTATGAGCAACTATACACCAGGAAATTTGACAATCAGGAAGAAATGGATACATTCCTAGAGACATATAAACTACCAAAACTGAACCAGGAAGATGGAAAACCTAAAGAGACCCATAACCAGTAATGAGATTGAAGCAGTAATCAAAAATCTCCCAAAAAACAAGAGCCCAGGGTCAGATGGCTTCCTAGGGCAATTCTACCAAACATTTAAAGAAGAATTAATACCTATTCTCCTGAAACTGCTCCAAAACATAGAACTGGAAGAAAAATTTCCAAACTCATTTTATGAGACCAGCATCAGCTCCATCCCAAAACCAGACAAAGACTCCATCAAAAAGGAAAATTTCAGACCAATATCCCTGATGAACATGGATGCAAAATTTCTCACCAAAATACTCGCCAATAGGATCCAACAGTATATTAAAAGGATCATTCCATGACCAAATGGGATTTATTCCAGGGCTACAAAGTTGGTTCAACATCTGCAAATCAATCAATGTGATACAATACATTAATAAAAGAAGGAACAAGAACCATATGATACCTTCAATAGATGCTGAAAAAGCACTTGACAAAGTACAGCATCATTTCTTGATCAAAACTCTTCACAGCATAGGGATAGAGGGTACATACCTCAATATCATCAAAGACATCTATGAAAAACCCACAGCGAATATCATTCTCAATGAGGAAGAACTGAGAGCTTTACCCCTGAGGTCAGAAACATGGCAGAGATGTCAACTATCACATCTCTGTGATATTGCTATTCAACACAGTACTAGAAGCCGTAGCCTCAGCAATCAGAAAACAAAAAGAAATAAAAGGCACCTGAAACAGCAAAGAAGATGTCAAACTCTCACTCTTTGCAGATGATATGATACTTTATGTGGAAAACCCAGAAGGCTCCACTCCAAAACTGCTAGAACTCATACAGGAATTCAATAGAGTGTCAGGATATAAAATCAATGCACAGAGGGGTGCCTGGGTGGCTCAGTGGGTTAAAGCCTCTGCCTTCGGCTCAGGTCATGATCCCAGGGTCCTGGGATCGAGTCCCGCATCGGGCTCTCTGCTCCGCAGGAAGCCTGCTTCCTCCTCTCCCTCTGCCTGCCTCTCTGCCTACTTGTGATCTGTCTGTCAAATAAATAAATAAAATCTTTAAAAAAATAAATAAAAATAAAATCAATGCACAGAAATTGGTTACATTTCTATACAGAAGAAAGAGAACAACAAAACAACAACAACAAAACAGAAGAGAAATTAAGGAGTTGGTCCCATTTATAATTGTACCCAAAACTATATGATATTGAGGAATAAACCTAACCAAAGAGGCAAAGAATCTGTACTCAGAAAACTAGAAAGTACTCATGAAAGAAATTGAGGAAGACACAAAGAAATGGAAAAACACTCCAGCTCACAGATTGGAAGAACAAATATTGTGAAAATATGCTACCTAAAGCAATTTACATATTTAAGGCAATCCTTATCAAAATGCCATCTACTTTTCAAAGAAATGGGACAAATGATCCTAAAATTTATATGGAACCAAAAAAGACCCTGAATAGCCAGAGGAATGATGAAAAAGAAAACCAAAGTTGGCAGCATCACAATTCCAGACTTCAAGCTCTATTACAAAACTGTAATCATCAAGACACTATGGTACTGGCACAAAAACAGACACATAGATCAGTGGAACAGAATAGGGAGCCCAGAAAATGATCCTCAACTCTACGGTCAATCAATCCTGGACAAAGCAGGAAAGAATATCCAATGGAAAAAAGACAGTCTCTTCAACAAATGGCATTGGGAAAATTGGACAGCCACATGGAGAAGAATGAAAGTGGACCGTTTTCTTATACCACACACAAAAATGGATTCAAAATGGATTTAAGACCTCAATGTGAGACAGGAATCCATTAAAATCCTTGAGGAGAATACAGGCAGCAACTTCTTCCACCTCAGCCACAAGAACTTCTTCCTAGAAAATCATCAAAGGCAAGGGAAGCAAGGGCAAAAATGAATTATTGGGACTTCATCAAGATCAAAAGCTTTTGCACAGCAAAGGAAACAGTCAACAAAACCAAATGACAACCAACAGAATGGGAGAAGATATTTGCAAATGACATATCAGATAGAGGGCTAGTATCCAAAATCTCTAAAGAACTTATGAAACTCAACACCAAAGAACAAATAATCCAATCAAGAAATGAGCAGAAGACATGAACAGACATTTCTATGAAAAAGATATCCAGATGGCCAATAGACACATGAAAAAGTGCTCCACATCACTCAGCATCAGGGAGATATAAGTCAAAACCACGGTGAGATAGCACCTCACACCAGTCAGAATGGCTAAAATTAACAAGTCAGGAAATGACAGATGTTGGAAAGGATATGGAAAAAGGGGAACCCTTCTACACTGTTGGTGGGACTGTAGGCTTGTGCAGCCACTCTGGAAAACAGCATGGAAGTTCCTCAAAAAGTTGAAAATAGAGCTACCCTATGACCCAGCAATTGCACTACTGAGTATTTACTCTAAAGATACAGATGTAGTGATCCGAAGGGGCACATGCAGATGAATGTTTATAGCAGCAATGTCCACAATAGCCAAACTGTGGAAAGAGCCTAGATGTCCATATACAGATGAATGGATAAACAAGATGTGGTATATGTATACAATGGAATACTATGCAGCCATCAAAAAAATCTTGCCATTTTCAGTGACGTGGATGGAACTAGAGGGTATTATGCTAAGAGAAATAAGTCAATCAGTGAAACAATTATCATATGATCTCTCTGACATGAGGAATTTGAGAGGTCGGGCAAGGGGTCATGGGGGGAAAGGGAGGGAAAAATGAAACAAGATAGGACCGGGGAGGGAGACAAAACCTAAGAGACTCTTAATCTCAGGAAACAAACTGAGGATTTCTGGAGTGAGAGGGATAGGGTGGTTGGGTGATGGACATTGGGGACGGTACATGCTATGGTGAGTGCTGTGAATTGTGTTAAGACTGATGATTCACACACCTGTACCTCTCAAACAAATAATACATTATATCTTAATGAAAAATGATAAAAATAAAATTTCCTCTCCTTGATTATTATTGAAGCTGAAATATTTTCATGTTTATTAGCTAAATTTAATTCATTTTCTTTTATCGATTGCCCCCTTATTCATTTTAATTGTAATATTTTAAAATTAGCAATACTGATCCTTTTGCTTTTAAAGATTATATATACTTTCCTGTTGTATTTAGACCTTCACTGTGCATTTTATTTTGTTTTCTCTTTTAAAATTTTTACACAGAAAACTTTGTCAGTCTTTCCCTTTATGGAATTATGGGGTACTAGACACAGAAAAGCTTACGTTTGAAAAGATTTCAAAATTATTTTCTTTTTAAAGATTTCATTTGTTCCATTTAAATATTTATCTGAGGTTTTCTTGTTGGAGATACCTATCTGGAGAATTTTTCACATTTTACATCTTTGGTGCTTCAATTGGTCAAAAAAGTGAAATGGGAACAGAGACAGGAGATGGCAAATTTGACCTGGCAGAAAAAAAAAATGGTGTATTTGTTTATTTTGTTTTGGTTTTATTAACTATTAGATAGGATTCTTTTGGTGTAAGTGAGGTATTTTTCTATTGCTACGTTAAAAACCAAAACAAATCCAAAAAATTACCCCTTACAACACTATGACTTAAAATAAAAATACACCTTTTCTATCCTCAGTTTCTTTGGGTCATGAGTTTTGACTTATCTGAGTGCTTCTGCTTCAAGGGTCTCTCATAAATTGTAATCAAGATGTGTGCTGGAATTGTAATCATCTGAAAGATTGAGCTAGGGGTTCTACTCCCAAGGTAACACACCCAAATGGCTGCCAAGGTACAGCCAATGAACGCCCAGCTCCACCCTAAATGGGGCCTCTCTGCAGGACCATGTGAGTGTCCTCAGAAATGGTACTGGTTTTCCCCAAACCTAATGATCCCAAACAGAGAAAGCTGAGTGCAAGATACCCTTTCTATGATATTTGGACTTCAAAGTCAAATTGTCTCACTTCTGCCATATTCAATCTTTTAGAAGAAAGCTACTTAGGACCCAAGTAAAGTTATCAGGAGTGGACATCATCTCTAAGCTCAGCTTTCTATGTTGATTTTAGGCCTAGACAGGCATTTTCTTGGGTCATAAGATGATGCCAACTTTGGTGACCACATTCTATCATCTTGATATGCTGATTTGCTTAGTTTTGAAGTCACATGTTCCACCATTAAAGCTGCTGGTGAACTCAGACCCAGGCCATGCAAATTAAGAGTGAAGAAAAACTAGACATCTGCACAGAAAATAGAGATATTTATAGAAGAAGGTGGAATCGATGTTAGTGAGATAAAAAACCAGTATCTGCTATATATCTAGGTATACACAAACCTGAATGACACATGAGTATGTTTTTAGATTATAATTCCTATTGGGCAGAATTTATGTTTCTCAATTTACTTTAGATAGTTCTAATAAGAGTATCATATATACCCACTGCTTCTGAATGATTATTGATGAATGATTTCAGATTATGTGACCACAGATGTTTCTAGCCAAGAGTCATATAGAAATACAGACAATCAGAATGCAGAGAGCATGACTAAAGGTAGCCTGGGTTAAATGGATATTGAAACAAGAACTGGGCATTGCTGGGAGATCTTCATAGCAGCAGGTGAAACAGCAGAGTTGAATTGGTGGCAAAATCTAGTGTTTGTTGTCCTTATAACCACTGAAGAAGAATAATGTCAAATCCCACCATGAACACATGCCCTATGTCAATTTAAAAAAATTGAAAATACAGAATTACCTATGTCCTTTTTATTGCATATGTTCCCTTATGTTCATTCAAATTAATAGTAACATGTCACAAACTTACACTACAATTTCCCCAAATTTGACAAATATTGCAGAGATTTTCTAATGTTATACTGTCTTGAAAATTTCTCTGTGCTGCAGAAGACTCTTGACAACCAATACACAGAGATTTCTTACCTCTCACACCATCATTCAAAACATCTATTTAGCTGAATGGCTGGGAAGAGATAGCAGCGAAGACCACACACAGAAAGGAGGAGGGAATACTGTAGTTTCCCACAGACATTACTGCAAGGGGAATGCCTGTGTCAACAGCAGCTCTAGCAGAAAGGTAAAGTTACCCAACGGGGAATCCAACAATTACAACAATTCATGTCAGTTCACACTGTTTCTTTTTAAATAAGTTCCTTATGGCATAGCTGCATATTCTCAGGCTTGACACAACTGATTGTGTGTTTAGACACATTGTTGGCATAACTTGAGCCATCTAAAGCCAGTTCTGATCCCAAAATGCCCCTTTAACTACACACAAAGGCTGAAATCCCATAGGAGTGATGACTTCAGATAAGTTTTTTGTCACAGTGCTAAGGAAATCAAGAGAAAGAGAATAGTTCCAGAATGGGTTCTTAAACACATATCAATGCCTAGAAAATGAGCTTACTGGTCTCCTCCTACACTGCTACCTGCTCCATAGGAGAGGCACTCCCATGGCATTTTAAATTTCTTCATGGTCCCATGATGGACACATGGGGATACATGGCCCTTTGTATGGGAGGATAAAATGATGGTATAGAAGAAGACATAAAAGAGAGAAGTATGGAATTGAGGACAAACTTAATTTACTTCAGTAATGTGGCCAGGGGAAACTCTATTCATTTGCTAGGAGGAAGGAGGTAGGAATTGAAGCATTAGCCTATGATTGGTTAGTCAACTGTGGCCTTTGATTCCATCTTCACTGCATTAATCAGGGTTCTCCAGAGAAACAGCACAAATATGGTGTGTGTGTGTATGTGTGTGTGTGTGTGTGTGTGTGTGTAGACAGGTAGATAGATAGGTATAGATAGATAAATGATACAAATTTTTAAAAACTGCTCATATAATTGGGGAAGCTCACAAGTCTAAGATCTTCAGGGCATGCTGGAGACCTAGGAAATAGTTGATTTTGTAACATGCTGGTAGAATTCCTCTTGCTAAGGGGAGGTCAGTCCTTTTTCTTTTGAGAACTTGAACTGATTAGATGAGACCCACCTCATTATTGAGGGTAATCTCCTTTATTAAAAGTCTACTGATTTAAATGTTAATTTCATCTAAAAATACCTTCACAGAAACATCTAAAATAAAGTTGGACCAAATATCTAGGTACTGTGGCTTAGCCAACTTAACATGTAACATTAATTATTACATTCTTTGTAGCCACTGTTGGAGAAAAAATGGTTTTAGGACCATATCCTCCAACTTTGTCTTGCCTAACCAAAAAAAAAAAAAAAAAAGACTCTCTGAATGAGGTTTTCAATCACTGCTCTTAAAAGCTATGATCACAAAAATGTGACATGCAATGAAGATTTGGCAAAATGATGGCCTTTGTCTTATTCAGGGCAGTTCACTGAGCCACATAATTTGAAGACATAAAATATTTTGCCCCGTGTCAAAGGTAATACAGCTCACACAGATGCCAATTTCAGCCACTGGGGTATAATAATTAATGTTCAATGATCCGCTGACAGGCACACCTTATAGATGATCTGAAGAAAATGATCACTTTTATATAATCATATTTATTTGTTTACTCAGACTATAAAATATTTAATGCCTATTATATGCTAGTATGTGAGTTAGATGCTAAATATATGGAGATTAATAACTTGAAAAACCCCTTTCTTCACCATTAAAATAAAGAGGCAGATTAATATGGGCCCATTCCTCTCTTCCAAAAGAAAGTGGAAAGTGTTTTGGAAGGTCCTAATTTACTGTGGAGGAGTTAGGTAAAGGAATGATTTTCTGAGGTGATTCTTCTTTTTTTTATAAAGATTTTATTTATTTATTTGACAGACAGATATCTCAAGTAGGCAGAGAGGCAGGCAGAGAGAGAGGAGGAAGCAGGCTCCCTACTGAGCAGAGAGCCCGATGCGGGGCTCGATCCCAGGACCCTGGGATCATGACCTGAGCCAAAGGCAGAGGCTTTAACCCACTGAGCTACCCAGGCGCCTCTCTGAGGTGATTCTTGAAAGCCATAATAATAATAATAAGTAATAATAGTAAGTCATAATTATTGCTAATAAGTAATAATTATTAATAATTATTACTTATTATTGCTAATAAGTAATCGTAATAGAAAATAGCAGATTCCTTGATTACTTTTCATATACCAGGCATGGTTATAAATATTTTCCAGATATTCATATATTTAATGACTAATACTTTACCAGAAGCTTGGGGTGGGATGGCATTTTAGGTAAAAGGCACAGCACCTACAAGTGTGGTGGTCTGAGAGATGGACTCCCCTCAAAGAACTGCAAGTAACTTAGTAATGGAACACACACAAGGCTACGATGCAGAGTATCAGTAAACAAGACTGCAGATCCTGACAACTGGATTCTATATATTCTATCAGTATATATATATACATATATACACACACACGTATATATATATACACACACATATACATACAAATCATATCAAGGATTTTGGTGTAACAAGAGAAGTCATCACATGTTCAACTACCATTATGATAATTTTGGCTACTGGGTTGATGCCTCAATCATCCATTGTTTTCAGGTTTTCTGATGATTTTGGTTGCACTGGACTCATGGTGAATATTGAAATCCTCCTGACCTTGGAAGCAGTGACTCCATTTGTTTCCTCATCTCAAGACTCGAGAGGCTGTTTATTCTGTCTCTGTACTTTGAGAGCAGAGAGAGACAGACAGCATCTGAATCTGCTGACTGTCCCCCTAGAACCATAAATCTTCTTTCTTGATGGTCTTTGTCTAGTGTCCTTTCAAAGACTCTCTGTTAGTCCCCTGCTGAGGATCAAAGGATAGAACCGAATGGCTTAATATGCAAACATGGTAGCTTATAAACTGCTGACATCCCAGGCGAGAGGCCCTTTTGGGTACTTTAACATTCCTTTTCATATTCTTACTCTGTTCTCTGTGCTTTCTGTCTTTGTCAGGGTCCTAGTGGTGGCAGGGCCAAAGCTGTACAAGAGCTCAGGGACTCAGAGACAGCTTGGAAGATAGAGGAATTTCTGAAGTCAAAGTGACATTCATAACAGGAGTCCAGAAAGTTGGGAAAAAACCCAAAGCAGATTTGTCTCTAAGGTCAGTTATTGAAGGAACAAAAGGTCAAGATATTTGAAGTAGAGGAACCGCCTTGTACGAGATGGCAGCAGAGCAGAATGTTAGCCTGAAGGGTCTCGGATTTTTTCTCGAGTTTTTTGGGTTTTCTATCAGAATTTCTACTATTTTGCCTGAATGTAGAGCTTTGGGGTTGCCGAGGGACCCAGGCTTCATCTTCCCCCTACCTTCAGTTTTTCTTTCTTGTTCTGCTTCCTGCATATCATTTAAAATTATATTTTATTTTCTTTCCGGTTTGTAGAAACGTTGCTCTGACATCATTTCCTTTAGTTACTGTATCTTACTACTTTAGTAAAACTCCATGGTCCAGGTCCTCCAGGACTGATTTTTAAATGAAAAACACACTGTGTTTCTAAGAGCATTTTTCAAATAAAAGTTCAATTGACATAAAATTTGTATTCCATGAAAGTCTTGTAAAATATCCAATTCAGTAATTGTATTCATGGGGTTGTCTAAGTATTACCACTATCTAATTTGAGAACACTTTCATCATCCCCAAAAGAAACCTCATACCCATTAATGGTTATTCACCATTTCCTTCCTTCCCTAGGCCTCTGGTAACCCTTAATCTATTTTCCCTTTTTATGGATTTTCCCACTCTGGATATTCCATGTAAATGAGATTATACCATATGTGGCTCGTTCTGCGACTGGCTTATCTTTCACTTGCCATAATATTTTTTTTTAAAGATTTTATTTATTTATTTGACAGAGAGAAATCACAAGAGAGGCAGGCAGAGAGAGAGGAAGGGAAGCAGGCTCTCCACCGAGCAGAGAGCCCGATGCGGGACTCGATCCCAGGATCCTGGGATCATGACCTGAGCTGAAGGCAGCGGCTTAACCCACTGAGCCACCCAGGCGCCCCTTGCCATAATATTTTTGAGGTTCATCCATGTTGTAGTGTGTGTCAGTAATACTTTCCTTTTCATTGTTGAGTAATATTCCACTATAGAAACACACCACATTTGGTTTTACGTTCTTTAATTAATGGAGATATGGGTTCTTCCCACCTTTTGGCTATTATGAGTCACACTTCTATGACCATTCGTGTATAGATTTTATTGTAGACTTGGGTTTTGAATTCTTTTGGATATACATCAGCTGATGGAATTATTGGGTTATATGGTAGGTCTGTTTAACCTTTTGAAGAACTTCCAGACCATTTTCCAAGGAAGCTGCACTGTTTTCATGTTGACTAGTAGTACATAAATTTCCAGTTTTCCACATTCTCATCAATAATTCTTATATGTCTCTCTAGTTATAGTTATTCTAGTGTGTACAAACTGGTATCTCCTTACGGTTTTGATTTGCAATTCCTTGCTGGTTAATGCTGTTGAGCATCTTTATATGTGTTTATTGGACATTTGTGTATCTTCTTTGGAGAAAGTCTATTGGAAGACTTTGATCATTGTTTAAACTGGTTTTTTTAATTGCTGGGTTGTAAGAGTTCCTTATATATTCTGAATGTAAGTCCCTTATTAGATACATGATTTGAAAATTTTGTTTTTCCAATTCTGTGAGGGTTTTGTTTTGTTTTGTTTTGTTGTTTTTTGTTTTTGTTTTTGTTTGTTTTTACTTTCTCCATGGTATCCTTTGAAGCACAAGGTTTTAATTTTGATGAAGTTCAACTTAACTGTTTTCTTTTGTCACTTTTTCCTCATATTTGGTTCTTGATATGCCTAAGGTATTGCTGGAATTTAGAAAAACCCTGCTCCTATCCACACAGTCTAGTTTTAAAGATTGTTATCTCACTGTGGATGTAAGAAAGTCCAAACTCAAGGCTGAAAGTCCTAACTCAAGTCTATAGTAACAAAGAGGCAGTAAAACTTTATGAAAGGTCTCCTTTTGGGTTTAAGAAAAAAGAGCTTGCTTTTTGCTGGGATAGAAAAAAGACATATCAAAAACATGTTTTCAGGGCACCTAGGTGGCTCAGTGGGTTAAAGCCTCTGCCTTCGGCTCAGGTCATGATCCCAGGGTCCTGGGATCAAGCCCTGCATTGGGCTCTCTGCTCAGTAGGGAGCCTGCTTCCTCCTCTCTCTCTGCCTGCTGCTCTGCCTACTAGGGATCTCTGTCAAATAAATAAAATCTTTAAAAAAAAAAAAAACATGTTTTCAACTTACATAGGGTTTAGATGTAGAAAGATGTACAGTCTATAGGATATCACAGACCTACCCAAAAGACACAAAGTTGAAAGGGCTGGTTGAAATCTGAGTCAGAGCTGGGAGTGTGTGGTAAAGCATTGAATGCCAAGGCAAGAATGAATGATATTCTGTCATGAAGGAACCATTCGATGTTTGGGGGAAAGGTAGGAACATGATTCCTTTGGGGATTTATGAACTAATCAGAATGCAGCCTGGAGAAATTATTGCAAAAAGACAGCATAGAGGGAAGAAGGCCAATCAAGAGTCTATGGCAATGGGCTAGGGGAGAGTCAGTGTATATGGGTAGGTTGGTGGTAAGAGTGGAGCAAGGAAGGAGGATGGCATGGGTGGTGCCGGGGTGGCTCTGTGGTGTCCTTGGCAGCTGCTGGGATGCAGAGTGGGGGCTGACAACAGGAGCCAGAAAACAAGCTAGTTTAAATGAGAAAAAATCTTCCTGATTAAATAGATAAAGAGCCATTTTGAAGTAATTGTGGTGTATTGTTTGGATGTTCCAGAAGGTTTGGATCTTCCTTAATCAGAAATAATCTCAATTACATTGTTTTTGAAAAATATTCCTGCAAAATTTTTTCCAGCCCCCAGGACAGACACTTTTGAAAAGGGGAATTTATTCATATTGCCATTTTGACTCTAGCTGTAATGAGGAAAGGCGCCTCAACTCTATTTTCAGCTCCTCATGGAAACATCTTAAAACTCTCATTTCTCTATGCAAATTAAAGCCACCTTAAATGGTAGTATGTGTTTCCCTCTTAAAGACAGATTAAAAAAAAAGGTTGTATATATGTGACTGCAATAGGGTATGAGATAGTGTTTTTCCGTATATATTTTTGTACTTATATATTGCTCCACTGTAGGCCTTGGGGGTTTCCAACAGACATTAAATTTGTACAATAGATCTAAAGGAGTGAAAGGAAGTTCATTCATTCTTTCTGGCTTTTATTCTCATAAGCTCTAGTGACCTAACCTCTGAAGAACAAAGATAGCTAATCTAGCTTCTGATTTAAAGAATTCAAGAAAAGATAAGCAATGTATATATCTACATACATTCAATTAGACATTGCTTACCATATTTCCCACACAGTGATATGACAAAATCACCTTTAGGGCTAATTCACATTGTTTTCTGCTGGCAGCTTTTTTCCTTATATGTTTGTTTGTGTGGCTCTATTTTAGTCACAGGAACTCTCAGAAACATGACAAATGTTGTGGATGCTTTCCCAGAAAGCACACTAGATTTTGCATATACTTTTAGGGGATGTGCAGATTTCCTTAAACCCAATCTCACTTTGTGAAGAGGCCTCTGGTAGTACCACACTCGAAGACTCTAGATGCTCTTAGATACCAGTCTCAGGATGGTTACACTGGCAGGACTGTCTAAAACCATGTACAAATTATACAAAAATTTAAAAAAAAAACCCATATCTTGTATATCTTAACAAGGTGAGGCAGTAATAAGAGACTGGATAACTTCTGATGTTTTAGTCAATTAACAAAAATCATGGTGCAGTCAACTATTGTTCCTAAATAATACAATAAATTCTATAATAGAACATAAATCAAAAAGATGTGGAGGTGTAATAAGCTACCCTATTCTGTTTGTCTACTCAGGTCTAGGCTGGTACAAGACACATGCCTAAATACATGAATTATTTTCAAAATTGTAGTTGTTCTTTACTTGGTGGGAATTAAGTGCTTTAAGAGCACTTTTACTAGACGGCAGATAGAAATGTTGTAAAGGTGCTGGTCCTACATGCAGGTAATAAAATTGGGGAGTACTTGATCAGGCCTTAAACTTCCTGGCAACAGGGCAGTCTGTGCAATCATAGTTGCTAGCGTCCAACCGGAGCAGCCTCTGTCCCAGGACCAAGCTCACAGGTATCTGGATGGATGACCCCAAGACTGGAGATCACAGTACCGGCTCCCCATGACCTCTCATATGAAAGGGATCCAGAAACACCTCATGCCCTTTCAAATTCGAGAGGTCTGTGAGGATTTGGTGGATCAGCAAACATCTGGCTCTGAGCTACAGAGAGAGCAAAGGAGGGGACCTCTTTAGGGGCAATGGTCACAGAAGGACCTCCATGAATGATTGGATGGATTGACCCTATGCCAAGGAGCTCACTGAAGGGAGTGCAGCTACCGTCTAGGCCATGGGTCAGCCTGCAGACACATGCCCTCCAGTATGCCCTCCATGTCTAGCTGCGGGAGCAATTTCTCTCTGATCCTGACAAATGCCCTGTGTAGGCTAGTGATGGCTCTGATTCAAGGACAGTGGCAGAAACTGCGGTCCTCCTGAAGTCAGTGGAATAGGTTACATCACCACCTAAATTAACACTGAGAGGGACTGAGTCTTAGAAGAGGAAGACAACATGAAAATCAGGCCAACCCCAAAGCCTGGAGTTCAGCTCCCCTCTGAACCTGGACGCTACATTCGGAAGTAAAAAGTGGAATGGAGGGTCATCCCTGGCAGGAAATCTGAGTTTGAACCTGCCTGAAGATTTACCCAAATGAGACTAATCAAGCTGAGGGAAATGATAGGAAGTCAGAGTCTGCTATAACTCAAATTATTTGTGTCCCTACCTCCTCTTCCAGCAGACACACCCAATCTTTGAAACTTGCTAGGATGGGTTCCATATAGGAGGTGATAATACAAATAACAAAGAACCCTAGTCCTTTTGCAAGACTGAATGGAATATGCAACTTTTTGACTTGTGTGTTATATCTGTTCTCCCCTATAGTCTATAAGCCTCCCTCTACACATTTGTGTGTTTACTTGTGTATTCCCTGAAGGTCTCAAAAGGCTTTGTCCATAGAGGATGCTCAACAAATTTGCACAGGAAGAGCTTCGTCAATGACTTAGAATGTTATGAGGCATGTTTAGTTCTTTCACAAAGACTGGCTGCCTTTTCAGACTCCAAATAACTTCTGTCTTTGTTTTCATCACATTTTATGTCTTTGTTGTCAGTGTTTTGGGTTTTGGCAGAAGAAGAGAAGAGGCAAACCTGTTAGTTGTATATGTGTAATATATACACTCAAATGTTGGCATATCCACAAGCTAAGCCTGATAAAAATCTGTTCAACAATCTTACTAAATTAGTTCTTTAATCCTATGAAAGGAGAAAACTACTGGGAGATGAATAGAAGTCTTAGAAGATGCTGGCGTGGCAATTCTGAAAGCTAATTCTGAAGATTTCTCTAATTAAGTTGGAAATAGTAAGGCACATTTCTCCCTAGCATTCCTATTTCCAAAGCAATATGGCACTCGTGTCCCTGGCAGCAGTATGTGATCTCTTTAAAGGATGACATTACTACCTCTAACCTTTAGTTTGTGACTAGGACCTATGACACACCTGGACAGAAGAAGCTAGACAAGGCACCAGTATAAAGGGCTGTATCCATTTTCTGCCTAGAATATACAACATTGACCGTATAACATTTTACTTTGTTGAAATATCTTTGGATATTTATTGGTTTTTTTAAATTAGTGATAATGTGAGATCATTTTTCTTTCCAAAATGAAAATCTTTATCTTCCTCAGCTTTCTTTAATTAACCCCCAAAACTTATATTTTAATTTTTAACTGTTCATTCTATAAATATTATGCTGCTTTTCTTTTTGCTACATGCTTTTTTTCACTGTGTATGTAACACCGCATCAGTCCACAGAGATTGCCTTCATGATTTTTAAAGCATATGTACTATTACATTGCACAGTCCCAATGTAAGTGTCTAGCAACAGAAAATGGGTTAATACAGTTTTTACTTCTTTAGTGTTTTTTACAATTGATGCACTTATAAACATCTTGAACACATGTTATTGTGCATTTTCTAGTAAATTTCTCTTGGTTTCTAGAAATAGAATTGCCAAGTCTAATTGTATGTGCCTTTAAACTGTTGATTCGTATTGCCAAGCCAATCTAGTATAGTTGTACTATTCTAGACACTGATCTGGCACTTCCCATCCTTTGTTAAATCATGACACACAGAGGAAGTGATAGTATTTACATGACATGAAGTTAAATGGAGGCAGGTGTTGTCAGCCAGACCAACAAGCCACTGCCACCTTTAAGATTGGACTATCAGTTCACTCTCAGTCCATTTTTGAGTCACCATTCAGGAAGTGCTGTTCTATGTGTCCAAGTTTATTATCAATATTTTTAAAAATCTCCAATCCAATTTGCAAAAAAAAAAAAAAATCCTCATTTCTAATTGTGTATTTCCTTGATAATCAGTAATGTTGAACAAAGTTTTCTTACAGACTGCTGTATTTTTCTAAGAATTAGGTCTACACGGGCTTTGCCCATGTACCACTAACGTGAGGCATCTGGGGGTTGCTAACCTCCACACTTCTGAAACTCTTTCTGCTGGCTAATCTCTCTCCCCATATGCTCTGAACCATGGTTTCTGAGAATTCAGCACAGAGTGGGGTTGGGTACGCTCAATGGTTCCTCCCCTGTGGTTGCTGTCCTGCTCAGCACTGCCGTCCCCCACTCTGGACACTCTGTCTTTACAGTTCCAAACACAGTATTAACACAAGTTTATTTTGAGCTATAAATGTTTCAGGTAATCTGGAGATCAGAGGGGCTTACATCATACACTAGCCAATAAATTAAAGCGAGGTTTAAAAAAAAAAAATTAAAGCAAGGTACCAGACTTCACTGTTCCCGAGGCTTTTGCCCCTGGCTCCCTGGGGGAGACCCTGACTGTCCTGCACCTGCCCTGCTCTTGCCCCAGGCTATTTCACATCTTTTCCCCGTCTCTGCCCTTCTCAGAGTTCCAGGTCCTACAATCTCTCCACAAACCCTAAAGTTCTGTTAGTGGAAATGCAAGGCAATCTCGATCTCATACTTGGCTTTTCAATTAGGCTCAACCCAGAGACGGTTTTTGTTTTGTTTTCCCGCAGATGATAAAATCTATCAAGGTGCTTCCTGAACAAAAACCCTACTCTGTTCTATGATAAGGATAAAAGGATCATAGTCTTTTGCTCATTTCTGTTGTCTTTTTTACAGGAACTCCCCTCCCCCCATTTCTATAGTGGGGTGTTTATTTTTCCTTTTCACATATGAAAGTTCTATAGATCCCATTTCTACCACTTAGAAGCTGTAGACTCTGGATAATTATTTTAACTTCTCTGTGCCTCAGTTTTGTCATCTGGAAAATGAGGCTAGCGTCACACATACTTCATGAGATAGTGGGGTAAGTTAGTTAACATAAATTTCTTACCATGTCTGGCACCTAATAATCACCATATATGTCAATGATCTGACATTTATTATTATTACTAAGAATATTAAACTCTTCTGCACATTGCAAATATCTTTCAGTTTGTAATCTGTGTTTTTAATTTGGGCAATCTATCTTTTATTCTGTGAAAATTCTTGTGTGAGCTGTCAAGTTTTTTCCTTTATGGTTTCTGGTTTTAAATTCATGCTAAGATGGTCTCCACTTTAAGTTAATCTTCAAAAATTCATTTGTACTTTTATATTTACTGTTAAATTATTTCTCAACCTGTAAATGTTTTTTAAAAGTGCCAGGGAGGGAATACAGCACCCTCATCCCCCAAAAGAATATTTGTATATTCTTAGACCTTTTGAGAGTGTTCCTTAAATATAGATTTAATAAAGACAATGAAAAAGTCACCTTAGAATGACTGGACTTTGTGATCCCATAGCATGGGTTGAAATAATTCAAAATTATAAACTTCAGTCAGTGGGTTCTTACTTTAATGCCCAGACCGTCCTCAGGAAGGTGTTTATGAAAATGAGCCAGGTTGGCTGGAGGACATACCCCTGAAGAACTGGATTCTCCTCTTCTCTCTTCCCTTTTAGCATGATCCTCACCTGACTGAGGGCTCCACACTCCTGGTGTGAATTTAAAGCAACTGTAGCAACAAAGTTTAAATTCCTTGATATTAAGAGAAAGTTCTTGGTTTTACAAGAGAGTAACTGTTCCGCATAGACCAAATACAGACTCTTCCTCAAACTGTTCATGACTATCTGTGCCTGGCTCCCTCCTCTCTCAGATCCCACCACAGGCAAACCTAGGGAGATCTAGTCTCCACTCAAGTCAGCTGCATTCCTACTGTGGCTGCAGGGACTCAGCCACGGCTTCCATTTCTCTGTACTCAGTGTCTCCCGGCTTGCATGGAAAGAAGTAGAAGAAAGAAACAGCAGTAGATTATGCTGAGTGAAATAAGTCAAGCAGATAGAGTCAATTATCATACAGTTTCACTTACTTGTGGAACATAAGGAGTAACACGGAGGACATTGGGAGATGGAGAGGAGAAGTGAGTTGGGGGAAATCGGAGAGGGAGACAAAGCATGAGAGACTGTGGACTCTGAGAAACAAACAGGGTTTTGGAAGGGAGGGAGTGGGGGGTTGGGTGAGCCCAGTGGTGGGTATTAAGGAGGGCACAGATTGCATGGAACACTGGGTGTAGTTCATAAACAATGAATTTTGGAACACCAAAAAAAATAAATAAATAAAATTAAACTAAGTTTAAAAAAAAAGAAAAAAGAAACAGTAGTAGAAAGAAAGCTGGTTCCTGCAAATCCACCCAGCCCTGCAGGAGTCCACGGCGCTCTCAGGGTCACATTATCACATCCGCCCCTCAGAAATTTTTAAAGTGCCAGCTTTCCTATGAAGCTATTTCATGCCCACTGGGGCTAGAATACATCCTCCTGTGTGGGGTCACACGAGGAAAACTGGTTGTGCAAATTTGTACTGCACAGCCCCAGCCCCAGATGTAGATGGTGTGAGCAAGTGTGCAACAGAGAGATGAAAATCACTCCTGAATAAGATGGTTAGAGCCTAGAAGTCCATTATCATCCTCTCTAAAGGCGTCCTTCTTGAGAATACATGTGTTTGCATTTATGAAATTAAGCATAAGCATTTTTCAATTGTAAATCAGAAAACAGTTTATCTAGTAAATCAGTATCCACTAAAGCACTAAATCAGTGTAAAATAATAGGGAAAGGACCACAAGAAGAGGACAGAGTTTAGGGGGATTGTAAGGACCTATTTAGCCAGAGTGAATCCATCTTGGGTAAATAACCATTTTGTTGTTTGTGCAGTAAACTTAAATTGACTCCCCCCCCCCCCCAAGAAACTTACTTAGAAGCAAGTCTGGGAAACCAGTAAAATGCAGTCAGCTAGTTCCTGGTAACAGAGTCCAGAATACAAGGATGAGTCAGGCCAGATAGAGACATCTAATCAGTTCGAAGTACTGTTTGTAACAGTGAGAAGGTCTTGCCCAAACCTAAACGACTCTATCTTGGCAAGGACAATGATCTTATTATTCACACTGAATATGTTAACTGACTAAGCCTTCCCAGAAAGTACTGTTTGTAATGGTTCCTGGTTTGGGGTAATCTTGAATAACACGTTACCAGACCAGATGGAACTAGCCAATCAGCAAGAGACACACAAACACGGTGGGTTGAGATACCAAGATATGGGTTGCAATTTCACCCAGTAAAAGGTAGCCTGTAAGATTGGGAGGGGTCGCCCTCTTCGGAGGCAGCCCTGACCGGTCAGTCAGTCAGTTCTTAAGCCTGTAAGCTGGGGGTGGTCACTCTCTTCGGAGTCGGCCCTGGCCGGTCAGTCTGACTTCTAATGCTTGGCATAGAATAGAGCTTTGCATAATTTTAACTTTGTTTCAATCTCATTCTCCTAGTGGATCAATCTGATTTCTAATACTTATCATGAAATAAAGCTTTAAAAAACTTTCACTTTGTCTCAGTCTCGTTTTGTTTAATAACGGCCCTAACAGGGTTGAGGAAAGACAAGCTGTCTGGTTTTACGGCAAGGCTATGGGATGCAGTCAGAACACTCGAGTTCATTCATTCATACAACAGATATGACCACTTAAGGTGTGCAGACAATGGGCCTGGCACTCAGTACCTACTGGCCTTTGGGGAGTTTACGCACTGATGGGGAAACCTGATAAGAAGGGGGTAGGGGGTGAGTCTGATGGTGGGTGTTATGGAGGGCACGTATTGCCTGGAGCACTGGGTGTGGTGCATAAACAATGAATTTGGAACACTGAAAAAAAATTAAACTAAATTTTAAAAAATACATAATTATGGGGGCACAAAGATGGCTCAGTCAGTTAAGTGTCAGACTCTTGGTTTTGGCTCAGGTCATGATCTCAGGTCATGAGGTCAAGCGCCTGTGTCGGGCTTCATGCTCAGCCCGGAGTGTGCTTGAGATTCTCTGCCTCTCCCTCTGTTCCCCACCCCTCCCCTCTCTTTCTCAAATAAATAAATAAAATCTTTAAAAAATGGTATATGAGGGGTGTCTGGGTGGCTCAGTGGGTTAAAGCCTCTGCCTTCAGCTCAGGTCAAGATCTCAGGGTCCTGGGATGGAGTCCCACATCTGCTCAGCGGGGAGCCTGCTTTCCCCTCTCTCTCTGCCTGCCTCTCTGCCTACTCATGATCTCTCTCTTCCTCTCTGTCAAATAAATAAATAAATAAATAAATAAATAAATAAATAAATATATCTTTAAAAATATATATATATGATTGCAAATAGCACTGCTTTCCATGTGGCCAAATGAGCAAGGTGCAGGGATGGGAGCGAACTTCAGAGGTGGGGGTTCCTCATTAGGTAGATGGGTCAGGGAAGGTCCAAAGGGACTTTGAAACCCAAAGGATGATGAGAATCCATCATGTGGATGAACCAGACAGGGAGAAAGTCATGTGTGAAGACTCAAGAGTGGTGAAGAGTTTAGTGAGTTTGAGGAAGTAATGGGACTCATAGGGCTGGAAAGGCACTGGAAACAGCAGAGAGAGACATGAGGTAAGGTTGCGGGGTGCACAGGGCTCACACCATGAAGGGCCTTCCCGGCTCCTGGAGGACTTTGGGTCTAGTGGAAATGCCATGGTGTCATAAGCAGACTTGAAGCAGGAGAGGGTGTGACAGGATTCATACTTTAGGGTTATTTTCTGGCTGCTGCAGACAGACAGTTCTTACTGTCCTGTCTCTGCCTGAACTTGCACCTAGAGGCACTCCTGTGGGTTGTAAATGTCCTCTAGGTTCCCTCTGAGTTGTGAAACCTTAGACTTTTATTAATGCTCATAGAGAGCTGTGATGGAAAAACTGAGAGAAGAGTGTGTGTTGATGGTGGAGATGATAGTATGGATAATGCAGCGAGTCGTTAGGCATAAATGTAGAAATACATGTTAGTAGACCTATAGTTTTGCATCTTCATCCCAAGCCTATTCTCACCAACTGCAAGTTGATCTTATTGTGCTAAGGCTCTTTGCGGGGCTTTTATTAAAATGCAAATAATTCATAGCAACTTTTTTTGGGGGGGGTTACTCTCAGCCAGTTACTAGCATTCATGTATTTCTTATAACTATGTTTCCTTGAGTGGTACCTCAGAGGTCGTGGTGATTTGGGAAGGTATAGAATACTGCATAGGGAAGTTCTGATAAGCGTGTAGGAAAGAACGTGGGGAAATCGTCTCAAAACAAGGGGGATGCCTAGAAAAGTTGGGCTGACAGCCTCTTGTGGAGTGCATGTAATTTGAAGAATAATGTGAAGGCCTAGGGCACGTGGTGGAGTGAGAAAAAGAGTAACTTGGAGTAGGGGAGAAGCTCTACAAAGGCTGGTTGGAGTTTTCAGTTCACTTCTTTATAGTCTTAGATGTGACATTTTTATTCTGTAAGTGGTCCTAGCTCAGCATGGATCTAGAAAGGCGCTTAGCCTCTCTGGTCTCTATCTCTTGTTCTAGGACAGTTAGAGCAGATGACATGAAAAGTTGCTTTCTTCTCCAACATCCCAGGGACTCCCTTACCATTGAGGAAGGTGAAAGCAAAAGAAAATTCTTCATTCCATAAACATACGAAGGTACACAGAGGGCGAGGCAAACTGTCCACAGCAGAGTTCATGCAAACTGCCCAGAATTTGGAATGTCACAGCTAAGGCTGGGAGACTTATCATGAAATAATGTTATTCTTTTAAAACATTACCTCAGTTAAAATGGGAAGTTGCCATGGCCATGGAAAGAGCTGCAGGTGAATATTTTTGTTTGTTTGGAGGATATTTGCTACATCCCTTAGCTGAATTCTTATCATGGACAGTACAGAATCTGGTGAAAATAAAGGCACTCTTGCAGTACTCTGAATAAGAAAAAAACCGGGGGAACATCATAGAGTCAGGGGTCACCCTTCATCCATCCCATAAAAATAATCTATTATAATTGTTTCATGATATTTATATCACCAGGAAAATGTGCCTACATTAGAAATGTGCTATACAGACGTTTTGGGAGGATAAGGGGAAAAAAGGAATTTTATCTCTAATTAATACTGACATCCTCACTCAAATTTTTTTTTTCTGAAAATTTGGCAGCTACAGAAGAGAAAAATTCTTAAGACTATGAAAACTGTTTAGAAGAGCACCAACACTTACTTTTAATTCACCTCCTTCATTTGCACTTGAAACTCACTCTTAACCTCTTTAGAGGACAGAAGGGCTTTTTGTACCTTTGTGTGCATTTGCAGAACTGTGCGTCACACGTCACATGGGGGAGTCCTGCAGCCAAGGGGAAGTCTTTCTTTTGTTTGAGGACAGTGATGACGAGGGTCCCCTCCATGTTGGAAACCAATTCCACACTGTTTTCTCAAGTTGGCTCCAGAAACACCTTTTACTTAAGGAAAGGAGAATCAATTTTTCAAAGTAGCTTCTTGACTAAATTGTGGTCTCAAAAATAATAAATGAAAAAACTTCCTACTTTACTATTTTTTAAAAATAAATTCAAAGTAAAAGGAAGTTGAGAACCTATTTGTAGAAACATAATTTACCTGTACATGCTAGCCCTTCATTTTTTTTATTTTTTTTTATCCTTTTCTTTTTCTAAAGATTTTATTTATTTATTTGACAGAGAGAGATATCACAAGTAGGCAGAGAAGGGGAGGGAGGGGGAGGCAGACTCCCTGCTGAGCAGAGAGCCCCATGTGGGGCTCGATCCCAGGACCCTGAGACCATGACCTGAGCCGAAGGGAGAAGCTTTAACCCACTGAGTCAACCAGGTGTCCCTATTTTTTTTTTTTATCTTTTAAAATATTTATTTATTTATTTATCTGAGGGAGAGAACGAGAGAGAAGGACAAAGCACGAACACACAGCGGGCAGGGCAGAGGGAGAGAGAATCACGAACAGACTCCAGAGTCCAACATGGGGCTCCATCCCAGGACCCTGAACCGACCTGTGCCAAAATTGAGTTGGATGCTTAACAGACTGAGCCACCCAGGTGCCGCTAGCTCTTTATTTCTGAGAAAAGGTTACTGGGTGCTTTGATGCCTCATTTTCCTATTACTTGCAACAGAAACATAATGTTCTTCTTTCCCCCATCTCCCTCTGTCAGGTCCCAAACTGCTAATGTGCCTAACACATGAGGTCATTAAGAAAGCAGGGGAATGATGAGAATGTAAGCTCTTGAATCAGAGACTATCTTGATTAGAACATCATTTGCCCCACCACGTAGATGTGTGGTGACCACTTGTAGAGCCAGGAAAAAAAACGGTCCCTGTCCTGGTGTCTGTGGATTTTTTTTTTTTTTTTTTTTTTTTTTTTTTTTTGCATATCAAAACCTACAAGCTACATTTACTAAATAACTCCAAGTGGCTTCTGACCCTTGGGATCCTGTGCTCATCATGGACACATAACGCTCAAATCTGTTTTCACGATCAACACACTTCAAGACTCAGAGAAATGCTTTTCCACACTTCTGGCCCTATCTTTTCAAAAGGAAAGTCGTTTCTTCTCAGACACCAGCAAGGTTTGCTGGTTGAGCCACTGGGGACAACAAAGAAAAACGCTGCTTTGGAGTGCAGGGAGGATCGGAGCTGCCGCAGAGGCGTTTAGATAAAAGACAAATTAATTAACTTGTCAAAACTTCCTTCAGATAGCATAAATGCAATAAATTCTTACATAATGAAGTGTCATTTCCAAGTTGTACTAAAACAAATGGCTCCAAAGACGTCCGCTAATTAGAGCTGTGTCTGCAACAGTTGTATGAGGAACGTTCTGTCCTATTAAATTTTAGACAGTTCCTATACATTCAACGTACACATATGTGTGTATGTTGAGATGTAAATGTGAGACGTATGATGCCATCTCTTTCTATCAGTGTTTAGGTGGGTAGGAACACTAGAAGGGAGAATGATTTTATTTATTTTTTTAAAGATTTATTTGAGAGAGAGAGAGAGAGAGAGGAGGGAGGGGCCGAGGGAGACATTTCAACCAGACTCCACATTGAGCACAGAGCCCAACACAAGGCTCCACCCCAGAACCCTGAGATCACGACCTGAGCTGAAACCAAGAGTCAGACACTTAACCAACTGAGCCAGCCGGTGCCCTAGAATGATTTAAAAAAAAATTATTATGTTTCAGAAATTAAGATATCCAGCTTTATTTAAATTATTTTAATATGCTTCAAATGTACTTGGCATTCAGCTCTTTAATGATTTAAAATATTTTAGAAGATAAATTTCAAATAAATTTGAAACAACGTTTTGATCCTTTATATTTACTTTATAGTTTTGATAAATTATATATGATACTCACTATTTGAGTTTTGATAAAATATATTCATATGTTGGGTACTTTCAATACAATTATGCTTTATTTTTTTAATCCTTCAGATTACTATAACTGAATCCAAATTATGTGAAAAATCTTGTTTATAAAAGTGCTGAGAGGAAGATACAAATAATTTTACAGGATATATATATATATATTCATTTTCTCATGTTGTTATTCACTCAAACATTTTTAGCTCAGAGAAAGATTACTAAAATATATACAATAATAATTAAATTTAATCTTTAAATATTTTGTCAACTTTCATCAATACAAAAAAGATAGTTTTCCACCTGTTTTTTCTTTTTTTTTTTTTTTTTTTTTTTTTTTTTTTTCCCACCTGTTTTTTCAATCTCATTTTATGAAAGTGTATGTGTCGAGGCAGAGGAATGGGATATATTTATTTAACACCGTGATCATTTAAATTATAACTATTAAGTTTGTCACCATGTGGCACAAATTCTTTATACCCTTACCCAGATCCTACACTTTCTATGAATGGGATTGATCTCCAGTATTGAATGATCTCCAGTATTAAACCTTTTGAAGTTTTAATTTCTTCATCTGTAAAATCGGAATAATAACACTTCCCAAGATGATGATAAAGACAATATGAAATAATGCCATCAAGCCCTTAGCACAGTGAAATATGGTAAGACGTCAGTCATGGTGTTTATATCCTCCTTCCATGAAGTAACATCTCAGTAGCTTCTGATATAGCACCTGATTGAATTGTACTAAGAGGTACGTCATCTCTTTACATAAACAGTGAAATGTATTGAGCCCTGGAAAGTACAAATAATTTTACTTTTACAAAAACATAGAATGAGAGGATATTAAATTTCAAACACTAAGCCGACTATTTCAACTTTATTTGAAATATTTTGGGGCACCTGAGTGGCTCAGTGAGTTAAATCCTCTGCCTTCGGCTCAGGTCACGATCCCAGGGTCCTGGGATCAAGCCCCGCATTGGGCTCTCTGCTCCGCGGGGAGCCTGCTTCCCCCTCTCTCTCTGCTTGCCTCTCTGCCTACTTGTGATCTCTGTCTGTCAAATAAATAAATAAAATATTTAAAAAAAAGAAAAAATTTGATAACACTTCCTAAAGTAACCGTAAAGATAAAATGAAATAATACTCATCAAGCCCTTGGCACAGCAAGTATCAGCAAAATGGTAAGAATTCACTTATGGCCTTTATTCCTTTCTTGCATGAAGTGGCTTTCTAACTAACCTATGACATAGCTCTGTTCTGATGAAATCATCATCTCAACTGTCCCTAAATTAACTTCCTTCCTCCCACTAAAAATATGAAAGTATATTTTGGAAAGTTTCTGCTGCTATAGAACATGGCTATTTTATTTTGTTATACTCCTTTTACACAAAGGGAGAGCATGTGTGGTGTTCTTGGTCTCAGGTATAATTTTTTTCTTTTAAGAGGTGCTTATTTGGCTCCTGTGGTCCTCTTTCTTTTCCTTTTCCATTTTACTGTTTTTCATTTTTTTAATTTTTTATAAAGCTCCACTTTTATAACACCCAGCATAACACTAAGTGTAGGAGTTTAAGAAACACAACTTTAGTATTTGCGTAGTCCTTCTTTTTATTTTGATGGAAAGTATCGAGTTGGTTAAACAAACAAAAACGATGAAAAACAAAACAAAACAAAAACAAGAGCTACCAGCACGGACTCTTAAACTACGGCCCCTACCTAGTCATCTCATGGATTTCTGGTCGTGAAATTGGTGGTTTTGTACTAATCAGACCGCCTATGGATTTAAAAAGAAAAAATTCGTACTAGAAATCACAAGAGTAGAACAGAGCTCAGAAACTAAAGCATAAAAGCAGGCAGGTCAAAACGAAAGTTGGGTGAAAATAGAGCATGTGTGATATCTTTCGTTTATAAACAGACTTAGTTCAATAACCATAAGGTTTTGAAAAAAATGTTACCAGTAATTTCATCTTCTATCACCTACATGATAAAGTAGAAGCAATGGACACATGTCCTTGATGACACTTGTCAGAGTAGATGTACTACTTCATTAACAACAATGAAAGTCAGATCTAAAAATAGGTTTCGTGATTTCAATTAATGTCAAAACTTGACCAGAAAGCTTTCCTAATACTCCTACTAAAATACCCAAATCTGGGCCCATATTTCTTATTGTCTGGAAAATTCACATCCATTTAGTTCCAAGTTCTCTACCCCTCAGTCATTGTCACTTCCAAAAGGTCTATAGAATGTCCCTACAACCTTCCACGACTCCCCATAGCCTTATTCTGACATTTGAGATCACCCAAAATATAGTCCAATCACTCACAAGTATTGCCTTTCTCCTACATGTAGACATCAAGTGATTCAAACAAATTCTACATGTTTTTACTACCTGAATATTCTGGATCTTTTTGCTTTTTTTTTCCCCATTTTATTTATTTTTTCAGCATAACAGTATTCATTCTTTTTGCACAACACCCAGTGCTCCATGCAAAACGTGCCCTCACCATTACCCACCACCTGTTCCCCCAACCTCCCACCCCTGACCCTTCAAAACCCTCAGGTTGTTTTTCAGAGTCCATAGTCTCTTATGGTTGACCATAAGGATCTTTTTGCTTTTGATCTCTATCTGGAATAATAGCCTGTCTCCTACCACCTATAATGGAAATCCATCCTGTCCCTTGAGGTTTACTCTTCCTAATCTCTCCAAACACTGAGTTCCTCATTTAAACCATTCTACCCTCCATCCCAAAGCATTTACTTTATACTCTTTATGATATTTTTAATACTATATATTGAAGATCATGTTTTTTTGTTTATTTTTTGGTTTTTCTTTATTAAGGGTGAATCACGTTTGTAAATTTCCTTTTTGGATCATTTCTACTTCAAAGCAGGAGCTGGGCTTTACTCATCCTTATAACAATGGCAGTTCTCATAAAACTGGTGAATTAAATACTTATGTGACTCCCTTTCCAGATTTTTAAAGTATCTGTAGATATATTCTGAATTTTGGACTTGTAGAAAGAACACTACAAAAACTAAGGGATGCTGGCTTATTTGAATAATCTCTTGTGTAGAATCGTTCCTGTGGTTACTGTTCAAATTGTTAACAGCGGTAATACAGGGAACGGTCCAGTGGGTTTCTGTCTGATTTCTGTAATCAGGAATTAAGTCACTGCATATGTATCTGTTCATTCATTCCTCCCCCCCAACATTGTAATCACCTATTATATGCTTGGTTCAGCAAAAAGAAAATAGGAGAGAACTACACATATTGGTGTATATTTATCTTTGGCTTAGCAGTCACAAAACAAAAGCCAAATTCCTTTCCAAAATGGAGTAATCTCCTTAACCCTGATGCCCCCTAAAAATCTTTTCTACTCTCTTTTATCTTCAAATGTTATTTTTGCACAGTTTGAATCTGTCCCTTTGAGCATAGGTGAAGGACAAATAATGGATATTAATACATCTGTTAATACCATCATCTAAGTATCTCAAAAGATTCACAGATCATATCAGCACGTACAAAAAGCACTCTGAGCTATTTCCTGCTCTATTTGGAAACAGAATGATGAATAAGCTAATCTCAAGTTTGTTTTTTTTTTCTTGCTTGCTGCTATGAAATACCAAGAATTGGGCACTGAGCACGTTCAGTCATTAATGGTCCCACAGCACAAATTGCCCAAAATGAGATGCTCATAACCCAGACACCTTGGCTCAACTCCAAAGAAAGTAATTACTTTCAGCCTACCTGAAATTCTCAGTGCAGTGAGAACTGGAATCAGATTTTGTACCCTCCTTACCTGAACTATTATGCAGCATCATTGTATAGCAATAAAACAGCTGCTATATTTGACTCACTTCTACTTTCTCCCAGTTTGAGCAACTAAAATGGATCTATACAAAATTCTTTGAATGAGAACTTGGACAGATAAGACATAGAGATTCCTTCGTTTTCCAAGAATCAGGAATTTTGATGCTAAGAGAATGTATTGATGGGGTTATAGACTCTTCAATTTAGAAAGAGCCTGATTGCAACATAGCATAAACATGCTCAAAATGATCATTAGGAACTCATTCTTTATCATCTCTATCATAAAAAAGGGCATTAGTATGTTGTATAAAGACCCTCTAGTTTAGTTTCTTTAACAAAAACAAAAATTTATACTCCTGTGATGAAACACTTCTCATATTACTGTTTAACCAGTGATCCAAAACCCAGTGTATAAGGCATCATGATGCCTGTTACAGGTGGTTCTTAATAGCATCATAGTTTTTTGTTTTGTTTTCAAGACCAGAATAGGTTTATTAATTCTTAGAATTATAAAACTTCTGGGGGCGCCTGGGTGGCTCAGCGGGTTAAAGCCTCTGCCTTCGGCTCAGGTCATGATCCCAGGGTCCTGGGATCGAGCCCCGCATCGGGCTCTCTGCTTGGCTGGGAGCCTGCTTACTCCTCTCTCTCTCTCTCTGCCTGCCTCTCTGCCTACTTGTAATCTCTATCTGTCAAAAAAATAAATCTAAAAAAAAAAAAAAGAATTATAAAACTTCTGTATATTTTACTGAGTACCATTTATTAATTAGATAATATGGAAAACTACAATGGAAAGAACTCTTAACACCTTTCCTCATTCGTAGGTATTTTTTTTTTCTTTTTCGTAAGCAGCAAATGAAATTGGCCAAGTCTTTGACTGGGCTTATTGATGAGAGATCAAGAGAAAGCAAGGCAATCTCCGTCAAAGGGAATAGTTAATAATCACTAGCACTTATTGGGGGGAACTTACCAGGATTTAAAGACAAATAATTTGCTTAATTTCATAGTTAAAGAGTGTAGAATCAGAACCTAAATCAGGTAGTCTGACCCCAATTCTATAATATAAATGTTGGGGAAATATCAAACATCACAGTAGTATAGAATGAAAATAAAATTTATAAAATACTGGGACAGAAACTAAGCAAATTTCTCAAGCCCTTTTGTAAATACAATTGGCATTAAATTTCTTTTTTTATTAAGATTTTATTTATTTATTTATTCATATGACAGAGAGAAAGAGCACAAGCAAGGGAGGAGCAGGGTGATGGAGATACAAGCTCCCCACTGAGTAGAGAGCTTGATGCAGGGCTCAATCCTGGGACTATGACCTGAACCAAAGGCAGACATTTAACCAGCTGAGCTACCCAGGTGCCCCTGGCATTCAATTTCTACTTCAACTTTTAAATGGCCAAAATGGCTATTTAAGCATATAAAATGATAATCATTCAACTGCTACAGTTTCAAGTGCAAGGACACCTGAGCAACTTTGCTACCAGATAGTTGGATCAAGCATAGACCATCTTAATCAGGACATTCAAATAACTTACACTGTTTTGATGCTTAGCTTTGAGCAAAAAGGGAAAAAAAAGAGGAAAAAAGAACAGAATTTTTAAAAATACAATCTCTCTAGCAAATTTTTTTTCATTACTGTAAAATAATCAGTAATTCTTAGAATAATGTGAGAAGACCAACCGTACCTGTTTATCCAAAAATTTCACTTAGGTTCACTTTTCCTCACTGACACATTAAAGTGAGTGAGCAAATAAAATCAAACACTTTTGTTTCAATTTTATAGAACATCTAATCTGTATTTCATTTGAGGTTCTTTTTTATTTCTTTTGTTGTGATTGTTTAACTCCTAGTTATCCAGAAAATTCATTGTATAGGACAACTTACTTCTTGGGCATCTCTGTTAATTGAGTCTTTGCTATGTTCCTTGGTGAAAGAAAATGAGATAGCAAGCTAGCAATCCCAGCAAAGAATTTAAGGATACTCTCTTCTGACAAGGGGTTGGATGGGGAAGACGTTTCATTGAATGAGTGAGGTTTCTTTTATCATCTATGTCAAGTATAACAAAGCCTCTCATAAATGTTTTCAATTACTCAGAAGTAGCTCTCTTGTTTTTAAGGTAGTGGCTTACAAAATTTGGAGTGCATCTGAATCACCAAAGAGTTTGTTAAAACATATTGCTGGGCCCCACCTCCCAGAATTTCTGATCACTACTTCTAAAGTGAGACCAAGAATTCATATGCCTGCCATATTCCCTGGTGATACTGATGCCTATGGTCCACAGATAATATTTTGTGAAATACTTTCATAACATAGGTGGAGACATCCTTTTGCCAAGCTCACACCTTTGAGATCTATAATAGATATTTTCCCCCTACTTAGTGCCCCTACTCTCATTGTGCCACACTTTCCAGAAACTCCAACCATGCAGCCTCCACAGTATTGGGATGATTCTATAGATCATCATCATGGGTGGCTTGTGCAAGACTATGCAACTATTCTAAGTTCTGCTAATCAGAGCATTTCCTTGGGACTTTTATTTTAACTTGAGACTGGATGTGTAAGAATCTTTCTCTCTGATACAATAATCCCAATGTTGGAAATACAGTCGCTCTTGGTATCCATATTTCCTTCATGTGGTGAAATGTAGACCGTAGGGCAGAGGATGAAGTAGCATACAATGAGAAGTGGACATGAGAGACCAAAAAAGAGCCCTGAAGGTTTGATTTCCAGCTGTTTGTGAAGTATTATTGCCCTTCTAGCTTTCCTGTTTTGGGGATGAAAGAAGTATCCTAGTGACCTGCCAGATACTTGTGTTTTCTCCCTGCCAGCCAGAACAGACTTTTTATCACTTACTTCTGGAAAGGTAATAGCCCTTTCAACTGTACTTCTCATTCCCTGTAAGTTTATTTCTTTTGAGGAGTTAAGATCATGTAGAACCAGTAGCAAATCACCTAGATTTTGTGTATAATTAAACTAGTTATGGAAACACATCACATCATTTGACAAACAATGTTTCTAATAACAGGAAATCATGTTTCTAACAACAGGATATAAAAGGAACAAACATTCTTGTCCATGTATGGCCTGTCCAGGTCACCATGGCCATCTGGAAATCTAGACCCAATGTCGATCTCTGGCTGGCAGCCAGACCACCAGGAACCATAAGAACTATAACAGAATAAGATGCCCATATTCTTCAGCATCCAAGTTCACATCTGTTGCTCTAGAACTTGGCATGTTTTTCACTTTGAGGCTCTCCAGTGACCAAGTCTTCCCACTTTGACCAAGACTATCCTGATTTTTAAAATGGAAGTCCCATGTCCTGGGAAACCTTTCACTCTTGAACAAACCAGGACCGTTGGACAACAATGTTTCCTGAAGCAGTGATTCTTTCTTCCTTTCTTTTGGGAAAACTATAATCTATCTATCTTTCTTTCTTCTTCTTCTTTTTTTTTTTTAAGGTTTAAAAAGAGAGAGACAGTGAGAGGGGGAACTCAAGCAGGGGAAACAGGAGAGGGAGAAGCAGGCTTCCCTCTGAGCAAGGTGCCCAATGTGGGGCTGGATCCCAGAACCCTGGGATTATGACCTGAGCCAAAGACAGATGCTTAATGACTGAGCCACCCAGGTGCCCCAGGGAAAACTGATCTTTCAAAATAGAAGCTGAATACGAAAACCTGATAGTTTGGTTTCAAGAGAGCTGGATATAAATAAATATATCCTTCCATTGAAGAACCTTAGCCAATCTTCACATGACTATCTACTCTCAGCACATTATTGATCTATGTCCATACTATTTTCAGTTTTTTTCCCCCATATTGAAGACAAAATCCACAAACTTTTATTTTCTTTTCCAACAGTTATTTATCACAGTTGAAAAAGCACCTTCATCTAGACTGGTCAAAGCTAAACTGTGTTGAAGCTGAAGATGTTGATGTATTTCCTAGACTCTTACTAGTCTACTCCATTTGGATTAGCAAATTCACTTTAACATATAAATGGCTGATAGTAGCTCATTCCCTAAGGTCTTGTTTGAATTTTAATAGAAGATTTTTCTGAATATAATACTTAATCTCAAGAAAATTCCTGTTACTGAAATTTATAAGTCATGAATTGACCCAAACTGAATTAGTGCTCATTTTGAACAATACTGTAATAGATTTGTTACATTATATTCTAATCCAATTATTATTTAACCAGATTATCATGTCCTCTCAAAGATACCAAAATACAGAGTTAGTTAGTATCCAATATATGTCTGCTGAAGGAATAAAAATATGCCAGCATGACCATCTTGAATATAGGTTTGACAAATAATTCAGGTTTGTATGCCCCCAGGTGCCCACAACTTCCGGGTTAATTTAAAGCAGTGATTTTATATTTCAACCCGAAACTCCTCTTTTTCCTCCTCTTTCTCCAGTTTTCAAGAATGCCACTCTTATTCTTCCATCTTCCTAAGCTTGAAGACTGGAAGTCTTCCACTGTCTATGTCCACAAATCACCAGTCTTATAAATGTCTTATTGTAATCTCTTTGGTGCTACTATTGTGGTTCAGGTCATATTCATGTCACACTAGAGTATTATAACAACCTCTTCTCTTGAGATCCTGCTCTCTTTCTCTAGTCTTTAACCCACTGCAGTATTATCACAAACTAAATTTCCTTAAGTGTCATGTGATCACACTAAAAATGTGCTGAAACAATAGTGATTTATAGCTAACTAGTGAATTTAAAAGATGCACATGAAACAATTATAGTTACAAGATATTTGCAATAGAAATGAAAATGAAAACTGTATTATTTGCAGCAATTTGAATCCAAATTCATCCCTGACATCTGGATCTGAGGTATTTGTCTAGCTTTCAGCATGAGTTTCATATCTCCCAGGTAATATATTTGCTATTGAACTTCTGAGAACTTCTAGGAGGAGTCACTACCACACGCTATGTTCTGATTTGCAGAGAACAATAATCTGGTGGTAATGAAACCAAGCTCTCAAGATCTTGTTCCTGTTTTTCATAAATGAAAAACCCCACAGCTGCCAGTCTAATGAATTAGCCCCTTGTAGAGTCCTAATTTTTCCATGTGGTTTTTCCTCTTGAAAAACGCATTTATATTCATTTAAGAAATTACAAGTAAAAAGGCAGCACCATATAAAATTAACTGTAAAAAAACCTAACCATGAAAACAAATATTTGTAAAAATGAATACAACTTCTGGATAATTTTAAACAAATGTGAATCTCAATAACCAAGAAAACTTGAGCTGTAGACTTTAGCACTATGTTACGCATTCCAAGGAATGAGAATGATGAAGTTTCTCCATCAAAGGGAGGTGACAATAGCTTAGCTGAACAAAAATAAGAGGCAGAAAATAAAAGGCAATCCCAAGCCAGGTACTGAAGTATATGGTACAAATAGATTTGCCACAGGTCCTCTGTGAAGGTGAGATAAGAGAGCCCATGGTAGGCTCAGAATTGGTTTTTTGGAACAGCTATGCCTTGCTCTAAGTCTTGAAACACAGATAAAAAAGGAGGTTAGGTAGAGAGTAGAAGAAGGGTTTTGGCTGAAGGAAATAGAGAGGGTAAGAAAGATGTGATGAACTGATTTTATAGAAAGGGAAGGGGGTATGCCAAACTGAGGTTTCAAGGACGGGTATAATCCACTGGGTGGGGGATGAGGGTGGGATGAGGGGGACACATGGGAAAGGACATTCCAGAGGAAGGGTATGAACACAGAGCCATGCAAAAGTTTTACTTACAGCACTGCCAGGTGTAAAGATGATTATGCCCATGATGATAAGAGGAGGCTTACACGTGAGATTTATTTGAAATGCATAACATGTAAGGTTGCCAGATTTAGCAATAAAAATCATGATGCCCAGTTTATACCCTTACCTTGCTGAGTTACCATAGCTGCTCTAGGAAAGGCATCACCAGGGAGTGCGCACCACTTGGAAAGTGCCAGACTGATAGAGCAACCCATTAACTGCACATCCAAAACATCAGCTCATAGGCAATACTCACGAAGGATGGAGAGTCATTCTCCAGGAAGAAATATGTGCACTATATCAAAGATATAAAGATCAAAGTTCAAATCTTTATATGGTACTATGTATGCAGTAGGTAAACATAAATGTGTCCAGAAACCAAGGGGTGGTAGCAGGTATGTACCACTCAAAGTTACTTCCAATGACCCACTGACCCACTGAGGGACTTTATGCTTTTCATCCTCATGGCTTAAAGGCTCTTGTTCTCAAAGGGAACTTGTTTTTGCTTAATCGCCTATAACCAATGCTCATATGATGATTGTCATTTTGTACCAAACAAGAAGTAACAATGCCTTTAGCAAAAGAAATGGAATGAAAAAGGAATTGCGATTACCTGGATCATGACCTGTTCCTGCATTTCTCTGCTTCCATAATCACCTCTTCTACTCCGTGTCTCTTGACTCTACTTCCTTCTTATAAACAGCTTTGTGATTACCTCAAGCCCACCTGGATAAAGCCAGATACTCTCTCCATCTGAAGATCGTTAAGTGCATTTGAAAATTCCCTTTTGTTGTATAAGATAAAATATTCAGAGGTTTCAAGGATCAGGATACTAATACTTTGGGGTCATTCTATCAACTACACTTGACCTTGGTTTTCTCATCTGCAAAGCAGAGATAATGAGAGTAACCCCCGCCCCCCCCAGAACAGTTACAAGGAGTGGAAATACATGTAAAGCTCTTAGCAGAGTACCTGACACATCATAACCATGGCTAACATCATTGTGTCCTTACAAACATTATTTATCTAAGGCTATGATATCAATAATGTGCCCACTATATAGTTAGACAAATGACATCATAGCGTTTTTAGCCATGACCTCCAGAGCTTTATCGATGGTGGCAGACACAGAAAGTGGTTCCATATTTCCAGGGTACTTCTAGCATGCCTCTGGTTTTGGCAGAGTGAAAGATTTCAACTGGTACATCTTATTACATGGGTGGTCGAGTTATTGAACTCTATTGACAAAGGGCTGGATTTTTCGGCAAGATGGAGCTTCATTAAAATTCTGCAGAGACTGAAAATTCAATAATCTTTCTCACAAAGCACTGCATGAGTAGGGCTGATTAGGCAATTTCTTTCCCATTCCATTTCTTTTGCTAAAAGCACTGTTACTTCTTGTTTGGTACAAAAAGACAATCATTAAATGAGCATTCGCTATAGGTGATTAAGCGGAAAGTTTTAAAGGTGCGCTGACTCCTTTCTCAAGGCCTAATTGAGGGCTTGAAAGAGGAGGGGAGGAAAAAAAAATAAAACAAACCATCATTACCATAGTCTGGCCTGAAATATGGAAAGCATCATGACCCTAATAAATTACTTTGCAGCTTTTTTCTTTTAGACTCTTGCTCTCCTTCTTGTTTATCAAGCTTGCTTCTTCCCCACCGTCCCTGACTTTCTCTTCCCCTGCCCAACCCTTTCTCACTCCCCCTCCTTTTCCCAGAAGAATTGACTCATGCTGGACATAATACACAATAGTTTCCAATGAGCCTCACATTCTCCTGATTAAATCCACCGTCATTATGGGATTTGAGAGCAGATAACACACAAGTACATATCTTTTTATCCACACTTAATATCTAACACCGGATTGCATAGATGGAGGAGTGTTGCCAGAGGTAAGTAGAATTTTAGGATGGGACTAAGGAACTCTGCCCTTTCATTCATAAATAATCTCTCGTTCTCTCTCTCTCAATCCTCTTTTCTCTTAAGTTTTTCATCCTGGCAGAAACAGGCTTTGTCACAGGAGCTTTTTCTATAGAATATAACTAACCTGGCTTTGCCATGAGGGCAGAGATTTTTTTTAATATGTTTTATTCACAGATACATATCAAATACTTAGAAGAGTGGTAAGCATGCTTTGTTAAGTATTTGCTAAATAAATGACTGAATGAATGAATCAATTAATCATGAGGACAATAACAGGTGAGATCTTCCCTGCCATGTCCTATCTATAATAATAATTTGATGAGGTTCTTTCACCTGATTCTTTCTAAAGATAGGAAAAGTATTAATTCAAAATACCAATCTACTATGAGAAAAGAAAGCTAAATCTCTATAACTATTTTTTATGCTTAATTGTCTTTAAGAAAGATGTAAATGGAGTTCTGATGGAAAATTTCTCTTTCTCTTAGTTAAGGGACCCTTCATTGCCCTCTACGAGGTATTCCTGGGAATCCCCTTTCTAGTCTAGTCCAAATTTCTCATCTTGCACCATCCAAGTCCTGCTGAATTAAGTTTAGGTCACTTTGTTCCTGCCCACAATGACTTGCTCTAGGATGTCATTTTTTAGATCATCATCCTCAATATCTTCTGAACTAGTCTAAAGATCAGATTTCAAGTAACAAGTCTTTATCCACTCTATTGAAAAAAATATTTTAATTTCAGCCAATGCCTTTGTAAAATACCAGCTATGAATTACTCATCTGGATTAGTTTCCAGAAGGCTCCATATATACCTGAGCACCATTTGGTCCTGCCTATGTCTTGCCTGTGCCACTGCAAAGGGAGGGGTATTTCATTCTGTCCCTTTTGGCAGAAACAGAAACAGGTATGCTCCATATAATTCCTTTTATATCAAACTCCATGGGCCTCGCAAAGTATTTGGTTGTATGGGAATTATAAAATATAGAATGAGCACAAGCCTTATCTGTAGGCTCCAGAACTTGGTCTCCCTGTGTCTTGATCTTGCAAAGGAAGGGGAATATCCTGAATGCAGCATGGGAGATGGAAGAGAGAAGGCGCACTCCATCCCACTCTTTCCTGCTCCAGAACTCCTGAATGGTTCTTTATGAGTTGATACTTGGTTCTATGGGTGGTCTGAGGAGTTGGATGGGATGAACAGGGAGAAATGACAAGTAGAAAAGTCTGTGTCTTCCTTGTGGCAGGCTGGATGGGAGCTCAAAGCAGGAGAGCTGCACTGTAAGCCAAAATATGGAAACTGCCTGCAGGCCAGAAAGATGCTACACTGAGGATTCACAGAGACTGTCTCCCTTGCTGAGATGGTGCCTGAGGCTACCAGGAAACTCTCACAGTTGGCAGAGCCTGGCAGGCCATGCTGATATGCTGGGGGCTGGACGCACTGTCTCTGCGCTAGGGCTTCTGGCCAATGACAACCACAGACAGCAGTGAAGAAAACAGTAACATACACTGTAGGTATCAGCAGAGCCAGGCCCAAAAGATAACTAATATTTACATAATTTTAGTTTGGGCAGCTAAAAGAGCAGCAGGGTCAGGAAGTCTTAAGACTCTGAAGAAACCAAGTTCCATGCTTCTTGCTCGAATCTACTCTTCATTCCATGTAACTGTGATGCTCCAGACAAAATCATAAAATAGGCAATCATGGTATTTAGCCCACAACGTTAGCTCTTTCATTTTATTGGCCCTTCTTCCTTTCTCCCTTAGAATATCACACCCTCATTAAAATTCCTTCCTCATCTTCCTTGAAAGACCCTGCTCTTAGACTACTTTTGGGAAAGAATCCGTGTTCTGGGTGAGCATTTGAAACGGGACTGGGTAAAAGCAGACTGTCCTCCTCAGTGTGGTTGGGCATCATTCCACCCATTGAGGGCCTGAATAGAATACAACTGCAGAAGGGCAAATATCCTCTCTGCTTGACTATTTAAGCTGAACATCGATTGGTCTTCTCTTGCCCTTCAACTCAGAAGCTATCAGCTCTCCTGGTTCTTGGGCTTGGAGCCTGAACCAGACCCCCAGCTTTCCTGGGTCTCCAGCTTTCAGGAAGCAGTCATGGGACTTGTCAGTTTCCATAATCATGTGAGCCAATTCCTCCAATTCCTCATATTAAATCTCTACTTCTATTTTTATATCTATACATAAATTTACATATATTTGTATGTATCTCATTGTTCTATGTCTCTGCATGACCCTGACAAATATTATGATCAAATATTTCTGTTTGTTTCTTAAATATAAAATACTGATCTGAACAGACTTTTCCCTTACTACACAGAGACAGTATTATGAGCATTCATTTTCAACATAGTGTTCTATAGCTATTTCGAGATTTTCTGCCTTTCCCCTCAGGCTCATTGTCATCATCTCTTACTGAAATCAAGATGGCTATCTCCAGTGGAAATAGAACTAATAAGACTACAAAGACATGAAGTAAACCTTACGGCTGTACTTAAACTATCTGAGACCCCATTTTCTCATTCATAAAATTTTAAAAAATGCTGTGGGATTTAGAAAAAAAATACACATATTGTAGCACATATAGGTGTTCCAATGGTAAATTATTACCATTATGATAAACAGTGAATTGAAATGATAGTGTGTATAAAAGGAAGTAGGTGCAGGCCGAATAGTTGAAGGACTAAAAAGATAATAGCTTAGAGGATAAGAACTTCCACATCTTTCCATTTCCCAGTAGCCTTGTTAAATCCAAATCATCCTTGAAGATACAGCTCGAAATCTCCACCACCAAGAATCCAGAATTAATTCCTGTGTCTGTCAGGGTTCAAACAGTAAGGCATATAGACATAGAGATATAAAATATGAGATTTATTGAAAGGAATTGGCTTATTCAATTTTGGACGATTTCTAGGCAAGTCAGAAATTTATGGGATGGACCATCAGAAGGAGAAGATGGAAGCCCTCCAGCATGAACTGAAGCTGCAGTCCACAAGCAGAGTCTCTTCTTCCTGGAAACGGCAGTTCTGCTCTTATAGTCTTTCCACTGACTGAATCAGGTTCACCAAGATTATGCAGAATAATCACCTTTAACTGAGTCAACTGATTGTGAAGTTTAATTACGTATATAAAATTACCTTTACCCCAATACCCAGATTAGTGTTTGGTGAATAACTGGGGACAATAACCCAGTCAGGCTGACACATACACAAACCATCACAGTCTTTCACCCCATAACACTTATATCTCCACTCAAGTACTAACCATGGTGAGTTTTGTTCTAGAATTAGGTACATAGACATATGCTTTTCTCCCAACGAATTATTGACAGCAAAAACCATGAATTAAGCTTTTGCACAGCTAAGGAAGCCATCAACAAAACAAAAACAAAAAGAAAACCTACTAAATGGGAGTAGATACTTGCAAATGATATATCCAATAAAGGGTTAATATCCAAAAATATATAAAGAACTTAGACAACTTAACACCAACCCCCCCCCAAACAATTAGATTCAGAAATGGGCAGAAGATCTGAATAGAATTTTTCCAAAGAAGACATACAGATGGCCAATGGACACATGAAAATATGCTCAACATCATTAATCATCAGAGAAATGCAAATCAAAACCTCAATAAGATATTACCTAACACCTGTTAGAATGGCTAAAATCAAGAAAACAAGAAAGAACAAGAGTTGGTGAGGATGTAGAAAGAAAAAGAACCCTCTTGCATTATTGATAGGAATGCAAACTGGTGCATCCACCAGGGAAGACAGCATGGAGGTTCCTCGAAAAATTAAAAATAGAATTACCATATGATCCAGTGACTCCCCTACTGGAGCAGTGGAGAATATGCAAACACTAATTCTAAAAAGATATATGCACCCCTCCGCTTACAGCAGCATTGTTTATAATACCAAGACATGGAAGCAACCTAAGGGTCCATCAATAGATATATGGATAAGGAAAATGTGGGGTGTGTGTGTGTGTGGGTGTGTGTGTGACAGAGAGAGAGAGAGAGAGAAGTTGGTGAACAAAATAAATGAGAGACTTCATTTTACATAAGTTTCTTCAAAGAATTATCTGTGGGTTTCCTTATCTATATAGATTATACATTTTAGAAGTGCTTTTCATTATTTCTGAACTGTTATTCCTTCACAGAAGGAACAATATATATTTTAGTAGAGGTTATAGGTCACATCAAAGAGTCATGTCACCATTCCTGGAACAACTTGAGTTCATCCTTCTGTGTGGTTATTGTCCCTTTGCTCCCCCAAATAAATGAGTACAGTAAAAATAACAATGGGGACATAATTTTATCCTGTGGGAAATGCAGAAATAATCACATTGTTCTTTGGGATATGTTTAGGGATAGAAGAGGGATGGTGAGTGATATTCTAACAAAAGGAGCTAAATAATGTTTAACTGGGAGGTGACTGAGGAAAAGGATGCCTGTTTAGAAAGATAAGCAAGTAGATTCCAGTGTTACCTATGAGTATGTCTCATCTCAGAGAGAGAGGTGGGAGGAGAGAAAGGGAGGGAAGGAGGGAAGAAGGAGGGAAGGAAGAGCACAAAAGCAGAACTACTTCTCTGAATTTAATTCTGAATAGAGAGAAATCGAAAGAGATCAAGATGGCTGAGAAGCAGGCCTGCTGGTGGTCAGTTCAGTATCAAAGGATTAAAGGGAAGTCACATAACCAAGTGGTAAGGCCCCTAATAGAATGTCTCAAGCAAAGATTCTCTGAAGAGTGTGTAGCTATTCATGTGGCCACTGGACACAATGACTCACTGAAGAGTAATTGATGTGATAATCATGGTGATAGGAAACACTTGAAAGGGTCACATTGGGTTATGTAAATGCAAGAGGTACCCAAAGTCCTAAAGGAAATGTATTACACAGGTTTTTTGTGGCTTGATAAAGATGAACCCACCCAGTTTCCCTCTGGTAGTCAGAGCTCAGGGATAGGGTGGAATAATATATATAAATAGACCAGGGCTTTCTGGGAGGAAAGATAGGAACAGAACGCGCGCACGCGCGTGCATGCGTGTGTGTGTGTCTGTGTGTGTGTACAAAAGGGGGATTGTAGACTAGAGTAATCCTGAAGAATGACTGCAGGCAAGACAGGATACCAAGTGAATTCATCAAGGGAAAGGGATTCTGGACTAAACAGCTGAGCTGAACAGTGGCCTGTAGGGGCATAAGGAAGGCTGGTTCCAGTAAAATCATGGGATGAGGGTGAATTAGAGAAGCATAGCTATTCAGCCAATTGTAATTTCCCTTACGCTCACTGCAAAAAAGCCTAAATCAGAACAGGAAATGTAAGAAATAACTAGCTTCACTCAATAAGTTTAAATCTTGTGACCAAAATAAGTGATTTTCCTGATGACTGAGAGTCCTTATTTATCACAGTGCTAAACCACTCACGCCAGGTTTTTGAAGAACCATGATTAAAAGGATAGTGTTGAGCAGAGAGGAGGGGAGTAAATGTGGTTCTGTGAATGATTGTCTGGTGAGATTATTGTCAATTTGGGACAATTTTTTCACTTAAAAGGTGGTTTATGAGCACTTTGCTCACAGTGATCATTGTTCCATTTTTAAAGATAAACTCACAGTAAAAAACGTATACCAGACATACTTCATTTCATTTTGGGATCATTTCTATCCTGGTAAACTAGAGCAGAGCCTTGTTTAGAAGTAATGTTTCTGAATTTTAGCATGGTATCAACAGTGTCTCCCATGAAATGCTTGTGGACAAGATGGAGAAGATATGACTGGATAACAATTAAATCAGGTGGCTCAGTAATCTGTTTAATAAATGTACTTGTTGAATGACAATAGCTTGATATAAATGCAGAAAAGGTTTCGTGTAAAATTATCTTCATAACATTTTGTTTAGTGTTTTGTAATAAATGACCACATTAATAAGAATAGTAACACCTAACTTTTGCTAAGTTTTCACACTGTTCTAGATAACACTGGGTTTTGTGTGCTTTCTTGTTTGAGCTCCTCAAAATTTTATAAGATAGATGTTAATATTACCCCCATTTTAAATGAGGAAGGGGAGAATTAGAGTTTTTTAATTATAGTAAAATAACATAATAGCCACGATGGCTCACTCCAACTACTCTTTTTTAAATGCTGGAGAAATTGGGTGCCTGGGTGGCTCAGTGGGTTAAAGCCTCTGCCTTTGGCTCAGGTCATGATCCCAGGGTCCTGAGCTTCAGCCCACATCAGGCTCTCTGCTCCACGGGGAGCCTGCTTCCTCCTCTCTCTCTCTGCCTGCCTCTCTGCCTACTTGTGATCTCTGTCTGTCAAATAAATAAATAAATGAAAAAAATCTTTAATAAATGCTGGAGAAATCTTAGAAATAAAAAGGAAGACATGGATTCTAGCTATTGACAACAATAATAGAAATATCAAACACCTGTGGAAAACTCCCAGGGTTTTTTTGGCTAGCAAATCTAGAAATGTGTGAAAGTGAAGACTGGGACAGAAGTGATCGTTTCATGCTGTGTACCTGTGGTGCTTTAAGACGCCCAGTGGTTGCCAATGTAGTGGAAGAAACCTATAGAAGTGAACCAGACCCTCACTGCACGTCTCTGAAGGGCCAACAGTAGGATCGTTCCAAGGCCCTGAAGGAAGTAGGAGTTGATGAAAATAGGTACAGCTAATCAGTTCTCAAGCATCCACTTCCCATTCCCTTCAAATCAAAACCTTCAAGTATGTTAGACTATAAGGAAACTGTCTCCTTTCACTTGTTTCTCAAAGTTTAGAAGATGAAAACAAGACCAGAAGAATTGCATGGTGGAGTGACAATAAATGGAAGAAGTAAGCAAGGGGTCTCTACTGCCTGGAGTTTTCAGTCCATCCACTCATTAGTCTATAACATAGATGAAAGTCTCCCCTAAGTTCTCCAAATCACACTAGCAGTCAGAGTTGCTGATGTGCCCAGGGAACAAAAATTCCCAGAGTATAAAGAAATACAACTACCTCAAGGAATTGAATTATGTGTATCTACCATCCTAAGTAAAAGTATTAGAGGAAAGATGAACCAAGATTTTAGAAGACTTCCGGAGATAAGGGGAAACATAATCATTATAAAATAAGGAAACAAAATCATTGAAGAAAAACCCACTGGAAATATTAAGCTTAAAATTTATAATAATTTGATGTCTGTATCTGGGCATGATGTAATAAATAGAATTAATTTTTCCCTTTAATGGTGAGCAATTAGAAAACTCAAATGTATGTCATACCCACACTATTTTCAGACATTTGACAACAGGCAGAGGAAGACCACACCATCTGAGAGAGAGGAAACAAATGATAGGAGCTTGACAATTTCCTCAGATTTCTTCCACAGAGGCATTTTTCAGACTGCAGCAGGGAGAGCAAAACTGAATTGAGTTTAAGAACAGAGACAGAGGGGCGCCTGGGTGGCTCAGTGGGTTAAAGCCTCTGCCTTTCGCTCAGGTCATGATCCCGGGGTCCTGGGATCGAGCCCCACATCGGGCTCTCTGCTTGGCGGGGAGCCTGCTTCCTCCTCTCTCTCTCTCTGCCTGCCTCTCTCCCTACTTGTGATCTCTATCTGTCAAATAAATAAATAAAATCTTTAAAAAAAAAAAAAAAAAAACAGAGACAGAATTTGTGTGACAGATGGCTACAAATGAGGAATATCTCCAGAAAATGCAGAGGAATCTACTTGAGTCTTTGCTGAATACTGAGTTGAGGATAAAATTCCATGAGCCGAGTCAAAGAACCACCATGATCAAAACGATCCTCAAAACCCCCATAAAGTATAACAATGCTCAAGTTTTTGCCCACTAAAATAAAGAAACCTCACTGAAGATTCAGGATGTTTAGTATAGATTTCAAAATGGCACACTTTACTTGGAGGTCTAAACTAGACAGGAGCAATAGCTCTCAAAAATATGGTCTGTGAAACCTTTGGGGGAACCTGAGACCGTTTCAAGGGGGCCATGACATCAAAATTATTTTTATAATAATCATAAGACATTATTTGCCCTTTTCACTACGTTGACACACTAAAAGTGCAAAAGCAATTGTGAATAAAGTTACTGATAATTTAGCATTAATCAAGACAACAGCATAAAGCTGTATTAATTAACAATTATATTCTTCAACTCAATGCATGTGTGATTAACAAAAAGAAAGTTTCAATTGTGAATGTTCTTGATGAAGCTGTAGAAGTAATTAATTTTGTTTAATCTCAACTCTTGTTTACATGTATTTTTCCTACACTAGGCAACAAAATACAATGTATTCATATGATGTTTCTGATGCATACTGAAGTGTGGTGATTGTCTCAAGGAATGTACCTGTATAGTTTGAGTTACAGATGAACAAGTCACTTTTTTCATGGGACACAAAGTTGCAATGTGGAATCTGAACTTTTGTACCCTAAGAATAGTAGGGAGATTTTCAAGCTATAGAAACTACAAAAAAACCTACAGCCTATATCATCATCACACTGAATGGTGAAACACTAAATATTTTCCCATTAAGAGCAGGAATAAGGCAAGAGCACCCACTTTCATCAGTTCTGCTCAACATTGTAATGGAGGGCCTAGCCACTACAATAAGGTTAAAAAAGAGGCATAAATATAAGAAAAAATGGAATTGTTTTTATTTATAAAAGAAATTGTTCACATAGAAAATCACAGGAAATGTCTAAAAGAGCTGCTCAAATAAAAGTAGCAATGTCTAAGACACAAATTTAATACACAGAAATCAATAATGTTTTAAAATATAATAAAAATTAATATGAAATATTAAACAATATACTTTATTGTGCCATAAAACATGACACAAACAAATTTGAAAAACTCAAGACTTCAACATGAAAGGTGTAGAATACCAAGAAAAATTAAAGATGGCCTAAATAAATAGAGAGATATATCATCTTCATGGATGTAAGACTCAATATTAAGTTGACATTTTGCCCCCAAATGACGAACCTATTGATTTAATTCATTCCCAATAAAAATTCCAACAGGCATTTTTATAGAAACTGTCAAACTGATTCTAAACCTTAGGTGGGAATTTAAACAACATACAATAACCAAAGCAGTTTTTAAAAAGAACACAGTTGGAGGACTTAAAGTATCTAACACTGAAATACATCATGTGCTAATCAACACAGTTAAGTACTGGCGCGCGCGCGCAGACACACACACACACACACACACACACACACACACACACACACAAGACAGAAATGCATAGAATACCCACAAATATGAACAATAGAGTTTCAACAAATGTATAAAGACAATTTATGAGGAAAGGAACTTTCCACAGATGATGCTGGATAAACTAAGTATTTAAATAAGAAAAAAATGAGGGGCTCAGTGAGTGAAGCATCTGACTCTTGATTTTAGCTCAAGTCATGATCTCAGGGTCCTGAGATTGAGCCTCATGTCAACTTCCTGCTCAGTGGGGAGTCTGCTTGAGATACTTTATCCCTCTCCCATTGTCCTTCCCCCTGCTTGTGTGCATGCACTCTCACTCTCTAATAAATAAATAAATAAATATGAAAATTGACTTTTATCTTAGATAATTCATAAAAATTAATTTGAAATTGATTATAGATATAACTGCAAAAATCTAAAATTATTAAACTTCTAGAAGAAAACATAAAAGAATTTTATAACTTTGTGGCAGGCAAAATATTCTTAGATGAAAAATCAAAAAGCATAAACTGTAAGAGAACATACTAAGCTAAATTCATCAAGATTTAAAACATATGCAAAAAGATTTAAACATTTGCTCTTCTAAAGTGTCAAGCCACAGAAAGAGAAAATACAGCATAAATATCAAACAAAAAATTTGTAATAAGAATATATGAAGAATTCCAGGTGAGAGGCAAGATGGTGGTGGAGTAGCAAACTGAAATGATATCAGATCCCAGGAGTTCAACTAGATAGGTATCAAACCATTCCAAATGCCTACAAACTCAACAAGAGATAGGAGAGAAGAAGAGCAGCAATTCTAGGAACAGAAAATCAACCACTTTCTGAAAGGTAGGACATGCAAAGAAGTAAATCCAAAGTTATGGGAAGATAGACTGCAGGGCGAGGGGCTGGCTCCCAGCAAGCAGTGGAGCAGTGGAGCACAAAATCAGAACTTTTAGAAGTCTGATCCACTGAGGGACATGGCTCCAGAGGCTAAGCGGGGGTGGATCCCTCGCAGGGACAGTGTGGTCTCAGGTCCCATGGGGTCACAGAAAGATTGGGGGTGCCTGAGTGTGGCAGAGCTGCCAGGTATCAGAACGGAGAAGCTGGCTGCAGAAACAGAGCTGAAGAGTGAGCTTTCAGATCAGGGTTACCTTAAACTGTGATTCAAGGCATAGTTGGACCACTGCTCTTAAAGCAGGGACCCCACAAGTGGCAGATCTGGGGAGACTCACCTTCCTCCTCTGAGAGGAGCAGCACAGCAGGAATCTGCTGGGTTTGGAGACAACAAATGGGGCTGTGCACCAGAGATAGAAGTGCTCAGTCACAGGCCAGGTGAGCTTGCCAGAGACCAGGGAGACAGGAGTGACTGACTGCCTATCTCTGAGGGTGCACTGAGGAGTGGGGCCCCAAGCCCTCAGCAACACGGGGCCAGAGATTGGGACCCCACCATATTCATACCTGTACTCCAAAGCTCTACAGAAAGAATTCAGGGAACAAAAGCTCCAAGAGTGAGGGGCACCTGGTGGCTCAGTGGGTTAAAGCCTCTGCCTTCAGCTCAGGTCATGATCCCAGGGTCCTGGGATCGAGACCTGCATCAGGCTCTCTGCTCCGTGGGAAGCCTGCTTTCTCCTCTCTCTCTCCTGCCTCTCTGCCTACTTGTTATCTCTGTCAAATAAATAAAATCTTAAAAAAAAAAAAAAAAAGCTCCAAGAGTGAACCTGAGCAGATTACTTAGCCTGTCCCCTGGCAAGGGCAGTGCACATCCACTCGGGCAAAGACATTTGAACATCACTGCAACAGTCCCCTCCCACAGAAAATCAGCAAGAACATCCAGCCAAGACCAAACTCACTGATCAAGGAGAACAGTGGAACTCCAGAACTAGGAGAAAGCAGTGCATATAATTCATGTTTTTTTCCCATGATCCTTTAGTCTTGCAAAGTTAATTTTTTTATTTTATATTTTCCTTATTGTATTTTTTAAACTTTTCCTCTTTCTTTTTTAACGTTTTTTAAACTACTTTATCTTAACAATACATTTCTAAAAAAAAAAAAAATCTTTTTAAACCTTCATTGTTATAGTCACATTTTATCCCTTCATTGTATTAAATCTTATTTTTTGTATACATATAGATTTTTTGTTTCTAAAAAATTTCAGGATACAATTTCTTCTAATAGATCAAAATATACCCTATTCTAGAACAAGGGTTTGTTCTAGTTCCAGCCTAAGCACATTCCCTCCTCTTTTATTTTCTTTTTCCAACCAACTTATCTTATCAATTCTTTTTATAGAATTTTTAAAAACTTTTCATCTTTAAGTCTTATTCCATCCCTTCATTGTTTACCCTTATTTTGAATATATAGAAGTTTTTCTTTCTTTAAAATTTTTGGAGGTAGTTTCTTCTAAGAGACCAAAATACACACAAAATCAAGTGGGTGGCTATGTTCTATTCACCAGTCTAATATATATATATATATATATATATATATACACACACACATACACACACACACACATACACACACATATATATTGTTTTGTTTTTATTTCTTCCCCGCCTTTATTCTCCCTCTGGTTTTGGATCTCTTCTGATTTGGTTAGCGTATATTTTTCTGGGGTCTTTGCCATCCTTTTAGTATTTTATTCACTCCTTCATATATTATTATCTGGATAAAATGACAAGGTGGAAAAACTCAACGCAAAAAAAAAAAAAAAAAAAAAGAATAAGAAGCAGTACCGACAGCTAGGGACCTAATCAGTAGGACATTGGTAATATGTCAGAACTAGAGTTCAGAACGATGATTCTTAAGGTGCTAGCTGGGCTCAAAAAAGTCATGGAAGATATTAGAGAAGCGCTTTCTGGAGAAATAAAAATCCCTTTCTGGAGAAATAAAACAACTGAAATCTAACCAATGTGAAATCAAAAAAGCTATTAATGAAGTGCAATAAAAAATGGAGGCTCTTACTGCTAGGATAAAACAGGCAGAAGAGAGCATTAGTGATATAGAAGACCAAATGATGGAGAATAAAGAAGCTGAGCAAAAGAGAGACAAAAAACTACTGGACAATGAAGGTAGAATTCAAGAGATAAGTGATACCATAAAAAGAAACAATATTAGAATAATTGGGATTCCAGAAGAAGAAAAGGGGGGGGGTGCAGAAAGTATATTGGAGTGAATTATAGTAGAGAATTTCCTTAATAAGGCAAAGGAAACAAGCATCAATATCCAGGAAGCACAGAGAACACCCCTCAATTTCAATAAAAATAGGTCCACACCCAGTCATCTAATAGTAAAATTTACAAGTCTTAGTGACCAAGAGAAAATCCTGAAAACAGCTCAGGACAAGAAGTCTGTAACACACAATGGTAGAATTATTAGATTGACAGCAGACTTATCCACAGAGACCTGGCAGGCCAGAAAGAACTGCCATGATATATTCAGAGCACTAAATTAAAAAAAAAAAAAAGAAAGAAAGAAAGAAAATGCAACCAAGAACACTGTATTCAGCTAGGCTATCATTGAAAATACAAGGAGACAGGAGTCAAGATGGCGGAGAAGTAGCAGGCTGAGACTACATCAGGTAGCAGGAGATCGGCTAGACAGCTTATCAAAACATTGCAAGCACCTACAAATCCAATGGGAGATCAAAGAGAAGAAGAAGAGCAATTCTAGAAACAGAAAATCAACCACTTTCTGAAAGGTAGGACAGGCAGAGAAGTGAATCCAAAACGACGGGAAGATAGACCATGGGGGGAGGGGCCGGCTCCCGGCAAGCAGCAGAGCAATGGAGCACAAAATCAGGACTTTTAAAAGTCTGTTCCACTGAGGGACATCGCTCCAGAGGCTAAACCGGGTGAAGCCCAGGTGGGATCAGTGTGGCCCCAGGTCCCAGAGGGTCACAGAAGGATCGGGGCTGTTGGAGTGTCGGAGAGCTCACAGGTATTAGAATGGGGAAGCCGGCTACGGAGACAGAGCCGAGGACTGAGCTCTCAGCTCAGGGTTGCCTTGAACTGGTCACAGGCTGGGTGAGCTCAGAGCGCTGCCAGAGGCCAGGGATACGGGAGTGATTGGGTGCTGTTCTCTGGGGGCGCACTGAGGAGTGGGGTCCCAGGCTCTCGGCCGGAGACTGGGAGGCTGCCATTCCCGTCTTACAGAACTCTACAGAAAGCATTCAGGGAACAAAAGCTCCCGAACTCGAACCCTAGCGGATTACTTAGTCTGGCCCCCGGTGAGGGCAGTGCAATTCTGCCTCGGGCAAAGACACTTGAGAGTCACTACAACAGGCCCCTCCCCCAGAAGATCAATTTTAGTATATGTGCTGCCGAAGCGAGCACCCTCCCCCAGAAGATCAACAAAAAATCCATCCAGGACGAAGTTCATCTACCAAGGAGAGCAGGTTCAATACCAAGGACAGCAGCAGAATTCCAGAGGAGGAGAAATCAAAGCATGGAACTCATAGCTTTCTCCCCATGATTCTTTAGTTTTGTGGCTAATTTAATTTTTTTTCTTTTTCAATTTTTTTTCTTTTTCTGCTAAACTTTTTAAAAAATTTTAACCTTTTCTTTTATAACGTTTTTTAACTAGTTTATCTAATATATATATATATATAGAGAGAGAGAGAGAGAGAGAGAGATTACAAGTAGGCAGAGCAGCAGCCAGAGAGGGGAGGAAGCAGGCTCCCTGCCAAGCAGAGAGCCCGATACGGGGCTCGATCCCAGGACCCTGAGATCATGACCTGAGCTGAAGGCAGAGGCTTAACCCACTGAGCCACCCAGGCGCCCCAATTTACAAGTTTTTAGAAACAAAGAGGAACTCCTGAAAGCAGCCCGGGAAAAGAAGTCTATAACATACAATGGTAAAAATATTAGATTGGCAGCAGACTTATCCACAGAGACCTGGCAGGCCAGAAAGAGCTGGCATGATATATTCAGAGCAATAAATGAGAAAAACATGCAGCCAAGAATACTACCTCCAGCTAGGCTATCATTGAAAATAGAAGGAGAGATAAAAAGCTTCCAGGACAAACAAAAACTGAGAGAACTTGCAAACACCAAACCAGCTTTATAGGAAATATTGAAAGTGGTCCTCTAAGCAAAAAGAGAGCCTAAAAGTAGTAGATCAGAAAGGAACAGAGAAAATATACAGTAACAGTCACCTTACAGGCAATACAATGGCACTAAATTCATATCTCTCAATAGTTACCCTGAGTGTTAATGGGCTAAATGCCCCAACCAAAAGACACAGGTTATCAGAATGGATAAAAAAACAAAACCCAGATATATGTTGCCTACAAGAAACTCATTTTAGATGCGAAGACACCTCCAGATTTAAAGTGAGGGGGTGGAAAACAATTTACCTTGCTCATGGGCATAAGAAGAAAGCTGGGGTGGCAATCCTTATATCAGATCAATTAGATTTTAAGCCAAAGACTATAATAAGAGATGAGGAAGGACACTATATCATACTCAGAGGGTCTGTCCAACAAGAAGATCTAACGATTTTAAATATCTATGCCCCTAATGTGGAAGCAGCCAACAATATAAACCAATTAATAACAAAATCAAAGAAACACATCAATAATAATACAATAATAGTAGGGAAGTTTAACACTCCCCTCACTGAAATGGACAGATCATCCAAGCAAAAGATCAACAAGGAAATAAAGGCCTTAAATGACACACTGGAGCAGATGGACATCACAGGTATATTCAGAACATTTCATCCCAAAGCAACAGAATACACATTCTTCTCTAGTGCACATGGAACATTCTCCAGAATAGATCACATCCTGGGTCAGAAATCAGGTCTCAACCAGTATCAAAAGATTGGTATCATTCCATACATATTTTCAGACCACAATGCTCTGAAGCTAGAACTCAATCACAAGAGGAAATTTAGAAAGAACCCAAATACATGGAGACTAAACAGCAACCTTCTAAAGAATGAATGTGTCAACCAGGAAATTAAAAGAATTGAAAAAGTTCATGGAAACAAATGATAATGAAAACACAATGGTTCAAAATCTGTGGGACACAGTAAAGGCAGTCCTGAGAGGATAATATATAGTGGTACAAGCCTTTCTCAAGAAACAAGAAAGGTCTCAAGTACACAACCTAACCCTACACGTAAAGGAGCTGGAGAAAGAACAAGAAAGAAACCCTAAACCCAGCAGGAGAAGAGAAATCATAAAGATCAGAGCAGAAATCAATGAAATAGAAACCAAAAAAACAATAGAACAAATCAACAAAACTAGGAGCTGGCTCTTTGAAAGAATAATAAGATTGATAAACCCCTGGCCAGACTTATCAAAAAGAAAAGAGAAAGGACCCAAATCAATAAAATCATGAATGAAAGAGGAGAGATCACAACTAACACCAAAGAAATACAGACAATTATAAGAATATGAGCAACTCTATGCCAACAAATTTGACAATCTGGAAGAAATGGATGCATTCCTAGAGACATATAAACTACCACAACTGAACCAGGAAGAAATGGAAAACCTGAACAGGCCCATAACCAGTAAGGAGATTGAAACAGTCATCAAGAATCTCCAAACAAACAAAAGCCCAGGGCCAGACGGCTTCCCAGGGGAATTCTACCAAACATTTAAAGAAGAACTAATTCCTATTCTCCTGAAACTGTTCCAAAAAATAGAAATGGAAGGAAAACTTCCAAACTCATTTTATGAGGCCAGCATCACCTTGATCCCAAAACCAGACAAGGATCCCACCAAAAAAGAGAACTACAGACCAATATCCTTGATGAACACTGATGCAAAAATTCTCGCCAAAATACTAGCCAATAGGATTCAACAGTACATTAAAAGGATTATTCACCACGACCATGTGGGATTTATTGCAGGGCTGCAAGGTTGGTTCAACATCTGCAAATCAATCAATGTGATAGAACACATTAATAAAAGAAAGATCAAGAACCATATGATACTCTCAATAGATGCTGAAAAGGCATTTGACAAAGTACAGCATCCCTTCCTGATCAAAACTCTTCAAAGTATAGGGATAGAGGGCACATACCTCAATTTTATCAAAGCCATCTATGAAAAACCCACCGCAAATATCATTCTCAATGGAGAAAAACTGAAAGCTTTTCCGTTAGGGTCAGGAACATGGCAGGGATGTCCATTATCACCACTGCTATTCAACATAGTACTAGAAGTCCTAGCCTCAGCAATCAGACAACAAAAAAAAGTTAAAGGCGTCCAAATTGGCAAAGAAGAAGTCAAACTATCACTCTTTGCAGATGATATGATACTTTATATGGAAAACCCAAACACTCCATTCCAAATCTGCTAGAACTTGTACAGGAATTCAGTAAAGTGTCAGGATATAAAATCAATGCACAGAAATCAGTTACATTTTTTTACACCAAGTACAAGACAGAAGAAAGAGAAATTAAGTAGTCAATCCCATTTACAATTGCACCCCAAACAATAAGATACCTAGGAATAAGCCTAACCAAAAAGGCAAAGAATCTATACTCATAAAACTATAAGGTACTCATGAAAGAAATTGAGGAAGACACAAAAAAATGGAAAAATGTTCCATGCTCATGGATTGAAAGAACAAATATTATGAAAATGTCTATGCTACCTAAAGCAATATACACACTTAATGCAATCCCTTTCAAAATCCCAACCATCCATTTTTTTGGAAAGAAATGGAACAAATAATCCTTAAATTTATATGGAACCAGAAAAGACCTTGAATAGCCAGAGAAATATTGGAAAAGAAAGCCAAAGTTGGTGGCATCACAATTCCAGACTTCAAGCTCTATTACAAAGCTGAAATTATCAAGACAGTATGGTACTGGCACAAAAACAGACACATAGATCAATGGAACAGAACAGAGATCCCAGAAATAGACACTCAACTCTATAGTCAACTAATCTTTGACAAAGCAGGAAAGACTGTCCAATGGAAAAAAGACAGTCTCTTCAACAAATGGTGTTGGGAAAATTGGATAGCCACATGCAGAAAAATGAAACTGGACCATTTCCTTACACCACACATAAAAATAGACTCAAAATGGATGAAGGACCTCAAAGTGAGAAAGGAATCCATCAAAATCCTTGAGGAAAACACATGCAGCAACTTCTTTGACCGCAGTCGCAGTAACTTCTTGATAGGAACATCGCCAAAGGCAGGGGAAGCAAGGGCAAAAATGAATATTGTGACTTCATCAAGATCAAAAGCTTTTGTACAGCAAAGGAAACAGTCAAAAAACCAAAGGACAACTGACAGAATGGGAGAAGACATTTGTAAACGACATATCAGATAAAGGGTTAGTATCCAAAATCTCTAAAGAACTTATGAAACTCAACACCCAAAGAACAAACAATCCAGTCAAGAAATGGGCAGAGGACATGAACAGACATTTCTGCAAAGAAGACATCCAGATGGCCAACAGACACATGAAAAGGTGCTCCACATCGCTTGGCATCAGGGAAATACAAATCAAAACCACAATGAGATACCACCTCACACCAGTCAGAATGGCTGAAATTAACAAGTCATGAAATGACAGATGCTGGAGAGAATGCAGAGAAAGGGGAACCCTCCTACACTGTTGGTGGGAGTGCAAGCTGGCGCAGCCACTCTGGAAAACAGTATGGAGGCTCCTCAAAAAGTTGAAAATAGAGTTACCCTCTGAGTAACTAGAGTTACCCACCAATCGCAATACTGTTTATTTACCCTAAAAATACAAATGTAGTGATCCAAAGGGGCACGTGCACCTGAATGTTTATAGCAGCAATGTCCACAATAGCTATACTATGGAAAGAACCTAGATGTCCATCAACAGATGAATGGACAAAGAAGATGTGGTATATATATACAATGGAATATTATGCATCCATAAAAAGAAATGAAATCTTGCCATTTGCAACAACATGGAGGGAACTAGAGGGTATAATGCTGAACGAAATAGTCAATCAGAGAAAGTCAATTATCATATGATCTCCCTGATATGAAGAATTTGAGAGGCAGAGTGGTCAGGCTGGGGGGTAGGGAAGGAAAAAATGAAACAAGATGGGATCAGGAGGGAGACAAACCATAGGAGACTCTTAATCTCACAAAACAAACTGAGGTTGCTGGGGGGAAGGGGGTGTGGAGAGGGTGGTTGGGTTATGGATACTGGGGAGGGTATGTGATATGGTGAGTCCTGTGAAGTATGTAAACCTGACAATTCACAAACTTATAATACATCATATCATAATAAAAATAACTAATAATTTAAAAAAGAATTCCCATAACTCAATAGTTAATTAAAAATATAAAAGGAATATGAGCAAAAAAAATTTAAACAGATGCTTCACAAATGAAGATAGTCATATGGCCAGAAGTGTACATGGAAGTGTACATGGAAGAAACTTAACATGATTAGTAATCAGAGAATCACAAATTAAAACCACAGTATAAACTAGGACTAACACTGCTGGAGGAAATGTAAAATGGTACAACTTCGGAAAACCAGTTTGGCAGTTTCTTAAGAATTTAAACATAATTGTCATATGACCAAGGCATTCTACTCCTCTAAGAATTTCCCCAACAGAAATAAAAAATATATTCATCCAAAACAATTACACAAATGTTTATAGTTGCTTTATTTTTAATAGTCCCAAATTGGAAATACCCAAATGTTCATCAATGGGTAAATGAATAACCAAATGTGATATAACCATGCAATGGAATCCTACCCACCATAAGAATGAAACTATTGATAGACACAAGAACATGGGTAAATCTCAAAATAATTATGCTATGTGAAAGAAGTTCAACAAAAGAGTCTATTACATACGATTTCATTCATATAAAATTCTGGAAAATGCAGACTAATTGAAAGTGATAGTCTGCAGTTCAGTGGTTGCTTTGGGAATGAAGAGGAAGGAGGGACGAATTACAAACATGCAATTGGAAACGTTTGGGGGTGATAAAACAGATTACAGTTCTACAGGCATTTCCACATGTCAAAACTGATCAAAGTGTACTTCTTAAATACTTAGAATTTATTGTCCTTTAATTATACATTAGAGTTGTAACAAAAATGCAAAAACATATTTTTCTCTCTTTCCACTGTAGCAACCTAAGAACAGTGACAAGTGCAGTAGCGCTGAGCACCCCTTAGCAGTCAGGGAAGTGTATCAAAGCTTCCTGCGAAAATGGTAGGTGGTCCAGAGTAGGAACTGTGGAAGTCTGGTCAGGAATATGTTATATCAAAGACTGAGGAAGTTATCCAAGTCTATTAGGCTTTCTATCAAAAGTAGTCATGAACTTTGAATTTGGAACTATTGTAAAGAAAATCAAAATCCCCCAAGGCTTTAGATTTGGTACCAATCTTTAAGAAATGAAGGGGACTGGTACCACAGGGATGTAATCAGCCAAACTCAGGCTCTCAAAAACAACTTAGTTTACTCTACACAGCAACAGCATTTAAATAGTTCATTCATTCATTTATTTAATCAAGAGGAGGTGAAACAGCCAGTATATATCCATTTATACATTTCTATTTTTTATGTCATGAATGTGGTTCTGCATTATTCTTTTTTCCACAAATGAAATTATGATATATTTAAAATGTACACCATCATGGTTTGATTTATGTATATTCTGTGAAAGGATTCCAACCATTGAGTTAATTAACACATCTATTACCTCACTTATTTACCCTTTTTTATTTGTTTATTATTTACTTACTTTTGTGAGAATACTTAAGTTCTCTCTTAGGAAATTAGTTTTGATTATGTAACAGTGCTATCAAGTACAGCTACTCATGTCATACATCAGATCCTCAGATCTTATTCATTTTACAATGGAAAGTTTGTACCTTTACCAACCTCTCTCTATTTTCCACATACCCCACACCCTGGCAACCACTTTTTTACTCTGTTCCTTTAAGCTTGACTTTTTCCTTTTTTAGAATCCACATAGAAGTGATACCATACAGTACCTATCTTTCTCCCTCTGATTTATTTCACTTAGCATAATGCCATACAGATTCATCAATATTGTTGCACATGGCAAATTTCCTTCTGTTTTGAGACTGAATAACATTCGTGTGTGTGTGTGTGTGTGTGTGTGTGTGTGTAGAGAGTGAGAGAAATTATAGATCTAACAGCATATATATATATATATATATATATACATATACATACACACACATACATACATATACAGAAATACCACATTTCCATTATATATTCATCCACTGTCCACTGATGGACTTTTAGGTTGTTTCCATATCTTGGTTATTGTAAATAATGCTACAAAAAGACATGGGAGTACAGATATCCCTCCATGGTAATGATTTTGTTTCCTTTGGAAATATACCCAGGAGCGGGATTGCCAGCTAGACCCCATGGTAGTTCTATTTTTAATTTCTTAAGGAAACTTCATACTATTTTCCATAGTGGCCATACCAGTTGAAACTGCCACCAACAGTGCACATGTGTCCCCCTTCCTCCACATCCTTCCCAGCATTTGTTATTTCTTGTCTTTTTCATAACAGATATCTTTACAGGCGTGAGGTAATATCTAATTGTTTTGATTTGCATTTCCCTGATGCTATTGAGCATCTTTTCATGTGGTCTGTTGGCCACTTGTAATTTGTATTTCTTCTTTAGAAAACTTTATATTCAGGTCCTTTGCCCATTTTAAATTGTTTTAATTAATTGATTGATTGATTGCATTTTTGCTATTGAGTTGATGAACTCCTTGTATAGTTCCAATATTAACCCTTTATTGGAGATGTAGTTAGCAGGTATTTTCTCCTATTTCACGAGTTGCCTTTTCCTACTGATTTTAATATGAATATTTTCTCAGTTACCTGATGTATAGTAGTCACTCAACTAGATTCTGGATTTCTCTCAGAGACAGTTGTTTCATATGTGGCTGTATATCATTGTATCAATGGGAGGAGGGAAATTCAGGTGCTGCCTATGCCACCATCTTGGTTCTGTCTCTACCTCCCAGTCTGCAACTATATATTTGAAGAAACTTATCGACTGATCACAATATATAGGCTGAGCCTGATTGGGATCCTGATTCAATAACAAATTGACCCAAAAAATAATATTTGGAGAAATGTAAACACTGGATATCTGATGATATTTTGGAATTTCTGGCTTTAATTGTGTGATAGTGGCAATATAATTATATGTAAAAGCAGAGTACTAATCGCTCATTAAATCAACCATTTAAAACATTCAAAGATAAAGTGCTATGTTTATGGGAACTTACATTAGTAGTCTCAGAGAGGGATACGTGAATGGGGGTATGTTTGAACAAAATTGATCACAAACTGGTCACAATTCTATCTAAATCATGGATACATAGCGTTCATTATCTATTATCTCTACCTTTGCCTAGGTTTGAAATTTTTCATATCATTAAAAAAAGGAAAAAAACATTTTTCCAAATGTTATATAAAAAAATAAAACCGACAAAAATTCTGTTACCATATATGCTTGGGAAATACTGTGCTAAATAAATTTGGATCCTTTTTTTTTTTTTTAACTGCAGAATTTCTCAGTCTTTAAAATGCTCCTGTACATGATTAGTCTCCAATAGGAGAAGGCTGATGCAGGTCCATGTAAACACAGAACCCATTTCTCACACACTTCACAAGATAGGTGTTCCACTGCAGTCCCTGTTTGGGAAACTCATGGAATCTTGGGTCATATCAGCTCAAGCAAAATGCAGTGTTGACCAGTGTGTGTTCTGGGTATGCGTACTGACTACATTACATCAGGAAGCTTATATTCAATTTAGGGCTCTGAACTTCAAGAGAACCAGAATAATGAGGGTAACTGAAATCAAATCATCTGAGGAATTAAGAATAATTAAACCAGGTGGTGGGTAATAGGGAGGGCACGTACTGCATGGAGCACTGGGTGTGGTGCAAAAACAATGAATACTGTTATGCTGAAAATAAACAAATAAAAAAATCTTATAAAAAATTGAGTTTTAATTCATATTTAAAAATTAAAAAAAAGAATAATTAAACAGAGGACGTAACATTAGGGACAATAAGATGATTGTCTCCAAGGATTTGAGAGTTGGTCAGATAGGAAAAGTTTAGATTGTTTAGGTAACCACAGAGGTTAAAATAAAAACCAATGGTCAAGGTAAAAGCATTTAGCCAAGCAGGAAGATTTTGTTAGTCAAAAAGAAGGGCTTTATGTAAGCAGAGTTGCCCAAAGATGGAATGAAGGATCTTGACAAGGTAATAAGCTTTTCATCACAAATGGACTAATTAATCAGGAATTAGAGAACCCTTTGCACAGAATATTAGTAAGGGCCTTCTGGAAGTAATGGCCATGTTAAATAATCTCTACGGTTCTTCTCCATTCTTAAATTCTATGATTCTAAATGGATTATGTTGGTGTACCAATAATCTTACAACTAAGAGTCATTTCCTGGGATTCCCAGGGCTCCAGATTACCTTTTCCATCTTTGACCTCTCTTATATATTTTGGAGTACTTCATATAGTGAAGAAGTTATTCTCTAAAAAGTTCTTTCTCCCTTAGGATCTCTTCTTTCTCTGCAATGTCATTGTGATGGATCACTGCATCATGACAAGAGAAAGGAAGTTTGATAATGAGAGTCTGAATTCTGTGCCCTGGCCCCAGCTGGAATGAACTGTCTGCATGACTTTCAGTAGGCCATCATGTATCCCTTAGCCTCAATTTCTTCATCTGCATAATAGGATATTTGGCCCAGATTATTTCTAAAATTCCTTCCCACAATTAACTGGAGTAGTATACAGAACATCTCCAAATTTCATATATTAAGGCCAGGTGATTTTAATGGAAAGATAAGGGAAGTAATATTTGCAAAGGGCCAGACCAGTTTTAGATATTATACTCATATTGTGTTCTCATTTGAACCTCAGGGATATAGGGAATTTCATGGCCTGTCAAAAGGTACCAACACTAAGACACTGAGAGCTTAAGTAAATTGATCAGGGTCACACAGCTAATAATCTTTTTAAAATGCTCTTTCCATTAAATCACATTGTGAAATTCTTCTAGCCTCCTTTTGACAAGGCACTGGACTCCTGGATTCTAACATTGATTGACTATACTTTCAGGTAGGCCACTCACGTTCTATCTTATTTGGCTCTCTCCTTAGTTTTATTGTTATTTTTCTAGTTTTCACTTATAATTATTATAATTATATTTATACTTATTATTATATTATAATTATATTATACTTATAATAATAATAATTATTATTATTATTTACTCCTTGACTGGATTGGTTATAAAGGGAACTATTATATTTGTTGGTTATAAAGGGAAATATTATAATTATTATAATTATATTTATACTTATTATTATATTATAATTATATTATAATAATTATTATTATTATCATTATTATTTACCCCTTGACTGGATTGGTTATAAAGGGAACTATGGTTTAAATACAATAAAGGATATTTGGTCCATTCTGTGTTTACTATTTGAACTTCAGATTTGCAGGAATGCTCTTTCAGGAAATAATACAACTTTCAGAAAGAGAGACCCGTGGTAACCTTTTTTTAAAGGACATTTACTATCTTCACATCTATATAGTTTTTTCTTCTTCTCTTTTAAAAGTAAGGGCGAGCTGTTTAGTAAGTATTTTGTATCGGCCAATTCCCTTAATAATCTCAGGTACCTGTCTACCTGATTTATAAATGTGCAAATTTTCCAAGTTCTGTATTCCCTCACCTGATTGTTGCCAATAGCTATTTGGCAAGGTTCACATTATATCCTAATAGTCCAAATTTGTTTGCTTCATTTTTCCTGTTAAAACTAGATTCAGAGAATGAGTTTGCTCTCTTGGCCATCTTAGAATCATCATCAATTTGATACGCATCCTCTCTGATTAGCAGCCCCAATTTCCCCCATCTCTCTATTTCCCCAGGCATATTTATAAAAGCCTTCTTTGGCATTCCACAACCCATTTCAGCACTAGTAATTTCACTCCCTTTATCTTTTTCTACCAAGTTTTAACTGATGGGTGATACTTTTACTCCACACTCTCCTTTTAAGTCATGTCAAACAAGAATTTTATTCTCTTGTCTCTCCTCTGTGATACTACATTGAATGTGTCATGCAATTAGCATTGCTGTTTTTCAGAAGAACTGAAGCACTATCCTGGTAATTTGGGCTCAAGCTCCACTTCTGCCTGAGACGTCTAGATAATTGCAGCTTATGTGGGTGTTGTGGACTTTCTTTCTGCTTGAATTATCCAAATAATGGCTTTAATTCTCCACTTTGCTTTACATATAGAGACACAAACACAAAGAAAGCAGATCTAGAAAATGGAAGAACCATGGGGATTTTCGTGTAGGATCTTTATTCTGCTGAGGGCTATAATCTTATTGCTGCTCTTCTGAAAAGACATGTCTTCAGATCACAACCATACACTTGCCTGGTATCCTTCTGTGCTGAGTACTCTTCTCTCCATGAACCACCACTCAGCTTCCTGAGACTCACATAGTTTCCCACATAACCCAGGATACTTTCTGGGTTATCATCAACAGGTATCTTTGATAACTCATAATATCAGAAAATATCAGAGAGGAAAGGTGCCTAGAATACCAACCAACCTCCCTGCACTGCCACTGCCATTTTACAGATATAATAACTGAGACCTAATGGGAGCAAGTGACCACAGGAATGTTCATAGAAAATCAGTGCAAGGGCAGGACCAAACACAAGCTATAAGTTAACCATGGACCAAAGCAAAACCGAACAAAACAAAACCCCAAACCAGTTTACTTAATTATCTTTTCTCTAAGTGCTTATGAAACAAAACATCAATTTAGTTGTCTATAAGACTGGATATGGGGGAAATGGGTGAATGACACCAGAGGCTCACTACCTCCTGTCCTCACCCCACTTTTGCTGGATGATACAGAGTAGAACAAAGAATGGGAGAAGTCTATGTACTTCCTTCTCAATGGGGGTAGAGCAGGTGGCAAGAGCGATGTTCCCATTCTCTCCACCTTCTCTGCAGGGCTGTGCAAGAAGCCAGCTCTTAAACAACAGTTAAAATTCTGGAGTCAGCACAATGCCAACTGTGGAAATTACCAGTATCTAAATTCGGATTGGACATCAGTGAGAAAGTTGAGTCCATTTATGGCTACTTCCCATAGTTAAGCAAAGAGGAAGGTGGGCATAACTGTCAGAAGTCTAAAGTTCTTACTACAGTATGTGTTTCTCCTCCCCACCTTTCTTTAGCCTCAGTAGAAGACTCGATCCTCCTGTCTCCTTTCTCATTTCCCACTCAGAGAAAGCTACTCTCATACCTTCCCCCCCAGGACTACCAGATGTTTGCGTGTGTGGTGTGGGTGGGTGGGTGGGTGGCAGGGGTAGGTCCACACACCCTTCTTTCACAATGCAGCTCTAAGTGCCCTAGGAAATGCTTGGATCTTTCCATCTTGTCCTTCAACTTGGAATTCCTAGAGAAAGAATTGCTGACAGTGTACACTGCCCACCACTAGAGAGCAGCCAAAGCCAACACTTTCCTGGGCAAAAAAACCTGTTCAACAAGTTACTTTCCAAGGAGCCAAGTTCTGTTGGTCTTCTATTCCTCTCTTTCACCTCTATCTCTCTTTGAACAAAGCACTTCACCAGTCTCTTTCACAAGAGAACATTCTATGTGCCTATCCATATGTTGTGGGAACAGGGAAAACTCTAACTCACCCAGAGAAGCCATTGTCAAAAACATTTCTTCTTGAAATCTCCATGCTTTTACTCCATCAAGCTAACCTGTGTGAATCATAAAATGTTGAAAGTAAGATAATTTTGCAGTAAAAAAAAAAAAAATTTTATCCCCATAAGTCCATGAGGAAGCAAAATCTCCTCTTGGTTGATTCTTCCCTAAAACCTCTCTAGAAGAACTGACAGCACATCAACCTAAGCAGGTCCTAAGCACACCTTTAGATGTGATTTTCTTGCTACAAAGAGCATGATTTTTCCAATGTAAATGAAGATAACAATTGTGCCTCATATGGTCTTTCAGTTTTCCGTAGCTCCATGTCTACTTCATTCAGCTTACTTCAATGAGCAGTAAAAAAAAAAAAAAAAAAAAAAGAATTATTGTTGGTTAGAAAATTACTATTGTTGTCATTGTGCAGGAAGAATCCTCTAGTCTTCTACAATAGAAGGGAAAGAAGATGGGAATGGACTTTTGGAACATAATGTGACTAAAGATTCAGGACTGTGGACCCTTGATTCGGTTTTAGATTTACATTTGAAACCTGTCTGTGCCACTTGCCAGAGATTGATCTCAAGCAAGTCACCTAAGCTCTCTCTTATCCTCAGTTTCTTCCTCTGTAAGGTAGGAATCATAGCTGTTTTTATCAAATAGGACTGGATTAAAGGACACAATGTAAGTTATGCCTTTAACAAAAGATTAGCTGTGATTGTTCAAAGTGCTTACCATCCGCCAGATTCCCTGCTGATTTCTTTCTGCCTTATTCGGCTACCACTTTATTTCAATATATCCTCTTTCAATTTTAATTTTGTTAAATATTCATTAAACATGTGTTACATTCCAGGTATAATTCTGATCCTCAAGAGGTTACAATGTAGTTTTAAAAAGAGATATAGACATATGAAGGAAGGAAATACAAAGAAGACATGTCTTACAACATTTGATTCTAAAGGGAACACGTAAGACCGAAGTTGTATACTGTCAAAATTACCCTCAGGACTTCCAAGTGCCCATAAGGTCTAGTTTGGCATATGTAAGATCTTTTTAAACTATTTATTATCCAATGTTTCTTTATGGCCTAAAGTAATTCTTAATGTCATCCCTGATATTGGTATCACCATCAGCTTGCTAGACCACTTGAAGAAGTGGGACACATCTCAGTCATCATAGAAAACTTTTAGACCTAGTCACGCATTCTTTCCAGGGGATTCGCCCACAGACATGGACTCTGGTGTCTGATTGCCTTCATTACCTGTTAATATAGATGATGCAATAGTATCATTGCAAGGGTCTTGTGTTGGATGTTTTAACTGATGCCCTGAGCAATGTGACTTCTCTGTAAGTGTTAAATGGAAATTCAGTCCACATGTTGCTGGAGCACAAGATCAAGTTTAAATAATTACCACCACAGGGCATTTAAGCAAGAACACATAGAAGATACAATTGGTCTTGAATGATGAACTGGATTTTCATAAACAGAGAAAGAGGCTGGGGAAGAAAATGAGGGCATACAAAACTGAGGGACGAGTGTAACAAAGAAAGTGAGAGAAGGAACAGTGAGTGGCACTTAAAGGAAGAATAAATGAAACAAGATGGGATTGGGAGGGAGACAAACCATAAATGACTCTTAATCTCACAAAACAAACTGGGGGTTGCTGGGGGGAGGTGGGATTGGGAGAGGGGGAGCGGGCTATGGACATTGGGGAGGGGAGGCGAACCATAAGAGACTATGGACTCTGAAAAACAACCTGAGGGTTTTGAAGGGTCAGGGGTGGGAGGTTGGGGGAACAGGTGGTGGGTAATGGGGAGGGCACGTTTTGCATGGAGCACTGGGTGTTGTACAAAAAGAATGAATAGTGTTATGCTGAAAAAATAAATAAAATGGGGAAAAAAAAAAAAAAAGGTTAGGTCCTATGCAAACTATTTAGAATACCTTGACTCCTTTAATCTGTTTCATTGTCTCCACAAGCCTAAAAGGTTTACAGAAGTAGCTCCATTTTTGCAAATTGGGAAGCATGAGACTGAAGATACAACAAACTCAGGATTTGTATTCAGATTAGCGGAATTCCAATGCATGTGTCTGTTATGCTACATTGCCAGAGCATACAGAGTGTAATTACAGAGGAGGAGATGCTGAGATAAACACAAAACTATTGCATTGTCTCCTTGAGAGGCAATAAACATTTTTGAAGGGTTTTCTTTTTTTATTAGAAAGGGCTTGCTAGACATTAAAAATGATCACCAAAAATTGCTGCTTTTTCCTCCTGTGACGGGATTTGCTTGTAGCAGATGACTAACACTCTAATAACCATGGCTATGCAAGGGGCTAACAAAGGAAAACCTAAAGTTAAATAGATAATAAAAAATCATAAATTAGTTAGAAGATAATAAATGATGAGGGGAAAGAATGGGTGAAAAACCTAGCCATTATGAGCATGTAAAATGGTCAAACGTCACTAGAATTCATCTGTTTGAAATTAGAATATTTCCTTTCTAATTGTGCTCTACCATTAAATAAACCTACCTGTCCCAAGACTAAACTCCTACCCATTCCCTGTAAGTTATAAATATCCCATTTTTAAAGATATGACCCAAAAGTTTTCTTCTTAGAGGACTTTTTTAATCCTTTAGAGCTGGAATTCATCTCTCATTTCTTTAAACTCTTAAGAGCAATTTTGTTTAAGTCTATCTTGGTTATTTATTGATGACTTACTTTTCTATTAAAATGAAAGATACTGGAAGCACGATAAATATGATTTATTATTGCATGCCCAAGACCTACCTTACACATTGTAAGCACTCAAAATATTTGTTGGGTGAATGCTGCATGTGCTTCAAATGGGTTAGCATCAGATTTTCAGAATCAAACATCATGGATACATGCATTATTTTCAGCTTATTTTTGTTTTTGTTAGTTGTTCCATGGTCATGGCAGTAATCATAGATACTGTAATAACCCAGGTGATGGATTATGAATTTATTGAATCTGGATTTTCAAGAACAGAAATGACTTCAAAAGATCAGAATTCTGCATCGTCTTAGTTATACACAAAATATTTGTTGCTAATGGTCCAACAGTGATTTTAATTTTGTTAAAGCCACCTAATGAAATTTTGGTCAAAATGGTTCCATAATTTCAGGCTTCAATACACTCTTAGCAGTGACATTTAAAACATAAAAAGAGAAAAGCAAACTCACAAGTGAAGGAAAGCTCAAGACTCCTGGGGTTTGTGGCCAAAAGTGGACTGAGCCACTCAGAAATCTGGCTCCTCCAGAGTACTAGTGACTGAGAGTCAGGGGATATTTGAAGCCAGAGTCAGGGAATATTTGAAGTCAGGGGATATTTGAAGGCTAGCTCTCCTCACCTGGGAAAGCATAGCTGTACATGAAGGGGGGCAGAGAGGCAATGGTGGCCTTTAATACACCTGCATTAAAATAGCAAATAATAGCAAAAAAAGGTGGGCTTTTTTGGGGGGGGGAGGCTGGTAATTTTGAGATAGTTTCAATTTACAGGAAAATTATAAAAGGAGTAGAAAGAAAGCTTATATACATCTCATTTAGATGCCTGGTTTTTAACATTTTACTACATTTGATTCATTATGTATACCTAATCTGTATGTAAATGTGTGTGTATATATATGTGTGTGTGTGTGTGTGTGTAGATATATCTGTAAATATATGCATGTAAATAAATATGTATGTATGTAAACATAATCACTATTTTTTAACCATTTGAGGGGAGGTTACACAATTTATGTATTTTTTACCTTTAAATTCTTGGATTTCTGTAACCACAGTACAATGATAAAAATCAGGAAAATAACATTGATATGACACTATTTGATTATCTACAGAACTTAGTCAAACATTAGTTACTGTTTCAATAGTATCCTTTATAACAAAAAAAGAAAGAAAGAAAGAAAGAAAGAGCTTCAGAATTAACATTGTATTTAGCTTCCATGTCATTTTCATCTCTCAAATTAATCTTTCTTTTTTAAATTGGTTTTAATGACATCAAGATTCCTAAAGAGCACAGACTTGGTATTTTGCAGATCTCTCAATTTATGGTGTCTGATGTTTCCTCATAATTACATTGGGATTATGCCCTCTTGGCACGAACCCGACAGAAATGATAATCCATCATCTTCAGACTTTAGGTCTTTGGGGTTCTAGGTAGAGACTATTAAAGAATGCCAAATCTGTATACATGGGTGGGTGTAAGGAAATGGCAAACAAAAGAAAGCCAACAAAATCAGTAATCAAAATGCAAATTCTCTTCCCCCAACACACAAAAATTAATTTGTGGGATAGACTGAGAAAGGCTACATGTTTTAGTGTGCTTAAAGTAATAAAGGGAGAAATAATTCACATTAAAAACTTACAAGAAATATGAAACAAAAGCAAAAAAATGTAACAAGAGACAAAAGAAAAAGAATTAGAAATTTTGGAGATAAAAGCATATCCATGGAAATCTAGACTGGATACTTTGAAACCTATCAGCCAAAGACTACCAGTAAATCAGTTACATATCTGTAGTCAAATAATCAAAAATACATAAATAGGTAAAGTTAGATTTATTTAGCTTGCTACAACAAAGAAGAATAGACCTTGTAAAAATCTCAGTAAAAAGGGTTGAAAGTATGAGTGGGCATTCCCTGGATTATTCCAAAGAGGTACAGGAAAGTGGGGATGACTTCTGAGTTGAATGCCGTTGAGGAGGGTGAGCTAGCAATTCAGCATCTGAGTAAATCAGTTATTTATTTGTTCACAAGGTGGGAGAAACTAAGCAGGACTGAGCTATCACTGGTAAGAAAAGAAAAGAGAAGAAACAGCAATCACCAATTATTACAGCTGTAGTATGACTTTGTATAGGAAAGGCTTATTTGCTCTTGCTTACTTGGGAATGAAAATGCCATCAGTCTGTATAACACATCGCTGATTTTCAATGTCTCTGAGAATGAGTAAATCAAAATATAGTTTAAAGGAATTAACTGAGAATTTAACATGAATACTCAAAGGTATACACATAAAAGTAAAAGAAAGAGGTAAGAAAACTTGATCAAGAGTCTCTAAAAAAATGACTGAAAAGTGATATTTGAAGAGATCAGAACTTTTTCCAGAAACTTTTCTGGAATTGAGTAAAACATTATTCCTCAGATGAAAATTGACTCCAGTATTTAGTAGTAAACAACAACAACACTCTAGATATTAATAACAAGATGGAAAAAGGATATTCTGTATAACTTTAAAGAGCTTAAAGTTCCTTGACATGTAGTAGAATGGAAACATGTGGGTATCTTTAGATTTGTTAAGACAAATTATGTAAATGTTTGTAAAAACTAAGATAACCATTAATAAAGTAGAAGCATTATAACTCCTATCTGAAGAAAATATGCACAGAAAAGTTAAGAGAATTTTTGTAAATTATTATCCCAAGAGAAACCAAGGACAGAGAAAAATAAGGGTAAGGAAAAAGAATAAATAGTAAGCTTGAGTTAAAGTAGTAGAAGAATTGTAGACATATTAGTGATGATGATATGTTAATTTGCAGGTCAGAAAACAGACTAACCAAATGAATTTTAAAAAATATATAGCCAAACAGTTTAATTTAAAAAAAAATCACACAGTTAAAATCACAAGGACATTAAAAGTTATATCAGGCAAGTGCTAATCAAAACAAAGCTGATATAGCTATGATAATAGCAAAAAAGTAAGAATTTATTTTTTTTAATTTTATTTTATTTTCTTTTTTTCAGTGTTCCAAAATTCATTGTTTATGCACCACACCCAGTGCTCCATGCAATATATGCCCTCCTTAATACCCACCACCAGGCTCACCCAACCCCTCACACCACTCCCCTCCAAAAGTTTAGAATTTAAAGTTTAAATTCCAAAAGTTAGAATTTAAAATAAAAATCAATAATGTGATGGAGGAAAAATCCAAGAAGTTTTAATTATCACAAATTTACATGCACTAATAAATTTGAAATCAAAATATATAAAGCAAAAACTGACATAATTATATAGAAAAATTGACAAACCCACAACCAACAGGGGAGATTCTACCACTTCTCTCAGAAACCAGTATATGAAGCCAATAAAAATTAGTTAAGTATAACAAATTAGAATAATAAAATTAACAAAACCTATCTAACAGATTTTTAATAGAACTTGATATCTATAAACAAAATGTACATTAATTTTAGGTACTCAAGGAATACTTAGAAAAATTACCAACAGTGAGGTTTGATAAATTCTAAGAAAAAACATTATAAATCATATTCTCTAGCTTAATTTGATTAAATTAAATCAACAATAAAAATAACACCTGCATTAAAATAAACAAGCAAACATGCAAAATGTTTGAAGACTTTAAAATGGACTCAGATAACAGACCTACTTCAAAAGTAACTGCAAACTAAACTCAAATCAGTCCCCACCCACTTCAATTCTACCAATACATGTAGTTAGACAGTCATGAGACCAGGAGTTCTGTCATTTCATATTGCAACATGAGTTGTAGAAATTAAAGAGCTATTTTAAAATATGGAGAAATAAGATACTTGTTTTAGTTCTAGAATCAAAGAATTTTTGAAAGAACTAAGATTACTTTTGAGAAATGTGGTAAGAATAAAAAAGGCGTTTTCAACATTTTAGTAAATGAGTGCTTTAAAGTACATATTAGGGTATCTTTTAATATTAAGTACTGAAATAATAGTATATGATACTGAGGTTTCTGGATTATTTTTATCTCCTTCCACTTAAATAATATATTTACCCAATTACACCTTTAACCCATAGGATACTGTAATTTTCCAAAATCCCAATCAACTATACACTGAATGTTATTGTCATTTTTCATTTACTCTTTTTATTAATAAATTATATTATTTTTATTAATCATTCCCATGACTATTGTCTTTGTTGACATTATTGTGGTCTTTAAAGTTTTTTTTTTAAAGAAGCCCTTTCTTCATTTACCATTGGGATTTTAGGAGATCTCACTGGGATTTTTTTTCTGATTTTGGGAACAAGTTATCACTAAGTGCATGAATCAAATAGATAAAAGTCAAGACTTCCTCCCTGTTGTTGATAAAGCTATTGGAGAACATGGTTCAAATGTGGATCAATGAGGGGCTTCCTGATGGAGATTCTCAGGATTACCCAAATTTTTTCAATCAAAGCCACTGGCAGCAGTGAACAAAAATGTTCCTTTCTCGTAATAAAATAGCAAAGCAGAACTTGTGGGCATTCTACATCAGACAGACTCCAAGGTGAGAGGGCAAGGAGATTAAGGAGCATGGTAATATGGTCATTTCATTCTTCTAAACTGATCAATCAGAGAAGAGACTCTTTGTCTATGAGCAGGAATGAAGAAATGATGAGAAAGTTCAGAGTGGTATCTATAGATGATTTTCAGGTTAGAATCTGAAGCAAAACATCAAAGATGGAAAAAGAGACATCTCACTTTTTTATTTCCTTTTATAATCAATAAGCATGGATTTATGAGTAAGGTTCCTCTTCTTCAGATGCTAAGGCACTGGGGCTACCTAGAGGTTCAGAAGGCAAAGCTGGGCATGGTGGAGAGGGGTTAGATGGCACCAAGAGCAACCTCTCAGCTGAGGGTGGACTCAAGAAGTAAAGCAGTTGAAAACCCAATAGGTTAATAAGAGACTCAGTACAAATATAAAGAAGAAATATTATAGTAGACAAAATAGAGAGTTACTGAAATATGATTACAGAAAGAGAGTGGATCTTTTGTGAAACTTCACCTTAATTTGGGAATGTTTACGGTATAAATTCAGTAGGGAAAATATGGAAGACAGACCAGCTAAAGAGCTCAGAGTCTGGATTCCAGTCACAATTAGTTGAGGAGCTTTGGGAAACCAGTCTTTCTCAAGATAATTTCTCAAGGAGGGGCGCCTGGGTGGCTCAGCGGGTTAAAGCCTCTGCCTTCGGCTCAGGTCATGATCCCAGGGTCCTGGGATCGAGCCCCGCATTGGGCTCTCTGCTTGGCTGGGAGCCTGCCTGCTTCCTCCTCTCTCTCTCTCTGCCTGCCTCTCTGCCTACTTGTAATCTCTATCTGTCAAAAAAATAAATCTTTAAAAAAAAAAAAATTAAAATAAAAAAAAGATAATTTCTCAAGGAAATTATTTCCTTTTCAATTTCCTTATTTATTCATTAAGAAATTCATTATAGATTGGCTTCCAGTTATAGAATTTCCATGGATTAATCCATTATGCAAAGACCACAATGAAAACTAAAGACAGAATTTTGAACTTTTACCAGAAAGATTATTGAAATATACTTGCAGAAACGATTCTATTTAAAGAAAGATTATTTCATTTAGTGCTTTCTATAGCTATGTATTCCTCAGGGTCAACAATTTGCCAGAAAACATCAAAGTATTTTTCTTGTGGTCTGGAACAATGTTTTCAGAAAAGTATAAATGTGATCATGTAGATTGTTAAATCTTAACCAGGGGGAAGACACTTTCTTGAAGAGAATATCAGCATTCCCAAGGTGCCTTTATAACTTGAAAAATCATTTCAACACTATAATTTTCATATTATAATTTGATTTACATTTTGAAAACAAAAATAAACCCTACAGGTTTCATAACACAAAATGTTGCCAGTTGAACTTCAACAAAATTTCAGTAGGTAAAATAGATTGAATAAACTTGGACTCTTAAGTAAGAGTTTTTATCTCAAATAGAAGCACAGAGCAGATTTGGGGAGGGACAAACTGTGGTTTTATAAAAAAGTCAAAAATATGTGTGCCTTAGTTTGGATTTCCCAGAAAGTAGAACCTGAGAGAGTATACACTAAGTTTGATTAGGAATAATCCCAGGAATTATGAAACACAGAGTGGAAAGACTGAGAAAAGGAAGGAGAAAAAGCTGATATGGGATGCTTTCTACACCTGGGGATCAATTCTGCTGGTACTTCCTGATTACTTTATGAAATCAGGAGGCTGAAACATTTATCTAGTCTTATGTCCATTGGTTGAGGATTGTCCCAGAGCAATAACTCCCTTTACTTCTGTTGTATGTTCCCATGACGTTCTAGAAGGCCCTCAAAAAGAAACACAAAGGCACATGACATACACTTAAGGTCAGGTAAGTGAGCATGAGGTGAAGTTAAGTTCACAAAGAACTGCACTACAGTGGCAGCACCAAGAGTACTTACCGCAATAGGTACTGGCCAATATTTAGAATTTTTCCTTGTCAAATGAAATTATTATGAAGTCTGATTAGCTGGGTAAGTGCCTTAATTCTACCCAGAGGCAACTATCCAATATGTTTTCTTTCACCACAACTAAGCCCTAGTTCACTCTTTCAGTTGGCCTTCCCAATCCCAAGTTTAAATTGTATACTATCCCAACAATTTAAAATATTCATTTGCATATTTCTGAGACTCTTTCCATTTCATATATGTCTATACATTCAACAAATATTTTCTTGCCTCCTACTATATGCCAGGAGGCATGAGGCTTTACGCTAGGCACAGCACTAAGAGTTTCTCTTATTTAATATTTTCAACAATCTTGTGAGAGAGTTACCATTATTATCTTTATTTTATAGATGGGAAAATTTAGATATAAAGCTGCAAAGTAATTTTCCCAAAGGCACATGTCTCCTAAATGCATGAGCCAGTTCTATAACAGGCACAGAGCATGTTTTCTGTGCTCAGGCTGATTTGGGAGAAACAGTGTGGAAATTTATGCTATTGTTTCTAATACTTGACGACTTCTATATCTATGTCGGTATCTATATGTCTATACCCTCAGTCATGTAGCTTTGTTGATCCTCAGACTAGATCCTCAGACTATTTCTCCATCACATGGATGTTGCTGGCCAGATTATTTGCTTTGGCCAGTGGAATGGTTGCAGACATGATATAAGCAAAAGCTTGAAACTGATTGGACAGTTGAGCTAATGCTCTTATATTTTTTTTCCAATGCCATAAGAAGAACAAACACAAGGAGGCTACTGTCCCCAGATCTGAATGTAACCTGGAGCCTGAAGCCAAGCCTGGTGAGCCCCGACTAAGTTAACAGAACTCCAATTAACCATCACTTAGATGAGAAATAAACACTTGATTTTGTATGTATGGTTTTGTTTTGTTGTTGTTTGTTATGAAACTGCTCACCAGCGAATAGCTAGCTGAGACAACTGAAAAGTAAGCAAAAAAAAAAAAAAAGACACAATATGGCTAGTTATAAAGAATATTCTGAGTTCTGGGTGACCAACTCTTCCAATATATCTGGAACTGAGGGATTTCCTAAGAGGTAGAAATTTTTGTGTAATTTTATTTCTTTGCAAATGAGTACAGTTCGTCGCACTAGACTGAAAAAACATTTTAATGGACAAGTAGGCAGATGTTTTTTCACCTATTCACTTACTTAATTTCTTTACCATTCCATATAAATTAAAAAAAATAAAAGAGAAATTAGGGGAACCTAGGTGGTAATGAGGGTATAGAGGAAAGTACATTCATATGTGTATACTTGTGCTATCCAGATTCATGCAAGGATTTTCTCTCTTAAAACTGTCTCTTCTAAGGCTATAACTCCACACATATGATCACATATTTTGCTTTCTTGAACACAAATTTTAAGGATCGGGAACATCTCAATCAACAAGAATTGCTCATACTAACAACGGTTCAAAATAGGGAAAAGAGGCATATAAAAATCTAGATAGAGATGGAGAGGAGAAGTGAGTTGGGGGAAACCAGGGGAGACAAACCATGAGAGACTGTGGACTCTGAGAAACAAACCGAGGATTTTGAAGCAGAGGGCGGTAGGGGGTTGGGTTAGCCTGGTGGTGGGTATTATGGAGGGTAAGTATTACATGAAGAACTGGGTGTGGTGCATAAACAATGAATTTTGGAACACTGAAAAAAAGTAAAATGAAAAAAGTAAAAAAAAAAATCTAGATAGAGGAATAAAATGTTCAGTAAATTTTATCCCAACCAAAAAAATTATAAAACTGGAAAAACTTTCAGGGTTATGGAAACTGACCAAAATAATACACCAAATTAAGAAGTGGGTATCCTAAAAAAACAAAACAAAAAACAAACAAACAAACAAACAAAACAGAAACAGTGAACTTTGTATAATAACAGTGAGAATCTGTGACATTCCTCCCTGGAACTACTCCCATCCCTCACCACAGCTCAATCTGCACAGTGATTCTACCAATACAAAGCAATGTATAAAACAAACAGCTTTGTTGCTGGAGGGAAATGCCTTCATTTGGATCCCAACACAAAAAGATCCCATAGCCAGTGGGTTTATAACAGTTGTGATCTGGGAAGCAAATAAATTTCAGTGGCAAATGAATTGGGAAACCAGAAGGTCAGTTAGCCAGAAGCTGCATTCCTCACTGGGATAAACATCAAACTAGCCAGAAATTTTATGGGAAGATACTGGAAATAAAGCATCCATAGGGCCTTCATAACCTTTTCACACATTTGCCCAGGAAAGACTAGAGAGAGCGCAAGTTATCTACACATCTTTGACTGATCTTAATAGTACATAAAACCACACAAGATACATTAGAGAACTCAGAGAAAAGTAAAATCTGGGCAAATTTTAAAACTGCTGAACTTTGAATGCACTCACTACCAGAAACATATCCACTGACACAGGGTGGAAATTTTATTGTCTTGAGGTGTTTTGAGCACAACCTCCTGCCAATCACTGGCTAACTACTAAGATATGCAGAAATAGAGAAATTACCCCTATTAGATCAGGCTTAAAATCAAAAACAAAAATTAAAAAAAAAAAAACTGAATAGAGGTAACAATAGTCATACAATGTGGAGAAACAAATTCCACAGGTATAGTACAGGAAAGTTACTAAACAGACAAGCAACAGCAGCAATAAAGAAACAACAGCAGCAACAATTTGGGTGGAATTATAATCCAGAGTTTCTACAATAAGTTACCTAAAACGTTCAATTTTTTTAAACGTTCAATTTTCAACAAAAATCATAACATACGGAAAGAAACAATAGTATGTCTCATTTTCAGGAAAAAAATGAAGAGAAAATGTCTCTGAGGAGGCCCACATTTTGGACTTAGGTAAAGACTTCCAAGGAGTTGTTTTATATCTATGTTCAAAGAACTAATGAAATTCTGCTTAAAGAATTAAGAGAAAGAAGATGATAATAAGTCAGTAATAAAGAACTGTTACAAGAAATGGAAATTTTAAAATATGGAAATTTGGGAGTTGAAAAGTAAAGCAAGAGATAATGAAAATTCAGTAAGGGTACTAAATAACAAAGTGAAGGTAACAGAAGAATTAATAAACTTGAAGATATATTAACAGAATTTATTCAGTTGGAAGAACAGAGAAAAATACTGAAGAAGAATTATTAGAGCCTAAAAGGCCTGTGGGACAATATTAAGCATATGAAAATGTGTGCATTGGAAGTACCAGAGAAGAGTCATAAAAAAGGCATAAAAATTTTAAATAAATAATAATGAAAATGTCCTAAATCTAATGAAAAATAATCTAAAGATACAAGACTCAACAAATCCCAAGTAGAATACAAAATCCCTAATTTTATACTACAACACATCCTGGTAAAACCATTGAAAGCCAAGGAAACATCTTAAAGACATCAAAAAGAGAAACAGCTCACCACATTCGGAGAACAAAAATACAATTAAATGACTGACTTTTCATAAAAAATGGAGTTGTGGGGGACCTGAGAAGCTCAGTCAGTTAAAAAATCTGCTTCATCTCTGGTCATGACCTCAAGGGCTTGGGATAGAGCCCCGCATCTGGCTCCCTGCTCAGTGGCCTTCTTCTCCCTCTCCCTCTGCCTTTCTCCCTGCTTGTGCTCTCTGGCTCTCTCTATCTCTCTGTCAAACAAATAAATAAAATATATATATAAAAAAAAAAATGAGTTTAGGGTGCCTGGGTGGCTCAGTGGGTTAAGCCTCCGCCTTTGGCTCAGGTCATGATCTCAGGGTCCTGGGATCAAGGCCCACATTAGGCTCTGTGCAGCAGGGAGCCTGCTTACCCCTCCCCTTCTGCCTGCCTCTCTGTCTACTTGTGATCTCTTTCTCTGTGTCAAATAAATAAATAAAATCTTTTTTAAAAATTAAAAAGAAAAAACGGGGAGGAGTCAAGACGGCAGAGAAGTAGCAGGCTGAGACTACATCATGTAGCAGGAGATCAGCTCGATAGCTTATCTAAACATTGCAAACACCTACAAATCCAACGGGAGATCGAAGAGAAGAAGAACAGCAATTCTAGAAACAGAAAATCAACCACTTTCTGAAAGGTAGGACTGGCGGAGAAGTGAATCTAAAACGACGGGAAGATAGACCGCAGGGGGAGGCGCCAGCTCCCGGCAAGCAGTGGAGGAACGGAGCACAAAATCAGGACTTTTAAAAGCCTGTTCCATTGAGGGACATTGCTCCAGAGGCTGAACCAGGGTGAAGCCCACGCGGGGTCAGCGTAGCCCCAGGTCCCGCAGGGTCACAGAAGGATCGGGGGTGTCGGAGTGTCTCAGAGCTCGCAGGTATTAGAACGGAGAAGCCGGCTACAGAGACAGAGCCGAGGACTGAACTCTCAGCTCGGGGTTACCTTGAACTGGTCGCGGGCTGGGTGAGCTCGGAGCGCGGCTAGAGGCTGGGGATACAGGAGTGATTGGGTGCTGTCCTCTGGGGGCGCACTGAGGAGTGGGGCCTCGGGCTCTCGGCTCCTCCGAGCTGGAGACTAGGAGGCCGCCATTTTCATTCCCGCCCTCCAGAACTCTACGGAAAGCATTCAGGGAACAGAAGATCCCAAAAGCGAACCTGAGCCGATTACTTAGTCTGGCCCCCGGTAAGGGCGGTGCAATCCCGCCTCGGGCAAAGACACTTGAGAGTCACTACAATAGGCCCCTCCCCCAGAAGATCAACAAAATATCCAGCCAGGACGAAGTTCATCTATCAAGGAAAGCAGGTTCAATTCCTAAGACAGCAGCGCAATTCCAGAGGAGGAGAAAGCAAAGCACGGAACTCATGGCTTTCTCCCCATGATTCTTTAGTCTTGCAGCTAATTCAATTTTTTTTTTCTTTTTTCAATTTTTTTCTTTTTTTCTTTTTTCTTCTTCTGCTAAATTTTTTAAAACTTTTACCCTTTCTTTTTTAACATTTTTGACTACTTTATCTATATATATATTTTTTTCTTTCTTTTTTATATTTTTTCTTTATTTGTTTTATTATTTAAATTCTTTTTTTTTTCCTGAACCACCTTTTATCCCCTTTCTCCCCCCCACAATTTGGGGTCTCTTCTGATTTGGTTACAGCACATTTTTCTGGGGTCTTTGCCACCCTTTTAGTATTTTATTTGATCCTTCATATCCTCTTAGCTGGACAAAATAACAAAGCAGGAAAAATCACCACAAACAAAAGAACAAGAGACAGTACCGAAGGCTAGGGACCTAATCAACACAGACATTGGTAATATGTCAGATCTAGAGTTCAGAATGACGATTCTGAACGTTCTAGCCGGGCTCGAAAAAGGCATGGAAGATATTAGAGAAACCCTCTCTGGAGATATAAAAGCCCTTTCTGGAGAAATAAAAGAACTAAAATCTAACCAAGTTGAAATCAAAAAAGCTATTAATGAGGTGCAATCAAAAATGGAGGCTCTCACTGCTAGGATCAATGAGGCAGAAGAAAGAATTAGTGATATAGAAGACCAAATGACAGAGAATAAAGAAGCAGAGTAAAGAGGGACAAACAGCTATTGGACCATGAGGGGAGAATTCGAGAGATAAGTGACACCATAAGACGAAACAACATTAGAATAATTGGGATTCCAGAAGAAGAAGAAAGAGAGAGGGGAGCAGAAGGTCTATTGGAGAGAATTATTGGAGAGAATTTCCCTAATATGGCAAAGGGAACAAGCATCAAAATCCAAGAGATGCAGAGAACCCCCCTCAAAGTCAACAAGAATAGGTCCACACCCCGTCACCTAATAGTAAAATTTACAAGTCTTAGTGACAAAGAGAAAAATCCTGAAAGCAGCCCGGGAAAAGAAGTCTGTAACATACAATGGTAAAAATATTAGATTGGCAGCAGACTTATCCACAGAGACCTGGCAGGTCAGAAAGAGCTGGCATGATATATTCAGAGCAATAAACGAGAAAAACATGCAGCCAAGAATACTGTATCCAGCTAGGCTATCATTGAAAATAGAAGGAGAGATAAAAAGCTTCCAGGACAAAAAAAAAAAAAAAAAAAACTGAAAGAATTTGCAAACAACAAACCAGCTCTACAGGAAATATTGAAAGGGGTCCTCTAAGCAAAAAGAGAGCCTAAAAGTAGTAGATCAGAAAGGTACAGAGACAATATACAGTAACAGTCACCTTATAGGCTAATAATGGCACTAAATTCATATCTCTCAATAGTTACCCTGAATGTTAATGGGCTAAATGCCCCAATCAAAAGACACAGGGTATCAGAATGGATAAAAAAACAAAACCCATCAGTATGTTGCCTACAAGAAACTCATTTTAGACGCGAAGACACCTCCAGATTTAAAGTGGGGGGTGGAAAACAATTTACCATGCTAATGGGCATCAGAAGAAAGCTGGGGTGGCAATCCGTATATCAGATCAATTAGATTTTAAGCCAAAGACTATAATAAGAGATGAGGAAGGACACTATATCCTACTCAAAGGGTCTGTCCAACAAGAAGATCTAGCAATTTTAAATAGCTATGCCCCTAACGTGGGAGCAGCCAACTATATCAACCAATTAATAACAAAATCAAAGAAACACATCAATAATAATACAATAATAGTAGGGAAGTTTAACACTCCCCTCACTGAAATGGACAGATCATCCAAGCAAAAGATCAACAAGGAAATAAAGGCCTTAAATGATACACTGGACCAGATGGACATCACAGATATATTCAGAACATTTCATCCCAAAGCAACAGAATACACATTCTTCTCTAGTGCACATGGAACCTTCTCCAGAATAGATCACATCCTGGGTCACAAATCAGGTCCCAACCGGTATCAAAAGATTAGGATCATTCCCCGTATATTTTCAGACCACAATGCTCTGAAGCTAGAACTCAATCACAAGAGGAAAGCTGGAAAGAACCCAAATACATGGAGACTAAACAGCATCCTTCTAAAGAATGAATGGGTCAACCAGGAAATTAAAGAAGAATTGAAAAAATTCATGGAAACAAATGATAATGAAAACACAACGGTTCAAAATCTGTGGGACACAGCAAAGGCAGTCCTGAGAGGAAAATATATAGCGGTACAAGCCTTTCTCAAGAAACAAGAAAGGTCTCAAGTACACAACCTAACCCTACACATAAAGGAAATGGAGAAAGTACAAGAAAGAAACCCTAAACCCAGTAGGAGAAATCATAAAGATCAGAGCAGAAATCAATGAAATAGGGGCGCCTGGGTGGCTCAGTGGATTAAGCCGCTGCCTTCGGCTCAGGTCATGATCTCAGGGTCCTGGGATCGAGCCCCGCATCGGGCTCTCTGCTCTGCAGGGAGCCTGCTTCCTCCTCTCTCTCTGCCTGCCTCTCTGCCTACTTGTGACCTCTCTCTCTGTCAAATAAATAAATAAAATCTTTAAAAAAAAAAAAAAGAAATCAATGAAATAGAAACCAAAAAAACAATAGAAAAAAATCAATGAAACTAGGAGCTGGTTCTTTGAAAGAATCAATAAGACTGATAAACCCCTGGCCAGATTCATCAAAAAGAAAAGAGAAAGGACCCAAATAAATAAAATCATGAATGAAAGAGGAGAGATCACAACTAACACCAAAGAAATACAGACAATTATAAGAGCATACTATGAGCAACTCTACGCCAACAAATTTGACAATCTGGAAGAAATGGATTCATTCCTAGAGACATATAAACTACCACAACTGAACCAGGAAGAAATAGAAAACCTGAACAGGCCCATAACCAGTAAGGAGATTGAAACAGTCATCAAAAATCTCCAAACAAACAAAAGCCCAGGGCCAGACGGCCTCCCAGGGGAATTCTAACAAACATTTAAAGAAGAACTAATTCCTATTCTCCTGAAACTGTTCCAAAAAATAAAAATGGAAGGAAAACTTCCAAATTCGTTTTATGAGGCCAGCATCACCTTGATCCCAAAACCAGACAAGGATCCCACCAAAAAAGAGAACTACAGACCAATATCCTTGATGAACACAGACGCAAAAATTCTCACCAAAATACTAGCCAATAGGATTCAACAGTACATTAAAAGGATTATTCACCACGACCATGTGGGATTTATTGCAGGGCTGCAAGGTTGGTTCAACATCCGCAAATCAATCGATGTGATACAACACATTAATAAAAGAAAGAACAAGAACCATATGATACTCTCAATAGATGCTGAAAAAGCATTTGACAAAGTACAGCATCCCTTCCTGATCAAAACTCTTTAAAGTGTAGGGATAGAGGGCACATACCTCAATATTATCAAAGCCATCTATGAAAAACCCACCGCAAATATCATTCTCAATGGAGAAAAACTGAAAGCTTTTCCGCTAAGGTCAGGAACACGGCAGGGATGTCCATTATCACCACTGCTATTCAACATAGTACTAAAAGTCCTAGCCTCAGCAATCAGACAACAAAAAGAAATTAAAGGCATCCAAATTGGCAAAGAAGAAGTCAAACTATCACTCTTCGCAGATGATATGATTCTATATGTGGAAAACCCAAAAGACTCCACTCCCAAACTGCTAGAACTTGTACAGGAATTCAGCAAAGTGTCAGGATATAAAATCAATGCACAGAAATCAGTTGCATTTCTGTACACCAACAACAAGACAGAAGAAAGAGAAATTAAGGAGTCAATCCCATTTACAATTGCACCCAAAACTATAAGATACCTAGGAATAAACCTAACCAAAGAGGCTAAGAATCTATACACAGAAAATTATAAAGTACTCATGAAAGAAATTGAGGAAGACACAAAGAAATGGAAAAATGTTCCATGCTCCTGGATTAGAAGAATAAATATTGTGAAAATGTCTATGCTACCTAAAGCAATCTACACATTTAATGCAATCCCTATCATAATACCATCCATTTTTTTTTCAAAGAAATGGAACAAATAATCCTCAAATTTATATGGAACCAGAAAAGACCTCGAACAGCCAAAGGAATATTGAAAAAGAAAGCCAAAGTTGGTGGCATCACAATTCTGGACTTCAAGCTCTATTACAAAGCTGTCATCATCAAGACAGCATGATACTGGCACAAAAACAGACACATAGATCAGTGGAACAGAATAGAGAGCCCAGAAATCGACCCTCAACTCTATGGTCAACTAATCTTCGACAAAGCAAGAAAGAATGTCCAATGGAAAAAAGACAACCTCTTCAATAAATGGTGCTGGGAAAATTGGACAGCCACATGCAGAAAAATGAAATTGGACCACTTCCTTACACCACACACGAAAATAGACTCCAAATGGATGAAGGACCTCAATGTGAGAAAGGAATCCATCAAAAATCCTTGAGGAGAACGCAGGCAGCCACCTCTTCGACCTCAACCGCAGCAACATCTTCCTAGGAACAACGGCAAAGACAAGGGAAGCAAGGGCAAAAATGAACTATTGGGATTTCATCTAGATCAAAAGCTTCTGCACAGCAAAGGAAACAGTTAACAAAACCAAAAGACAACTGACAGAATGGGAGAAGATATTTGCAAACGACATATCAGATAAACGGCTAGTATCCAAAATCTATAAGGAACTTAGCAAACTCAACACCCAAAGAACAAACAATCCAATCAAGAAATGGGCAGAGGACGTGAACAGACATTTCTGCAAAGAAGATATCCAGATGGCCAACAGACACTTGAAAAAGTGCTCCACGTCACTCGGCATCAGGGAAATACAAATCAAAACCACAATGTGATATCACCTCACACCAGTCAGAATGGCTAAAATTAACAAGTCAGGAAATGAGAGATGCTGGCGAGGATGCGGAGAAAGGGGAACCCTCCTCCACTGTTGGTGGGAATGCAAGCTGGTGCAACCACTCTGGAAAACAGCATGGAGGTTCCTCAAAATGTTGAAAATAGAACTACCCTATGACCCAGCAATTGCACTACTGGGTATTTACCCTAAAGATACAAACATAGTGATCTGAAGGGGCACGTGTACCCGAATGCTTATAGCAGCAATGTCTACAATAGCCAAACTATGGAAAGAACCTAGATGTCCATCAAGAGATGAATGGATAAAGAAGAGGTGGTATATATACACAATGGAATACTATGCAGCCATCAAAAGAAATGAAATCTTGCCATTTGCGACGACGTGGATGGAACTAGAGGGTATCATGCTTAGTGAAATAAGTCAATCGGAGAAAGACAACTATCATATGATCTCCCTGATATGAGGACATGGAGAAGCAACATGGTGGGTTGGGAGATAGGAGAGAATAAATTAAACAAGATGGGATTGGGAGGGAGACAAACCATAAATGACTCTTAATCTCACAAAACAAACTGGGGGTTGCTGGGGGTAGGTGGGGTTGGGAGAGGGGGAGGGGGTTATGGACATTGGGGAGGGTATGTGCTATCGTGAGTGCTGTGAAGTGTGTAAACCTGGCGATTCACAGACCTGTACCCCTGGGGATAAAAATACATTATATGTTTATAAAAAAAAAAATTGGAGGGGGAGGCGAACCATAAGAGACTATGGACTCTGAAAAACAACCTGAGGGTTTTGAAAGGTCAGGGGTGGGAGGTTGGGGGAACAGGTGGTGGGTAATAGGGAGGGCACATTTTGCATGGAGCACTGGGTGTTGTGCAAAAACAATGAATACTGTTACGCTGAAAAAATAAATAAATTAAAAAAAATTAAAAAGAAAAAACGAATTTAAAAACAAATAATGGGGGGTGCCTGGGTGACTAAGTGGGTTAAAGCCTCTCTGCCTTAGGCTCAGGTCATGATCCCAGGGTCCTGGGATCCAGCCCTGCATCAGGCTCCCTGCTCAGCAGGAAGCCTGCTTCCCTTCCTCTTGCTCTGCCTACCTGTGATCTCTGTCTGTCAAATAAATAAATAAATAAAATCTTTTAAAAAAAAATGATGGAGTTGAGAATGCAATGTAATAACATCCTGAAAATAATGAAGAAGTAACTGTTATCTAAGAATTCTATTTAGGGGTGCCTGAGTGGCCTAGTTCATTAAGCATCTGCCTTCAGATCATATCAGGATCCTATGGTCCTGGGATTAAGCCCTGCCTCAGGCTCTCTGCTCAGTGGGGAGTCTGCTTCTCCCTCTCTCTCTGCTCCTCCCCCACTCATTCGCTCTCTCTCTCTTTCTTTCTGTATCTCCCTCAAATAAATGGTAAAATCTTTAAAAAAAAAAAGGAGTTTTTTTAAGCATTATATGGATATTCTAAAGCAAACAAAGAATGAGGGAAGTTTTTCTTAGGAGCTTTGCCTTACAAGGCATTCTAAATATATATATATATCAGGGTGAAGAAAAAGAAATAATATCATGAGGTATCTACTCAAAGATATGCAAAACAATAGAAAAAGTAATATATGCATAAATTTTAACAACTATATAAAGGAATATATATTAACTGTGTTAAAAACAGACTTGACATGGGGAGGGGAGGCGAACCATAAGAGACTATGGACTCTGAAAAACAACCTGAGGGTTTTGAAGGGTCAGGGGTGGGAGGTTGGGGGAACAGGTGGTGGGTAATGGGGAGGGCACATTTTGCATGGAGCACTGGGTGTTGCGCAAAAAGAATGAATACTGTTACGCTGAAAAAATAAATAAAATGGAAGAAATTAAAAAAAAATATTATCTCCAATGATAAAAATAAAGATGATAGCCATCATTAAAAAAAAAAAAATTTTCAAAAAAACAGTAATTGTACTTGGCTTTATAACATCTATGTAACAATAATAGCTGAAAGGAACAGGGATTAGGTGGGCTGTATCAGAATAAAATATCTGGATTTTACTAGCATTATTCATATTAATCCAAAGTAGCTTTTGACAAATTAACATGCAGATTGTAATCCCTAGAGATACCATCAAAACAAGAATTTAAAAATTTTAGGGATAAAACCAATGAAATAATTACAATATACATGGAAAAAATGTCTGTTTGACAACAACAACAACAAAGAAGGAACAAAGAAAGAGGAAGAAAGACATAAGACATATAAAAGACAAGAGGCAAAATGCCAGATATAAATATTACTTTGCCAATAATTACATTAAATGTTAGTGGATTAAACCTGCCAACTAAAAGATAGAAGTCATCAGAACAGATTATCCAAAACAAACAAACCAACAAACAAAAACAAAACAAAAGAAAAAATCCACAACTATCTGCTGTCTAGAAGAGATACACTTTATGTTCAAAGACACAAATGGTTTGAAAGTAAAAAAGATTAAAAAGATAAAACATGAAATAGTAATCATAAGAGAGCTGAAAATGGTTATATAACAAAATTTAACTTACATAAAATGTCCCTAAAATGACAGACACTTGATGATAGAAATGATCTATCATAAGGAAAATAAATAATTATAAATATAAATACACCTAAAAACACAGCCCTGATAAATAGACATACCTTGGAGATACTGTGGGTTTGATTTCAGATTACTGTAATAAAGTATGTCACAATAGAGTAAGTCAAATGAATTTTTTTGGTTTCCCAGTGCATATAAAAATACAAGAATAACATCAAAGATCACTGATCACAGATCACCATACAAATGTAATAATAATAAAATTTGAAATATTTCAAGAATTACCAAAATGTGAACAGAAACATACAGTAAGCAAATACTGTTGGATAAATGGCATGATTGACTTGCTTAACACAGGATTATCACAAATCTTCAATTCATAAAAATGCAGTATCTGCAAAGCACAATAAAGCAAAGCACAATTAAATGAGGTATGCCTGTACATGGAGTAACACTTCACAGAACTGAAAGAAGAAATAGACAATTCCACAAAAAACTTTTGGGCACAAATTTGTCATTTTTTTCATAATTGAGAGAACAATAAGATAAAAAATTAGCAAAGACAGAGAAGACTTGAGCAACAGTATCACACAGATTAACAAGTGAGATTTATAAAAACCTCTGACAGAGAACAGCAGAATAGACATTCTTTTCAAAAGTACATGGAACATTCTCTAAGATTTCTCAGATAAAACATCTGGTAGGTAATACAACAAGTCTCAATAAATTTTAAATAATTAGGGTCACCTGGGTTGTGCAATCAGTTAAGAGTCCAACTCTTGGTTTCAGCTCAGGTATTTATTTCATGGGTCATGAGCTTGAGCCCTGCATCAGGCTCCGTGCTCAGCAGAAAATCTGCATGAGATTCTCTCCCTCTGTCCCCATTCCCCCACATGCTCTCTTTCTCAAATGAATGAAATAAATCTTTAAAAAAATTAAAAATTTTTGGGGCGCCTGGGTGGCTCAGTGGGTTAAAGCCTCTGCCTTCGGCTCAGGTCATGATCCCAGGGTTCTGGGATCGAGCCCCGCATCAGGCTCTCTGCTCTGTGGACAGCCTGCTTCCTCCTCTCTCCCTCTGCCTGCCTCTCTGCCTGCTTGTGATCTCTGTCTGTCAAATAAATAAATAAAATCCTTAAAAAAATTAAAAAATTTAAAAAAAGAATTAAAATCACACAAAGTATGTTATCTGTTGCTGACAGAAATTCAGTTAGAAATAAATAATCCAAAGGTTGGAAATCCCCAAACCTATGCAAATTAACCTAAATATTTTTAAAGACATATGAGTCAGAGAAAAAAAAATATTAAGGAAAAATAGAATGATTTTGAACAATTACAAATTAAACATATTGTTTGTTAGATGAAACTAAAGCATGCTTAGAGGATATTTGTAGTTTTAAACACCTATATTGAAAAGAATAAAGGTCTTAAACCAACAACTTAAGATTGCATTTTAGAAAACTAGAAAAGGAAGAGTAAACTGTACCTGAAGCAAGAAGAAAGAAGGAAATAAGAAGGATAAAAGCAGAAATCAAGACAGAGAAACAGCACAGTTGTTGAGAAAATAAAGGAAACCAAAGGTGGTGATTTAAAAAGAAATTAACAAAATCAACAAACAGATTTTTTTGACAAGAAAAAGAAGAAGACACACCTTAACAAAATCAGGAAAGCTTGTCAGAGGAGACATCACTATCAATCCTACAGATACTAAGATTAAAAGGGAATACTATGAACAACTTTATACTAACAACTTTTAACTTAAATGAAAAGGAAACATTTCTAAAAAGATACGAAAAATCACGACTTAATGGAATTAGAAAATAAATGGGCATGTAATACCTACAACAACAAAGAAATGCAATTAATGAGAAATCTCAGAACAGCTACCATCTGGTGTATTGCCAATTACTGAGGCAGAGAGAGAGACAACACTGCATGGGAATGACAAAGCCACTTAAAGACAAACAAAGGAGTATAGGGAAAAGGAGAGAGAAGCAGAATCTTAACTGTAGAGAATAAACTGATGGTTAGCAGAGGAGAGGTGGGAAGGGATGGGTTAAACAGGTGATGGAGATTAAGGAGTGCACTTGTTATGATGATCATTGGGTGTTATATGTAAGCATTGAATCACTAAATTGTATACCTGAAACTAATATTACACTGTATGTTAAACTGGAATTTAAATAAATACTTAAACAAACAAACAAACAAAACTTCCCAAAAAGAAAAGCCCAAGCCCAGATGGCTTTCACCGGAGATTTCTAGTAAATATTTTAATATTAAATAATACTAAAAAAAAGAATAAATAATACCAAACATTTACAAATTCTTTCTGAAGATAAAGGTGAAAAGTACGATTTCCAACTCATTCTGTGAAGCCAATATCCCTCTTAGAGATGTAAAAGTCTGAATTATTTACTATGACCAACTGAGATTTATCTCAGTATTGCAAATTTAGTTTAGCTTTCCAAAAACCAGTTCCTGTAGTAAATGAAAACTAATTGAAGGGGAAAAATGACTATCTCAATAGATGTATAAAAATGTATTTGATGTCTTCTTTGCAGAAATGTCTGTTCACGTCCTCTGCCCATTTATTGATTGGATTGTTTGTTCTTTGGGTGTTGAGTTTGCTAAGTTCCTTATAGATTTTGGATACTAGCCCTTTATCTGATATGTCGTTTGCAAATATCTTCTCCCATTCTGTCAGTTGTCTTTTGGTTTTGTTAACTGTTTCCTTTGCTGTGTAAAAGCTTTTGATCTTGATGAAATCCCAATAGCACATACCCTCCCCAATGTCCATAACCCCCTCCCCCTCTCCCAGTCCCACCTCCCCCCAGCAACCCCCAGTTTGTTTTGTGAGATTAAGAGTCATTTATGGTTTGTCTCCCTCCCAATCCCATCTTGTTTAATTTATTCTTCTCCTATCCCCCTAACTCCCCATGTTGCTTCTCCATGTCCTCATATCAGGGAGATCATATGATAGTTGTCTTTCTCCAATTGACTTATTTCACTAAGCATGATACCCTCTAGTTCCATCCACGTCGTCGCAAATGGCAAGATTTCATTTCTTTTGATGGCTGCATAGCATTCCATTGTGTATATATACCACCTCTTCTTTATCTACTCATCTCTTGATGGACATCTAGGTTCTTTCCATAGTTTGGCTATTGTAGACATTGCTGCTATAAACATTCGGGTACACGTGCCCCTTCGGATCACTATGTTTGTATCTTTAGGGTAAATACTCAGTAGTGCAATTGCTGGGTCATAGGGTAGTTCTATTTTCAACATTTTGAGGAACCTCCATGCTGTTTTCCAGAGTGGTTGCACCAGCTTGCATTCCCACCAACAGTGTAGGAGGGTTCCCCTTTCTCCGCATCCTCGCCAGCATCTCTCATTTCCTGACTTGTTAATTTTAGCCATTCTGACTGGTGTGAGGTGATATCACATTGTGGTTTTGATTTGTATTTCCCTGATGCCGAGTGATGTGGAGCACTTTTTCAAGTGTCTGTTGGCCATCTGGATGTGCTATCGTGAGTGCTGTGAAGTGTGTAAACCTGGCGATTCACAGACCTGTACCCCTGGGGATAAAAATACATTATATGTTTATTAAAAAAAAAAATTGGAAGGGGAGGCGAACCATAAGAGACTATGGACTCTGAAAAACAACCTGAGGGTTTTGAAGGGTCAGGGGTGGGAGGTTGGGGGAATAGGTGGTGGGTAATAGGGAGGGCACGTTTTGCATGGAGCACTGGGTGTTGTGCAAAAACAATGAATACTGTTACGCTGAAAAAATAAATAAAATGGAGAAAGTAAAAAAAAATGTATTTGACAAAATTCAGCTGTCATCCATGATAAGACTCGCAACAAACTAGTAATAGAAATGCTATTACAAAATAGTAATACAAAAGAACTTCTTCAACCTGATAAAGGGGCTGGGAGTGGCAGCAGGAACAGGTTACATTCAGACAAGGGAGAACTCATTTGGGTGATAGAAATGTTCTAAAATTATATTCTGGTGATGGCTGCATAATTTTAAATATTTACAAAAACTCACTTAATTATACACTTAAAATGTATGCATTTATATTATGTAAATATTGTCTCAGTAAAGCTATAAAAGTTAATAACCAAAAAGGGTAGATGGTAGGGAGATATAGATGAATCAAGTTATCAATATACTAATAATTGATAAAGCTAGACTTTAGGTAATGGCAAGTTATTATAATATTCCTTCTATTTTTATATATATTTGAAACCTATCATAATAAAAAATTAAAAATAAATCAAAGTGTCAGGGTAAAAAAGAAACAACTGGGAGCCTGAGGAGGGACCTAGTGTCATGTGAAAACTCCTTTTGGGTGGTTCTGACATTCTTTCTTCCTCTCCTGTGGGAAGCACCTTCTTAAGCTTCTTGATGTTTTACATAGTTTTTCCTTTGCTTAGTGCATTTGACCCTAACATTTGGAGAGAGGAAGATAGACATTATCATCTCTGGTATGTAGATGAAGAAACCACAGTCCAAGGTGACAAAAATAGAAAGGGGTGAAGCTAAGGACAAAGTCTCAGTCCCAGTGCTCTATCCAGTCCATTATGATGTTCCTTGCACTCCAGGCCGAAGACAAGTTTGGATCCAAACTAATTGGTATAGTAGATAAAAATTGTCTTCAGTGTCACCACAATTCCTCACCCCTCTGAGAACTCCTCTCCTGGTTTGGCCTCACTGATATCACTTAACCTAGCCCTATACTCCCCAACCCTCCACCCTCCCCCTGCCCCACACGTATGCACACCTTATTTTGATATTCCTTGAAAGGTAATCATTTTCAACTAGCACCCCATACTCTACCCCTCTTCCATCTCACCTTCCTTACTCCACCAGTACCTTCTCTCTTAGTTCTTGTCTGAAAAGACTTAATAAAATATTCACTCCAAAAAATTATTAGATTAACACTACTCTTACCAGATTATTTACATTTAAAGAGGCCAACAAATATTTGTTCTACTAACACTTTAAGGTTCTATATAATGTGGATAGGGAAGATACTTGAGGGTAAGGAAACACATTACTGGGCCCTGTGTATTACCTTCCAGCCCCTACATTAGACCACTTCTAACCTAAGTCATAACTAATAAACACTGAGGATGATGAACAAATAATCATCAGCACAGTAAGCAAAATTCCCGTTTATTCACAATGGGAAATAAGCCTCCAGTTTAGAGAAGATGAAAGTACTGTGGAGAGTCAGCTATAACGGAGTCTGTGTGCACATGGAAGAGCATCAGGTAGCGAACAGAGCTTGGAATTTGTCTAGTCTAAGGGGCCTTCTCCTCTCTTTGATGTGGGACTATTCAATAAACTTAAAGATCACTCTTAACTTCAGCTATGTCTCGGTGAATTAGAATATTGGATATTTGGTTTTAGATGGGTATTTTTCTCAGCATTCTCTCCACAATTCTTTCCATTTGAGTCTCTGCTATTTGATCTATTCTCATGAACAGTTTGTTCCTTGAGGTCACCATGTTGCATTTAATAAGTGCATATTTATTTATTCATCCAAACCGCTAAGTGTCAGCACTTTTCTGGATGCATGAGAAATCATCAGCAAACAAAACAGAGGAAGACCTTGACCTTGTGGAGGGATGCAAAGGTGAGGGAGATGACAATGTGGTATAAAAAGTAAATTATGTAGGATGTTAGGAATTGGTAGATGTTAGGAAACATAACCAGTGCAAATGTCCTAAGATGAGAGCATACACAGGATCATGAGGGGTAATAAAGAGGTCCCTATTGCTGAAGCAGAGTGAATGGGATAGGTGTGTAGGGGGAAGAGCAATAGAAGATAATGTTCACGATTAATGGGACCTGGTAGTCCTCTTTAAGGTATGACTACTTCTTTGAGTGTAGTGGGGAGCCAATGCAGGTTTTGAACAGAGGAGTGATGTGATCTTACTTGTATTTTATGAGTCACTTTGGTTGCTATGTTGAGAATAGGGGAGAAATGTAAAGGCAGAGAAATTAATTATCTAGAAAAAAACAAGAAGAGGTACTAAAAGAAACCAAGTGAAGAGATAGAGTGGTAATAAGTGGAGATGGGGAGAAGTTTCTTATTCTAGGTATAGTGAATATAGATTCAAGAGAATTTCTTTCATCAGTGAATAGGTCTATCTCCCTCATTACACTGGGAGTTTGGCATTCCTGAACATGCAGTGTGTTCATTAAATGTGTGATTAATGAATCAAAAAATGAATGAATAAATGTTGGGCAGTTGTAGTCAATCTGAAACAGGGAATACAAAGCTCTTTCAGGACAGCAAGGATACAGTTAACTGTGGCCTCAAGTTGATAATTGTTATAAAGAATAGCTATAATCATCTTTGAGGCTACTGGTAATTTTCATTTGAAAATATGTGAAATAGATATTTCCAGAATAGAATTGGAGAGTTTTCTGCCTGAGAGTTGTCCTCAATAAATGCATAAAATGAACCTTCCTTCATCCAGCAGCTGTTATTAGGGAAATGTGTGCAAACAACATACAATTTTGAACTGCTATTAAGTTCTTAAAATATGGTGAGTGGTTGACAGACCATAGCAATAGCCTTCTAACTCTTCCATCCCCAGGCTCCCTTGCTTTTGTTGATCTTCCCTACTACTTTCAGAGCATCCTTTCTAAAGGTTACTTCTGTTTAAAACCTTAAACAACTATTCATTGTCTTCTCACTTATGGACAATTTTCTTAGGCTTGGTATCCAAGACACTTCAAAATTTCTAGCTTTACATTCTCTAACCATTACCTAAACTGGGACAAGTATGCTTATTATTGACAGGAATTCAATGTTGTGTTCAGAGACAAATTCTGAAGACAGGCTATCTGCTGGTTCAAATCCCAGCTGAGCACAAGAATTAATTTCTCTAGCCCCAGAGTCAGTCTCAGGGAAAATGGGATAGAATAGTTTTACATTATGTCTTTTGAGAATTTGTTTAGATAACAAATGTAAATCCCACTGGACTGTAAGCTCCATGAGGGCAGAAACCAAATTTGTTATATTCCACACTGAAACTCAATGCCATGTCTATAGTAAACACTGAATATATATCCACTGGATAATTATATAATTGAGTGTCTACTATCTGCCTGGTACTTTTCTAAACTCTGAGGATACTATGATGGTTCTTATAAAGTTCATCTTCTGGTGAAGGAAAAAGACAATAAACAAATCCACAAGTAAATATACATATATACATTTGATTTTCATGTATTAATAAATGCCATTTTAAAATTAAAATGGGGTGATACACAGAAACATCTGATTTTGTGGCCATGAAGAACTGTTTAAAGAGGTCACATGGGAAATGAGACCTAAATATTGGAAAACAAAAGTCATATAAAACTAGAGGAGATGGGATTATTACATGTTGGGGAAATCTAAAGTGAACAGTCCCTGAGGCAAATGTGTTCCATGAGCAGAGAAAAAGCCAACACAGCTAGGTTACCACGGCAGTGGTCATGGTGAGGAGAATACAGATTGAGTTGAGATTGATATCCAGGGAGCTTTGGTTAAGATAAGAAGATGAAATTGTATTTTTAGTGTAATAGGAAGTTCCAGAACACTTTAAGCAGAGGAATGACCACAACTTCCCAGGAAGCCGTGTAGAAAGTGGATTTTAGAAGATAAGACAGAAAACAAGGAACTGGTTAAGAGCTCCTATTATAATCCATACAAGAGCTTTTGGTGGTTTGTCTTTGATTCAATGGAAATGAAGAAAAAGGAAAGATTCAGAAATACTTTGGAGATAGAAACAAATGAGAGGGATCAAGGATAGTTCCATTCAGTGCAACATTATGTCTGTTGTGGGCCCTTCCACCATGAAAATAATATTAAAAATTTTTATTTTATGACTGCATTGGTATAAAGACAAATGAAATCCAGGATGAATTGCATTATTTTTCCTTCTGACTGTAAAAAAGAAATTAAAATATTTTCATGGGCCCCTGAGAGTATTGTGGGCCCTAAGCACTGTACCTATTGAATAAATGGAACCTGTTCCATTTTTAACATAAAAGAATATGAAGTTTAGAAAATACATTTAAAAATTGTAAGATCTTCATGCTTATTAACTATCACGTTATTATTACTATTATTATATACTGGACATGTCCTATACTTCCTAATCTTTGTGAATTTGCTTATCTTACTTCTTGAATTTCTCTTTAGCTATGAAAAAATCATCACCTTCAATGCCCAGATCAAAGGCCAATTCTTTCTTTGTGTTTCCTAATTCATCAACTGATCTTGATCTTTCTCCTTTCTGTCCCCACAAGTTCATACTCATACCTCTAATTACAGCCTTTCTTTGATTTATGCTAATTTAGGTACTTCTCTCCCTTTCAAGCTTTTGAGCTCATTTTAATGCTTGGCGATATATCTTACACCATGGCTGTATCTCTTACTGGGCCTCGCCAAGTGCCTTGCACAGAGTATAGCCTCAATAAATATTTATTGACTTGAAGGAAAGAGACAGTCAGCCAACTAGTCTCACCAAAGCCTGTTGGGGCAAGGCTGGTCTCCATTATTGCTGCCCAGACCCTGGCACATAATTAATCTGAGACCATCTATTAGGCAACAAAATGCTAAAAAGAGGAATGCCAACTGTGACTACCCACTTTGCAAAGGATGTTGCCAGGCTTCTAAATAACAACTTCATGGAGTATCCATCCAAAACACCATCTGGAGTGCAGACAAAAACTTGTACCTTGTTGACTCACAGAACCATAAATCTACAGCCTTGGCTAATCTCCATCATGGTTAAAGACGGCTGTGATCTATGACAACTTAAAGATAAGGATTTTGATTAGACATCGAAAGGAAATTAGATCCTGAGTAAATGGAAACATTATTCATTTAAATCACATTTGTTTCACTACTCATTTAAACGTTTTATACTTATGCCCCAGTGCTTGGCACTGTGGAAAATACAAGTAGATGTAAGATCCAGTCCTTGTTCTCAAAGGGACTTTTTTATAGCAGGAAATACAGCTGTGGGGAAAGATACTGGTGAAATGATAAATATGAAGATAGCTCTACCTGTGTCCTCAATGAGA